>NC_135497.1:307426577-308039077 GCF_052857255.1 Amblyomma americanum | reverse complement strand
GCGACTACAAACTCGGACTGCTCCATACCCCATACTACTACATGCCCGATACCCAGACCAATCTCCTTCGTCATGCATACGTTTCGGCAAACCAGGAGACTTTCTACACTCCCTTCTCACATGCCCCACCTTCCCTCATCCCCCATCACCGACCATGGCTTAGTCTTACTGGGCGACTCTTATAACCGAAAATTCTCCTCAAGACCAGCGCGGGATCATCTCCAGCGTTCGGAGAAGAATTGCTTTCCAAGGGCTGTCCTTTGTTTTGTAGGGGTGCCTCCTCACAGTGAGGGAGCACCCAAGTGCCGTGAAGAGGGCTTCGCCCCCACCATTACATCGTTGGCAATAAAATTTTCCACCACCGCCACCTCTGACATCCTGTTCAAAGCAGTTTATACTGAGCATGGTATTATGTGTTCTGCTGTCCCCTCACCACTTTCATTTTATTTCTCCATTCTGCCTGCTATCCTTTATTTCCTCTGCCCCAGCTCAGGTGCTTCAGTATCGATGGCAGATGCCGGGGCTAGGAAAAATCTTTTCCTTCCTTTTTACTATTATTTTTAATAAAACCACTACCACCAGTGCCGACAGTTAGGCAATATTTACTGATCGATGAGGCTGACTGCGGACTCCAACTTTTTTTTCTCGCGTCAAACTAAATTCACTCGAATGAAAATTTCTATATACATTGGAAGCATCGACGTTCGTGTGTATAATGAGACCTCTCCCGTAGTTTTATCTGGAGCATCTTGATTCTTAATTCAGGCGTGAATCTAAAGAAAAAATCACTTTTTGAGAAATTGGCAAGTAACATACTTTAAAAAGTACCTTGGGTTACTATTTCGATTTACTTTAACATAAGATGCAGGAATTTGTGACAGCAGCAAAGACTATTAATGGGCCCATGACAGCCTATTTTCACGCATGACCTGCTTATCGCATTTCATTCTCGACTTGTTAAATTAAAATTCCCCCGAGTTTTATTTCAGTCTGTGCGGTAAATATTTCTAAAACGAATTTTTTCCGTTTCTTCTGCGAACTACTTGCTCATCTGGCAACTTCTGATCGCTGACGTCACAGGGGCATACCCGCCCCGCGTCGTCTGCTGCGCGCTGTTGAGGTGCTCGCATGCACACCGTAAACGGCGGTCGCTCGAAAAGTTTTCTTTTTTCTAGCTTATCGAAATAAAACGCATTTTCAGAGTTTTCTTTTCGAAAGCCGTCACCTTAGCACGCGACCTGAGTGATATTTAAAAAAGCGGACTTGCTCGTGGCACCCCTTTTCTGATGGTTGAGGAAACAGAAATCGATGGACCCCAGCTTTATTATTTACGCTAATAAACATGTTATTTTTATGTTATGACTGTGGTTTATTTGACTGTGGTTTCTTGACTGTGGTTTCTTTTGAGCATTTAAATGCTCACGTATGTGAAAATCGGCACGTCCAGTGCATGCCTTCGGCGATGTGCGCCGTGAAAGCCGCGGCGTTTTGTAGCTGGCTACCAATTTCTTGTCCGCTATTCGTCGGCTCGATAATTAAACTCAAATTATCACAAGGTGGCACTAGAGTTACCTTGAGGCACGAAAAGAGCAGAGAAAATTGCCGAATGAGACGGCTTCCCCGCTGCACGTGTGCATTAATTGTAAGTCGAACATACATTCCGTTCGGCTCGTAGAACCTTTTTGCAGGAACCGAGCCGCTTGCAAAACCCTACGCGACTTGAATGCTTTTCACTGCCCGCGCCGATGAATAGTCGCCGCCGACTAAATGAGTGCTTGAAAATAATAGTACATCATTTACCGTTTACTCTGCGTGCGCATGGTGGCCTAGGAATGCGACGATCACGACAACTGCAGCCCCGCGCTGGGGTTGTTTACATAGCTGTGCGCAAACAGTACTGCTCGTTTGCTTGGTATAAAACGCAAGGTGGGCTCTTCTTATCCTAAATATTACGCACTCTTGCTCACAAATTGTAGTTTTACTGATTCACACTATGGTAACACTGCAAATAGCGCCGCTGATGATATATCGCCTGCTTAAGAAACGATTCGCGTAGGACCGGCGCTTCCCGCTAATTGTACCTGCTTCCTCTTATGTCATCAGTATTTGATTTTAAAGCGCTTTAGCTAAAGATACGTTAGGACATTACTTGAATTAATAAAAACAACCAGCTGTTTCGTCCACAGTCGACGCCGACGACTGCTACCGGCTGCCTTCACCACATGCTCTGCAGATCGGGTCACATATCGGCACTTCCCCTTATAGAACTCTATAGCTCGCGCCCTGCGATGTAGGCAGTCGTCACTTTGAGGGAACTGTGGCCAAAACTACGCTCGACAGCTATTTTCACGCGTTAAGGCTTGAGAATTCGCTCTCCGCAATAGCCGAAATCGAACACACGAATCTTGCGTACTCGCAAAGCCTCGTCACGAAAGGCGCTGGTGGTCCACTGTCGGCCAAAATTCAAGCATCTGGCAGGAGTTTTCCGCTGATTAATAAGAGAGTGTGAAGATATTAAACGCAGCCACTCGTTTCGCTTTTTTGGTAGCTATAAGGATCACAAGCGCAGTTTTTCGGGCCGTCTATTCACAGGGCGTGAAGCTTTCGCTCGGCTGCACAAGCCCAAGCGACGGCGGCGAGCGAGCAGCGGCACCGTCGTGCGGCGTTTTATGCCCGTATTGCTCAATCGCCTCGCCGATAGGTTCTATGGGCAGGCACCGAATGAAAGCACATCTTCGCTGGTGCACGCACATCGCGTATGTCGCCATGGCTAGCATGATCAGGTCCAATGAGTTTAGAGTTCTTAAGTTCATAGAATGCCACACGAGATAGTCCCCTACCACACTCTGCCAGTTCCCACTAAGTTCCCTCTTTACACTTCTGCGGTACAGGGTCTTTGGTCGTGATGGTGTCGTCGTCGGTCTAGCTTGATAGACCAGTGCGTCAGCGATGGCATTTGCATGCCGACCAGCCACCCGACCGCCGATCGCCGTTCCTTCGGCCTAGTGCAACCGGACGCTATACCTATACCGAAGAATAACTGTGTAACTATTATTAACGCTTTTGCGGCACCAGTCACTCATATATTGGGAACGACTGCTACTTCGGTTTCCCGCGGAAGTATAGGGGACAAAATGCCTCGCTGCGCACATTGCAGCAACGAGTGCAGACGACGTTGCTCCAGTTCAGTTCACTTCAGAAAAACTTTATTTCCGGCAGATGGTGGTCTCCCTACCCCCTCTGAGGCTCGGCCGAAGCCTAAGACCGATTAGGAGAAGAGGCCGTCGGCTGAGGACGGTGTAGCTGATGCTTCACGGCCTCAGCCGCCACGCGGGTGGCTTTGCGCTGCGCGTTGGGGTCCTCGCTCCGCAGCAGCGCCTCCCAGGCTTCAAAACTATTTATTTCTTCCTTAGCCCCTGGTGAGCTAAGACATTCCCAAGTAATGTGGTTTAGTGTACCCCTTTCCCCACAGTCTTTACATTTTTCGTCACCTGGGTTCTTAGCAATTTTGACTGGCGATATGTATACCCCTGCTTGGATCCTCCTCCAGATATACGTCTCTTTGTGAGTAAGGGATACGTCTGGAGGAGGGTATATTCTTCTTCCTAATTTGTAACCATCCGTAATTTCCTTGTACGTGATTGGGGCATCCTTAAGATTTGTGCAGACCGGTTGCTCCGCTGCTGCCCGGATGTAGGTTACTCGGGCTAGCAGGTGAGCGGCCTAGTTACCAGCTATTTCTTCATGTGCTGGTATCCAGAATAGTGCAGCAGACCTATGTTTTGGCATGCTTTCCAGAATGCGTTTGGCTTCCCAAGAGACCAAGCCCTTACTAAAATTTCTGACAGTGGATTTACTGCCGCAAAGAATGTACCCTGCATTAGATCCTGCCAGGGCGAGTGCCACCGCCACTTCTTCAGCAGTTTCCGTGTTCTGGGTTCTGACTGAGGCTGTGATCAGGGGTTTTCCCTGACCGTCTACAACGGCCGAAACCGCAGCCCCCTCCAGACCCCCAGCAGCGTCTACGTATGCTACCTCCTCAGCAGGCAGCTCTCTGATGTTTTTTGCCATAGCCTTGGCCCTATGTTTTCGTGTATCTTTGTTGAACTGAGGGTGCATGTTTTTCGGTATGGGAGGAATTTTTATTTTGGACCTGATGTCGAGAGGTATATCTACCTTGCCTTCTATATTGCTGTCAGGCTGTGCCCCCACCCATTCCGTAATTTTCCTGCCTGTCCGTGTTTTGCTAAGTCGTTCAAGCTGTGAAATTCTAACTGCTTCCTTAAGCTCCACCCATGTGTTATGAACCCCCATTTTTTCTTGTTCTTCAGTGGATGTATTTACAGGTAAACTTGGGGCTCTTTTTTACACTTTTCCTAATGATTATATTCAGTCTGTCTACCTCCCCTTTGTTAGGTTCCATGAAGGGAGTGGCGTAGCAGATCCTGCTTGTTTGAAAGCCTGCGTGAGCCTGAGCAGGTTCCGCTCCTTCAACCCCCTTCCTTTGGTAGCTATTCTTCTAATTAACCCTGCTATCTTATCTGTATACTGTTCTAGTTTCTTTATTGTGCTAGCGTTCTTGCCTTTGGAATTGATGAAGAAACCAAGGATTCTGATTTCCTCAACTCTGGGAACCTTGCGGCCCTCAACTATGATGTTGATGTCTGGCTTAGGTCCGTATATTTCTTTGGCCTACACTAGAACCTCTGATTTTTGAGGAGAGCAGGCCAGCCCTCTCTCTTTGGCATATTTAACAACGATGTCCGCAGCCTGTTGTAGCTTATCTCTGGCTTCGAACGTACCAGGTTCGCTGATCCAAAGATTTATATCATCAGCGTACAAGCTGAATTTGAGGTTGCTAATTCTGTTGAGCAGGGGTGGGAGTCCTCTCATTGCTATATTGAAAAGAAATGGGGATAGTACTGCCCCTTGTGGCGTGCCGGACCCCCCTATCTTAATTGGTTCCGACTTTGCATCCTGAAACCTCACTATCGCTTCTCTGTTTGCGAGAAAGTCCTTTATGTAGTTGTATGTTCTTAGGCCCATGTTTGCTTCCTGTATGACTCTAAGTATAGCTTCATGCCTAACATTATCGAATGCCTTAGTTAGGTCTAGGCCTAATATAACTTTCAACTCATGTGAACGGTTCCTGATTATAACCTGCTCTAGTCATAGCATTATATCCTGAGTGCTTAACCCTGGTCTGAAGCCAACCATCTCGTGTGGCCATTTGTTATTGTCCTCCATATGCCGGGAAAGTCTGTTGAGCCCTACATGCTCCATTACCTTTCCTACACAGGATGTAAGTGAGATTGGTCGCAAACAATTGAGTTCCTCGGGTTTCCCCGGTTTTAGTATAAATACTACTTCTGCCTGTTTCCGGGCTTTGGGAATCTTTCCAGTTTCCCATACTTTCCCAATGTAGGCCGTGAGGTTTGTGACGGATACATCATCAAGGTTTTTAAGTACCTTGTTGCCAATGCCATCTGAGCAGGGTGCCGACTTAGTTTTTAGATTGCATAACGCAGCACGCACCTCCGCTTCCGTAATTGATGCATCCAGCTCCGAGTTGTCCTCATCACTATATTCTGGTAGAGGCCCAGCCGGTTCCTGGTTGATATATACTTCTGCCAGATGCTCGCATAGTTGTTCATCTGTGCCGTTGAAACTGTGCCTGACTTTCGTTTGTCTAACTCTTGCCTCTGATTTGGTTTTATCTGGGTCCAATAAGTGTCTGATTATACTCCACGTCTTTGTCAGACTCATTCCCTTTTCCATCTGGTCGCAAGCGCTTAGCCAATTTTGCTCGCATACCTGAAAGGCATGCTTTTCTATTTCCCTGTTGAGTTTGCTTAGGTCCCTCGTTGTCCGCCTGTCGTTCTTATTTTTCTTTTTCCTTACCTCGAGGGTCGTTTTCTGCCGAAAAAGACTGAGAAGCCTGCTGTCCACGTTTTGTGGGCCGTCCTTGTCCTCTACCTCAACTGTAGTGTCCTCTACGTGTTTTTTGAGCAGGGTGGTCCACTCGCATATGTCGGTTATGCTGCCCATGTGTTCTGCCTCTCTTATGACCCTAAATTTATCCCACTTCGTGATAATTGGCTTCTTATATTTTCTCACCGCGATGCCCTTTCCTAAAGTGAGGGATATGATGATGTGGTCGCTACCTAGGTTCTGCCCTGTGGTGGCCCAGGTTGCCTTAGTAATGTTTCTGCAAAGCGTGAGGTCCGGAGAAGTATCCACCTTTCCTCCTGATCCTTCTCTCGTTGGCGTGCAGGGATCGTTATGCAGTGTGATTCCTAGGTCTTGAATGCATTCTACCAATTGCCGACCCTTGGAATTTGCCTGCTTGTAGCCCCACTCCGGAAGGGCCACGTTGCTCCGTGTATGCCCTCGTGACGTCACGATAACATTCAATATGGCGGTCGCTGCCGATCGGAGGAGTTACCCGTTCTGAATTTCAATGGCATTTATTGGAATATAGAGCGCGTCCAAGGCAGCCAAATTTCGAAATTTGAATTATAACCTCTTCTATTAGTTACTGAAGCACAAAACTGCAATATGAAGAACGACCATATCACAGCCCCTTTAGGCGGATCTTGTGTTCCCTCCAATTATTCTTGGCAATGAATGCATGAAATCAACGAGTATTTAAACTTGCAAAAACTGGCCCCGGGCTAATTTGATCATATACATAACAGGAGAATGTCTTTCGATGTAGTTGTGCGCAGCCTACGTGTGCATGCCTGATGTTATTCGGGTGTTCGCCCTAATATTTTGTTACCGATTTAGTTGGCGATGTTCCCGGCGCGGCAAGCTGTGTTCTCAGCACGCAAGCTTGCAATTTGAATCAGTGGCATAGCTCTATGCTTGCACGTTTTGTATCAGGTCTTCAGCAGCAGGGCAGACCGTTCGCACCCTTTTTTCTTTTTGTGTGCAGTGACATTCTGGGGTATTTTATGCATTTTCTTGTTTTGCTTGTACTTTGAAATAAAGGAACTTGTGCTTATTGCATCATTGCGTTGTTTTATTTACAATTGGCGCACAGTAAATGAAATGACTCCATTTCCTGTGAGCAATAGGGGCAGGGAGTAACAGTAACTAAATAAGGGAGTAATTATTCAGCATATATGGCTGCTCTTGTGTGGATACAAATAGGCAAACTGTCTAGACAGTTCATGTGCTGATCTTCATGTTTAACATTACTTCTATGATATAATGGTCATTCCCCTAGACATCCCTAGTACATCTCCACTTGGCCTCTTCCACCGAATGGGATAGGGTTAGATCAGGGGAAGTGTCCGCCTGATTACTTCCTCCTTTTTTTTATGCCTTCTGGGTTGAGCAACTTTAATTCCAGTTCTTCTTTGTCATTTAACATTTTTCCTTTTGGCGTCAATCTTTTCATATCCGCCTCTGTTGTGGCTGGCGTTGAAACCTCCAATGACAAATAGGGGTTTCCTGTTTGCTATTCTGATGGCTATATTTAAGTAATTCGCAAATATTGTCTTTGTTTGCTGAGGCCAGCTGTATATGTTTAGGATGAAGACGCTCCCTCTGTTCGTTTTCCCGGTTATGCACTCGACCGGAACTGCGATTACTTTCTTGTTTTTAAGCTCATGCTGTATGGCCGATGTATTACTTTTGACCAGTATGACTACTCCGCTTTTCCTTCTCAGACCGTCATCGAATGTCTTGTACCCGGAGAGTTTTGCAGGTACACTTGTTCCTTGCAGATCTATTGTCATCGGTGGCTGATTTCTGGTTCTCATGAATTGTTGTACTATTTATTGCCTTTTCACTTTCAAAGCTTCTACAGTTTACTGCCATATCACGGATTCCTTATTGCTCCTGTCCATGGTTATCTACAGGGGGTCCTAGCCTTGCTATGATATACTCCTCGAAAGCTTGGAGTTTGGCCGTGTGCTTTGTTAGTCTAAAGTCCGCGATCTTTGCGAACTTCTGCTCCATCTTGAAGAACATTTCTGTGATCTTTTCCATAAATCTTTCTTGATCATCTATGGTTACGTATCCAGCTTCTCCCTCCTATTTCATTGCCTTTCTCTTTGGCGGCCTTGCTTGTTCCACCACCATGCCATCCTCCCTGGCGGTCAAATATACTTGAGCGGTGGGTGGTTTCCCTTTCGGCAGATTCTTTCAAGGTCGTCGCCTCGATTCTGAGCTTGTTGTTTTCCTCTCTGAGGGTCCTTAGGTCTTGTTTCAATCTCCTCATTTCTTCCTTCATTACGCTGACCACGTCTTGCACGGCAGCGGTGGTGTCTCCCGGCTTGCTTGCGTTCTGGTTTTTTAACGATAGAGGCGAAGGTCACGCCATTGTTTCTATGAAGCATGCTTTCATTTGCTATCCACCTCATGAAATCATTTTAGTTTTTCATGCTGGTGTTATATGTGCTACATTTCAATACTCACGGCATCTTTTTTTTTCAATTATATAATAAACATTGATCTGCGCTTTTTGAATGACCCCTCGTTTATTCAAGGAATATCATTAAGTGATGTCGACCCTACCGATGAACAAATGCACTGTGAATAAGACAGAGCACTCATGAATCAAGGAATAAGAAATACAGACTACCTGCTGAGAATGGGAAGTTATATCCTGGGGACGCAAATTCTGGCGCTTTTCTTTTATGTTCACCGATTTCAGGTACTGAAATTCACGAAGCTCATTCGAAGCTCTCGTCCCTGGATTAAAACGAGCAGAAATTTCCGGGCGCATAGGAATGCACGCTCTCAACTGGTTCGCGTCGCCGGAATTCGCGGTACGACATAGGATGCAATAGGCATTCCTTGCTACTTTCTGCACGTTTCTCTGAGTGGAAATCGGCCGTATTTCGATGGAGGCGAAATGCAAAGACGTCCGTGTAGTATGCGATGTCAGTGCGCGTTGAAGAACCCCATGTGGCCTAAATTAATCCGGCGCACTCCTCTACGGCACCTCTCGTAATTCACGTGTCGCTTCTGCAGTCAACACCACAATTTACATCTTTCTTTACTGCCATCCCCACCGTCACCACCTGCGGGACTCTGCTTCAAATATACCTTTACACTGTTATTTTACGCTCGTGATCTGCACATTATATTAACATTTAGAACGCGGCTTTATAATTTTTTTTATTTCGAACATCAAAGCTATGTTTAGGGATATAACAGAAACTTTAAAAATAGCCCGAATGCTTTGCATCTGGACATTGCAGCGTGACTCATTTTGAAATGTCAGCGTTTCAGATCTCTCGTAGGCGAGAGGAACTCTCGTCTTCATCCCTCTGAAGATCTAGGCTCACAGTTGTGCTAGAGAACCCCACTACACGATCCAGAAGCAAGCCCCTCAGCCTGGTAATTTTCGACAAAGGCTGTATGCACACCTGCGATATTAAATAAGACTGCGGCCACACTTTAGTTTGCGGCGCCGGCGTGTTCGCTGTAAAAGGGAGAGGGAGAGAAATACTTTATTACAGGTAAAATAAAGGCGCTGTATGCACTTTTCCGCCAAATGTAAAAGAGCCTACTGCTCGGCGTGAGCCGCCGCAGCCCCGCCCACCAGTGAGAAAAGGGAAGATTGGGGGCAGGCACATGCCCCAACCGTCCCATCGCAAGCCTACCTTCATTAGGAAGCATCGTCTCGCGGAGGCTGTAGCTGGCCAAGTCCAGAGCAAGCGTTTTGCGTCACACAGTTCAGGCGCAGCACCACAATGGGGACAGTCGTAAGTTAGTTCTATGCGTTTGTCACGCCACCGATGACGCACAGAGGGAGTCAGGGCCGCTCCTTCCCGAATCCTGCGCACGGATAGCTCCTCCTCCTCCCGAGTGAGACTACGGGGGAGAGGGTACGAACACGGAGGAATTAGAGCGCGTGTTCACTGACGCAAAGCTTGTTTCTCGGAAACATGGGACAGGAACGGATCTCGGGGAAGGGGGAAAGTGCCAGATGTCTGATGTGTCAAGGTTTGTGTTTGTATCCGCATGAATATTATGCGCATCGTAATTATGGCCGCGAATCCAGTGTATAAGCACAGGACAGGAGTATTTTTTGTAGAGTTGGTGAATGGATTGTATAATTTGGAATGTGCGCCTGACAGCTTTGAGCTGTTAGACGCGGGCAAGGGAGTCAGTGTAAATGTGAACAATATCGAAAGTGGGTACAAGCGGAAGGGAAGCCATTGCACTGTGTATCGCTTGAAGCTCCAAGGCAAGGCGAGCGCAAGGATCCGCTCTATATGTAGCGCGGGAGTTCAGATGAGGATGGGAGGGACGTACTGTAAAGCTGCGATAACTCCCTGCAGTGCTATATGTTTTGCATCGGTGTATATTGCTCCCTGGAGGTAGATGCGCTGCTAATATTGGCGGCGAAGCAGAGAGGCGATTGTCTGTGAGGTGACAGGTTGACCAACGAGAAAGAGTCTGTAAACGATGAAGCTGAAGCGACATCTTGTGCGCTCTGTTCGCCTCACGCTGGTCGATGGTTCCGCTTAATGTACATTGTATTAAATTGAGCGTAGTCTTGCACAATTGGTATGGGTGTAATACGAATGTGATAAGTTAAGGAGCACATAGCCTCCCGATTGATTGCTTCAAGTGAACCTCGCTGTCAACGCATGACGCGATGAAATTGGGCCTGGTACACTATTCTCGGCTGGAGAATAGAGCGCACAAGCTGACGAGCAGTATGAGAACGTGTTCCGCCAAAGCGTATAGCTATGCGTCCAATCTGACCGAGAGTAGCGTGAGCCGATTTACGTGTCGCGTTCAGTCCCGGATGTATAAAGTAGAAGACCTAGAACACACACACACTTTCTACTTGGTAGTTCATACAGGGAGGACGTTAAGATTTCTCCCAACTGATTGTTCATCTGAAGGAAGTGTATAAACCGACCGACTTTCAATCGCAGCGGCACTCCCTCTCGGTGATGTGCTCAGCCTTACCTTTCGTCTATAGTGTTCTGTCGCTCTGTCTTTTTGCGATATGTTTCGTGGGTTTTCGTAAAAGCTTTGTAAATATTTATTTCTTTTAAATATAATATATTTTCAACGTAATAAACACCATGAAAAGATGTGGCGATGGCGTAGTGGTCTGAAGCAGCGGCCAGCGGAACTGATTTTAGCGCCGTCGCTCGTTAGGATCCCGCTCCCACAGCTATGAAGTTTTCATTCGCTAGTATCTTACAAATGTTCGATGCCGGCTTTCCGCGGCAGTAAGGTTCTTATGCTGTCTCTTAAGTTAAAAAAAATATTCAGGTTACTTGAAGATTAAACGGGTCACAAAATACAGCATTTGGACTGAATAATGCACGGTTACGTCACCAGCTCCTTGAGTCTGGACTGAACGATTCCCATGGATTTGTGAATGTAGAGAATTGACCAAATCTACCGCAGTAAATGTCTAATCTGATGCATCAGCACGCAAACTTCCATCATATGATATATCAAGCGAAGTAAGACAGTTAAGGTCAAAGAAAATCATTGAAATTCAAGACACACCATGCAAAATCAGAACTATTTAGGCTAGCGCATGATAATTCGTGGTTAACCTCAAGCTAATCCGCCCGTAATTTTTTCCTCGCATGTCTACGCATTACCCGAAAGCAGAATGTCAATTCCCTACTATGACTGCAAGAAATTTGGTTCATAAAATAGGCGCGCGATTAGCTAGCTGTTCACACGTCTATCCTCAAAAATTAAACCAAGAGATGTTCTCGTTCATGTGTCTAACGATATAAGAGTCAGATACTGCGCTATTCCCCTTCCCCAAAAACCAATTATTATTATTATTATTATTATTATTATTATTAATATTATTATTATTATTATTATTATTATTATTATTATTATTATTATTATTATTATTATTATTATTATTATTATGTTCCCGTTATTTGGAGAGCAGCTCAACTTTTCCTTTTGTAGCCCACTGTACAATGCCGAGCCAGAGGTGATTCAGACCAAGGTGGTTTAGCTGCTGCTTTATCTCCATAGTAAAACTACAATGGTCGGCATTGCCCACCCCATTGCGGCACTGCTTTCCTATACCGCAATCCAGCGAAAATAGGAAGATACGTCTCTACTGAACTCCTCGACGTATTTATGGAAAAATCCAACACTAGTGCCGCCAAAAGGCTTTGATTGGATAGTGGAATTTCGCAGAAGCATTTTTTTGCGCTGCATTCAGTTCTTTGAAATCTCTATGAGCTGAAATAGGAGTTCAGTCCGGGAAGTAGCGCTTAGAATTTGGGAATTCAACAGCCTTAAAGGTATAATTTCTACATGTTTTACTATACACTGTGATGTTCAGACAGACCGGGAGCTGATAATGAAAATTCTGACTTTGGTACCACGGTTCCCTTTGGACCGGCGGCCGCCAGCACGGCCCACCAGTGCCTGTATGTTAGCACACTATACAGGGTGTTCCACCTAAAACTTAACACAAAAATTAAAAACAGCCTTTTTGAGTTAGAAGAGCTCTTTTTCTGGCATAGCATTGTCAGTTGTGTAGTAAATCACGGCGACGGAGAAGGCGTGCGGCTCCCCGTCTTTCGTGTTCGCCTCGTGCATCTCCCGACGGCAGAAACTGCGTCTTCCCAGGGAACCTTCTTCCTAATAACTAGCGCTTTAGAACGGGAATACATAACGCGCTGCACAGACAAAATTATTAGCTGGGAGAATTCGGCCGAAGGGTATTTACACTCGGCGGCGTCTTCGACCAGTAGGAGGAGTTGCAGCTAGGTGTCCTGGCCGGAGATCTGTAGTAAGGCCTCCCATTGGTCTTTCGACTTTATGTGTCGTCCCTCCAGGGGGCATGAAGACCTTCCCATAGTATTGTGCAAGGTGGCCCTAAGTTCGAAGTTTGCGCATTTTTCTGAAAATTGCTCTTCGTACATAAGACTCAATAGGGCCGGGTTTGGAGATGTTCAAGTTTGTAGCTGGAGGCAGCTGATGGCTTGGTATCTGATTAAAGATCTATCCGCTGGAGGAAGTTAGCTAATGGCCAACCACCACACCCACTTCCATCTGTTGGCCTGGACTGCAAGGAGCGCAGCCTCCTCCTGAGAGACAGGGTGCCAGGGTGGGCTTTCAACAACACCGGCTCCCGCCTCTTTCTTCTTGGTTTCACCGCCTCCCTTGGGTTCACACTCTGCAATGACCCAGCGGAGACAGCCCAGCATCTCCTATCTGAGTACCCTGCCTTCGTGCCTGCCAGTACCATCATGGAGGCGGCTTATCGCTCCTTGGGCCTCCCCAGCTGTTCAGTGGAGCACCTTCTGTTCCCAAGCGGCCACCATCCTGCCAAGGCCTTCCGGCACCTCCTCTCCTTCCAGGAGCCCACAGGCCTCTCTGCCCACCTCTAGGCCTGAGGGGGAAGCACATGCCAACTGGCTTAATCATTGCGGCTGCGCGCCTACCCACTCCTTTCAATTTTCTCCCCCTCCCCCACCTCCCTATATGACACGATGGCAGTGGGCATGGAGGCTAGCCCTCCAGTACACATGTCCGTGTCCTCGCACTTTTCATCCTTCCATCATCCACAGAAGAAGGGATTGAACGTACCAACACTGAATCTGTATGTCGCTATTGTATCGAATGACTGTGCCCACGATGCTTCTTGCAACTGCAGCAGTTTCCCATGAATTAGAATAAAACGAAGTGAGGTTATTTGGTCGGCTTCCATATTCCCGCTGGGGATGACCTGTTTTGCGCGGCCATATATCAAGGCAACCTAGTTTTGAGCAGTTGCTGCGGTGATCTCGAGTAACGGCACTCACGGGGCAGTCCGCGTGGCACCAACGAAAGAAAATTTATTTAAAAAACTGTGGCTCTAATCCACGCTGTAAAGGTGATTGGACTGCGAAGCTATGCTGTTTTCATTCAATTTTGAGCCTGACGTTTTTTGCTTACGACCAGCAAGGGAAAACGCAACCATAATCCTATCCGGGAAACAAATGCGGAGAGAAGCAACTTGCTTCCTGTGGTTTGCAAGCGCCGTTATGGTACATTTTGCGGTGTGCACTTCATACGAGGGCTTTTAATTACGTCAACCCCTTTCGAAGCAGCCGCCAACCTAATGTTTACCAGTATGCATAGTTGTAATTGTCGGCACCGCCCGCCGGAATTATTCGTTCAATTATAGCGCGGTTTGGGTGTCCATTGAGTTATGTGAGTAATACAGGCGTGACATCCCATCCTTAGCACAGATTCTCATTCAAGATCCCCGGGTGGTCGAAATTATTCCGGAGTCCTCCACAACGTCACCTCTCTCTTCCTTTCTTCTTTCACTACCCCCTTTATTCCTTCAATTACTGCGCGGTTCAGGTGTCCAACGATATGAGACAGATACGGCGCAATTTCCTTCCCCAAATCCAATTATTATTAATATTTTATTTTCCTTGCCTTTCGATGCTGTTTGGGTGTCCACCAAGATATGTGCGTAGAGGTCACTTCCTTTCCTTAAATTTTCCTACGGGCCTGGCGTGCGCTGACACTGCACAACACACGGCCGTTTTTGCATCCTTAGAATTAAAGAAAAATTATCAACGAGGCTTTACTGTATTAGCTAAAAGCTTTGTACCAGCAGGAGCATTTTTTTAACCTTCCTTTTGAGAAACTAAAACTTTTGAGAAGTAAGCAGAAATATCTGAAATGTGAACTGACCCTGACAGATTATTTGTAAGAGTTAATCCTTCGTATTTGTAATTGTCAACTTCCAGAATCACACTATTGCCAAGGTAATAAGGGAATATACTGGCACGTTTCTTTCTCCTGACACATTGTAGAACCGTTTTTTTCCCGAGTGCCTCGAGAGTTGCCTGTTTGGAAGCACGATCTATGCACAAAATCTTTTCAAAAACTGCACAAATCTGCAAATAATCTGACTGAAGCATAGTGTGAGCCATTGAACTACTGCAGCCAATCACCATTTGATATTCTATAACTCTGTAACATCGCAAAGAAACAGTGAATCAAACAGAACATAGCCCTATGCAGGATAAACGCCTGGAAAATGTGTTTACAGTTCAAAAGCTCACTGCAGTGCCCAGCAGTCTAAGATTGTGCTACTATTCTCCAGCGAACTGAGGTGCTGTCAGCAAAAGCTCCTCATGAAAAAGTAGGCGCCAACAAGAAAAATGGGCTTGAATGCCTATTCCGAAAATGGTACTTAAAATCTCTGTCAAACACATCTCAGTAAACCAACTTATGCAACTTTTTGTGCTCTCTGTGGCTCAATCGTGTTTGCATTCCGAGTCTTTTCATAGAGTAAGAACTACTTCTCCATGAAGAGGAACATCAATCTCATGCGCAAAACAAAAATATGACGACACAAAACCAACCACGTTTTTAGAGCATTCCTAAAGCATATGATCCAACAGTACAACAGCCTAGGTTGATTAGTTTGCTATTAGTTAGTTTAACATTTTCACTGATGGTAATGTGTACTACCCTCACTGCTGATCCTTGATCTGATAATCCTGCAACATACAGGTATATCAAAATGAGTGGAGGTGATTTCACCTTCAATCTTTTGTTGTGAGATACGTGCGACTGCATGAGGCATTAATTCACTGTACGGAATCACAACTTGTAGGTTTTTTCCATTTTTTACTTCTCATGTTTCTAACAAAACTCCCCCATTCTCTGCAGAAGTTTGGCATCAAATGTTGAATAAAGTTGTGTTCAGGAAAATTTTCATTATCGGAGGGGTTTAAATACCTAGGGTTTCACTTTGAGGAGGAAACCTCCGTGATTTGATGCAGGGTGTGATGGGGAAAGGGTGCTAGGATGGCTGTGAAGGAGGATTAACCAGTTGACCAGCAATACAGCAATAAAGAAATACCTCAGCTCAACACAAACGAATTCAGGGGTGGGGAGGGTGCAGAGATAGCGAACATGGACTTGAAAGGCTGTGTGTTTATGCATCGGCAGCTGCCACAGGTGGCATGGTATGACTGGTTCTATTGAAATAGAAAAACCTGCTACTTTAAAAAGCTTTCTTTATTGCAGAACATTATAGTGTTGCTAATGAAATTATCTTTTGAATGATACAATGAAAAAAACAATATATGATGCTTATGGAAGAAAAATCTGTGATTGGCAAAATCTGAAAGATACACCGAAAAGTCACGAAAATATTGAACATATCCTGTCAGAAAATAGAAGAATAAAAAATCTAGAATACAAGTTGTGTGCTTTACTATGTCAAAAACAAGTGTTCAGCTAGAGACCTCTTTATGCCAAACTTTCTGATCAGCGAAAAAAAAATCAATATTTCGTGAGCATCGCTTTGGGCTACTCCGCAGTGTAGCGCCAAAGTGGAACCCGGGCCGTCTTGCAGATAACTGTGTCCCCTACACTGCTGGTGGCAGTGGCACAAAGTAGTGAATCTTCTCGGCAATGGCGAGAACGAAAATTACCGATGAGCAGCTGTCGATAGTCTGGGCTGGGAGGAGTAATCATACGAATGAACGCCACCTACAGAGTCAAGCTTCGATGCTGTGATTATGAAGACACTGTTGCTGTTGAGCAGGGTTAGTGCGAAATTATGCCACCTTAGGCACCATGCTTGAGCAATCACTCTGTGTTGACAGGTTTTGTGCGAGGTTAAAAGTATTCCCTCATGCATCTGACAAAAAAAAACGGCTCCAAAACTGGAGCACAGTCCTTCTGCAACATAATGAATGACGCTACATGTCCAGAAGCAGCCCTGATTGCTCAGAATACATTTCGCGCCATCAATCAAATTGCATGGTTTTAATAGGCGCCGTTAACAGCGAGTTCAAGTGTGCTTACATCGCCCAGCACACGGGCATTTTTGCATTTCGCCTCTACCAAAATATGGTCACTGTGGCCTGGATTCATTCCCATGACCTTTGTATCAGCAGCCGGATGGCAAAACCAATAAGCCACTGTTGCAGGCAAATGGCATTTCAAATGCTTGGGCAGCACAGGTAATCATATGTCACGACCAGGTGTGTTTATACCTGTGTATTAGGGTCTTTGCTGCGCATTGCTGCCAAGTAAGCTGAAGACACGAAGTAGTCCTGCCATGAAAGGTAGTCGCTTCGCTTTATGCATCGTTGCCTACAATTTGGCTCGCAGATTTTGAGAAATCGGGCTGCGCAGTCACTCCTGCAAGTTTTGAGAAAGCATACAGGGCATGTCATGAACCTCGACTAAGCATTCTATAAACGAAAATTAGTAATCAGATCAGACGCTAATAAGCAAACACCACTGCTTTAGACAACCGGGACATATCTGCCAATAAACTCTCCATATAACATCACCCATGATGCCTCCATGGCATCATGGGTGGTATCGTCACTCGGTGACCAACAAAGCTTCTTAGCTGTTTGCGTGCTGCTCTCGTGCCTTGGAAATAATAAGCGATCTGTTCTTTCATATGCCAGCCCATGCGTTGGCATAAGCTTTGCTATAGAGAACTTATTTATTAGAAGCCGAAAAAATGTCTTCTTGACAGATGATTTTCTACCACTATGTGTAATAATCCTTGGTGTTTCATTATTTCGTAGGAAATTTACCTGTATACCATTCTACAGGAGATTTTATGTGGCATAAATTGTTGCATGATACAATAAAGGATACACAGTAGCGCATGAAAGCAGAGCTGATGTTATATGGAGAGTTTATTGGCAGATATGTCCCGGTTGTCTAAAGCAGTGGTGTTTGCTTATTAGCGTCTGATCTGATTACTAATTTTCGTTTATAGAATGCTTAGTCGAGGTTCATGACATGCCCTGTATGCTTTCTCAAAACTTGCAGGAGTGACTGCGCAGCCCGATTTCTCAAAATCTGCGAGTCAAATTGTAGGCAATGATACATAAAGCGAAGCGACTACCTTTCATGGCAGGACTACTCCATGTCTTCAGCTTACTTGGCAGCAGTGCGCAGCAAAGACCCTAATACACAGGTATAAACACACCTGGTCGTGACATATGATTACCTGTGCTGCCCAAGCGCTTCAAATGCCATTTGCCTGCAACAGTGGCTTAGTGGTTTTGCCATCCGGCTGCTGATACAAAGGTCATGGGAATGAATCCAGGCCACAGTGACCATATTTTGGTAGAGGCGAAATGCAAAAATGCCCGTGTGCTGGGTGATGTAAGCACACTTGAACTCGCTGTTAACGGCGCCTATTAAAACCATGCAATTTGAATGATGGCTCGAAATGTATTCTGAGCAATCAGGGCTGCTTCTGGGCATGTAGCGTCATTCATTATGTTTCCGAAGGACTGTGCTCCAGTTTTGGAGCCGTTTTTTTCGTCAGATGCATGAGGGAATACTTTTAACCTCGCAAAAAACCTGTCAACACAGAGTGATTGCTCAAGCATGGTGCCTAAGGTGGCATAATTTCGCACTAACCCTGCTCAACAGCAACAGTGTCTTCATAATCACAGCATCGAAGATTGACTCTGTAGGAGGCGTTCATTCGTATGATTACTCCTCCCAGCCCAGACTATCGACCGCTGCTCATCGGTAATTTTCGTTCTCGCCATTGCCGAGAAGATTCACTACTTTGTGCCACTGCCACCAGCAGTGTAGGGGACACAGTTATCTGCAAGACGGCCCGGGTTCCACTTTGGCGCTACACTGCGGAGCAGCCCAAAGCGATGCTCACGAAATATTGATTTTTTTTTTGCTGATCAGAAAGTTTGGCATAAAGAGGTCTCTAGCTGAACACTTGTTTTTGACATAGTAAAGCACACAACTTGTATTCTAGATTTTTTATTCTTCTATTTTCTGACAGGATATGTTTAATATTTTCGTGACTTTTCGGTGAATCTTTCAGATTTTGCCAATCACAGATTTTTCTTTCATAAGCATCATATATTGTTTTTTTCATTGTATCATTCAAAAGATAATTTCGTTAGCAACACTATGATGTTCTGCAATGAAGAAAGCTTTTTAAAGTAGCAGGTTTTTCCATTTCAATAGAACCAGTCATACCATGCCACCTGCGGCAGCTGCCGATGCATAAACACACAGCCTTTCAAGTCCATGTTCGCTATCTCTGCACCCTCCCCACCCCTGAATTCGTTTGTGTTGAGCTGAGGTATTTCTTTATTGCTGTATTGCTGGTCAACTGGTTAATCCTCCTTCACAGCCATCCTAGCACCCTTTCCCCATCACACCCTGCATCACCTCACGGAGGTTTCCTTCTCAAAGTGAAACCCTAGGTATTTAAACCCCTCCGATAATGAAAATTTTCCTGAACACAACTTTTTTCAACATTTGATGCCAAACTTCTGCAGAGAATGGGGGAGTTTTGTTAGAAACATGAGAAGTAAAAAATGGAAAACACCTACAAGTTGTGATTTCGTACAGTGAATTAATGCCTCATGCAGTCGCACGTATCTCACAACAAAAGATTGAAGGTGAAATCACCTCCACTCATTTTGATATACCTGTATGTTGCAGGATTAGCAGATCAAGGATCAGCAGTGAGGGTGGTACACATTACCATCAGTGAAAATGTTAAACTAACTCATAGCAAACTAATCAGCCTAGGCTGTTGTACTGTTGGAACATATGCTTTAGGAATGCTCTAAAAACGTGGTTGGTTTTGTGTCGTCATATTTTTGTTTTGAGCATGAGATTGATGTTCCTCTTCATGGCGAAGTAGTTCTTACTCTATGAAAAGACTCGGAATGCAAACACGATTGAGCCACAGAGAGCACAAAAAGTTGCATAAGTTCGTTTACTGAGATGTGTTTGACAGAGAATTTAAGTACCATTTTCGAAATAGGCATTCAAGCCCATTTTTTCTTGTTGGCGCCTACTTTTTCATGAGGAGCTTTTGCCGACAGCACCTCAGTTCACTGGAGAATAGTAGCACAATCTTAGACTGCTGGGCACTGCAGTGAGCTTTTGAATTGTAAACACATTTTCCAGGCGTTTATCCTGCATAGGGCTATGTTCTGTTTGATTCACTGTTTCTTTGCGATGTTACAGAGTTATAGAATATCAAATGGTGATTGGCTGCAGTAGTTCAATGGCTCACACTATGCTTCAGTCAGATTATTTGCAGATTTTTGCAGTTTTTGAAAAGATTTTGTGCATAGATCGTGCTTCCATACAGGCAACTCTCGAGGCACTTGGGAAAAAACGGTTCTACTATGTGTCAGGAGAAAGAAACGTGCCAGTATATTCACTTATTACCGTGGCAATAGTGTGATTCTGGAAGTTGACAATTACAAATACGAAGGATTAACTCTTACAAATAATCTGTCAGGGTCAGTTCACATTTCAGATATTTCTGCTTACTTCTCAAAAGTTTTAGTTTCTCAAAAGGAAGGTTAAAAAAATGCTCCTGTTGGTACAAAGCTTTTAGCTAATACAGTAAAGCCTCGTTGATAATTTTTCTTTAATTCTAAGGATGCAAAAACGGCCATGTGTTGTGCAGTGTCAGCGCACATTAAGGAACTGCAGATGGTCCGAGTTAATCTGGAGCCTTGCACTACAGCATCCCTCATAGCCAATATATTGCTTTGAGACATTGAACTTTGCATACAAATACGGATTTGTTGTATTGGAGCTGTGGTGGATATGACTTTGGTGAATTGCTTGTTATGACTGCAGAAAGGAACCAAGGTGGGCTAGATGGTTCGTGATTGAAAGTAGAAAACAGCAGAGAGGAGTGGATGAATGAAACAAAAAGAGGCTGACAAACAACTAAAAGCATTTTTTTGCTGAAGCACAAGTAAAATAAATGAGCAAATACATCTAGCTGTCAGTCAGTGCCTATGTTTTTCTTTCTTTCATCCATGTCTCTGTGCTTTTTTTTCAGCGCCCTAGTGACGGCTGACTGGAAGAATCATTATTCTACTAATCTAATTGCTGCTTCTGAATCCAAGAGGTTTACTGCTATCTCTTGGTATTGCAACTGTGTTCACTGCTGTACGTGCTGTACATGCATTGTAGCATGGACAGTGTGCTCACGCTCAGGCATTCACACCACATGATAGTGTTAATTTTTTTTAAAAGACTTGTGAACGTGTTTTATTTTTGCCTTGGCAGTTGAACTTGCCATTAATAGTGTCTTTTTTTAGTGCTAATGGTGAGAACAAAAGAGATATTTGAAAGATACGCATTGAAGAAGAGCAAACACAGATCAGGTAGGCACAATCATGGCGTTCTCCAGAATACACTTTTGGAGGCTACAACTCATATGCAGATTTTCATTTGTAGGCTTACTGTTTTGCCTGTTTTAATGAGCAACTTAAATGCTTTACAGGTTGGCTGTTTGATCGTCAACGAAGAGAATAGGATTGTTGGCGCAGGCTACAAAGGAATGCCCTATGGACTCAGCGATGACGAGATGCCTTGGGGAAGTCAAGTGACTCGCCAGTGGAGACTAAGTATCTATACGGTGAGTTGTGCTATTACTTGGTCTCCTGCAGTTTCTTTTACTGCTTTCAATTGATTCTTGACAACCTATTATTTATAATACCGTACTGAAGTTATTTTTTTCCTTGCCAACAATGCCCTGAGGAGTTCTTTCACTGAAAGAATGCTACACTTTTGTTGTACAAGATGCATAAAATTCACTTCCTATTTCCTTGGAACTCATGTACTCATCATGACATCTCAAACTCAAATTCTTTTCCTTCTCTCATTCTTCTTTGTGTGATGCGCCTTGAAGCAGGGTGCAGCACAGAGGGTGATTTATGCTGCTGTCTTGCATCTGTGCTGCACACCTCGCGATTCCTGCCAACAGCAATCAGTACTCCTGCGACCTGTTGCAAATAACCACAATTAGACTTGTTTAGGCATAGTTCAGAGTTATTTCAATCAGTGGAAGCAGTTAGTCTACCTGGTGTGCTTTGGATGTTCAGCAAAAAAAATAATGAGCTGCCTGAAGTGGGTATGTAGAGACACTTTATGCTCCAGGAGGTCAAACTTGATCAGGCTGGTAATTGTAATGCTCGTTTTTGTATTAAGTAGCTTCTTGAAAAGTGTACCTTCACAATAATGGGCAGCTGGACTAGTCAGTAAGCTATTGTCGTGAATAATATCACATAGCATACAAGGGAGAGGCAGGGGTAACGGATAGCTATAACGGATAATGGATTCAAAAAGACGCTCTGCCTGACTTTTCGTCGCTGTTGAACTACATAGAGGACGCCATATATTTTTCCGCCGAGGTTGATGCGAACGGTGCATTGCCCTTTCTAGACATCTTGGTAAAACGCGATAGTGGCAAACTATCATTCAGCATTTTTAGGAAACCCACCCACAAGGGGCATTATCTCAACTTTAGATCTGTCCACCCAGCCTCACATAAGAGATCGGCTGCTGCCACCGTATTAAAAAAGAGCCAACACATTTGCAGTTGTCCTGAAGACGGGAAAATGACTTTGACATAGCGCGGCAAGAGCATTCACGCAATATTTATCCGACGTCTTTCCTGGCATTGGTCGAAAGACAGCTGTGTCGACCAGAACGTGAAACTGCTGTATTCCCCCCTGAAACGTGCCGCTGTTCCCCAAACCCATGGGATCAGTGAGGCTTTGGCACGCAAGAGAACTGCGACATGCTTTGGTCAACGTAAAGGACGTTCTTCCAAAAGAAAACTATCCTGGTGTGGTCTACAGCATTCTCTGCTCCAACTGTTACTGCGTATACATTGGAGATACTGCTAACTTCGAAAAGCGCCTAAAAGATCATAAAAACGACGTTAAAAAGGAAGAAAGGAAGAGAGAGGAGCTGTAGTGGAGGAGTCCGGAATAGTTTCGACCACCTGGGGATCTTTAAATTTGCAAAGACCGTTCATTTTCAGGAAAGGAAAGGCGCACAACCGGCTCCGTGGGCCACTGGAGACCTCAATCTCGCTTTCGCTTGGAATTCCCTGAATTATCTGGGATAATCCACATTAATTTTTTTGTGTAGCTTAATGAATTTCTTCATTGATGTTTTATTGCGGAGAACTCCTGTCTATCCACAAGAAACGCCTTCGTCTCAGTCAAGCGGCACTGCAGCAACAGGCCGCAACGTTTATTGGTTTACGAACGCTTTATAGAAGTGCCACTTCCAGACGGAACGCACTTTACGTTAAATTAATTTAACCGTAGCTAATTTTCTTTTTCTTTTTGTGAAGCCCCATGCAGGGGCATCGTTCGGTACGCATGTAGACGTAGTCTACGACACAAACAATTTTTGCCCTTCGAGGCAACAACGAAACCAGTATGACGACCGCTCACAGAATCCGCCCAGCGGAAGGTTTGCCTGGCAAGTCGAGAAAAAAAGACTGACAATATGCGCAAGTTGTTCTTAGTCATAACTGAAAGCCTTCCAAGGCGATTCGACTGAAAATTCTTATGCAATAGATCATATAACTAACACCCCCAAAAGTCATGATTCCTTAATGCAAGAGTGCGCAATAATGGCGAATAATAATAATAGTAATTGGTTTTGGGAGAAAGGAAATGGCGCAGTATCTGTCTCATATATCCTTGGACACCTGAACCGCGCCGTAAGGGAAGGGATAAAGGAGGGAGTGAAAGAAGAAAGGAAGAGAGGGGTGCCGTAGTGGAGGGCTCGGGAATAATTTCGACCACCTGGGGATCTTTAACGTGCACTGACCTCGCACAACACACGGTAGTGGTGGTGGTAGTGGTTTTTTATTAAAGTAATAGTAAAAAAATGGGTGGGGGGAACAGGTCTTGTCCTTGTCCGCTTGAGCTAGTTAAAATGCCTTAGGATGCCCAATCAAGAGTCATGGCATAAAGGGTGGTTGTGACCGGCTCAGAGACTGACTCAGCCGGGTCAGAATAACGCTCGGCGAAAGTGTTTCGGGGAAACGGTCTTCGATGCCCCGCAAACCTCCCGAACCCGCGATGCTTTCGAAGCTCACAGGCTGCGAGCGCTTCGGGCCGAACAGCATCCTTGTTGCAGACGCTTTTACGCTTTGCTTTGGGCAGTAGTCTTAAACTTCTGCACAACAGAACCCAACCCAGCAACAACAATATCTGATGGAGAGGAAGAATTAAGTCTTCTCCTGTCGAATACCGAATACCCACACCAGGAGATGGTTGTAGTTGTAGCTATACTTTCGGGGGCTAACAATTTTTCCGTAGCAGCATTGCCACGTCGGGACGGATTCTTCCGAGCTACGTACACGTGAGATATATCATTGTTCACGACAGCGAACGGGCACTCACCTCATCTTCTCTCGTTTTCTCGTTTTCCAGGTGAGTTTGTTCGCGCGTTATTGCGTTTGAGCGCCTTTGACAACAACATTTTTGCTCGTGTAGTATGCGTCACCAGCACACACTGAGCAATTCATCTGTTGCACTGCTGTCGGGAGCGGCCCTGGGCCTGGGCCGGGATAGGCTCAGTAAAGCGACAATTCAGAGGGACCCTAAAATGAAGCCCATGCTGTGCTCTACTGTGTACCGCTCAAATATGTCGCGGACTTCTTGTACTTCGCAGTAACCACACATCGATCCACAACAATGTTGTTAGTAGGGGACTTAAATGTAGGCATGGAAGCCACCGCGGTGGCTCAGTGGTTGTGGCGCTCGCCTGCTGACTCGAAAGACGTTGGTTCGATCCCTGCCACGGCGGTCGAATTTCGATGAAGGCGACGTTCTAGAGGCCCGTGTACTGTGCGATATCAGTGCACGTTAAAGAACGCCAGGTGGTCGAAATTTCCGGAGCCCTTCACTACGGCGTCTCTCGTAGCCCGAGTTGCTTTGAGGCGATAAACCCCCATAAATTAAACTAACGTAGGTGTGACGACAATCGATAACCTCATGCCACTCATCCGCAGAAACGTCCCGTTTGTCTCTCCGGTAACTCCTTCCAGTGCTGTGAACACACCAAAAACAAATACACAGATCTCTTCTTTCAGAATCAGACCTTCGTCCAACACCTTGAACACATCTGGCACTTCTCAAGTCACAAGGCTTTCTTCACGACTATCCAGGACTGGGAGAGAACTCGTATTTGAAGTGTGCTGTATATCTGGAAAATAACAAGAGTGGTATATCAATATACGCATGCCTCTCTCAAATTCTCTGGCTCAATTTATTGCGAAATGCAAATACCTCAGCAGCTGTGCTGAAAATTCGCGTTACTGAGAATCGTAACCATCCAGTTAGTTTTAGTTTCTTTTTTTTTTTTGAGGTGTGACATCTGTCGTGAACGCTCTTGGCTGCGCTTTTCAGTTGGCGTCACCTTAACGACACAATTAAAGGGCGCGGTGAACCGAGAACTGTTGCAACAGATGGTGCGTCGTCTTTGTTTCGAGGGTAATCCGACGGAATGGTTGACTCGTCTGCTTCGTGGCACTTTTGTGCACCCAAAACTGATGGTAGGAATTCGTGGGTATTAGTAATGCCTTAATAGCCTTCAGCTTTTTTCAGTCTGTTCAGGGTGTCCTGGTAAACATGAGCAGAAGTTTATTTTAAAAAAATCTAACGCATGTCGCGGTAATCAAATAAAAAGAAAAACAGAACTGTTAGAGGTAGCCTGTAAGAAAATAAATTTTAATTAATATAATTCAATATTGATTGATTATTAAGCGTCTAAAAGAACGTCTTGCTGGGCAAGTTGGTACATCTTTGGATTACAGGCGCGAAAACAGACAGACCACAAGGTAGATAAACGGGACGCTCTTGTGAGCCATGTTTTTCTGGTGTGCGAATTTTATCAAGAAGTAAAGACACAAAAGCCAGGAAATTAATCGAAGCATTATTTATTGCTATGAAAAGAAGCATGTGTGTCAGCGACACGTCCATATCGTTGTATAGGGCAGAGAACGATTTTTTCACGCGTTCGCTGTCATATCAGATTGGAACATGATAGTATTCCTTGCGTGTCAGCTGGTATATATATGTTTGTCGTGCCTTTGAATATATCAGTTGTGAGTGGCGCTCCATCCCGTTTATCTACCTTGTGTCTGTCTGTTTTCGCGCCTGTAATCCAAAAAAAATTAAGCGTCTAAAGCCGCAGATATAGTAAAGAAGTATCAGTTATGAATTTGTAGAGCATCGGTGACAGTATGTTCCTTGAGTAGTATTGTTGCGATAGTATTTTTTTTTCATCAAGATAAGGTGCGAAACCCAAAAAGCTCGCTGAAAGCGTGCTTTGAACGCCCTGCGCGCTCAGATTCGAGTGGTCTCCGTCGGAGCTCGTCAGCGAGAGCAGATAACAGAAAAACAAACAAACAAGATGGTCAGAGTAAAGCTATCGTTTAGAAACTGTGCCATTATCAATTTTTTGTGATGCTGTATAACACACTAATCAAAACTTTTCGCACCGGTCGCGCGATCTAGAAGTTTAAAAATAATTTTCAAATAACTAATCCGAGCAGTATAGCGAAGTAAAAGAGATGCATGCGGGCTCTAGGCGATCGTCAGCTATGGTGATCCTGTTTCATTTCGGCGATCTGTGTCAGTTCCTTTTCTTTATCTCGCGTCAGCCGGGGTACCCCAGCCGTGTGCACACTGGCCTGCAGTCTTCTCTTGACCGTGTAATGTTCCACCGTTACCACCGAAAGAGGGCACCGCCTTTCATGCCCAGCTGTAGCACCATTCAGAGGCTGTCGCAAAGCCCGCGCGCTTACGGCTGACACCGCACCAACAGGCTGGCCTTCCCAAATGAACTGCAGGCTTGCAGACAGACGTTTAGTCAGCGTAATGAAAGACGGCGCCGGCGCGTCGTTCTTATCTTTCGGAAAACACAACGCAGAAGCGGCGGGATACAGAGCCCAAGATCTCTCTGCTTTCTTTTTCTTTTGATCGTGTTTCTTTAGCCATGGCCTAAGTAGCCGCCTTTCTTCCCTTGCTGAGTGTGTCCACCCGCCCGCGCAAGCGAACAAAACCCGGCGATCTCGCAAGAGATGGAACACACGACTTCAGCCCAAGGGAATCCTGTTCGGGAACACCGTGTGCTTTCAGTGCGCAGAAACGACTTAGCCAGCGTGCATTACGTACTGGAATCCCAAAACCAGCTTTTTATCTTGCAAGGCAGAAAATTACGCAAGACGGTTCATTGTCTCTTAAGGATATTAAGAAACAAACAAACTGAGACGTCTATACACAGCGCCGTATATTGTGAAGATAATCTTCTCCTGATTAATTATTTTGCCTTCCTACCATTGGTATAGTTAGCACTTGTGACGTCTTGACTGAGAGCTAAACAAGTAATGCGATTCGCCGGCTCCGACATCGAAGACGGGCCTGACCTATTGTAAGGAGCAGAAAGATAGCACCGCGAAAAGGATCGTGACAATATTATGCCGCTGGAGATGCTCGGAGCCTCGGTTGGTATGCATAAAACAGTCCTGTGCTCCCTGTTCGCATTCCAAAAGCACGAAGCACTTTGGCAGTGTAAGCTCATGTAGTTCGTTTTGTACAAAAAAACAAAGTGTTACTGTCCCGCATCCGTCGCCCTTCATTCTCGGGAGAGAGAGAAAAACATTTATTGATATCTCAATGAGATTAGCGGAGGACCGTCGTCGTCATCGTTGACATCTGGCCTCCTCGCAAGGTCGGGCCCCTATTCCAGGGCTCCGCTGAGTCTTGCTGTTTCGCATGCGTGCTGCACAAGGGCCCTTTGGGCTGTGAGCTCGCTGCTGGTGAGCAGACCCTCCCATTGCTACGCACTCGGGGTTTTGAGTTTGTGGAATGCATAATTGCGTTTGCACTCCCATGTAATGTGGTATACCGTGGGGGTTGCCCCGCACCACGGGCATGTCCCTGATTTGTGTAGGGTACATTTTGTGTAGAATGTATAGGTTGAATAATGTTCCTGTTTGCAGTCTCCGCCAATTCACTGATTCTTGTTGTGTTAATGAGTTGTGCGGCGGAGGGTACTTGAGCCTCTGTCCTCTGTAGCAATTTAGCAGCTCCGCATATACTGGCTCCACTATGGTAGGGTTCTCTAGGGTCTCCAACAGCTCAGTTCGGAACGTGATCTCGCAAACTAATCTGTCCACCCTTGAGTTTCCGCTATCCCCGTGTGTGCCGGTATCCAGAGTATCTTGTGGGTTACTTTTTGGCTAGGGGGCCCTGTTTCGAGGAGGATTCTTTGGGCCGCCTTGCAGACTCTGCCTTGCGCGTAGTTCCTGCATGTGGATATCGAGTCTGTTAATATGATTAGTGATTTGTTTCTCCGATAGCTTTCGGCCGCCGTTAGTGCAACGGCGACTTCCTCCCTCTCTGCTACCGTGTGGCCCGGTAGGGTTGCGTATGTGATCGGTTTGCCAGCGTAATCCACGACTGCTGCGGCGGCATTGATTATTCTTGTGCGTTTATCCCACGGATAAAGCGCTGTGTCCGTGTACAATGTGTTTTCTAGTTTAGCCAAATGGCGTTCCACATAATCTGCCCGCGCCTGTCTTCTAGCCGCGTGGAGATTCGTGTCCATGTTCTTTGGTATAGGACAGACTAGGAGGGTTTTACGGATGTTGTCGGGGATAACGGCGGATCGATCAAAATGCCCTTCCATGTCGTAACCTAACGTCTTTAGGGGTGCTCGGCCGGCGGCTGACGTTCGGGGTCTCGATTTCTGCGTCTAGAGCTGTACTTCCGCTAGTTCGCTGAAGGTGTTGCTGAGCCCCAGCTGCAGCAGCTTGTCGTTTGGCGTGTTTCTAGGCAGGTGTAGCGGAGTCTTGTATGCTTTTCGTAAGAGCGTGTCAGCTTGCTCCCTTTCTTGCTTGTTCATGGGGTGGTACGGGAGCGAGTAGGTGACTCTGCTGACCACCAGACTTCTGACCAGTTTTATCGTATCAGCTTCTTTCAATCCGTATCTTCTTTGGGAGACCCTGGTTATCATACGACTCACCTGCTCCGTTGACTTTTGGAGCAGGCTGATCGTGTGGCTGCATTTATTACTTCCTTGGATCCACATGCCCAAGACTCGTATCATGTTTCTCTCTGGTATGTCTTGTCCCTCGAGCATCACTTCTAGCTTTGCTTGGGTGGGGCGTCTTCCTACTCTCAGGAGCTCGGATTTCTCCGTGGCGCAGGCTAGTCCCCTTTCTTTAACATAATCTTCCACGCAGCCTGCTGCTTCTTGCAGTTCCTCTTGTTTTTTCCCAAGGAGCCTTGGTTGACCCAGACTGTAATATCATCTGCGTACATTGCGTGTTGTATACCTTCGATCGTGCTGAGTTTCTTGGCCAGACCAATCATCGCTATGTTAAATAATATGAGCGAGATGACGGAGCCTTGTGGCATTCCTTTGCTCGGGGTAGTGAAGATATCGCTTCTCAAGTCCCCAAGTCCTACTGTGGCCGTTCGGTTGGTCAGGAAGGCCCTCACGTAGTCATGGGTCCTTCTTCCGCAGTTGGCGTTATTCAGCCCTTCCATGATGGCTGCGTGGCTGACATTGTCAAAGGTTCCTTTTATGTCGAGGGCCATGACTATGTTTTCGCCCATTTTGGGTGCTGTTTCGAGGACCTCCTCCTTGATCTGTAGGAGGACGTCTTGTGTGGATAGGTTTGCTCTGAAGCCAAACATGCTGTGCAGTTATAGCCTTTTGTTTTCTAGGTGTAGTTGGATCCGTTTCGTAATGATTATCTCGTAGAGCTTCCCCAGGCAAGAAGTGAGAGAGATGGGTCTGAGGTTCTCTATCTGCAGCTTCTTGCCCGGTTTAGGGATCATCACCACTACGGCGTGCTTCCATTCGTCTGGGATTCTTCCCTCTTTCCACAGTGTGTTGAGGTATGCTATTAGTTGTTCCGTCGCCTCGTCGCTGAGGTTGCGTGTCAGGGAGTTTCTGATTCTGTCAGCTCCCGCTCCCGTGTTCTTGGTTATCGCCCTCATTGCCGCTGTGACTTCCTCTCGTGTTATGGGTCTGTCCATGTCGGGGTTCTCTATTCCTAGGTATTCCCCGTCGTAGCCTTCGTGTTCGTTCTTGAAGTAGCATTTTGTTCGTACCGCCTCGAGTAGTTGCTCGTCGTTACCCTCGTATTGGTGTACGAGTCTCTGGATTTCCTTTCCGCTTTCGGCCTTAGTCTTTGTGGGATCCATAAGGGCTTTAAGTATGCGCCACGTTTTAACCGTGCTGAGTGTTCCGTTCAGCGAGCTGCTGAACTGTTGCCACCCTTGTCTGGCTAGCTGTGCCGCGTACTCCTCCGCCTGAGTCGTGATTTCCGCTATTTTCTTCTTGAGCTTCTTATTCAGCTTCTGTTTTTTCCATATTTTGGTGAGCCCGCGTCTTGCCTCCCATAGCGCGAGTAGCCGCTTGTCCACCTCCGGCACTTGTTCCGTTCTATCTACTTCTTGCGTGTGCATTTCTTCTATTTGCTTTAGCTGCTGGCACCACTCCTCTATCGAGGTGATATCGCCTTGTAGCTGTCGGCTGTGTTGTCGAAATGCGTCCCAATCCGTTTATGCGGGCCGTGCCGATTTTCTCTTGACGTTTTCTGCCTCTATCGTGGTTCTTATGATATGGTGGTCGCTGCCTAGGTTTTCCAGCATGTTCTCCCACTCGGCCTGCTTTGCTCCTTTAACAAAGGTTAGGTCTGGACACGTGTCTGGGCTGACGCTGTTACCCTGCCTTGTTGGTTGGTTTTCATCTGTTAAGAGCTTGCAGCCTATCCCATGCTGCGTTACATATATTCTGCCCTTTTCTCTCGGCTTTCTGGTATCCCCAGCTCGGGCTTTTGGCATTAAAGTCCCCTGCTATGATTAGGATGTTCGACTTGGCTAGCCTACTCGCTTCAGCGAAAAGCTTAACGAAGTCGCCGTCCTTTTGTCTGGGGGGGGGGGGGGGGGGAAGGGGGCTGTAGAGATTTACTATGAAGGTGCTTTTGACCCTTCGTTTCTTCTTGGGAATTATTTCTGTTATCATGTGTTCTATCTTTGTACCCTCAATTTCTTGGTGTGCTATGGTTACTATCTTGTTACTGATTAGGGTTGCGGAGCGTCCGCTTTCCTGGCATGTTTACCCTTTTAGCGTGGGTGTAGTGTTGGTTTCTTGAAGCATGATAATGTCTGGTGGTGTGTCTTTCGTGTTGATGTACTGCTGTAGGAGCCCCTGTTTACGCCGGTAGCCCCCACAGTTCCATTGACACAGCTCTAGTTGGTTTTGTTCTGCCATGTTGTGTTGTTCTTAGTGTTTGTACTTTGGGTTTCTGTTCCGAATCTCCTCTCGTTGAATAGCCTATCTCTGGCGTCGTTTATGGTTTTCTGCTTATTGTGATTTTTTACGTAGGTGCGGAAGCTTTGATCCTGCAGCGCTACTTTCTGTTGTATTTGTTGTGTTTGGCTTTGCATTGTTGCCATAAAGCTCTTCATCTCATCTCTTAAACTTTGCTCTTCTGACTGTTGTGTGGGTTGCTCGGCTGGCGGCGGTGGTGATCTCTCGGAGAGCACCCTATCTGCCTTTGCCACTGTATTTCCCTTATTAGGTCGTCTATTCTCTTTTTCAGCTGCCTCGTCTCTTCGCGTCATAATTCTAGCTCTTTTGTGAGCGCCTTGTTTTCCTCGGCTAGCTTCATCTCGTTATTTGTTTGCATGTTATTGTTGTTAGTGCTTTGCCCCGAGTGCGGAATAAGTGATTTGGGAGGGCCCGCTCCCCAGCTCACCTTAACGCCGCTCTTCTGCTGTTGCTGTGGTTGCCCCTGCCGCTGGCCCGGGCCGCCGTTCTGCTTCCTCAGCGGTGGGCAGGACTCGTCCCTGCTGGCGCCTCAGCTCTGGCTCCTGCCCCGGTTGCGGTTTCGGCTCCTCTACTTGTGTTCGTTTCCGCTCCGGCCCTGGGTTTGGTCCGTCTCTTCCTCTTCGAACCACCTCGGCCACCGCCCGCGGCTCCGGCTCCTGCTCCGGCTGCGCCGCTGGCCCTTCTGTGTCGGTCGTCCTCGCAGCTCCTCGGCTGTCTTGAGGCGGTGCTTGCCGTCCCTCGTGCCTGTCGCGTGGTCTCCTCCGCAGATCAGGCATTTGGGCATACATTGTTGTTCTTCCGCCGGGTTTTGCTCGCCGCATTGCTTGCAAGCCTTGATCTCGGGGTTCGGGCAAACGTCGGACCGATGGCCTTGCTGGCAGCAGATGTAACAGACTTGTCTTGTTGGGCGATATGGATAACACCACATCTTCCCTCCGTAGTAGAGTACTTGCTTCGGGGTTATGGGGCCGTCAAAGGTGATGACTGCTGTGCTTGTCTTTCCTAGCATGCGGGTGGCGAGGATCTTGACTCCTTGCGTCCGTACTCTTAAATTTGCATTGAGCTCCGCTGGCGAGGTACCTGGGTCCACGCCATGGATGACTCCTCGCTGCGTGTCTTAACAAGGTGATGGTTCGGGTGATGTTTGTGCTAGTCCTTCGTCTTGCGTCCAGTTCGTGTTGCGCTGAGAGCGAAAGTGAACACTTACCAACTCGCCAAAATTTCCGCCTTGCTGATGGTTCGGGCTAGTGGGGATGCGTTGTGATTCATAGCGCAGCAACAAAACAGGGGACAAACACAAGCGCTAACAGCGTTAGCGCTTGTGTTTGTCCCCTGTTTTGTTGCTGCGCTATTGATCACAACGCTGCGTGTCCTCCGGTACTACCACGTGTGCATTTACCGCGTAGGTGCGGTCCATCAACGTGAGTTGGGTAATGTGTCTCACGAGCTGGGCCGCTTCTTCATTGTCCGTGCTCACGATAATAATGTTTGAGCCGTTGGGTAGTCTGATGATTAAATCTTCCGCCTTGCACCTCGATCCGGTTGCTGCTACCACCGCTCGAGCCACTTGATGGGTCTGTAAATTTCTTACGATGAGCCCCTTCGGCCTGAGGACTATCTTGAGGTCGTCCTTCGGGAGCGGAGGTCGTCTTCTTCTCATTGCTCCTCTCTGCTTCGCCGCAGCTGGCGCGGCAGCTGTGCTCCGCGCTCCGTCTGGGGATATTCCATTCCCTTGCACAGCCGCCGTATGGCCGCTCCGCTCGCTGTCTCGTTGGCGCCTTTTCTGTCGCTTGGACATGGCGATCTCCCAGTTATGGCCTTCTTCTTCCTCCGGTTATCTTGTTAACCGGGTGCTGCACATCGGGGCTTGTCTGCCTGCCTCCTGTCCGCCTCGGCCCTCCATGAGTCTGGGCCCGGCGGCGTCGAGGTAGTCTTCCTCCATTTCTTGGGTTTCGGCAAAATCCCTGGTCGGTCCTTCCATTACACGTTGATTCCCGGGTTGGTTACTAGGTCGGGACATCATTCCGGGCTGCATATCACCTCGGGCCGAGGCCGGGGAGCCCGCGAACCCCCGTACTTGTGTTAGGCCTAGCTAATCCTAGCGTGCGGCCGACCACGCGGGAAATTCAAAGTCCGGTAAAATAAAAAAATGGGTCCCATCGTTTTGAATTTGGTGTCCAAGTGGTCCTCTTCTGATCCGCCGTTGATTTCAATCAAGATTTTGATGGTCCAATGGGATTGAACGGTTCGAAAAGCTCGAAATTCGCGGAGCTCATGCAACGTGCGTCCGCTCGCTTCGGCTGCTCGCAGCGCCCCCCTTCACCCTCGAGAAGCTGTTTCAGGTGTTCCAAAGCTATTGAATGCCGACGAAAATTGAGTGCGATAGCCGGGCGCTTGCACTTCATGCTTGTAAGATATTTTTTTTAAACTTAGATTGGCTATACAAACTGCAGAAGCACGCATAAATTGTGTGTCATTGGTATACTTTTGCCTCTTTTGTTGTTACACAACGTTCTACCTGTTTCCCAAGCAAAACAAAGCAGACTCGTGTTTCCCTTGCGCACAGCTTTAGCCAAAGCTTCCTTAATTCATTTCTTATACAAACACACCTCCGCAAAGAAAAAAGGTTAACGTATATGTTTTCATGACTGCCGCCAGCCGCACCGCCTTCTTCAGAAGTTCAAACTCAAGGCCGCAATTATGCATATCCCTGCAGACATTCGTGCGGACGCCACACATGAGCGTTGTCCGACAAACAACCTGGCTATGTATCTCATTAAGCTCATGCAAATATCCGCGGGGATCCAATTAGGGTTGGTGAAGAGACTTGACGTAAGCGGATGAGGTGAGCACGGGCTTCGGATTACCTTGAGATACTTGACTTGGGCCTTGATTTCCTGCTGCCTATGTTTTGTTCGCTGAAACACGTTCCAGTGCAGCTAATTCATACGATGTTGGAAAACGATGTATGCGCGGTTGCCCATTAAGGGACGAGCAGTCGCATACTCAAGTGATTTGAAGAATTTTAGTGAAAAAAATGTGTGTGCTCAGTGCTTTTGTAGAAACAGCAAGCAGCGGGGCTAATGATGAAACTTATAGAAGAAAGGCAGCGCTGTCAAAGCTTTTTAAAACTTGCTCTTTGATGCCTCAGTACATTTAAAATGCAAATTGCGAAAAAGTTGCGAGCTTTACACCGTATATCCTTTGTGGAGTATTAGAAAAAATCCTACCTGTCTTATTATTCGGCACTCTCCCATTTGAAGTAAAAATGCTGTCTTATCTTTAATCGCTGTCGAAGTGTGCTTTATTTAGTGCTTTTCGGGAAAAAATAAGTTTTATTCTTATTTTACCACTCCAAGTTACATGCGCGGGGCTACCAAGGCCCGCTGACAAGGCATTGTCAGGATAAAGAAAAGTGTGTGAGAAAGTGTCAGCCGAATACAGCCTACACGTCACTCTTCAGGGCGGTCGAGCAGCAGCCCATGGTTTTCGGGTGATGTGCTTGCGTCCATCTGACTTGTAGGCATCTGCAGCTCTACTTCAGCGCAAACATGACCGCGAGAAATTTCCTGCGGAGGCTTTAGGAGTCGCTTTGTTTGAAGGGCATTGCGCTGCTCAAGCGACGTTCACAAAGGTGACGCAGACTGTATATTGTAACGAAGACAGGACCGGCACAGATCACAGTCTCAGCGAAGTCCAGCGCACAGCAGGGAACTCACAAGATGGCTGTCCGAACCACACACACACTTCGTCTTTGTCCACCGGCACACGCACACTTCGTCTTCATCGTCGCCGCGCTCCCATGAGCACGCGCCATTACCCCCTCCATCAAGGAGCCGGGCCGACGCCGGAAACGAACACGGACAGCAAAGGTAATGTTCGGTATAGACGGCGGACAGCAGAGAACACAGAGTTGTTAAGCTGGTAAAGCGGCGGGTTGCAGCCTGTCATGGTAGGGCTTCATGCCCACCACGTGGACAGTCTCGGTCGGATGGCGCCGACGTTGTGAGGAGGTCGTGTCCCGCGGAAAAACTTCGTATGTGACATCACTTATACGACGAACCACCTCGTACGGACCGAAGTAGCGTCGGAGGAGCTTTTCGGAGAGTCCGTGGCGGCGCACAGGTGTCCATACGCATACAGAGTCGCCGGGCTCGTACCGAACGCATCGGTGTCGGAGGTTGTAGCGACCAGCGTCGAGTTGCTGTTGATGTCGAAACCGGCACCTTGCGAGTTGGCGGGCTTCTTCAGCCCGCTGGACGAATGTGTCAACGTCAGCGTAGGGGCCGATGTCTCCGTCGTTGTGAGCAGCGGGTAGCATAGCATCCAGCATGGTAGTGACACACCGTCCGTAGACTAGCTGGAAAGGTGTAAGACGGTTAGTCTCCTGTTCTGCCGTATTGTAAGCGAAGGTTGCATAAGGAAGAACTTCGTCCCACGTACGATGCTCAACGTCGACATACATAGCAAGCATATCTGCAAGCGTCCGGTTGAGGCGTTTAGTCAAGCCGTTTGTTTGGGGATGATAGGCTGTTATCTTCCGGTGACTGGTGTGGGTGAGTTCGAAGAGAGATTGCATTAATGCCGCTGTAAAGGCTGTTCCACGGTCCGTGATGACGACTGATGGCGCACCGTGACGCAAGACGATTGATGTCATAAAAAACTGAGCCACTTCTGCAGCACTAGCGTGGGGGAGCACCTGTGTCTCGGCGTACCGCGTTAAGTAGTCCGTCACCACAACAATTCATTTTTTCCCAGAGGAAGACAATGGGAATGGGCCCAGCAAGTCCATGCCCTTTTGTTGGAAAGGTGTTGTAGGCGGTGGGATGGGCTGGAGAAGCCCTGCGGGTTTAACTGGTGGTGTCTTTCGTCGCTGGCAGTCACGGCAGGTCCTCACATATTGCTGGACTGATGAGAGCAACTTTGGCCAGTAATACTTCGCACGAATGCGGGCATACGTCCGCGTAACACCCAAATGGCCAGCCGATGGCTCGTCGTGGCAGGCGTGCAAGATTTCTGGACGGAGTTCGGATGGCACAACCAGAAGAAAGGTTTCCGTGTTATGGGCGAAGTTCCTCTTGTAAAGGACGCCATCTCGGAGACTGTAGGAACCCTAACCTCGAACGAAAAGCCGCGGAACAGCGACGTTAAGCCCCTCCAGATGCTAGATGAGCGGACGCAACTCTGAGTCAGCACGTTGACGCCGGGCCATATCGGACGACGTGACGAGAGCAAAAAACGGGAAGTCGTCCTCCGTTTCGGCCGGAGCAACGTCGGCAGGTGCACGTGACAAGCAATCGGCGTCATTGTGCTTACGGCCGGACTTGTACACTACCGTGATGTCGTATTCTTGGAGGCGAAGGCTCCATCTCGCAAGCCGTCCCGAAGGGTCTTTGAGATTGGCTAGCCAGCATAACGAATGATGGTCACTGACAGCTCGAAACGGGCGACCATAGAGATATGGTCGGAACTTGCTAATCACCCACACTACTGCAAGGCATTCCTTCTCTGTGGTAGAGTAGTTTGCCTCGGCTTTGGAGAGGGAGCGGCTGGCGTACGCTATGAATTTCTCGTTGCCATCCTGCCACTGAACGAGAATAGCGCCGAGACCAAAAATGTAACGAAGACAGGACCGGCACAGATCACAGTCTCAGCGAAGTCCAGCGCACAGCAGGGAACTCACAAGATGGCGGTGCGAACCACACACACACTTCGTCTTTGTCCACCGGCACAGGCAAACTTCGTCTTCATTGTCGGCGCGCTCCCATGAGCACGCGCCATTACCCCCTCCATCAAGGCGGCGGGCCGACGCCGGAAACGAACACGGACAGCAAAGGTAATGTTCGGTATACACGGCGGACGGCAGAGAATACAGAGAGCTGTTAAGCTGGTAAAGCGGCGGGTTGCAGCCTGTCATGGTAGGGCTTCATGCGCACCACGTGAACAGTCTCGGTCGGATGGCGCCGACGTGGTGAGGAGGTCGTGTCCCGCGGAAAAACTTCGTATGTGACATCACTTATAGGACGAACCACCTCGTATGGACCGTAGTAGCGTCGTAGGAGCTTTTCAGAGTCCGCGGCGGCGCACAGGTGTCCATACCCATACAGAGTCGCCGGGCTCGTACCGAACGCATCGGTGTCGGAGGTTGTAGCGACCAGCGTCGAGTTGTTGTTGATGTCGAATCCGGCACCTTGCGAGTTGGCGGGCTTCTTCAGCCCGCTGGACGAATGTATCAACGTCAGCGTAGGGGCCGATGTCTCCGTCGTTGTGAGCAGCGGGTAGCATAGCATCAAGCATGGTAGTGACACACCGTCCGTAGACCAGCTGGAAAGGTGTAAGACGGGTAGTCTCCTGTTCTGCCGTATTGTAGGCGAAGGTTGCATAAGGAAGAACTTCGTCCCACTTACGATGCTCAACGTCGAAATACATAGCAAGCATATCTGCAAGCGTCCGGTTGAGGCATTCAGTCAAGCCGTTTGTTTGGGGATGATAGGCTGTTGTCTTCCGGTGACTGGTGTGGGTGAGTTCGAAGAGAGATTGCATTAATGCCGCCGTAAAGGCGGTTCCACGGTCCGTGATGACGACTGGTGGTGCACCGTGACGCAAGACGATTGATGTCATAAAAAACTGAGCCACTTCTGCAGCACTAGCGTGGGGGAGCGCCTGTGTCTCGGCGTACCGCGTTAAGTAGTCCGTCACCACAACAATCCATTTGTTCCCAGACGAAGACAATGGGAATGGGCCCAGCAAGTCCATGCCCACTTGTTAGAAAGGTGTTGTAGGCGGTGGGATGGGCTGGAGAAGCCCTGCGGGTTTAACTGGTGGTGTCTTTCGTCGCTGGCAGTCACGGCAGGTCCTCACATATTGCTGGACTGATGAGAGCAACTTTGGACAGTAATACTTCGCACGAATGCGGGCATACGTCCGCGTAACACCCAAATGGCCAGCAGATGGCTCGTCGTGGCAGGCGTGCAAGATTTCTGGACGGAGTTCGGATGGCACAACCAGAAGAAAGGTTTCCATGTGATGGGCGAAGTTCCTCTTGTGAAGGACGCCATCTCGGAGCGCGCCGATATGGTTAAAATGAACAGTTAAAGCCACAAAAGCTAAGTTTAACCTAAACACTAGTAAAACACGAATTGACCGCTCTCCGCATATTTCTGCAAGGGATGAAGACAAGAAAAAGATGGTAGCGCACACATTCAGTATGCCTTTCGAAAACCTATAGAAGGCACCCAAGGACGTTTACTGATTCCCTGCTACCCACATCCCTGCTCCTGTTTGTGGGCTATGCAATGCTGAGGTAAGAAAAAGATGGTAGCGCACACATTCAGTATGCCTTTCGAAAACCTATAGAAGGCACCCAAGGACGTTTACTGATTCCCTGCTCCCCACATCCCTGCTCCTGTTTGTGGGCTATGCAATGCTGAGGACTTACACTATGCCATAACTCCCTTTCTTGCTCTTGTGCCGTTTTCTAATCTGTATATATGTTACACGGTGCAGAGGTATTCGTAACGTTTTCTTTTCGCTGTGCATGTGGGGTTATCTTCATAATGTATTTCTTTTCTTTTTGCCGGCATACACGCGTTACCACCACTGTTGCTCTCTAAAGAGAATGTAAGGATCCCTCAAATTGTTTATAGACGAACACCGTGTTTACAAACAAAGCGGGGGTTCGTGGCAGGCGGTTACGACTTCAGGCGAAAATTAAGCTTAGCGCCCATAGGAATACGTGAAAACAAAATTTTCAAAGCAGATTTATGATTTTGCAGTGAACCTATGATGTCGTCCGTCGTCCCTTCATTAAGAACAACCAAATGTATCCTAGAACAGGTTCTGAAAGAAAGAAGCGTCAGTTTGAAGGCGATGGAAAGCTTGCCAAATTATATATCTCCTTTGACAGAGCACCCGTGAAGGCGGCCTTTCGGTAACTGTTGGCGGCTGCTTTGACGAAGAGCGTGCCAAAGTACGCTTCGTTATTTCGAAGTTACCTCTTTAAAATGCAACCATAAATGTGCATTATGAAGCCGAGAATGCCTCCAAGAAGCGCTCTATCTGCTAGGTGTTTCCCCGAATCGCGCAAGCTTCTCGCGTAGTCTAACACGAGAAGGCAGTATTGCCTCGCAAATACGGCCATTCAAATGATAGCAAGGTTTATGTTGTAGACAGTCCTCAAACAGCACGGTAAACGAACTGAGCACCCTAGCAGACGACTAGCACCGTGATAACACACGTAGGTAGCGCTGGCGGACACCGGAGGCAGCCGGAGGTATCGTCTATGGCACCGCCTGCTAGTGTGTTTCTATTTCGTGCGCTTTCCATGGAGTTTGAGAATCGCTTTTTCAGGAAATGCTCTCTAGGCTGTCTAGTGTGAACGAAAATGTAGCACACGCGGATTCATGTCGAATGTATAATGTCGCAGTTCACGAGAAGCTTGCGCGATTCGGGGAAACACACAAAGGGTAGAACGCCTTTTGAGGATATGTACACGACTTCACAACACGCATTTATCATGGTGTTTTAAAAACAAAGCTTCCAAATGACCACACTTTCTCACATTCTTCCTCAAAGCAATCGCCAACTGTTAACAGCCTTGTTGCATGGGTACACTTTGAAACGAGAAAAATAATCCTGCAAGTTTTGCTTACGTATGTTCCAATGGGGCGCGCTCCCACAGCCGGGGATCACTCCCACGCGCACATCCCACGGTGTTTTAAAAATACATAGCCTTCGAAATGACGCTTCATACTTTCAGAATCTGCTCTAGGATGAAGTTTACTGTTCTTCACAAAGGAATGACATCGTATGTGCAATGCGAAATGAGAAAACTGCTCTAAAAAAGGTTTTTTCCATGCATTCATATAGGCGCTATAACCCAACTTTTCACCCCCAGGCGAGGCTGCCGCGAACTTCCTACTTTGTTAGTAAATGCGGTGTTTCTCTATACAGTTTTTTGCCCGATTTTCCTCCCAATATCTTGTTGCAAAATAAACCTTTAATCCTTCAAGGTCCGCAGGCCATTGGAACGGAACTGTCGAACTTTGGTGTTCGGAATACAAAACTTTATCGTCCACAAATACCTAGTGCACTGCACTGTTTGCATAAACAGTATGGAAAAATCGGGTACCTTTGAGCAATGCAGTACACGAGAATTACTACAAACAGGGCGTAGCCTACATATTTTATCCTCCCTTTACGTTTTTCCTCTAAACAAAGAACCAAGATAGGAACAATATATGCCATTCCGTAAGGTGTGAGGGCGGGCTAGTTGGTAATTCGTGGTCCATCGTCTTTCTCACGTCCCTGTGTTTTTCCGCGCTTAACGTTTTGACATGTTGTAGCTCACTGTAAGCTATACAGCAAACACATTGCTTGCGAACTGGTTCGGAACACATGTATTCGATCGAGTAAAGCAAAGGAGCACTGACTTTGGTTCGGTCACTTCTTATTTAGGGCACTGAGCTATAGTTCTGGTGATACGCGCCGCAGTGGTGGCAGAACGCAGGCCAGTTGGAAGAAAGCGATTGTGTTTTAAGGGCGTTCTAAGTAACTGCAAGCTGGTTGTGCTGCACATTACATGACAGGCTGGTGCGAGCGTGTCGCATGGTGGTGGAAAAGCATAGGGGAAGGTTTTAGTGAAATGCTTTCCGTGGTGAAGGTTGTAGGCATGCAGCGTCGGGGCGAAAGCATCTCGTCTGTGAGTGTCATTTGTCGTTGAAGGAAAAAGCTGGTGCTTCATCGTGGGCTAGACGAGGGGATCCTAGTGAGAAACTCAGGGGCTTTTGCAGCTGAAAGTGATGCCGCCAATACACGTCCATATAACACACACTGCGCGCAATTCTATGCTTACGAAGGGGCGGAGTTCGTTTCGGAGTTCGCCTACTTCGTTTGTTCTCAGCTCCGTTGACGCGGACTTCAACGAGATGACGACCAAGGACCGCGCTTTATGGCGTTCAGTTCTCGTATGACTCCATCCCCACCGACGCCATTCGATCCCACTCGGCTACGACCGCTGATATTGCCGCCATGCAGCTGAACTATATTAGTTGGCGTTTGCTCAGCCTCGTCACAGGCTTAGCCTGCTGGCTTCGTCTTGGTTCCACCCTCATGTTCTGTGAGCTCGTCTAAGTAAAGCCTCTCCATTTCCTCCTTATTAAGCCTGTCGTTGGTTGCTTCTTTCATTCATTCGTGTACACACACAGAGGCGCGCAGACTGTGCACCCTACGCTTAAAACGCCGAGGTGGAGGGGTGGGGGGGGAGGGATTGATTTGCGATATCCGAAACCGCACGAGGGACAAAGGAACTGCCAGTGTGAACTTGCTAGGGTGGATAGGGCTGAGGGCGCACGAAGGTTTGCGCGAAGACCGCCGCATTACAAGCAACCTAAGCGACGATTGCAGGTCCGCAAAGCGGTGGCAGGAGGGAAAGCGCCGAGAAAGCACAAACCACGTCCGCCGTGCAGCGGAGAAGCCGCACGATCGAGAGCCGTAGGACCCGGTGGCGATGCCATTGCGGGCAGTGGCGCTGTAAGGGTGATGAGCCCGCACAGGCGCCCGCAGAGTTCGACTCACGATGAGGAAATTGCGCAAGATAAATCATGCTGGATGCAAGAATTCTGAAGAGAACGCGCACCATTCAGGCCCGTATAGAGGAGGCCGCAAATGTGGCATGGCCGTTGTGGGCTGACAGCGGCGAGACAAGCTACGGCCCTCTGAGAAAAACGCCGAACCTGAACAGCCCGCCAGAATTAATTGCTTTTTTTTCCGCAGAAGTTTTTGTCGTCAATTATATGTCATAAAGAGGGATGTAATACAGCCCGTCTTGACCTCATATTCATCACAATCTCGAATAGCTCGCCAAAGTCAGATGCCTTTCCCGCCAAAACTTCAGTCGTCTATAAAATGACTCAAAGAGGGCTGTAATAGAACCCGTCTTCTACTCCGTATTTACCACAAGACCGAAAAACCCGCTAAAATTAGATGCCTTTTCCGCCAAAACTCCTGCCCTTTTTAAGATGTCTTAAAGTGGGCTGAAATATAGAACCTGTTTCCTACTCCGTATTCACCACCAGGCCGAAAAGCCCACCAAAATAAGGTGCGTTTCTCGCCATAGCTTTTTTTTACTTGCATAATACTGCAGACGTTTCCTTACGTCCAAGCAGGGAGGGCACAAAATTATAATAATCAAAATCAACACAAGAGCATGCAGTCATGGGTGAAACAAGTGCAACAATTAAAATTGATGAATATACCAATTACAGCATCTAAACTATATCATGAAGTCCCTTGCCAAAATCTACAGCCGATATCACTCTCACCGGTAGAGAATTCCACCCGGCAGTCGTTCTCGAAAAATAAGAATACTTAAAAGCGTTAGTTTACGTGAAGTATGGGGCTAAGCTATCACTGTGGTGATGACGAGGTCAACGCTTTTCTAAAAACTGTACGTAACGGGAGAAATGCCTAGTTTGCAATGAGTTTGTTGGTGGAGGAAGGACATGCGTGCAATCTTACATCTAACATGCGGGCAATCTTACATCTTACATGGAGAAGTCTGATATGATTTTTTGTCACTAATAAAGATGGGGAATCGGTTCTTTTATACTTATTAAATATAAAACGTACTGCCCGTGTCTGTTCCTTTTCACTTCTGTTACGTCCTTTTAACGCTACAGCGTTAAGGAGCTCGTGTCGCAGAAAATCCAGCGTCGCCGTCGGCATCGTCAACGTCGTTGACCATGAGCAAAAATCCACGAAATATCACACGAGAAGCAACTTAAGAGGCCGATGGGCCACATAGGTCACGTGACCTTGCGACGTCACCACAACCGGCCCACCGGATTGAAAGTACATTGACCACCTTGACAGGTGGCAGTCAAATTAATCCTTGGTCGCTTGTGACGAGCAACCCGGGTCGCACAATGCCCACCGGTGGCAGCACCTGCCATCCCAGGACAGTGGCGCATCGCTTAGCCACTGCACCACTGCCCCTGGAGTGGTGTGAGGACCCTCCCGGAACTATGAACGGAAAAGTAAGGAATGACCAATTCTGCATATATGGAAATTCACCCATTTCGCAATCACGTCATACCATTAAGGCGGAGATTAAGTGTCTCCTCCAATTTTTTAGTATGGGGTTTCCAGACGATAGCTGCGCATTCTAATGAGGGTATTGTAGGGTAATAATTTGCTGCTGCTAGGTGCAAGTTTATGGCGAAGAAAACCAAGTTTGCGTTGCGCTGATGATCTAATGTGATCTACGTGGTAGTTCCATTTTGTTTGCGAGTTTAATGCAGCACTGAGATATTTGTTTGGTTTATTTTTACGGAGGTCTAACGTCCGAAAGCGACTCAGGCTATGAGAGACGCCGTAGTGCGGGGCTCCAGAAATTTCGGCCACCTGGGGTTCAGTAACGTGCACTGACATCGAAGAGTGATTGTAATTAAGTAGCTGAAGTGAAACATGCAGAAACACTGTTTTATGAGAATTTATTTCCATGCCTCATTTTCCTCGTCTGTAAAATATCTTAAAGAGGACTGAAATAGAACCCGTCTTCTAAAGTACTATTAGCCATATCTTTTAGAGAGATTGAATCCTGGTGGTAAGAGGCCGTCTTTCAAGGGTTCAATCTGGTCTAAAATCCATTTTATTCGATCTATTTCTTAAAATGCTTTGAAGACCTCGCGTGATACCTGGCATGACGCGCCATAGCTGATAGTGAGTGGCTTGTGATGCATTTGCCGTAGCGTCGAGAAAGTGCCTTGGGCCGGGCTTCACGACTTTTGTAGCGCGTATATTCAGGTCAGTTCAGTGGAAACTATGGCGACACGTAACTGGAAGCGTATGCTCGTAAATACAGTTTTAGTGGTCTCGAAAAATGACAAAATGACTACCTTTAAGCCGTAAATAAGCAAAAATAGTAACTGTTCACATCAGAGCCCCCACGAAGCGAATAATTGTTCTCTTTGTATAGTTTTCGAATCTGGGCGAACATTTATAGTTCGCTAACACTGCAAAAATAACAAACTGAACGTCTGCAGCTGGCAGCAAAGGAAAGTACCATGGGTACCGACATTCTTCCCTTGAAGCCTACAGCTTCAAGAAAACTGAAAACTGTAGAGAAAACTGTGGCCTCCGCCTGCTGACCAATCATAAATTTGTTCGAGTGGGTCTGTACAATACACGTTTTTAGCATACCGGAGACGTACTAGCGGAGACGTATACCAGTTTACCGGACCACTCCTGCGCATAATAATAATAATAATAATAATAATAATAATAATAATAATAATAATAATAATTGGTTTTGGCGGAAAGGAATTGGCGCAGTATCTGTCTCATATATCGTTGGACACCTGAACCGCGCCGTAAGGGAAGGGATAAAGGAGGGACTGATAGAATGAAGAATGAGGTGCCGTAGTGGAGGGCTGCGGAATAATTTGAACCACCTGGGGATCCTTGACGTGCAGTGACATTGCACAGCACGTGGGCACCTTAGCGTTTTGCCTCCATAAAAACGCAGCCGCCGCGGTCGCATGCGCAGTGGCACTGTTGGGGTCAGGGGGAGCCACTGCGCGTGCGCAGAACGGGTCCGGTAAGCCGGTATACGTCTCCGCTAGTACGTCTCTGGTATGCTAAAAACGTCTAATGAGTCATCCGTGGTCACGTGACTCCGCTGAGCTTGGGAGTCGGCGCGCTTTTTGCGGGCGAGGGCGGCATTGATAACGTTGCCTCTTCGCTTTGCGCCGGGATTCGTCTGCTTTCTGCGGCCGGTTAAACCGCGTGCTGGAGAGACAATGGTAAATGTCGTATTGAATTTGAAAGCCTTTGAATTTACTTTTATCAAGCAAATCCAGGTAAGTTGTCGTGGAATCACTGTTATACGCCATCCATTCTTTGACTGCCGTCAGCCGCGACCTGGGAGAGTAGACAATGCAAGGGCGCTCGACGGGCAAAATGGGGTTACTATCACCGCCACCACCTCGAAGGCGCACGCAAGATAGAAGACAGCACATAAATTCTGATTTTTTTTTTATACCGTAGTCATTAGTTACCTGTATTCGTTTGAGCATGGTTTCCTTCATTTGTCTCTTGAAAGCAAGGATGGCGTTCTCAGGGTACCCAAACATTGAAACACATTTAGAATATTCGGAGTTCTCCTAACCGTTCAGATGCCGAGCCAAATACTGCATTATTGGAATCGATATCCGAAAAGTTTGAATGCTCGCATATCCCTTTTGAAACATGTGCCCAAACTGCACGACAGACACTACTTTATCAATGAACATAGATAGGTGAAAGTATATTTCAAATTCAGAAACAAGAGTAACACGAAATAAGCATTCACAATTTGTCACTAATGTAGGGAAAGAAGAGAACTGAGCTAATTGGCGATTGACTCTACAGGCAATGAACACGTAACCTTTAAAGGGATTTATTTTCAGATGCAGAAGTATTTTAGCTCTAGCAACAAGAAAACTGAAGCAAGCATTTTGAGACAGTTTTTTGGAGCCCTTTCCAACAACATGTATATTGTTCAGATACGTTTCTTGAAAGCTCTCTTCCATGCGTACCGTATTTTCACTGCTGAATTGTTTCGGTACGAGACGAGAGGTTTTTTTCAGATTATCGCATGTGCGAGATCACGCGGTCGGAATCGTCACGCTGGGTTTGCTCAACAAGCACGCACCACACGCATAATATATGAGCTCCGCGAAAGCGACACGATCGGGTTCGCTGAACTTCAATGTCAAATGCATAGTTTGTCTGTTTGGCGGGGAGATGTCGCTCCAGGCGCTGCATGTGAAACTTTGTGATTATACAGAGATGCCAGCAATGTAGACCGAACGAAGGACGCTGTCGCGGTGGGACAGTGAGGAGCACAGTGTCCAAGCACTCAGAAAAGCAGCCGGGCCCGTAAGGGAGTGGGTGCCTTGCGACGTTTTCTCTTACTCAGAGTGGACCTGGGGACTATACAAATTATTGATCACGTTGGTTGGAACAGAAGCAATTGTCCGGGGACATCCAGGGCCGGTTCTGAGTCATTTGCTCTGTTGCAGTCAGCGGCGCCGATAAAATTATAGTCATTGCACTTAGCGTCCTGAAGAAAACACAACCGACGCAATTAGGATAACACAAGCTCGACAGCCCGCCATCACTGCGCCATTATACTGGATGTTTCACCTAAGTCTTTACACAATTTTAAAAAATAAGAGTTAAAAGGCGCTCTTTTCGGCATAGCATTGTCAGCGGTTAATTACATCAAAATGCAGCTAAGGCGTGCAAAGTAACAGGCTTGTTAAGTAACAATAATAGTTCACTTGTAATCATTGCTGTTAGGATCCTTAATTATTGAGAGGCGTGTAGCCCACCTTTAGTAGAATCGATATCGTTTTTTTTTAATTTACAAAACGCGGTTACCCTCGGCGCTGTGGACCAACAAATTCTGCCTAAATCCTGCCAAAATACATGCGCTTTCGAGAAGCTTGCAGGCAAAGCAACCTCTCCAGTGCACGTAACTCGTCGAAACAGCCAAGATTTGTAGGACAACAGCGCCGAGGGTAACCGCGTTTTCGAAATTCTAAAAACTGATATGGATATTACTTACGGTGGCCTACACGCATGTCGCTAATTAGGAAGCCTAATAATATAACAGTTTAAAAGGTAACTATTATGTACTATTTAACCAACCTGCTATAGTTAGAATGTCTTAGATTTATTCTGACGTACAACACTGCTGACAACGCTATGCCGGAAAAAGCTCTCCTACAACTCAAAAAGCCTATTTAAAAAAAATTATGTGAAGTCTTAGGTGAAGCAGCCTGTATACACGATGCGCGGTCACTCGCTCTTCGCAACAAATTGACCTTGTCTGATCGTATTAGTATACGCTCGTGGCTGGCTCTTGTAAGTTGTCTGTTTTCATGAGAAGGTTACCATTCTTGACGCCGCTTTCCATCCATGACAGGAGTACGAAACACCCACCGCTACTACCGTAAATGTCCAAGAAAGCACCTGCCTCCGCGTTTTATCCCCGCTCTTTACTGAGAAATGGTTGAGAGTAATCCGGGAAAAGGTTCTTTGCTCGGATCCATGCCAGAATTTAACGTGAGGACATCGAATTCCTGACCGCGCAACTCGCTGTTCTCAGACCCGTTGATTCCGTATCGAGGCAGTCTACATGCGACTCCTTCTTGCAGTTATCCCATTGGCGAATCTTCTTCCGGCAACTCCTTGTACGTGGCAGGAGTGCGAACCTTCCATCTTGCCGAAGCCCTTTTGCTATCTTAATTTTCTCTCTTTTTCATGCAGCAGACAGCTGAATTGCAAGACCCTAGAGCCTGCATCGTAAGAAACCGCTCCCACAGCTCATACCTTTTAATAAAGGGTAGTCTATAACCGATGCATTTTCTCGGTACTCAACCTTGAGTTGAAGCTTGGAAGCTAACGAAAAGCTCGTAAGGACAGAGCAGAAAAAGATGCAAAACAAAATGAATTTTTAAAGTGATAGAGAGCAGAATGGATTAGAGGATAAGCACGAAGTAATGCTGCTCTTGCTGAAATCGGTAGAAGGAAATGGACAAGGGCAGAATATGTAATGACGAGAACAGGTATCCAGTGGCCTGTTAGGGCAACAAAGCATACAGGGTGTTTCTCCTTAGAATTTCTGCAATATTTAAAATAGGGGTTTTGAGTTAGAAGAACGCTTTTTTCCGTATAACATTGTCAGCGGTGTCGTGCATCAGAATACAGCTAAGACGCGCTAGATAGCAAGCTGGTTAACTAATATTAAATGGGTAACTTTTTAACTATTGGCTGCCTATTTATTGGAAGCGTGTGGCCCACCTAAAGTAATATCCATATCAGTGCTTAGAATTTAGGAAACGTGTTTAACCTCGCTGCCGCGGCGCAGCCAAATTGGGCCATTCCTTACGCCATTCGAAAATCTCATGCCTGCGGATAGCTAACAGGACATCCATAAAATCGATTCACTCCGTTGCGCATGTATCACTTGGTATTCTCTGGCCCTCCCGCTGACGCTGTCAGTCAAAACTTTGTTAGAGCAACGTGGTTTCAAAATGCCACGGATGACCCCTTGCCTAATATGCAAGCAACATGAAACTGTAGATCACATTTTTTTACATTGCTGATAGCGGGTGTTCTTTTGAAACGTTCACCGATTTTTTATTCCTGTGGTGAATTGCGGAGCACCGGCCCTTTTCTACGGGCGACGGATGCTCTACCTCAACGCCGTCGCTGCTGTTTCTGCCTGCACCGTTGCAAAAGGATAAAAAAATGCAACGTTTTCAAGGAGTTTCTCTGTGGGTATCTCATGACGATATCGTGCGTTCACAGGCGGATAAAAATGACTTCTCGTACCACGCCTTTTGCATAAATGTTTGCTTTTCTCTTTTTGCTTCGCTGCGTACGAAATTAGCGCGTTTTTAGCACCGCGGTTATTCATGTCACACTAACTGCAAGCTAACTTGCATGAGCAAGTGCCCTCTGCACAAGCCTCTACGACCTGTATGCCAGGTGCGAGGGGGTGTGTATATAATATTTGTTACAAAGGTGTGCTGAATAAAAGAACCGAAAGAAGATAAGCACCCTGCATTGGTCATTTCTGTGGTAGTACCAGATTTGCGTAGTTTCACCGGGGCCGTCGAAACGCTGTTTTAATGCCAGGGTTATCAGTGCATGAAAACGCCGCAATGCGCGGCTTTTGCCGCACCTGGTACGCGTAGGCAACAGCAAACGGAGCGATTATGTCTTTATGGGACGGCCAAGCGGCGACCGCTCGCATGCGAGGCACGGCGCGCAGCTGTTTCGGGGCTGTGTCGCGGGACCCTAGGCTGCGGGGTCACTGCAACGGGGTGCTTGAGCAATCACGGGTCCATTGTCCTCGCTAGAAGTTGTGCACAAACTGGATACAACGAACGGTGGCCCTTCTGCGTCAGAAAGAAAAAGGTCAACGACAGGTCCCGGAGGGACGATAATAGTGTCACTGCAATAAGCTATCCTCCAGTGTCACTTTGTTGCTGCCATTGTCCGGAAATTTAATCCGTTAATCTCTACAGGGTTACAACGTTCGCTGTCTCCTTACGGCAGCGAGACGTAGCGTGAATGTGCGCAATCGTATGTGTTTACGGGAAGAGTTCAGCAAATGACTAGGTGGCTGCGGTGCTGGTTTATGGTTCATAGTTTAGGAGGGGTTTAACGTCCCAAAGCGACCCAGGCTATGAGGGGCGCCTTATTGAAGGGTTCCGGAAATATCGACCACCTGGGGTTCTTTAACGTGCACTGCCATTGCACAGTACACGGGCGCTGCGGTTTTGGTCAAAGGTTGTTTGTGTCAATGGGGTTGTGACGGGACCTGTATGGAAAGCAGCTGCAATTAGTCCTCTCCTCAGTAAACGACGCAAACATTTCTGCGAGCAAACATGATCTGGGTGGTGAAAACATTTATTAATGATAGAGAAAGGTGCTGGGGATCATGACCTGAAGGGTCACGCCCTTACATCCACTAGGTGGGATGCCTAGTCAGGCACCCCATTGGCGGTTTCCGCATCCCGGGCGCGCTGAGTTAAGGCCCTTTGGGCCTCGAGGGTGTAGCAGCCGGACAGGGTCGTCTCCCAGTCCTCTTGGGTGGGGTTTGATATAGTGGGTAGGGATGGGTTCTGCTGGCAGGCCCACAACATGTGGTAGGTGTCAGACACCTCCCCACAGTGTGAGCACCGCCCGATCTGGCGCCTTGCCGCACGTCTTCATCAGTTGTGTGGCTATATATATAGCCCAGGCGGTCGACATGCTCGGCCTATAAATTATGGTCGAATAAACGTCTTTACTACTACTACTAGCGTCGGAACAAAGGGTCTGTGGCATTGCTGTCACAACCGCAAGGCCGCCTGCCAGAGAAAGCGCATATATGCAGGTACCGCTTAAGGGTGAGGTGAATTACGTGTGCAATTTGTGAAAAAAAGCAAGAAAAAAAACGGTTAATTGCTTTGTGATGAGAAGCGTCCTTCCTGGAGCGTTCGCGTTAATGTTTTCACAACCACCTGCTCATGTCCCGAAGGGGCAAGTGCCTCTAGGTCGGCCGGTTAACTGCCTCTTTCTCGTCGTATCCGCCAGTGATGAGAGAAGTGACCAGGGATTATCTGCTGGCCCTTTAGTGTTGCTGCTGAATCATCTGCTGCTGGCAGCGACTGCCAGCTGTGTGTGTGTGTGTGTGTGTGTGTGTGTGTGTGTGTGTGTGTGTGTGTGTGTGTGTGTGTGTGTGTGTGTGTGTGTGTGTGTGTGTGTGTGTGTGTGTGTGTGTGTGTGTGTGTGTGTGCGTGTGTGTGTGTGTGTGTGTGTGTGTGTGTGTGTGTGTGTTGTGTGTGTGTGTGTGTGTGTGTGTGCGTGCGTGCGTGCGTGTGTGTGTGTGTGTGTGTGTGTGTGTGTGTGTGCGTGCGTGCGTGCGTGTGTGGTGACCCGGCAGCTTTACACGAAAGAAAGGCACTTAGTTCAGAGGGAATACCAAAGAAAGGAGGACTGGATAAGAGACGACACACTGTGAAGCATGTCAGGTACCATCGGCTTCAAACGAACTCAAACGCGCTCAAAATCGCAGCAATAATAAATGTAAGAGAAAGAAGACAAACATGGTCCATATGTATTATCGCTTAGAGACGCGCGCATATGCATGCGTATTCCGCTTCCTAAGGTTATTTTTTTACCTGTAAAAATCGTTGCCTTTCGCATTCGTTCACGTCATCGGCACTGTCAGTGCGAAAGCCCGAAAGCTTTTTCTGGGTTCAGCGTATCTAGAGTCCGATCGGCTAATTTGCGGGGCTAATTTTTCTTACTGCGCGTAGTTACACAGAAAACGCTCTATTTTCTGAATTGCGTCAGTTCATTAAGGTTTGTTTAATTTAAGTTGGTGTGACTGTGGTTCGAGGCAGTTTCTTGCATAGGTTCTCCATTTTCCAGCTCTTAGCACCAACAGACATGAAAGCAAATAATAGAAGGAAAAATCAATTTATGACGCCAGCGTGCTCGTCGGTCATCGTCCTTCTAATATGTCAGTAAATCCGCACGTTCGAATGATGGCGGACATCACATTTTTCTGAAATGATGGTTCTTCATCGCGCTGGAAACGCGAGTCGTTCATGTGGCTTGCTTTGAACCATTCCGCATAGCAGGTCAGGCTTGCTAGATTTACATGATGTCACAGAATTGCAAGCAGCAGTGATTCATGCATTCAAAATGGTCTTTCAAAGTGTTCAGTGTGTCATCACGCTCTTCACGGAAGCAAGATTATTCCGAGCATAGGTTTCGACGTGGACTATCAACCATTACTCATCTAACTGAGGTCGTACGCGATCTAGCACTTAGTATAAACAGCGGTAGCCAGACAAATATTTCAGTGCTCGATTTTTCCACGCCATTCGGCTATGTATCACAAGATAGGTTACTACCGTTATCGGGGACGGGGAGTTACTTTCTTGGTTAACAGCTTCTTTATCACATCGTTCTTAGTTTGTAGTTTTTGAGTATGTCCCATCCACAACAGTTCCCGTTGCTTCGGAAGTCGCTAATAGATCAGTCATTGGTCCGCTGTTATTTCTGCTCTTTATTACCGATCTCCAAGATTTGCGTTCCGCCGAAACTCGGCACAAGTTCGCCCTGAACTTCTGCCTGTGCTATCCCATGATCTAAAGCCACGCGTTGACCTCTTCGCGTAGCCACCGTGGCTAAATTCCGGGAAGGCTTATTAAAAAGGATGACTTGTTCTTCCCTCTTCTCTTGGAACCGGACATGCTTGATATGTTTCCTATCTGAGACTTGATTTAAACTAGCGTCACAGAACAAGTCCCTCTTCACCACTCGTGCTGTGAGCTCGGCCCTGAGTGGAGCAAGCGTACGGTGGCATTCGTCTCGCATTTTTAACTGAGCGGATGTACAACGTTCTGTAGTCTCTGAATTTTCAGGCTCCTACCACTGCGTCCAACTCCTGGAACCAGCATGAACCTGAGTTGCAGTTCTCGATCTGACTTGCTTGACGGCGCCTCAAGGAGCTGACGGCATCCACGACTCGCCTGTCCCGCTTTGGAAAATCCGTAGATGTGTGCAGCCTGTATCCGGATTCATTGCGCGGTGTGGCCCTAGATTCAATGCGTCATCTAGACCCGGAGTCACTGCGCCGTCTGGTAGACGGCTCAGTGCATTGTGTGGTCCCAGATCGACTGCGTAATCTTGTCCCGCACTCACAACACCGCTGAGGGCTGGCTTCCATTTCTGTTCGGTGTGGCCGCTGCTGCTAATAGCGAGGCTCATAGTAAGCAGCGTCGAGCCACGACGAGTTTTTCGTCCAGCGTTTTCTGGGTCTCCCACTTTCGTCTATTTCCTTTTCCGAAGATACCACCCTTTTGACGTGCCGTGCAGTGACGCAGCCTTCGCGTCGGTGGTACTATCGGCGACGTTGCCGCTCGTGGCAACTCTCCGAGGAACTGTACGCACCACGCTCAGACTCGCACACGTGCGGCCAAGTGGTGGAGCGCTCGCTGCGTTCGTTCGAACATCAGGGATGCCAAAACTGCGAATTCGTCGAGGAATCATTCGAGCCTTGCAGAGGCACGCGTCGGTTGTACGACGCACCACCAGAGTACGGCATCCATCCCGTCTAACTGTACGGCGACTGACCAGCGAAGTCCATCCTGTAGTTACCTCCTTGCTCGAAAATGAATGGGTGCTCTGGTTGCACGCACGTTCTACCCATGAAAGCAGATCTCCACTATGGGCCCCTGCCAGTTTCGGATGGTTGCATTCATTTTAGGTTCGGCGACCAGGCTGGAGCGAGGGACGGATGTCAGTCACCTTCGAACGGACGAGCCCAATCCATATCAGGTGTCGGTGTCGGACCGGAGTTCAGATCGACGTAATATCCACGGTATGCCTCGAACAGGTCACTGCCGTCGAAGGAGTCGTCGCTCCAGCCACTTTCGTCTCTGATGGACCTGTATAGAAGCGCTGAAACTCCACCGAGGTCGAGGTCATGCTGCCGCCTTGAAATGCTCGCACTCATTGACGGCTGGTGGCCGCTTGAGCTTGAATCCGCTTTTTATGGAAATGGATCTCGGCCGAGGCTTGTGGCGTTCCATCGGTTACAACGTAGAAGCTTCAAGTACTACAAACCCGCGTTGTACGTATGTGCCGCGTGTTCTGTTCCCACAGGAAGATCACTCTTGGGACAACTGCTTACAGTGGGTGTAACAGACGGGGAGGAGGAATGAAACGAGCTTGGAGGTGGTGCTAGGGTCTGTCCTGTCTGTTTATGCTCTCTGTCCTTTGTGTGTATTTTAACGCTAGTAATATGCCGCAGTGTGTCGAGCGCAGCAGTAGAGCGCGGACACAGGCGTTCCCGAGAGTCGGCTCTTGCTCACCTCCGGTGGGCTCCACTACGGCACCGGTCGTGGTGGTTCAGCTCGGATCGAGACTCTAGCAGGTCCTTGAGCAGATCTCGGAGCCAGAACCGTGGTCCACGGAACCAGTCCGAGGGCTGTTCCCGGAGCAGCTCCCAGAGCAGTTTCTTCCCGCCGCTAGCCCCGGTGATCACGTGCAGCCAGCAGCAGCAGCAGCAGTAAAAGAAGGAACAACCCCGGCAGGGCGGAGGCACCAAGGTGAGCTGGAAGGCAGGCCCTCCCAAATCACTATTTCCGCACTCGGGAGACAAAAACAATGAACATAAGAGCAGCCCTAGCAAGAGGGAGAAACAGTTAGAAGTCAACCAGCTTAAACAGCGACTAAGCGGCTGTTACAAGCTAATAGAAGAACAGAACAGGAAACTCTACGAGTTTGCGAGTCAAGTTAGGGACCAGAGGGCACGCACTCCCTCTCCCGAGCCGCAACCACAAATCGAAACCGCTAAGGAAGGGGACCTAGAAGGGGTAACCAAAATTCTAGAAAACATGCAACAAAAATTCCAAGCGATAGAACAGCGCATGGAAATGATGGATGCTGAAATCCGCAGCCAGCGCAAACAAAGAATAACGGAAGGCGTAAAGGACAAATTTAATGCACTACGCTTGCTACAGGATTCGGATCTATAAAATTAATCATGGCTAGTAATGTTAAAGGCAGTCAAAACACCGAAAACCTCGAAATATGGCAGTGGAACTGCAGAGAGTATAAGAAAAGGAGAAATCTATTACAGCAATTCATAAACGAATAACTAACCCCACCCGATGTAATAGCGTTACTAGAAACGAATATGACGCCAACGCTGCAAGGATACACAGCATACGCGTACCCGGAAAGCGCCAAAACCGCAACGCTCATAAGTAAGAACTTAGTCGCAATCATGCACAACAGCATATCCGACACGGAAATAGAAAACTTAATTACAGAGATAGTTCCAAACAAGAAAAAAAGGGCCGCAGCACCTTCGTAGTCAACATATACAGCTCCCCTAAACAACAGAAGGACACGAAATTCTACGAACTCTTCCACGTTATAAGCAGCCTAGCCGAAGGAAACAAATTGGTAATAGTGGGAGACTTCAGCGCCAGAGACACAAGCAGGGGCTATGGCAGAGCACACAAAAAGGCAAGAATATAAAAGAAGCGGCAGAAGCCACGGCGTGTCAATTGATAACGGACCCATGTACCCTGTTGTGCTCGCGCTCCCTTCCTGCTATGAGTCCGGCGAATTTGGTCATGGGGAGGATTCCCTGAAAACCACCCCGAAGGTGAATGAGCCCTCTGGAAGAAACGTGGCTGCAGGAATGTCGGATGCAGCGACGATAATGGCGTCCCCACGTATTCGAACATGCCATCGGGTCGCCGAACGGAGTGTTGTCCTCTTCAGTCACGCTGGGGTTGAGTAATTACCCGAGAGCGTCACCTTCGGCACAGGTTCCACGTTCCGGTCATCAGACGACGAAGTACAAGATCTTTCAACCCCTGCTGGGAGACAGCCCGCATTCTTGTGTCACGCAGGCGCCTTCCGGTTCCACATGGGCGCAGTCCGGACCCACGTAAGCGCCCACCTGGAGGCCGTGTTGACGGCAATGTGACCGGGTCCTGTTCCCTTTCCATCGACCGAGCTGCGAGAGAACATCAGGACCGCCCTGCCGTTTGTGGTACCATCAGTGCCATCGTTTAATTGGACATCATTCTTCGAACTGTATTTCCCCGCTAGGGATCTGGGGAATACGAAGAGTATTTAACGAGCTGCTGGTTTGGTACCAGAAGAAAGCCCCCTCTTGAGAGATACCCTTTGCTGAGAGAGACTCCTGACTGCTAAGAACCCCCTTTACTGAGAAGCACTCTCAGTTGCCCTTACTTGTACATTATGTAAATAGTCTTTGTATAAAGTTTTCCAAGTTTTCTTCCTCCGATCGTCCTCGTCTCTTCTCCGGCCCAGTCACGCTACCTGAATCCCAACAACTGGATGGCAGCTGTGAAGTTACCGGCTCCAACGGACCTCGGCAGCTACGGGACTGACGGGCGTAAGCTATACCTTGGCTGCGTGAGTGCCCAATGTTTTCCGTTCATATCGCCAGACCGTACTAGCACAGGCAGATGCTAGGGGCGGATTCCTGTTGTCTGGGAAATTGATTTAGGGAAACTGTTCTGTTCGCTTCAAGCTAGGGCTTTTGTTTGAGTGGGCTTGCTAAACGCATGGTAGAACTCACCATGGAGAAGTTAAAACTGCAGGAGCTGCTCTAAATTTTCCAGGAACTGGGGATTTCGCTACGTTCCGCGAAAAGAAAAAAAGAAATTCTCGAGGTTATTCGGCAGGAGGAGGTGACTGCTGAGGAGGTCGACGAGGCTTGGGAAACGATTGTTGGACGCAAAGAAGAGCAGAAAAGACGGGAGTTGTGCGAGAAGAAAGAAAAAGAAGAGCTTCGGTCGGCTCAAGAAAGACGGGTGTCGTTCGAGCATAAGGAAAAAGAAGAGCTTCGGTTGGCTCAAGAGAGACGGGTTCCGTTCTAGCAGAAGGAAAAAGAAGAGCTTCGGTTGGCTCAAGAGAGACGGGTGCCGTTCGAGCAGAAGGAAAAAGAAGAGCTTCGGTTGGCTCAAGAGAGACGGTAGGTCCGTGAGGCAGAGGAAAAAGCGAGAGAACATGAAAATGAAGGAGCTCGAAATTGCGTCGAACGGAGGGAATACGGCGCGTCTTAGCCCTGTAACGTCGGCAGAGGAGCAAGGGAGGCAGAGATTGCAGGATCTCGTCCCACCATACCACGTGGGAGGCGATATTTCACTTTTTTTGGTAAACTTCGAACGTGCAATCGGGAGGGTGCACATCGACAAGAGCGCTTGGTAGGAGAAGTTACTTCCTCTCCCTCTGTGCGAGACGGCCCAACTGGTGGCTCGCCTCTCACGGGAAGAGTGTGATGACTACGAGAAGGTAAAAAGCGCACTGCTTAGAAAGTACCGGCTTTCTGCTGAAGCCTTTAGGCAGCGATTCAGGCCGGCAAAGAAAGGCGGAGAGTCGCATACTGACTTCGCGTACCGGCTTAAAGTCGACTTAAACGAGTGGCTTAAGACCGCTGAGGTGCACAGAATTTATGACAAGGTACTGGAGTGCGTCGCACTAGTGCAGTACTATAGCGCAATTCCAGAAGCTCTGAGGATATGGCTGCAAGATAGGCTAACAGATATAGACCTAGACAAAGAGGCACAGCTCGCAGACGAGCATTATGTTCGCCGAAACCTCCAAAGCCAGGCAGGGTACGATAACGGGTTAGGAAAGGGAGAAACCTATTTAAAGAGAATCCCCGACCGAAGGGTGCCACCAGCAAGCCGAGATCGCCGAACAGAGGAAGCGGGATCAAAAGGAGGAGGCAGCGAAAACAAGATGAAGTCACCCAAATCTGCCGATTCGCCGAAACAGCAGGCACCTGGAGCCCGCGCGTTTCAAGCGCGAAAGCCCATTGTCTGCTATAATTGCAACAAGGAGGGTCACATCTCACTGAACTGCAAAAAGCAAAAGATGGCGTTCGCGTACATGCGAGAGTCGGAGGAAAACCTTAAATTGCTGGAGCCATACATGCGGGACATGGTTATAAATGGCAAGAAATTCAGGGCACTGTGGGATTAAGCGGCTACCATGGATGTGGCTCACCCGTCCTGTGTTTCCTCCACGAACTACACCGGCGAATGCGCCTGGATTAAGCAGGTCGCCGAAGAACAGAGTGCATGCTTGCCTATAGCGAAAGTGACACTAGAGTGGACTTTTGGCAGGCTAGACACAGAAGCGGCAGTTGGCGCAAACTTGCCCTACCTGTTTTCGAACAAATCTGAGCAGCTGCTGAAATAGAAAGGTCTCTCTTTCACCTCGGGCTTGCGTTGCATGGCGCTAACACGTTCTAGAGCGCGAGAGCTCGCAAAGAAACTCGAGTGCGCTCCGACAAATGAGCAGGTACCGAACCATTCTCCCGACCAGCCGGGGGATTCTTGCAGAAAAACTGATCCGTCTAAACTGCATGAGCATGACCATGAAGGTGTTCCCGAACAAGCGGTAGCTCATGAAATCCAAGGAACTGCCGATTCCGTAGAAAATGGGGCGACAGGAACAAACGCGAAGGATTCGACATTAACTCCTGCTTCGACTTGTTGCGAGGAGTTGACTGAGGTTGATAGGAAAGCACTCATTGCAGAGCAGAAAATCGACCCATCGTTAAGAGCTCTAAGAAATAATGTGAGAGAGAGTTGCCAGAAAGAACATCAGCTTTTATGAAAAATCAGGCCTTCATTACCGGAAATACTGCGACTCAAAGGGACGCGCATATAAACAACTCCTGGTGCCTGAGAAGTACCGGCGGCAGCTTCTAGAGCTCGCACACGGAAATGCATGGGCGGGCCACCTGGTCATAAAGAAAACAAAAGCGAGATTAGCCCTCGAATATTAGTGGCCTGGCTGCTGGAAAGATGTGGAACAGCTTGTTAGATCTTGCGACACCTGACAGCGGGTCGGCAAGTCGACGGATAAATGGAAAGCGCCCATGACGCTAGTTCCCATCATTACAGAGCCCTTTCGGCGTCTTGTAATAGATACTGTCGGCCCGCTGCCAGCGTCCAACTCTGGTTGTCGCTACATTCTGACCTCACTGTACGTGGCAACCAAATTTCCCGAGGCCATTCCCTTGAAGGAGCTAAGTTCCGCATATGTTGTAGACGCCCTTTTGTTAATTTTCTCTCGCGTGGGGTTCCCTGCAGAGATACAAAGCGATAACGGGAGCGTGTTCACAAGCTGCTTGACAACAACGTTCTTTGAACGGTGTGGGATTAAAATAATCCGCAGTTCCATTCACCACCCTTAGTCAAATCCAGTCGAGCGCATGCACTCAGTGCTAAAGCGGATACTTAGGTCTTTGTGTTTTGAGCATAAGGGAGATTGGGAAGGCTGCATTCCAGCAGCACTCCTCTGCAGTGAGAACCGTCCCCCACGAAAGCACAGGATTTATCCCCACTGAACTAGTCTACGGGCGTGACTTGAGGACCCCGTTGCGCATGCTGAGGAAGTCATGGTAGGGTTGCGGAGAGGATCCCTGCGTAGTGGAATACGTTCTAAAGATACTGGAAAGACTTGAGAAAACCAGAGACCTTGTGGAAGCAAATGTCAGAGCAACGCAGTAACTGTCTAAAGTGTACTACGACAAATCTGCACGGAAGCGCACCTTTCAACCTGGCGACCAGGTGATGTTGCTTCGTCCGTCAAAAAGGAACAAGCTTGAGGTGCAATGGGAAGGGCCAGCTAAGGTGGTGTCCAAGCTTTCGGACATCAACTATGAGGTAAAATTTAAGAACAAACACAATCGGATAGTCCACAGTAATTTGATGAAGCCTTATGTACAGCGCCAGGCCATGGTTAACATGGCGCTGAACATGCCAGAGGAAGAGATCTCAGACATACCTTATGTCCCACACGAGGACGAGCAAGCAGCGAACGAGCTGCTAAATTCAATCGACAGAGAGCCACGTTTGACGGAAAGTCAACGAGGAGACACGATAAACCTCGTCCGTGACTTTGAGGCGGCGTTTTCAAACAAGCCAGGAAAAACAACCCTCATCGAACGCAACATTCAGCTGTCCAGCGAACAGCCGTTCAGAAGCTAACCGTACCGTGTCTCTCCAAGACAAAAGGAAATCATTGAGACGGAGATCGGCCGTGTGTACGAACTTGGCGTCAAAGTGCCCTTCGAAAGTGACTTTGCCTCACCAATCATTAATGTAGAGGTACCAGGCAAGGATCCGAGACCTTGCGTGGACTACCGGAGACTGAATTCAATCACAGTGGACCAGACCTACCCCATTCCGAACATCGAGGAGAGGGTTGAAACAGTCGCTAAATCAGAATATATATCCACACTGGATTTAGTTCGTGGTTACTGGCAGGTGCCACTCACTGAGCGCGCCAGCAGGTACGCAACATTCGTGCCCACCGCGGGCACGCTTTGCACTGCAATGTTGAGCTTCGTCTTGAAAAATGCTCCGCACTGTTTTTCAAAGTTAATGGACGAAATGCTGCGGGGACTTGCAGATTTCGCTCTCCCCTACCTTGACGACAGGGCCGTTTTCTCACAAAACTTAGAGGAGCACATTGAACACCTGCGTATTGTGTTGATCCGACTGCTTGAGGCTGGTTTAACGATAAGGGCGGGAAAATGCCAACTATCTTGGGCACGTGGTCGGACGAGGCCAACGCCAAAGCCAACGCCGAGGACAAGTACCGTCGCCCAACTACAAAATCGGAACTCAGGGCTTTCCTTGGCCTAGCAGGCTATTATCAACATAAAGTTAAGGACTACTCTGATTTAGCAAGCCCTCTGACCGACGCGCTGAGAAAAGGTGAACCTGCCAATCTTTCTTGGGACCAAAAGAAAGGGATGACATTTCAGAGTCTGAAAACGGCCCTAAGCGAGCGCGCAATACTGGCAGCGGCAGATTTCTCGAAACTCTTTATCATACAATGTAATGCCAGCGATCGCGGGTACGGCGCTATTCTTTGTCAGGAAAGCGATGGCAGGCACACACGGACTGTCCTTTACTTGAGCCGCAAGCTCAGCACGCGGGAAGAGGCGTATAGCACGTCTGAAAAAGTATGCGCATGCCTCGTTTGGGCGATAGACAAACTGGCATGCTACGTCACCGGGTTGCGTTTCACAGTAGAAACGAACCATTGCCTTTTGACTTGGCTGCACAATATGTCGCCCAAAAATGGTAGTCTACTGAGGTGGAGCCTGGCACACCAGCAACACAGCTTCGAGGTTCGCTACAAGAAAGGCAAGCTCCACACAAATGCGGAAGGGCTAAGCCGAGCCTTTTAGCTAGTAAAGCTTTTACCAAAAGGGTATGTCCCCCATGTTTTTAGTTTTGGAGATTTATTTCATATTCTCTTCCCAATGGAGAGCGTATATCTCCCACTTTCTTTGCAGTAATGTTCATAATCAGGTAACATACCTAGGAGTACGTTTTCTTCTTTCGGCCGAAGACAAGTAAGAGCGAGTGGTGTAACATACCTTGCCTCTGAGGTATTGGGGCGATCAAAATTGAATGCCACGTTGGCCAAAACCAGTCACTTATTCCCGTACCGCCTGCCGTCTAAGCACAGACCTGATTTCATTGAGCGAATTTTTTTCCGTCCTACTGCACCTCGAGCGGGAGCACACGCCTTGGACAGGTGCCATGTTTAAACTCCTCATCGGGAGACATCATGTGTTCATTCAGGCAAAACATTTGATCTCTTCAAGCTTTAGTAGAAGTTTTTAGCTAAGTGCAGTTTTGGCCCTGAGTTTTGGTCTGGCGGGATGAGTGGGTTCCGAGGGCGCTTTCTTTTGTCAGGTGTGGATTGGCGTCTGTGATCCCATTTGGCTAGCATTGCAGAGAATTTCCCAAAGCGGCCATCTGACGAGGGAAAGCGATGCGGAGCACTGAAGGTCATTCGAAGATTCCCAGAGAGCATCTGGTTCCTGGCACGCCCAGTCAGCCGAGCTACGTGCGAGCAGTTCATCTTCCGGGCCCAATATTTGGCGGCGGGGCTGCTGTTGTGCTCGCGCTCCCTTCGTGCTGTTGAGTTCGGCGAATTTGGACATGGGGAGGATTCCCTGAAAACCACCGCGAAGGTGAATGAGCCCTCTGGAAGAAACGTGGCTGCAGGAATGTCGGATGCAGCGACGATAATGGCGTCCCCACGTGTTCGAACATGCCATCGGGTCGACGAACGGAGTGTTGTCCTCTTTAGTCACACTGGGGTTGAACAATTGCCCGAGAGCTGCACCTTCGACAGAGGTTCCACGTTCCGGTCATCAGACGACGAAGTACAAGATCAGTATTGTCCTCTTCAGTCACGCCGGGGTTGAACAATTGCCCGAGAGCTGCGCCTTCGACAGAGGTTTCACGTTCCGGTCATCAGACGACGAGTATAAGATCTTTCAACCCCTGCTGGCAGACAGCCCGCATTCCTGTGTCACGCAGGCGCCTTCCGGTTCCACATGGGCGCAGTCCGGTCCCACGTGCGCGCTCACCTAGAGGCCGTGTGGACGACAACGTGACCGGGCCTGTTTCCTTTCCATCGACCGAGCTGCGAGAGAACATCAGGACCGCCCTGCCGTGGGTGGTACCATCAGTGCCATCGTTTGATTGGAGATCATTCTTCGAACTGCATTCCCCAGCTAGGGATCTGGGGAATACGAAGAGTATTTAACGAGCTGCTGGTTTGGTACCAGAAGAGAGCCCCCTCTTGAGAGATACCCTTTGCTGGGAGAGATTCCCGACTGCTAAGAAGCCCTCTTTACTGAGAAGCACTCTTAGTTGCCCTTACTTGTACATTATGTAATTAGTCTTTGTATAAAGTTTTCCAAGTTTTCTTCTGCCGATCGTCATCGTGTCTTCTCCGGCCCAGTCACGCTACCTGAATCGCAACAACCCCCACTAGGACCGGGAACAGAGTGTGCAGGGACACCTGTCCTGACCTAACGTACGCCAAAAGAACGGGGCAAACGACGTGGGAAAACCTTAATAAAAACCTAGGCAGCGATCACTATAGTATCAGCACGCAGATTACAGCCAGTTTATTCAGACGTAGAATCAGCACTGCCAAAATTTCGGATTGGGACGCGTTCAGACAGGCATGTAAAGAAAGCCCAACCGAGGGAATAGGCTCGATTCAGGCATGGAGCAATATACTCAAAGACAAACAACGCAGTTACACAAGGGAGATAGGACAGAGCAGACACTCGAGGTGGACCCTAATCTCCTTAGGCTATGCGAAGCACGCAAGGGGCTCCCCAAACGGTGGAAAAAGCAAAGATACAATAGGAAGCAAAAACTGAAAATTGCGGAAGTAACAAAGAGAGCAGAGGAGTACGCGGAACAAGTAGCGAGAACGAATTGGCAGCAATTTAGCAACTTGCTATGCGGCACTCTAAATACAGCCAGAACGTGGCACATAGAGTTCTCCTCGATCCAACTAAAACTAAAACAAAAACAATAAGGCGATCCACAGACTGGTCCATCAATTTCAAATACCAGATTCGGAATTATTAGAGAAAGTTAGGGAGAAAAGCTTCGGCAACAGCGACCCAGCAGCGTACACCGAGCACTACCGAGGACAGGAAAACCAAGAATTAGATACACCCATATCTAGGGAGGAATTCTACGCAGCATTTAGAAGCGCAAAAAGAAATACAGCCGCAGGGGCGGACAAAATTACAAACACACTCATCCGTAACCTAAGCGACGGAATGGTTGAAGAGCTAGCCGAATACTTTAATAAGCTATGGGAATCATTGACTCTTCCAAAAAAGTGGAAGCACGCGGAAGTAGTAATGATTCCCAAACGAAATAAACCACTGCAGGTAGAAAACCTCGGGCCGATATTTTAACCTCGTACCTGGGGAAATTATACGAAAGAATTATAACCAGACGGGTGCAAGATTACATGAAGGAAAACGAGCTATACCCCCATAGCATGCCTGGCTTTCGGGCAATTCTGTCCACGCAAGACGTCCTGGTGCAGATCAAGGACGAAATATTAACCAACGTACCCAGACACTGCTAACGCATAATCAATGCCCTGGACATAAAGGGATATTTTGATAACGTTAGCCACGAAGTCGCACTAAAAGGCCTGAGTGATTTTAACTGCCGGAAAGGATTCTACGGATACGTAAGAGCTTTTCTCACAATTTGAACGGATACAATAGGGCTTGGGGAAATCAGGTCCAAGAGCTTTCAAACACCCAATAAGGGAACGCCGAAAGGATCAGTGATTTCACCCATTCTGTTTAACATAGCAATGGTTAAGCTGGCTAGACAGCTAGAAACCATACAAGGCATGAGCATGCAATGTACGCGGACGACATCACTGTGTGGGTCACGGAGGGCTGACTCAGCGAAAAGGAAGCGAAACTGCAGGCTGCCGTAGCGTGCGTAGAGAGAGAGAGAGAAAGACAAACTGAAAGGCAGGGAGGTTAGGTACACAGCGCCCGGTATGCTACCCTACACGTGGGAAGCGGAACGGAGGGAAAGATAGAAAGGGGAGAGAACAAAGGGAAATGATCACTTTTCCACATGTCCGTTCGCCATTACTTGCAGGGTACACAGAGCACACACTGATAGTTCACAACCTTGCACTCAGTCCTGAGTCCTTCAAGAACTGTTACTGTACTGTGGACATGAGATCAATGACGTTGTCTATAGAGGAGCGACCCCGTCGGAAACCCGCCATGGCATTAGGATACACGTTATTGTGCTCAAGGTACCACTCAAGACGCGCCAGAAGTATTCTTTACGGTGACGTTTCCCCCACAACTGACCAAAGCTATTGGCCTGTATGATAACAGGTCAAATGGGGATTTTCCTGGTTTTAGTAATGGTATTATGCGACTGGATTAACACTGGGGAGGAACAACTCCGTCTTGCCGCGAGTGGTTGTAAAGGCTGACTAGCTCTCTACGCGCGTCGTGGCCAAGGTGGCAGAGTGCAGCATATGTAATGCCGTCTCGACCTGGTGCAGACGAACGCCTACATTCTTCAAGGGCTGCATCAAGTTCCTCACGAGCAAAGACAACATCCATCGCTGAATCCCGTGATGCAGGAGGAACACGAACTCGAGGTCGTCACTGCACTCGCGATTGTCTTGCAGAAGTCAGTTGCAACTTCAATCTGATGACGATTTTGATGTAGAGCCAACGCATAGAAAGGTTGTGTTTGCTGTGGAAGCGTTCGAAAACCCCGCACTGTCCGCCATATGAGGGACGTGGGCTTTCGAGGATCCAGAAATTGACAGAAGGACTTCCTGCGCTGTTCTGCCAGCGTGTTCATTCGTCGCTTGATTTTCCTCTGCACACGACGCGCCTCTCTGAGGTCCCCTACGCATTCGGTCCGTCTGTGACGTCTTTCTGCACGCCGACGAATAGCACATGGGTGGTCTAATTCGACAACAAATTTGATGCGAATTCTAGCTGACGTGAGGAAGCCTCTAGCAGCCTTCATTGCTGTTGCTATAATGTCCTCCAAACTGAAAGTGAGGGCTTCTTTGCACGCCTCTTCTATTCGAGTTTTAAATGCCATCCAATCGATGTGCGCGTGTTTAGCTGGGCCGCACACCCCAAGGCCTGGAATCTTGAGGTAGGTGGGTATGTGGTCTATCCCGTTGGTCTCCACATCAGAAAACCACTGGACACGCCGGCGCAGAGACCGAGAAACTTGCGTCAGGTCTAGGAAACTGCTGTATGAACTGCCTCGCAGGTATGCCGGGCTGCCATCATTCATTACGTAAAGTTCATTTTCTGAAGCAAATAAGGCCAGATTCCTCCCTCTGGCGTGGACTATTGGACTTCCCCACAGTTGTTGGTGGGCGTTGAAATCTCCGCTAAGAATCCAAGGAGCCCGGGTTGCCTCCATAATTTTCTTTATACTCTCGCAGTCCAATTGAGAGGAGGGGGAGACATACGCCGCAATCAGGGTCAACACACGTACTGATTTTGATTGTGGAGTTGAACTGTTGAGAAAACGTACGTTATGTCGATGCGGATGTGGACCAGAACTTTGCTGCGCTCCCCGCAGGTCGGAGCAAAGAAGAGCTCGTACCCGGAACTCCTGATTGCTTGGGATAATTTAGGTTCAGAGATGACTAATATCGAGAAGCAGTTGTTGAAAAGATATTGCCGAAAACTTGCAATTCGTGACATTAGGCCTCTTGAGTTCCACTGGAAGACCGCAGCGCCCCTGACTTCCCCACGAAACGTGGGAAGCTGGCCAGCCGTTCGGTTTTAAATATGTTGTAGTGCTGGAACAAGACAGTCCAGCACCAGTAAGATGCTTCGGGCGGTTGACGATTGCAGGGCCTGTATCAGAGGTAGAATGGCGTTAACCACCGTCCTGAGGATCACACGGGCTTGGCGATCTTGCTCTTTGAGCCCTTCTCCCACGACAGGTGAGCTCGGCGATGGGAGCTTGCGCTGAGGAGGCTCAGCAGGACGTATCGGCGGAAGCGCTAACACGAAGACATGTGATTATCCTTGTCGATATTTCGCGGGCTGGACACACTTGTACGCGGCGGCACGGGAGGAGGTTGAGGAGGAGGTGCCGTGGGCGCGTCGATGTGGTTGCTTTTTGCAATAAACTTTCTTGAGTTCTTGCGGCGAGAACGCCTTTTCCGAACAGTCGCGGCAGCTTCACTGTGCGTATAATTGTCCCGAAACATTTGCTTTAGAACGGCACGCTCGTTTTTTAAGCGGGGCCAATTCTTAGATAAGTCATCATGAGGCCCGTTGCATTTGGAACACTTAAGCACTTGTGCATTACAGGACTCAGCGCTGTGAGCTACGGCACAACGAGAGCACACTCTCGTGTTGTCGCAGACTCCGCTCACATGACTCAGTTTCAAACATTTGTGGCATTGCAGGGGTTTCTGAATAAATGGCCGCACGGCATGACGGAAATGGTCCACCTTCACGTGTGATGGAAGGCTGTAGCCTTGCAACAAAATCTTCACACAACGGGAATTGCCCAGACGTGACACCCGTAGAATTACGGTGCCTTCATTTGCCGGCTTCACGAGTATGGGAAAATCATCTGGCGTGATAGCCTCGTCGACATCATAGATTACGCCGGAAGAGGCCTCATCCCCGCCGAGCGGGATAACAGTACATACTGATAACCCGCCGAGCTGAGTTATGGCCCGCATAGGTTCCAGCGTAGCCGCATGGTGGACATCAACGGCTACAATGTTCTTCCGCGCATTCACTCGAACGTCTTTGATTTCTTTAGGCACAAGGGATTCGTGTTCTACAGAGACGACCTGCCTGTTAAGCCGCCTCATGTCGGTTGGCTGCACAGGAAGGACGAGTATGGTGTGCGCTGGTGTGTTGCCACTTTTTTTAAAGTGGACTTACTAGATGACGATCCGGCTCTTAGAAGTCTTCTCTTGGTCTTCCGGCTGAGATAAGTCTCAAAGCCATCCTCACTGCTGGCCTCGCTGAGGTACTCGATGGTGTCATCGCTGTCGGAGTCGCTCGGACGGCTGCACCGCTTCCTCGACGAGCTCGAGGAGGAGGCCACCAGGCTGTTCGGATGCCTAGGAGGGTTCAGATCCATCGCCGTATGACGGGGGACGGCGTCCCCGCAGTGTGCACGCAAAAACACAGAAAAAAGCTGGAGTCTGACTGAAAGCGTTCCACAAGGATGCACTTCGTCGTCTTCTAAGTGCGTAGAAAATTTTTTAGAGACTGGGAATGAGCTTGCTCGACAGAAAAATCAAAACAGCTAAGGATCTGGCTAGGTACACTGAACCGATCAGTACCGGAAGCAGAAAAACTAAAACTAATATTCATCTAGAAGGGAAATCCATACCGGAAAGAACAACCATCAGAATATTAGGTATGTGGATTCAATCCGACCAAAGGTGCACGCAGGAGCTCAGACTAATACATAACTCGGCGATACAGGTCGCCCGCATGATAACCAGGGTCTCTAGGAAAACACACAGCATGCGGGTAAGCGACACGCGTAAAGTCGTAAAGAGCCTAGTTTCCTGAATTACATACAGCATACCGTACTCCGACTTTGACCGGCACCCAGGTCAGCCGGATGAGGGTTCCCCTGGAGCAAATTACGCGAAGCTGCCAAGGCAGCCTGCGGACGACGGGGGGGGGGGAGCACCAAGGGTCTTTGGAGGAGCTGGAGGGCTTCCTCCGTGACTCCAGGACGCTCGCTCAAGATGTCAGCAGCCAAATGAATGGCGGCCAGCTCGGTGGTCGTTCACAACCACCGAGCTGGCCGCCGTTCATGTGGCTGCTGACATATTGAGCGATGGACAGCCAGCCCACCGGGCGTCCACCCGGTGCCAGCTCGTCGGTCGTCCCGGCGCCAGCTCGTCGGACGACCGACGAGCTGGCACCGTGTGTACGCCCGACGAGCGGGCTGCCCATCGTGCAATCCCTTAAGCCACTAGCAAATGCCTTCCTATCGGACGCTCAAAGTTGTAAAGGGTGAAGTTGTAAGTATATAGAATCTGCATTTGTAAAAGCTAAGCGAAGCGCTTTTGCCGCTGATATATACGCTGCGCTCTTCATACTGCATCAAACTTTCAGTTGACTTGCGATACTGGTAAGTCGTCACATGCCATTGCTGCTGTGCAATTGAAGTTCAGCCACTGCCATGGCAACATCAATTTTCGCCTAGTTGTCGAGATCACTCAGAGAGGGCGCAAGGCGATAAGCGCGGTCAGAGAGTCGCGAATAAAGTCTTTGGAGCCCTGAATGTACTGCAGCTGTTTTCTCTTTTCCGCCGCGCCGCCTATTTGCGAGTTGCGATCACGTGATTTTTAGGCGCCGCCATAGATGGTCCACTCACTCTCATAGCCGACGGCGCGCTGTGCTTGCGAGGTGGTTGGCTGGCGTGTTTTACGAAGTGGTTCGTTCAGTATCGCGTTTATGTGAGTTTGTGCGTGCGTGCGAGTGCGCGAGTGTCTGTGCGTGTGTATGTCTGTGTACGCGCGCGTGTGTGTCTGTGTGTGTTTGTGACAACTGTATGTTTTCGGAGAGGTTGCTCTACGAGGATTTTTTCTCTGCTGTTCATCCATATTTTGTAATGAGGCTTAAATAAAAGAAATGTGGATTTTAACGTCCCGAAGCGACACGTTAGCAAGACGCCGATGTGGAGGCCATTGGGCGAATTTAGACCGCCTGGGGTTATTTAACGCGTACTTACGTCGCACTGCACATGGGTGTTTTTGTACTTCGCCTCCATCGAAATACGACTTCAACGCGTACGCACTCTAAGAGGCACGCCTATTCCCCAAACGCTCTTCTCTACTTTGCGGTTCTTTTGCGGACAGGCTGCATCCCTCACCATCTCCTCCACCGCCTGTAAGCGGTAGCGAAAGGACCTTATCGGGGGGACATTCTGGCCGCACAGTTAGAGCGTTGGTCCGCCCGTAGACATTGGGGTCGCTCAACTACCTTCCAAAAGCCTCCGGCAGGCGACTAACAACACGGAGGCAAGAACAGGCGGCAGGAAAGCATTTGAACGAGCCTACTTCATGCGTTGTCGGCACACACTTGGGGACTCAAGAAATCGAGAGGCTGCGCAGCTGACGTGCGAAGCTATCAAGGCTTTTGTAAACCCTCCTCTCATCTAAACTCTCGATCATGAACACTTTCGTTATTTACTTTTTGAGCAAAAACGATGAACAAGGCGGCCGCAAGCGGGACTTTCTGCGCCTGGCAGACGACGCACTCGCCACGCTGGACCATTTCTGGCAGCAACAGCCCAATGCTGCCCGCACGCCGCCCTCTGACTGCGGTACTCTTAGAGTTCCTGCGACTTTAAATGCAGTTCGAGATATTTAAGCGAAAGCTCCACTACGGGACCTGGGGCTTCAAATTGTGGGCGATTCCTCTGCCCACAGACAGGGAGACTTGGGACAGCCAGTAAGAACAAAGGTTTATTCTCAAATCGTCGACGGCGGGAGTCCAGGTGATGTCGGGGCCGGAGGTCAAGGCTTTGTCCGTGGCAAGGGGGGGGGGGGGGGCAAGAACCCGCCTTGACGACCGGGCCTCCCTTAAGTACCCCCTCCCCCCCCCCCCTGCCTGGACCGCGTAGCCCGGTTCCCCCTGCCCGACTCGACTCGGGAGAGAAACGGTGGTCGATGGTACGCGGGGGGAGACACGGGATTTGAGTGGGCGGCCCGCGAGTGGGCCCTACAAATTGCAGACCGTGCAAATTTGACCTTCAGCTGAGTTCTAGGTCAAATCATGAAAAAGAGAAAAAAAAATGGATCAATATTCATGACTGGGAGTCGTGCACGCGGCAATGCATCCAGATCTCCTTTAGGGGCCGCTCGGCGAGACCACTATGCTATCGCCGCAACTTTTTTTTTTTATTTATCGAAATAGTACCGAAAAGAAAAGTCTAAGCATTCTTACGCCACAAAACATCAGGCCACCACAGAGGCGTTGAAAGAAAACGCCACTTTGGGGGCGAGAGCACAATTTAAAAAATCCTTTTCTCGCTTTTAACAAAAATTACCTTTAAAAAATTCAGCAATGAAGGGCAATAAATTTTTCTGCGTGACCAGCTACATTTTGTATGTTTACTTGGAACACCTCAGGTTGAAACTAACAAGTGTTTTTGGCTGAAAACGCGCTTTTTGCAAGTTTGGTATTTTTTTACTTCCATGTAAGCAATTTCATCACTTGTAACATTTGTTACAGGCACTAGACATCTAGAGAAACAAAAAGGCTTTTTCCAAATTTCTGAGCGCAAGCTGATATTTGAAACAAAAAACAAAAATGGTGCGTTTTCGTACTTTCCTGCGATTTAAAAAAATACTTATACCGTGTAAAGCTGCATACTCTGCATTATATCGAAAGCCAGAATCTGTGAAAATGCCAATGAAAAAATTGCGAAATGTTTTCTATAAATTTTAATTTTTTATTAATCATTGAGCAGTGCCTGTTTTCTCGCCTTTTCTAAATTTTCAAACAGCGCTCACCTCACGAATAATTCTTTTTCGGCAAAAATATTTAAGGCTTTGATTACGCACATTAGGATAAGATTCCAGGTATTTTTTTGAACAAATTGGAGACGGTCGAGCGCAATGTCCGCCCCGCAGCGGTGGCTCAGTGGTTAGGGCGCTCGACTACTGATCCGGAGTTCCCGGGTTCGAACCCGACCGCGGCGGCTGCGTTTTTATGGAGGAAAAACGCTAAGGCGCCCGTGTGCTGTGCGATGTCAGTGCACGTTAAAGATCCCCAGGTGGTCGAAAGTATTCTAGAGCCCTCCACTACGGCACCTCTCTCTTCCTTTCTTCTTTCACTCCCTCCTTTACCCTTCCCTTATGGCGCGGTTCAGGTGTCCAACGATATATGAGACAGATACTGCGCCATTTCCTTTCCCCCCATAACCAATTATTATTATTATTATTCGAGCGCAATGTCCGGGACGTTTTGCGTGAAATGACCCATAAATGACGCCTGTCTCACATATCTCTTTGAACGCCCGAACCGCGCCTGTAAGAGAAAATTCATTTTGGGGAAAGGAAATGGCGCAATATCTGTCTCACATATCGACGGACACCTGAACCGCGTCGTAAGAGAAGAGATAAATGAGGGATTAAGAGAAGAAAGCAAGAAAGTGGTGCCACAGTGGAGGCCTCCGGAAGAATAAAAATTGGATCGATGGACCCCTGCTTTATTATTTACGCTAATAAACATGTTATTTTTATGTTATGACTGTGGTTTATTTTGAGCAGTCAAATGCTCACGTATGTGAAAATCGGCACGTGCAGTGCATGCCATCGGCGATGTGGGCCGTGAAAGCAGCGGCGTTTTGTAGCTGGCTACCAATTTCTTGTCCGCTATTCGTCGGCTCGATAATTAAACTCAAATTATCACAAGGTGGCACTAGAGTTACCTTGAGGCAGGAAAAGAGCAGAGAAAATTGCCGAATGAGACGACTTCCCCGCTGGGTGTGTGCATTAATTGTAGGTCGAACATACATTCCCTTCGGCTCGTAGAACCCTTTTGCAGAAACCGAGCCGCTTGCAAAACCCTACGCGACTTGAATGCTTTCACTGCCCACGTCGATGAATAATCGCCGCCGACTAAATGAGTGCTTGAAAATAATAGTACATCATTTACTGTTTACTGTGCGTGCGCATGGTGGCCTAGGAATGCGACGATCACGACAACTGCAGCCCCGCGCTGGGGTTGTTTACATAGCTGTGCGCAAACAGTACTGCTCGTTTGCTTGGCATAAAACGCAAGGTGGGCTCTTCTTATCTTGAATATTACGTGCTCTTGCTCACGAATTGTATTTTTACTCATTCACACTATGGTAACACCGCAAATAGCGCAGCTGATGCTAAATCGCCTGCTTAGGAAACGATTCGCGTAGGACCGGCGCTTCCCGCTAATTGTATCTGCTACCTCTTACGTCTTCAGTATTTGATTTTAAAGCGCTCTAGCTAAAAATACGCTCGGACATTACTTGAATTAATGAAAGCAACATGATTTGTTGTCCACAGTCGACGCCGGCGGCTGCTACCGGCTGCCTTCACCACATGCTCTGCAGATCGGGTCACATATCGGCACTTCCCCTTATAGAACTCTATAGCTCGCGCCCTACGATGTAGGCAGTCGTCGTTTTGAGTTTGAGGTAACTGTGGCCAAAACTACGCTCGACAGCTGTTTTCACGCACTAACGCTTGAGAATTCGCTCTCCGCAATCGCCGAAATCGAACACACGAATCTTGCGTACTCGTAAAGCCTCGTCACGAAAGGCGCTGGCGGTCCAACGTCGGCCAAAATTCAAGCATCTGGCGGGAGTTTTCCGCTGATTAATTTGAGAGTGTGAAGTTATTAAACGCAGCCACTCGTTTCGGTTTTTTGGTAGCCATAAGGATCACAAGCGCAGTTTTTGGGGCCGTCTATTCACTGGGCGTGAAGCTTTCGCTCGGCTGCACAAGCCCAGGCGACGGCGGCGAGCGAGCAGCGGCACCGTCGTGCGGCGTTTTATGCCCGTATTGCTCAATCGCCTCGCCGATAGGTTCTATGGGCAGGCACCGAATGAAAGCACATCTTCGCTGGTGCACGCACATCGCGTATGTCGCCATGGCTAGCATGATCAGGTCCAATGAGTTTAGAGTTCTTAAGTTTATAGATTGTCACACGAGATAGTCCCCTACCACACTCTGCCAGTTCCCACTAAGTTCCCTCTTTACACTTCTGCGATACAGGGTCTTTGGTCATGCTGGTGTCGTCGTCGGTCTAGCTTGATTGACCAGTGCGTCAGCGATGGCATTTGCATGCCGACCAGCCAACCGACCGCCGATCGCCGTTCCTTCGGCCTAGTGTAACCGGACCCTATACCTATACCGAAGAATAACTGTGTAACTATTATTAACGCTTTTGCGGCACCAGACACTCATATATTGGGAACGACTGCTACTTCGGTCGCCCGCGGAAGTACAGAGGACAAAAGACCTCGCTGCGCACATTGCAGCAACGAGTACAGACGACGTTGCTCCATGTATGCCCTGGTGACGTCACGATAACATTCAATATGGCGGTCGCTGCCGAGCGGAGGAGTTTCCCGTCCTGAATTTCAATGACATTTATTGGAATATAGACCGCGTCCAGGGCAGCCAAATTTCGAAATTTGAATCATAAGCTCTTGTATTAGTTACTGAAGCACAAAACTGCAATATGAAGAACGACCATATCATGGCCCCTTTAGGCGGATCTTGTGTTCCCTCCAATTATTCTTGGCAATGAATGCATAAAATCAACGAGTATTTAAACTTGCAAAAACTGGCCCCGGGCTAATTTGATCATATACATAACAGGAGAATGTCTTTCGATGTAGTTGTGCGCAGCCTACGTGTGCATGCCTGATGTTATTCGGGTGTTCGCCCTAATATTTTGTTACCGGTTTAGTTGGCGATGATCCCGGCGCGGCAAGCTGTGTTCTCAGCACGCAAGCTGACAATTTGAATCATTGGCATAACTCTTTGCTTGCACGTTTTGTTTCAGGTCTTCAGCAGCAGGGCAGACCAGTCGCACCCTTTTTTCTTTTTGTGTGCAGTGACATTCAGGGGTATTTTATGCATTTTCTTGCTTTGCTTGTACTTTGAAATAAAGGAACTTGTGCTTATTGCATCATTGCGTTGTTTTATTTACAATTGGCGCATAGTAAATGGAATGACTCCATTTCCAGTGAGCAATAGGGGCAGGGAGTAACAGTAAGTAAATAAGGGAGTAATTATTCAGCATATATGGCTGCTCTTGTGTGGATACAAATAGGCAAACTGTCTAGACAGTTACTGTGCTGATCTTGTTTACTTTTATGATATAATGGTCATTCCCGAAGACTTCCCTAGTGCATCTCCACTTGGCCTCTTCCACCGAATGGGATAGGGTTAGATCAGGGGAAGCGTCCGCCTGATTACTTCCTCCTTTTCTTGTTTTTATGCCTTCTGGGTTGAGCAACTTTAATTCCAGTTCTTCTTTGTCATTTAAAATTTTTCCTTTTGGCGTCAATCTTTTCAAGTACGCCTCTGGTGTGGCTGGCGTTGAAAACTCTAATGACAATTAGGGGTTTCCTGTTTGCTATTCTCATGGCTATATTTAAGCAAGTCGCAAATATTGTCTTTGTTTGCTGAGGCCTGCTGTATATGTTTAGGATGAAGACGCTCCCTCTGTTCTTTTTCCCGCAGATGCACTCGACCGGAACTGCGATTACTTCCTTGTTTTAACCTCAGGCTGTATGGCCGCTGTATTACTTTTGACCAGTATGACAACTCTGCTTTTCCTTCCCAGACCGTCATCGAAGGTCTTGTACCCGGAGAGTTTTGTAGGTCCACTTGTTTCTTGCAGAGCTATTGCCATCGGTGCCTGATTTCTGGTTCTCATTAATTGTTGTACTATTTATGGCCTTCTTATTCTCAAAGCTTTTACAGTTTACTGCCATATCACGGATTCCTTATTGCTCCTGTCCATGGTTATCTACAGGGGGTCCTAGCCTTGCTATGATATACTCCTCGAAAGCTTGGAGTTTGGCCGTGTGCTTTGTTAGTCTGAAGTGCACGATCTTTGCGAACTTCTGCTCCATCTTGCAGAACATTTCTGTGATCTTTTCCATAAATCTTCCTTGATCATCTATGGTTACGTATCCAGCTTCTCCCTCCTCTCTCGTTGCCTTTCTCTTTGGCGGCCTGGCTTGTTCCACCACCATGCCATCCTCCCTGGGGGTCAAAGATACTTGACCGGTGGGTGGTTTCACTTTTCTTTCGGCAGCTTCTTTCAAGGTCTTCGCCTCGATTCTCAGCTTGTTGTTTTCCTCTATGAGGGTCCTTAGGTCTTGTTTATATCTCCTCATTTCTTCCTTCATTACGCTGACCACGTCTTTCACGGCAGCGGTGGTGTCTCCCGGCTTGCTTGCGTTCTGGTTTTTTTACGATAGAGGCGAAGGTCACGCCATTGTTTCCATGAAGCATTCTTTCATTTGCTATCCGCCTCATGAAATCATTTTAGATTTTCATGCTGGTGTTATATGTGCTACTTTTCACTACTCACAGCATCTCTTTTTTTCAATTATATAATAAACATTGATCTGCGCTTTTTGAATGACCCCTCGTTTATTCAAGGAATATCACCAAGTGATGTCGACCCTACCGACGAACAAATGCACTGAGAATAAGACAGAGCACTCATGAATGAAGGAATAAGAAATACAGACTACCTGCTGGGAACGGGAAGTTATATCGTGGGGACGCAAATTTTCTGGCGCTTTTTTTTTTGTTCACTGATTTCAGGTACTGAAATTCACGAAGTTCATTCGAAGCTTTCGTCCCCGGATTAAAACGAGCAGAAAATTCCGCGTGCATAAGAATGCACGCTCGCAACTGGTTCGCGTCGCCGGAATTCGCGGTACGACATAGTATGCAATAGGCATTCCTCGCTACTTTCTGCACGTTTCTCTGAGTGGAAATAGGCCGTATTTCGATGGAGGCGAAATGCAAAGACGTCCGTGTAGTGTGCGATGTCAGTGCGCGTTGAAGAACCCCATGTGGCATAAATTAATCCGGCGCACTCCTCTACGGCGCCTCTCGTAATTCACGTGTCGCTTCTGTAGTAAACACCACAATTTACATCTTTCTTTACTGCCATCCCCACCGTCACCACCAGCGGGACTCTGCTTCAAATATACCTTTACACTGTTATTTTACGCTCGTGATCTGCACATTATATTAACATTTAGAATGCGGCTTTATGATTTTTTTTTTATTTCGAACATCAAAGCTATGTTTAGGGATATAACAGAAACGTTAAAAATATCCCGCATGCTTGGCATCTGGACACTGCAGCGTGGCTCATTTTGAAATGTCAGCGTTTCAGATCTCTCGTAGGCGAGAGGAACTCTCGTCTTCATCCCTCTGAAGATCTGGGCCCAAAGTGGTGCTAGAGAGCCCCACTACACGATCCAGAAGCAAGCCCATCAGCCTGCATATTTTCGACAAAGGCTGTATGCACACCTTCGATATTAAATAAGACTGCGGGCGCACGTTATTTTGCGGCGCCGGCGTGTTCGCTGTAAAACTGAGAGGGAGAGAAATACTTCGTTACAGGTAAAATAAAGGCGCTATATGCACTTTGCCGCCAAGTGGAAAAGAGCCTACTGCTCGGCGTGAGCCGCCGCAGCCCCGCCCACCAGTGAGAAAAGGGAAGATTGGGGGCAGGCACATGCCCCAACCGTCCCATCGCAAGCCTACCTTCATTAGGAAGCATCGTCTCGCGGAGGCTGTAGCTGGCCAAGTCCAGAGCAAGCGTTTTGCGTCACACAGTTCAGGCGCAGCACCACAATGGGGACAGTCGTAAGTTAGTTCTATGCGTTTGTCACGCCACCGATGACGCACAGAGGGAGTCAGGGCCGCTCCTTCCCGAATCCTGCGCACGGATAGCTCCTCCTCCTCCCGAGTGAGACTACGGGGGAGAGGGTACGAACACGGAGGAATTAGAGCGCGTGTTCACTGACGCAAAGCTTGTTTCTCGGAAACATGGGACAGGAACGGATCTCGGGGAAGGGGGAAAGTGCCAGATGTCTGATGTGTCAAGGTTTGTGTTTGTATCCGCATGAATATTATGCGCATCGTAATTATGGCCGCGAATCCAGTGTATAAGCACAGGACAGGAGTATTTTTTGTAGAGTTGGTGAATGGATTGTATAATTTGGAATGTGCGCCTGACAGCTTTGAGCTGTTAGACGCGGGCAAGGGAGTCAGTGTAAATGTGAACAATATCGAAAGTGGGTACGAGCGGAAGGGAAGCCATTGCACTGTGTATCGCTTGAAGCTCCAAGGCAAGGCGAGCGCAAGGATCCGCTCTATATGTAGCGCGGGAGTTCAGATGAGGATGGGAGGGACTGTAAAGCTGCGGTAACTCCCTGCAGTGCTATATGTTTTGCATCGGTGTATATTGCTCCCTGGAGGTAGATGCGCTGCTAATATTGGCGGCGAAGCAGAGAGGCGATTGTCTGTGAGTTGACAGGTTGACCAACGAGAAAGAGTCTGTAAACGATGAAGCTGAAGCGACATCTTGTGCGCTCTGTTCGCCTCACGCTGGTCGATGGTTCCGCTTAATGTAAATTGTGTTAAATTGAGCGGAGTCTTGCACAATGAGTATGGGTGTAATACGATGGAGATAAGTTAAGGAGCGCATAGCCTCCCGATTGATTGCTTCAAGGGAACCTCTCTGTCGACATATGAGGCGATGAAATTGGGCCTGGTACACTATTCGCAGCTGGAGAATAGAGCGCACAAGCTGACGAGCAGTATCAGAAAGTGTTCCGCCAAAGCGTGTAGCTATGCGTCCAATCTGACCGAGAGTAGCGGGAGGCGATTTACGTGTCGTGTTTAGCCACGGATCCCCAGTCCCGTATGTATAAAGTATAAGACCTAGAACACACACACTTTCTACTATGCAGTTCATACAGGGATGATGTTAAGATTTCTCCCAACCGATTGTCCATCTGAAGGAAGTGTATAAACCGACCGACTTTCAATCGCAGCGGCACTCCCTCTCGGTGATGTGCTCAGCCTTACCTCTCGTCTATATTGTTCTGTCGCTCTGTCTTTTTGCGATTTGTTTCGTGGCGTTTCCTAAAAGCTTTATAAATATTTAGTTCGTCTAAGTAGAATATATTTTCAACGTAATAAACACCATGAAAATATGTGGCGATGGCGTAATGGTCTGAAGCAGCGGCCAGCGGAACTGAGTATAGTGCCGCCGCTCGTTAGGATCCCGCTCCCCCAGCTATGAAGTTTTCATTCGCTAGTGTCTTACAAATGTTCGATGGCGGCTTTCCGCGGCAGTAAGGTTCTTATCCTGTCTCTTAAGTTAAAAAAAATATTCAGGTTACTTGAAGGTTAAACGGGTCACAAAATACAGCATTTGGACTGAATAATGCACGGTTACGTCACTAACTCCTTGAGTCTGGACTGAACGATTCCCATGGATTTGTGAATGTAGAGAATTGACCAAATCTACCGCAGTAAATGTCTAATCTGATGCATCAGCACCCAAACATCCATCATATGATATATCAACCGAAGTAAGACAGTTCAGGTCAAAGAAAATCATAGAAATTCTTGATACACCATGCAAAATCAGAACTATTTAGGCTAGCGTATGATAATTCGTGGTTAACCTCAAGCTAATCCGCCCGTAATTTTTTCCTCGCATGTCTACGCATTACCCGAACGCAGAATGTCAATTCCCTACTATGACTGCAAGAAATTTGGTTCATAAAATAGGCGCGCGATTAGCTGGTCAGACGTCTATCCTCAAAAATTAAACCAAGAAATGTTCCCGTTCAGGTGTCCAACGATATACGAGACAGATACTGCGCCATTTCGCTTCCCCAAAAACAATTATTATTATTATTATTATTATTATTATTATTATTATTATTATTATTATTATTATTATTATTATTATTATTATTATTATTATTATTATTATTATTATTATTATTATTATTATTATTATTATTATTATTATTATGTTCCCATTATTTGGAGAGCAGCTCATCTTTTCCTTTTGTAGCACCTTGTACAAGGTCGAGGCAGAGATTATTCAGACCAAGGTGGTTAAGCTGCTGCTTTATTTCCATAGTAAAACTACAATGTTTGGCTTTGCCCACCCCATTACGGCACCACTTTCCTATACCGCAATCCAGCGAAAATAGAAAGATACGACTCTACTGAACTCCTCAACGTATGAATGGAAAAATGCAACACTGGTGCCGGGAAAAGGCTTTGATTGGACAGTGGAAATTCGCAGAAGCATTTTTTTGCGCTGCAGCCAGTTCTTTGAAACCTCAATGAGCTGAAATCGAACTTCAGTTCGGGAAGCAATACTTAGAATTTGGCAATTCAACAGCCTTAAATGTATAATTTCTACATGTTTTACTATACACTCTGATGTTCAGACAGACTCGGAGCTGATAATGCAAATTCTGACTGTGATACCACGGTTCCCGTTGGACCGGCGGCCACCCGCACGGCCCGACCAGACCAGCGCCTCAATGTTAGCACATTATACAGGGTGTTCCACCTAAAACTTAACACAAATATTAAAAACAGGCTTTTTGAGTTAGAAGAGCTCTTTTTTCGGAATAGCATTGTCAGAGGTGTAATAAATCACGGCGACGGAGAAGGCATGCGGCTCCCCGTCTTTCCTATTCGCCTCGTGCATCTCCAGACTGCAGAAACTGCGTCTTCCCAGGGAACCTTCTCCCTAATAACTAGCGCTTTAGAACGGGAATCCATAACGCGCTGCACAGCAAAAAAGTATTAGCTTTGAGAATACGGCCGAAGGGTATTTACACTCGGCGGCGGCTTCGGCCAGTCGGAGGAGTTGCAGCTAGGTCTCCGGGCCGGAGCTCTGTAGTAAGGCCTCCCATTGGTCTTTCGACTTTATGTATCGACCCTCCAGGGGGCATGAAGACATTCCCCTAGTATATGGTGCAAGGTGGCCCTAAGTTCGAAATTTGCGCATTTTTCTGAAAATTACTCTTGGTACATAAGACTCAATAGGGTCGGGTTTGGAGATGTTCAAGTTTGTAGCTGGAGGCAGCTGTTGGCTTGGTATCTGATTAAAGATCTATCCGCTGGAGGAAGTTTAGCTAATGGCCTACCACCACACCCACTTCCATCTGTTGGCCTGGACTGCAAGGAGCGCAGCCTCCTCCTGAGAGACAGGGTGCCAGGGTGGGCTTTCAACAACACCGGCTCCCGCCTCTTTCGCCTTGGTTTCACCGCCTCCCTTGGGTAAACACTCTGCAATGACCCAGCGGAGACAGCCCAGCATCTCCTATGTGAGTGCCCTGCCTTCGTGCCTGCCAGCACCATCATGGAGGCGGGTTATCGCTCCTTGGTCCTCCCCAGCTGTTCAGTGGAACAAATTCTGTTCCCCAGCGGCCACGATCCTGCCAAGGCCTTCCGGCACCTCCTCTCCTTCCAGGAGGCCACAGGCCTCTCTGGCCGCCTCTAGGCCTGAGGGGGAAGCACATGCCAACTGGCTTAATCATTGCGGCTGCGCGCCTACGCTCTCCTTTCAATTTTCTCCACCTCCCCAACCTCCTTCTATGACACGCTGGCAGTGGGCATGGAGGCTAGCCCTCCAGTACACATGCCCGTGTCCTCGCACTTTTCATCCCTCCATCATCCACAGAAGAAGAAGGGATTGAATGTTCCAACACTGAAGCTGTATGTCGCCATTGTATCGAATAACTGTGCCCACGATGCTTCTTGCAAGTGCAGCAGTTTCCCATGGATTAGAATAAAACGAAGTGAGGTCATTTGGTCGGTTTCCTTATTCGCGCTGGGGATGACCTGTTTTGCGCGGCCATATATGAAGGCAACCTAGTTTTGAGCAGTCGCTGCGGTGACCCCGAGTAACGGCACTCACGGGGCGTCCACGTGGCACCAACGAAAGAAAATTTATTTTAAAAATTGCGGCTCCAATCCACGCTGTGGAGGTGGTTGGACTGCGAAGCTATGCTGTTTTCATACAATTTTTAGCCTGGCGTTTTTTGCTTACGACCACCACGGGAAAACGCAACCATAATCCTATCTGGGAAACACATGCGAGGAAAAGCAACTTGCTTCGTGTGGTTTGCAAGCGCCGTTATGATACATTATGCGGTGTGCACTTCAACCCCTTTCGAAGCAGCCGCCAACCTAATGTTTACCGGAATGCATAGTTGTAATTGTCGACACCGCCTGCCGGAATTATTCGTTCAATTACGGGGCGGTTTGGGTGCCCACTGAGTTATGTGAGTCATACAGGGGTGACTTCCCCTCCTTAAAACAGATTTTCATTCAAGATCCCCGGGTGGTCGAAATTATTCCGGAGTGCTCCGCAACGGCACCTCTCTTGCTTTCTTCATTCACTCCCTCCTTTATCCCTTCCTTTACTGCGCGGTTCAGGTGTCCAACGATATGAGACAGATACGGCGCCGTTTACTTTCCGCAAAAACCAATTATTATTAATATTTCTTTTTCCTTGCCTTACGGCGCGCTTTGGGTGTCCACCAAGATATGTGCGTAGGGGTCATTTTTTTCCTTAAATTTTCCTACGGGCCTGGCATCGCGCCGAACGGACGATTGCATTCCATCCGTGGACCCATTGACAACGCTGCAACGCGCTGGCGCGTCCCGCTCTTAAAAGCGGAGCTGTTCTTTTGAAGTTTTTTGGCTGTTTTAGTTACCCGATTTTATTTATTTGCTTTTTACTTTATTTATTTTTATTTTTACATTTTTCATGATTATACAATGCAGCGGGTATAACGGTGATGGGATAGCTAAGATGGAACTGCGCACAACAAACGATTGGCCTCATACATCGGATTGTGTACAGAGTACACGGCATGAGAGGGCCGTGTAAAAGATCCCAGAGACAGCAAACGAAGCTGCCATAGCACTGTCTTCTGTAGGCAGAAAAGCATGGTGTATCATCAGTGATTTTAAAGTTGCCATACTAAATTTCAACAGGGATCGGATTTCGCCCCTGACGAGTACAATTCTAAGCCGTCACGTAACAGACCGATCTGGACACCTGCAGCACATGCATCCCTACCTGGTAATGAGATGGCACACGGGTTCGCCCGAGTCTTTTACTTTCGGGCGGACAAGAGCGAGGTGGTCTTCACCGACAGGGATCGCATGCTGGAATGCAGAGAAATTACACAGCGCTACCTCTTACAACTACAGGCAAACACACTCCCCTCACCCCTGACAATAGCCCACTATCATCCCTCCTTCCCTACTCCTGCCTGCACCTTGTGCCCAGAACTATTCGCCTCTTCTCTCCACATACTCTCCCTCTGCCTGGCTGACCCTCCCCAGCGCGGCCTAGAGGACCTCAAGACCTGGGAGGATTGGGAGACCCTGCTTCGCTCGGAGGACTCGGCCGTGCAGACAATCGCCACCGGCCGGGCTTCCAGTGTTATTGACCTTAGGGACATAAACAAATGTGTGCAGTGGGGTCGCGCGGAGACCCAGGGGCATGGCCCGACTTCCTCTCCAACAATAAAGTTTTTCTCTCTCTCTCTCTCTTGGCCATTAGCCACCCTGCGATCTGGGTGGTCAAAAAAGTGTCGATACACTATGCTCCTGGCCAGGTTGAAGGGGCAAAAGCCCTTGGAGACAGGAGTTCCAGGGGGGTGTGCTGCTTTGGCCAGGGAGTCAGCATCCTCGTTGCCATGGGCTCCGACATGGGCCGGCACCATGGTAAGCCGGATGCGGGTTCCCCTGGAGCAAATGACGTCAAGCCGCCAAGACAGCCTGCGGACGATGGGGAGGTGGGCTTCAAGGGCCTCTGGAGGAGCTGGAGGGCTCCCTTCATGACCCCTGGGCGCTCTCTCCAGATGTCAGCAGCCAAAGGAATGGCGGCCATCTCGGCGGAATGAATGGCGGCCAGATCGGCGGTCGTCCACAACCGCCTAGCTGGCCGCCATTCATTTGGCTGCTGAAATATTTAGCGATGAACTGCCAGCTCGTCGGTCGTCCGCACACACAGCTCGTCGGAAACAACCGACGAACCGTGCAGGGGAAGCCCGACGAGCCAGCGGTTCACCTCCGCAATCCCTTAAGCCACAAGTGAATGCCTTCCTATCGAACGCTCAAAGGTGTGAAGACGAAGTTTTAAGTATATAGAATCCGCATTCATAAAAGCTAAACGAAGCGCTTTTGCTGCTGATATTTACGCTGCGCTCTCTATACGGCATGAACTTTCAAATGACTTGCGTTACTGGTAAGTCGACACACGTCATTTGTTTTGCTTTGCACTTGAAGTTCCGCCACTACCGTGGCAACATCAATTTTCGCCTAGTTGTCGACATCACTCAGAGAGGGCGAAAGGCGATAAGCGCGGTTACAGAGTCGCGAATAAATTCAATGGAAGAATGAATGTACGACAGCTGTTTTCTTTGGCCCGCCCCGCCACCTATTTCCGAGTTGCGTTCATGTGATTTTTAGGCGCCACCATGGCGCCACTCACTTTCAGAGCCGACGGGGCGCTGTGCTTCCGAGGTGGTTGGATGGCGTGTTTTACGATGTAGTTCATTCAGTATCGCGTTTATGAGAGTGTGCGCGTGCGTGCGAGTTCGCGTGTGTCTGTGCCTGCGCATGTCTGTGTACGCGCGCGTGCGCGCGTCTATGCGCGCGCGTGTGTGTCTGTGTGTGCGTGCGTGTGTTTGTGACAGCTGTATATTTTGGGAGAGGTTGCCTTACGAGGTTTTATTTCTGTGCTGTTTATCCATATTTTGTAATGAGGCTTAAATAAAATAAATGTGGATTTTAACGTCCCGAAGCGACACGTTAGCAATTAGAGACGCTGATGTGGAGACCATTGGGAGAATTTAGACCGCCTGGGGTTATTTAACGCGTACTTACGTCGCACTGCACACGGGCATTTTTGTACTTCGCCTGCATCGAAATACGACCTCAACGTGTCCGCACTCTAAGACCCACGCTTATTCCACAAACGCTCTTCTCTACTCTGCGTTTCTTTTGCGGACAGGCTGCATACCTCACCATATCCTACACCGCCAGTAAGCGGTAGCGAAAGGACCTTATCGGGGGGACATTCTGGCCGCACAGTTAGAGCGTTGGTCCGCCCGTAGACATTGGGGTCGCTCAACTACCTTCCACAATCCTCCGGCAGGCGACTAACAACACGGAGGCAAGAACAGGCGGCAGGAAAACGTTAGAACGAGCCTACTTCATGCGTTGTCGGCGCACACTTGGGGACTCAAGAAAACGAGAGGCTACGCAGCTGACGTGCGAAGCTATCAAGGCTTTTGTAAACCCTCCTCTCATCTAAACTCTCAATCATGAACACTTTCATTGGTTACTTTTTGCACAAAAACGATGAACAAGGCGGCCACAAGCGGGACTTTCTGCGCCTAGCAGACGACGCACTCGCCACGCTGGACCATTTCTGGAAACAACAGCCCAATGCTGCCCGCACGCCGCCCTCTGATTGCGGTACTTTCAGAGTTCCCGCTACTTTAAGTGCGGTTCGAGATATTGAATCGAAAGCTTCACTACGGGACCTGGGGCTTCAAATTGTGGGCGATTCCTCTGCGCACAGGCAGGGAGAGGACGCACAGACAGGGAGACTCGGGCCAGCCAGTATCAACAAAGGTTTATTCTCACATCGTCGACGGCGGGAGTCCAGGTGATGTCGGGGCAGGAGGTCAAGGCTGTGTCCGTGGCAGGGGGTGGGGGGAGGGGGGGTAAAGAACCCGCCTCGACGATCGGGCCTCCCTTAAATACCCCCCTCCCCCCTCCCTGCGTAGACTGCGTAGCCCGGATCCCACTGCCCGACTCGGGAGAGAAACGGTGGTCGAGGGTACGCGGGGGGAGGCACGTGATTTGAGTGGGTGGCCCGCGAGTGGGCCCTACAAAACGCGGACCGTCCGAATTTGACCTTCAGCTGAGTTCTAGGTCAAAGCACGAAAAAGAGAAAAAGAATTGGATCAATATCCATTATCGGGAGTCGAGCACGCGGCAATACATCCAGATCTTCTTTAAAGGCCGCTCAGCGAGACCACTATGCTATCGACGTAACCTTGTTTTTATTTATTGCATCGAAATAGTATCGCAAAGAAAAGTCTAAGCATTCTTACGCCACAAAACACCAGGCCACCATACCCCTGCAAGAGCCCGCCTTCCAAAGCATCAAAAGTATGGGGGGCACACACATGCACCCATATAGGGAAGCCAGCTAGGCGGCTCTTGGAGGGCAGCATACACTCTCCGCTCCAAAGCGCATTGTTCACGAAACAAAGATTTCGACTAGCGTGATGATTCGGCGTGGTGGTCCATCAGTCCGCTCTTCCAGAGACTAAATAGTGTCAGCAACGTAAATAGATCATATGGCACAGCAGTTTTTCTCCACAGGCATAATAATAATAATTGGTTTTTTGGGGAAAGGAAATGCCGCAGTATCTGTCTCATATATCGTTGGACACCTGAACCGCGCCGTAAGGGAAGGGATAAGGGAGGGAGTGAAAGAGGAAAATGAGAAGGAGGTGCCGTAGTGGAGGGCTCCGGAATAATTTCGACCACCTGGGGATCTTTAACGTGCACTGACATCGCACAGCACACGGGCGCCTTAGCGTTTTTCCTCCATAAAAACGCAGCCGCCGCGGTCGGGTTCGAACCCGGGAACTCCGGATCAGTAGTCGAACGCTCTAACCACTGAGCCACCGCGGCGGCTTCCTTCTCCACAGGCAAAAAAACGGATACTGTAGGCTGTGATGTCAATGTCCTTGTTAATTGTTCATTATAATATATTTCATAAAACACAGCATCAATGCACAGAATAAAACAGCGGTCAATTGTCTCCGGTGTACTGCACAGGCGGCAGTACAGCGACTATAGCGCAAGCATCTCCTTAGCATGAAGCCATGCCTTGACAGGCAGCGTAGACGTTTGCAGTTGAAAGAAGAATGTTTTTGCGGCAGAAGAAATGCACATTCGCCTAACACGTTTTAAAACACTGGTGTCAATGAACTCCAGCCATGCCAGTTGCTGTTCTGAGCGGTGAACAGGCGTTGAAAGAAAACGTAACTTTGGGAGCGAGAACTCAACTTAAATAATTCTTTTCTCACTGTCAACAAAAATTACTTCTATAAAATTTTATAAATGAAAGGCAATAAATTTTTCATCGTAACCCGTTATTGTTTGTATTTTTATTTAGAACACCTCAGGGTGAAATTAGCGACTGTTTTTGGCTCAAAACGCTCTTTTTGCAACTTTGGTATTTTTTTTTACTTCCATGTAAGCAATTTCAGTTTTATTCATTCTGTGCGGTAAATATTTCTATAATGATTTTTTTTCCGTTTCTTCTGCGAACTGCTTGCTCGTCTGGCAACTTCTGATTGGTGACGTCAGAGGGGCATACCCGACCCGCGTCGTCTGCTGCGCGCTGTTGAGGTGCTCGCATGCACACCGTACACGGCGGTCGCTCGAGAAATATTATTTTTTTAGCTTGTAGACATAAAACGCATTTTCAGTGTTTTCTTTTCGGAAGCCGTAAGCTTAGTACGCTAAATGAGTGATCCTGAAAAAAGCGGACTTGCTCGTGGCATCCCTTTTCTGATTGTTGAGGAAACAGAAATCGATGGACCCCAGCTTTGTTATTTACCCTCATAACCATGTTATTTTTATGCTATTAATATGGTTTCTTTTGACCAGTCAAGTGCTCCCGTATGTGAAAAGCGGCACGTGCCGTGCATGCCTTCGACGATGCGCGCCGTGAAAGCCGCAGAGTTTTACAGCTGGCTAACAATTTCTTTTACGCTATTCATCGGCTCGATAATGAAGCTCCAACTATCACAAGGTGGCACTAGAGTAACCCTGAGGCACGAAAGGAACAGAGAAAAGTGCCGAATGAGGCGACTTCCCGCTGCACGTGTGCATTGATTGTAAGTCGAACATACATTCCGTTCGGTTCGTAGAACCCTTTGGCAGGAACCAAGCCGCTTGCAAAACCCTACGCGACTCGAATGATTTCACTGCCCGCGCCGATGAATTGTCGCCGCCACCTAAATGATGCTTGAAAATAATAGCAGATCATTTAGTGTTTACTGTGCGTGCGCATTGTGGCCTAGGAATGCGGCGATCACGACAACTGCAGCCCTGCGCTGGGGTTGTTTACATAGGTGTGCGCAAACAGTACTGCTCATTTGCTTGGCATACAACGCAAGGTGGGCTCTCTTTATCGTAAATATTACATAGTATTGCTCACAAATTGTAGTTTTACTCATTTGCACTATCAGAACACTGCGATAAGCGCCGCTGATGCTATATCGCCTGCTTTGGAAACGCTTCACCTGGGACCGGCGCTTCCCGCTAATTGTATCTGCTTCCTCTTATCTCTTCAGTGTTTGATTTTGAAGCGCTCTAGCTAAAAATGCGTTTGGAAATTACTTGAATTAATGAAAACAACCTGATTTGTTGTTCACAGTCGACGCCGACGGCTGCTCCCGCTTACCTCCAGCAGATGCTGTGCAAACCGGGTCACATATCGCCACTTGCCCCTTACTGTATACGCGCGCCCTGCGATGTATGCAGTCGTCGCTTTGGGGCCACTGTGGCCAAAACTATTCTCGACAGCTATTTGCTGGCGTTAAAACTTGCGAGTTCGCTCACCGCAATTGCCGAAATCGCACACGCGAATCCTGCGTACTCGCAAGGTCTCGTCACGAAAGCGGGCGACGGTGGAAATTCAAGCATCTGGCAGGAGGTCTCCGCTGATTAGTAAGAGAGTGTGAAGATATTAAATGCAGCCACTCGTTTCGCTTTTATGCGTTGCATATTGCAATCCCTCAGTTCAGCCCTTGGGCGCGGCCGGGCAGCCACCAAACCACGTGACGTGACGTCACGACAGCCGGAGGAAAAGATGGGCCCCAACTCGCGCGGTCGCGCGCGGCCGCAGCCACCACCTGACTCCCGCTCCTCCGGCTAGGGGCGCTGCGCCGGCGCGTGACGTCATGGAGGAAAAGCTGGGCACCAACTCGCGCGGTCGCGCGCGGCCGCAGCCACCACCTGACTCCCGCTCCTCCCGCTAGGGGCGCTGCGCCGGCGCGTGACGTCACGGAGGAAAAGCTGGGCCCCAACTGGCGCGGTCGCGCGCGGCCGCAGCTACCAATTGACTGACTCCCGCTCCTCCCGCTAGGGGCGCTGCGCTATGATTGACGTCACGGCATATGTATAAAAGAGCGGCGCTCCTTCGCCGGGACAGTCTTATACCCCTGTAACACGGGCATTTCAAGGGCCCTCGAACCGATAGTCTATCGACTCAAAGGCGATCGAGCGCTGCTACATGGGCAGTTTCAATGGCGATCGAGTCAATAGCCTATCGAGTCAACGGAGCAGCACGGAACTCCATCGAGATATGCAACGTATTCTTGGCTTAACCAAGCTAAGCCTGGCCATTTTTTTTGGCAGCTATAAGGTTCACAAGCGCAGTTTTTCGGGCTGTCTATTCACCGGGCGTGAAGCTTTCGCTCGGCTGCACAAGCCCAGGCGACGGCGGCGAGCGACGAGCGGCACCGTCGTGCGGCGTTTTATGCTCGTATTGCTCAATCGCCTCGCCGATAGGTTCTATGGGCAGGCACCGAATGAAAGCACATCTTCGCTGGTACACGCACATCGCGTATATGTCACCGTGGCTAATGTCATACAACTTAATCCCCCACCACTCTGCCAGTTCCCACTAAGTTCGCTCTTTACACTACTGCGATACGGGGTCGTTGGTCGTGCTGGCGTCGTGGTCGGTCTAGCCTGACAGATCAGTGCATCAGCGATGGCATTTGCATGCCGACCAGCCAACCGACCGCCGATCGCCTTCCCATCGGCCTAGTGTAGCCGGACACTATCCCTATACCGAAAAAATACCTGCGTTACTATTATCAACGCTTTGGCGGCACCAGACACTCATATATGGGGGCGACTGCAACTTCCATCGCCCGCGTCAGTACAGGGGCGAATGGGACCTCGTTGCGCACATTGCAGCAACGAAAGTAGACGACGTTGCTACGCGTATGCCCTGTTGACGTCACTATAGCATTAAATAATGGCGGTCGCTGTCGGTGGGAGGAGTTTCCCGTTCTCAATTTCGATCGATTTTTGGAATAGAGAGCGCGTCCAGAGCAGCCAAATTTCGGAAACTGAATAATAAGCTCTTGTATTAGTTACTGAAGCACAAAACTTCAATATGAAGAACGACCATGTCATGGCCCCTTTAAGCTGAAATGCTAACCATGTTTATGTAAAAAAATTCTTAAAACGCCACATTTTTTGGCTTTTTTACTGAACCAACAAAACGCGAAAAATTGTTGCATGACTTCATTAACAAAATAAAATTAAAAGAACAACGCAAGTGAAGTACTCTAAATTAAGATTTGTTATTGTATCCTGTTTCACGTATGATTTTAAGATGTTTAACTTCAACGAACTTTTTCTCCTTGCGGAAACTACAAAGAGCGCTCACGTGAGCAAAAAAAAATTGAGAGAAATATTTTATGCGAAGTCTATTCACTTAATCGCCAACTAGCACAATTTTTTCAAGAGAATCGGCTGTGGCCGCTGTTGGTGTGGGACGTTTAGTGTGGCATTAATGACCCATGCCATTATGCACATCTTTAAGAACGCTGCCGGAAAGCAATAGTTTTGAAGGAAAATTTATGTTCTTTTGCTCACGTTTACAACAACGGGTGAAACAATTTTTCGACTGGGTTTTCTTAGTCGACACATTAAGCATGCGCGCGCTTCCCACGTAAACAAGTTAGCATAGACCAGCACCCACCGCGGCGCGTTCGGATGGTTCATGGGAGCGCCATGGCGGCAGCAGCGCCGCCGCGCGTCAGTCTGAGATTTTAGCTTTTTCATTCTTGCGTGGGGCTTCCTGTTTCTCCCCTAACCCTTATGTACTGCACTCTGCAGCAGGACCTACAGAACTAGAGACTGCAAATTTGTCGGGGTCCTAGTGTGATTAGCCCGTTCCTCTTGGCTCACGCACGGCTTCCACTCTCCCTACCGAGCTCCAATCACTCCATCCGGGTGGCCATCTACGCCGACGACATCGCCATCGTTGCTTCGGCGCCCACCCTGGACGGACCCGAGCTCCGAGGAGAGGTACAGGCGTCGCTGGATGCTATCACATGGTACCTGGCGCGTATCGGCCTGTCAGCCTCACCAGAAAAGACCGTGGCGATGCTGTTCAGCCCAAGGCGCCTCGCAGCCAACACAACGCCTCCCCTTCCGCTGCATGGCACCCCCCCGGCATGGCAGAGCAGAGAGAAGTACCTCGGGCTGCACATCAACGCCAACCTCAACTACAAGGCCACAATCGGTGAGCTGCGTTCGACCAACAAGCGCGTGACCGATTTCGCGTCCCGTCAGCTCGCGCACGGAAAGGGCGTCCCGCTCACCCTTCCCCTTCGTCTGTACGAGGGTACCGCAACGGCGCGCGTACTATAGGCACCGTGCAGGAGTAACTCCGGCGCGATGCGCGCGCCGCTCGCGGCGGAATGGACAGACCGGGTGGGAGACGTGCGCCGGCCCGCGGCGCTCAGCTGCGGCAAACTGCCCGGGGCGCGTCGTATTCTTCCTTCGCTCGTTCTTTTGGTGGCATTCTGTGGTCACAGATGAACTGCTGCGCAGGAGTCTGCAATAGCACATACTTGAACTCGCCAGCGACGATGTTTTTCACGTCCCCAAACAAGTTCTACGAACAAAAGCGACATTAACAGTGGATGGCTCTCGTCCCTACGGGCAGTGAGCCGGCAATTATGTCAGTATTCGCATCATGATGTTGTTCCCTGAATAGAAAAAGTACACACTCTACAAACCCCTGCATTCGTAATTTTTCTCACCATCTGAAAAGAATCGAGCCATTCCGCAATGTTGCCCTCGTAATTTCTGTTCCCATTTAGCCTACCCGACAGAAGGAAACGGCCTGCACTAGGAACCCCAGAACGTGTCTGGTGGCGCGCTCGGACGTAGATAGCTATTTCATAACGCTCAATTAACCTGCGATTTGGTCTATATTCTCCAAACTGGTCCGCTTAAGTGGGCGTAAAGCATAAGCACCATGTAAAAAAGGTAATGAACTACCACATTGGCGTTCGCCGCAGTGACCGTGAAATACGGAAACCGCATTACCAGATTCATAGTGTGTATATTGTGTTTGCTTGACATTTTGGTCACCAATTCAAGTGATTTCTTCCAATATGTGAAAAGAAGTAGCCGGCGTCGCTGTCAGGCACCAACCTTTGCTGCCATATCTGAACATATAAAGTAAACAACATAACCCTTTGAAATTACTGCACAAGACTACGTCATTGTTCCGTCTACCGAGAAATGCCACCTCTTCTGCATACCTGGCAAGTTGGCCGATGTAAGGCTTTGATCAGCTTCCCGTATTTCAATGCGTTGTTTTCTGATGTCTCTCTTGCTTCGAATTATATTTCAATACGTTATGTTTTATTTCTGTTTATTTCTGTTATTTCTTTTTTTGTGCATGCTTACACTCCTTGTTCCTTTTTTTTCTCCGCACCTACACCCTTTTCTTCCAGCTCCACACCGTTTCCCTTCTCGAGGGGCTTGACAATCTCCCCCTCCCTCTTCTTAATTTTTTTCTACCCGTCCTTCACTCTCCTCTTCCTGCCTTGTTGCAGTGCTCTCCTCTAATTGTAAATCAAGTATTTCTCGGTACTTCTGTTCTCCTTTGATGATTGTAACTTTTTTCCGGGGAAGTGTCCCACAAGCACCCGGCTTCGACACAGACGAAAATGTGTCAATTTTCCAATAATAAAGCAGTTCACTTAACAAAACACGTTGTGGGGCTAGTTAATGAAGCATAGTTTCTCGAAGTTCTTTATAGCGCTACAAAAAACAAGGACACAGGAAGAAGTACATAGGACGGGCGCTGACTCCAACTAACTTTAGCGAGGCTTCCACAACCTTCATTTATACACAACGAAGGACCAGAGCGCATGCGGGTGAAATATTTCTGGTAGATTAGGGAGCGCAGGCTGCATGCTATCGTCTATTTAATAATCTGTATTCGCTGCCTCGCAGGGAAACTGATGTGGTGCTGACGCACGTGTCGCCCCTTTGATAAAAAATGCTTCGGCCGATTCGCGTGCCAATCCATCCTTACTTATGCTTACAATTTTGATACGTTCAAGTCGTGGCTCACAGTTTTGGCTGTTCTCATCTTTGCACGAGCGGCAGTGGGCGTGTAGATTTTCAAACGATTCGGAAATGTTACTAAGTGAACGTTCATGTTCCCTGGCACATTCGTTCACACAGCGGCCGGTCTGCCCGACATATGCTTTGCCACATTTAAGGGGGATTTCATATACCACACCCATGGCACACTGCACGTACGGCTTTGCGTGCTTCATGTCGCAGCCGGAACTGTCAGGGCTGTTGCTGCTGACCTTGGGACACATCTTGACCAATTTATTTGGCGCAGAGAAGACCAGCGGCACGCCGTGATTGTTGCAACCCTTTTCAGGTTGTGGGACACCCTATGTAAATAGGGGATAACCACGTTGTGGTCTCCTTGCTTTCTTTGGTCTCCCTTTGACCTTCTGCAATAGTGTCCCCGTGACCGCTGTCAATACGGTCACGGAGCCACTATTGCAGAAGGTCAAAGGCAGACGAAATAAATTGTGCCAAATAAGTTGGCCAAGATGTGTGGCCAAGATACAGGCGCGAAAACAAAAATTATTAAGTGAGGTGTATCTTGAAGGCAAGTAAAAAAAAACTCAAATTCGTATGTTCCAATCGAAACATTTGTAAGTAATGGGTCTGCCTAGTATGCTGGATCAGCGACCTCCTGTGCGCATACCAGTGCGATGTGGAGGAAATGATCAAAGGGCGTCTTGTTGATGATCGCTGCGGAGACCGCCACTACATGCCGTCCTTTAAAGACTGTTCTGTCATCAGGAGAAGAGGAATGCGCCCCACGGGAGAGACAATTGAAACCTTTGAAAATAATTCTGCCTGTCTACTACGTGAGTTACCTCAATTATTCGCACAGACAGGGAGATGTCTCTATCTATGAACCTAGCCGGCCGACGTACACGAATTTTCAGACCTTTCTTCAGCTTCTCGTATTTTGTTTCTACTTCACGATTTCAGCTCCCCGTCCGTTTATTCCTTTTTTTCTTCTTCCGCACCTTTTCCTTCCTCCTCAAGGGCCACTTCCTTCGCAGCGTTCTTTTTCTTTTCGCTTTCTGAGCTTTTGCCTCAGTACGTCCCCACCTCTCACAACAATCTCCCTCCGGCCGTACCGTTCTGTCGACGTACTCGTGGCTGGCTTTGTGTCGCATTGTGCCACACGTGGGGATGCCAGTCTTATTCTGTATTTTTCTACTTTTTTCATCGTGTTTTTTTATCTCCTCCCCTTGGTTTTGTTGTGCTTTTCTCCTTATTCCTGGGCACCCTTTCCTTGTGTCGTCTGCTTCGTTTCTGGTGCTTTGCTACTTGGAAACAAACGCCCAGCATAAAGCAGGGCTCGTCCATGTTTCTCTGTCTGGTGTATTCACGTTCTCGCACTGTTTATCCATCGCTGTGTCACTCCAACTAGCACAAATCGCCACCACCTTGCTGCAACAATCCTTAAAACCTGACGACGGCCGCCCCAAACTAGGCGCTCGCCCGACCCACAGGCGGCCGCGACTCTCACAACGGATTTGCTCCGGCGGCCACCGGCGGCGCTGCCTGTTCGTCAAGAGTGCTGTCTCCTGGGTTCTTGCACGGTGCCCATACGCGCTGCCGCTCCTTCAGCTTCATCCCGCGCAGTGAGCACAGTTGGACTGGGATCAGCGCGCAGCGATGCGGAGGTTCGCGGGCCTCCCGAAGGGCTCAAACACCGGCCGAACCCACGCGGAACTGCGTGTTTGGCCGGTCTCGCTTCGCGCGGAACGCACGGCACTCAACCACATCGAGCGCCTGCACTGAGTGCCCGGCACGGCCAAAATCGTCGCCGACATTAGGGCATCAACGCACTCCCGCATGGGACATGCACAGCGGGACTTTGACTTTGTCGTCCAAGTGCGGCCAGCCCCATTCCCACCACGCCAGCCGCCCCATCTCGTGCCGGTGCTCCGAATCGAGACGACCACACCGGGAGTGCAGTCCAAGAACCGCACGCCGCACTGTGCAATTCTGCAGGAGACCGCCCAGCGAGTGCACCTGGACTACGCCGCCCCTGTCCACCTCTACACCGACGGGTCCGTCTCCCAGGACGGCAACTCGGCCACCGCTGCGTGCACCGTGCCCGCAATCGGCGTCAGCAAGCGGTGCCGAGTGAGCTATATTTCATCCTCCACCATGGCGGAAGTGTCGGCACGGCACCTAGCAGCAGAAATAATCGCCGAGAGGCCAGCACTGCAGCAGGCCGCAATCCTGTGCGACCCCAGAGCAGCCCTCATTCAACTTCGGCGTCCCGAGCGCAGTGCGACGTGTGCGTCGTGGCTACACCACAACCTGAGCACACTCAGCGCGAGAGGCTGTGACATCATCCTGCAGTGGATGCCATCACACGTGGGGCTCCCTGGCAACGAGGAAGCCGACCGCCTGGCCATGGCTGCGCAAGGTAACCTGGCGGTGCCACTGTGCGGCAACATCACAGCCTTCGACGTGGCGCGCCACATCCCCAGACACACGCGTCAGTTCGGGAAGGATGCCACGGCCGCTCCCATTCCTCGCCCTCGGCAACGCTGCTGCGTCTGCTCTCCTTCGGCTTAGAATCGGCTGAGTGTGGACTGCAAAACGCCGTCATCGCCTCACCGGGCAGGGCGACCCACTGTGCGCGGACTGTTGCGGCACAGAGACTGTGGAACATTTGTTGTGCTTGTGCCCCACCCACGCAAGTGCGCGAGCGGAAATGACCGCAGCCTACAGGGATCTAGGACTCCCATCAGACAACGTTGGAGTCCTAACCTTCCCACAAGCAACCCGCCATAAGACGAAAAGTGCCCTCTGCGCGCTGGCCCGGTTCTTTGATACTGCGTGTCTCCGCAGACGTTTCTAGCTGAAGCCCCGCTCCCGCTCATCACGTCTCTGATCGCCGTCGCACGGCCGAGCGCACTTGCTTCGGAAGAAAAGCGTTTGCGGCTATGTAGGCTGGAAACGCCGATTGGTTGGTGGGATGCGTGTCTGTGTGACGTTTTTTTCGATTCGCCCTCGTTCTCAACCGGATGTGGGGTCACCGCGCCTCTCTCGGCCTGTCCCTAGAGGGCCTAGGGAATCACTAGGTCCGGCCGTCCGCCGTGCTTGCGTGGTCCGCGGGCATTTGCTTCGTGAACCTTGGCGGCAGCGCGTGCGTTTCGGGAGCTGTCCAGGTATGGCTTTTTTGCGCGGGTCGCTCGTTGGGGACAGACAGCTGCAATTTCTGTAGAGTTCTCGCTTCCAGGACATTACGACGACCCACATAAGGAGCTGACCCGCGAGAAATCGCCAGCCACATAAAGGTACGCATTTCATTTCAAATTTCGCTTCATGAAGTGTTGTACAGCTTACCTGCATGCCTTGCGCATTCCAGGACCTCGTTTTGCTGCTGCAGGAGCACGTGGCGAGTGTCGTGCTGGTGTTCAAAGTTTTGCCACGCCATTACGACGACCCACGTAAGGCGCGGTTTGAGAACCACCGGTGTCGCCAGCTGAACCGCCATCTTGCAGCCGCTCTCAAGCGCTTGTCGGGCGTGCACGTTCTCAACCCCGAGGGAAGGGCTAAACAACGTTTTCTCAAGTTTTCTCGTGCAGAGCTCACCAAATTGCGGCGCTTGTAACGTAATTTTTCTTGCAGCATCGTTTCTTGGGTGCGTCTGGCAAGCCGATGCGGTCCTTATTTGCCGGGGCATCGACCCCAGTGCGCCTTTGTTCCTTTGCGGAGCCAAGTCCAGGGTAAAAGTGGCCACGACGATTCTGCCACTACAATCTGCCCTTTAGGATCGCTATCAGCTGGAACGGTAAGTTCCGACTCGCACATTGTGCAAATCGCGCCTGGCCTAGGTATCCAGCATTCACACAGTGCAGTGCAGCTTTGTTTAATTCCTTAGAGGCTTCTCGCGCTTTGTCGAAATTGACGGCAGCCGTGAAAATTTACATATTAGACCTGCTACAGCATTATCCCAGCGCAGTGCGCCTTTGCTTCTCTGCGTTGGCAAGCATTAGAAGCGCACGCCGTCTCGCGCTTTGTTCAAGTCGGCTCTAAAACTCGTGCTAGGCCTCGTTCCCGGGTTGACAAAGTGCACGCCTCTGTTCCTTTCAATGGCAAGCCTCTGCTACTACAGTTGGCGCCCTGAATTTTATGATCACTGTTAGCTTCACAGCAAGTCCAAGAACAGTTATGACGATCGTGCGGTGTGGAAATCGGCGGTAGAGAAAAGAACTCGTGCTTGTAGCTACAGGCTTACCCACCTCCAGTGCGCCTTTGTTTATTTCCGTAGCGACTACTCGCGCTTTGTAGAAATCGACGCAAGCCGTGAAAATTTACATATTAGACCTCGCTACAGCATTAGCCCAGCGCAGCGCGCCTGCGTTTCTTTGCGTTCTAACTTGTATGCAGCATACCTTTGCTTACTCTTTACTTTTGTTCTTTTCAGTCGTTTCCTGAATCCGTCCAAAGAGCCGGGCTAGGTGAATGATTGTTCGCCGTCAGTGGAACCACATGGCGATCGCACTGCATACAGCACGACTTTGGTCCCTGTGTTCTTTAAATAAAAACATCACATGTCGAAGGTCATGGTCGTGTCCGAGGATTCCTTCGACAGCTGGGGCAAAACCATGGGGACTACACACGCTGTGTCGTCGCTGCCACGTGAAGAGGCACAAAACGGCTGACAGCCTTAATAAAGGCCCTTCTCGGGGCCGCCTCAGTGTTTCCTGGCAGATCACACGCTTTCCACCCTGTGCACGTGTTCTCCTCATTTCCAATAAATAGGTCCTTCAAACCCTGAAGAGGGCTTGAATTAGGAACTACTAATATCAAGATGGTGCATGGTACTTGAGAAACAATAGCGGCTACAATGACAACGGTGAAGAAGGGCTGGAGTTACACGCAAATAAAAAAAAAGGTTGGGGGTACCCAGATAACAAGCTGAAATGGTTTTGGACAGGATTCCTAGTTTTTCGATATAAAAGACTCAAATAATGCATATTCAGAGTTTATCAAGGTTTTTGTAGAGATATACCCTAAGCACTTTCCCTTCAGAACATTGAGCAGTCTAAACGAATAAGAATATCATGGATCACGTCAGAGCTCAAAATAATAGTAAAGCGCAAAAACAAGTTGTACAATGCATTTTTAAATAATGGCTCTCTAGAATCCCTAATGTTATTAAAAAAACTAGAAATAAACTAAATTCTGAGCTTAGGCGTGCTAAGATTGCGTATAAACAAAAACTGTTCTCTGACGTTAGAATGAAAAATTCAGACGCTGTCTGGAAAGTTGTAAATAACTTGTTACGTCGCAATACGAAATTTGCGCCAACTCAACAATTAATCTATAAGGGCTCAGAATTATCCGGTCAGGTTCTTGCTGACCATTTCAACAGCAATTTTTTAACTACCCATTTACCTATGATGCATCTACCTGAAGTTCCTTCATCTTGTAGCCCTTTCGAAAGCCTTTTCCTTGAGCCCACCAAAGCGACCGAAGTATGTACAACCATTATGAATTTAAATAATAGCAAAGCCTTAGATGTTGACAATATTCAGATAAAACTAGTCAGATATGTACTATCTTTTATTGCACCTGTGCTTGCATACATTTTCAATTTGGTAATTGAAACGGGAGTTTACATGGAATAAATGAATAAAGCAAGGGTGACAGTTGTGTTTAAAGGGGAGATAAAGATGTAGTGTTCAATTATAGACCAATATCTGTGATTACAGTGTTTTCAAAGGGCTTGGAAAAAGTAATCTTTCCCTGTCTAGTGAACTTTTTTAATGCAAGACAAATCCCGTCTAAGGCTCGATTTGGCTTCCGAAAGGGCATGTCGACGGAAACAGCTTTGTTATCACTTAAGGAATGTATCCTGCAAAATATTGAAGCAGGTATTCTCACGGTCGGACTCTTCATTAATTTTAGTAAGGCTTTCGATTCCCTAAACCATCAAATTTTAACTCAAACTTTCTCAAAACGGAGTTCGTGGAACACCTTTAGACCTCATGAAATAATACCTGCAAAATCGAAAACAATTTAGATTGCTTTCAATTTTGCCATAGGCAGAAACATAGGCAGTTTTCTGCAGTTAGCTACAAGGTGCACAAGTCATCACTGACGCCTACACAACTATAGGTTGGCGTATAGCTAGTCTTTCAGGCAATGAGCCGTTTTAAACAATGGGTAAGAAGATAAGAATGACTGTAATCTACGCGGCACTTATTTAAGCTGGGGGCAGTGATTATGGTTTTTTTTGACGCTTTCTTTTTGTCTACTTATTTACTTAGGGTAAATTATCCATGCCATTCAACGGTAACGCGGCCAGTTTAGGCGTTGATAATACGCAAGCCTTGAGAAGCGTTCGCGCCATCTCGATGGTTTTATTTCATTTGTTTCTGTCAGTCTTGTCCCTGCGTAGCAGGTACCACGGGGCGCACGTTCAGATTCGGCGCAGAAAAACCTGGCGGGGAGTGCGCACCAGAACGACGAGGCCCGCCACAGGCTGTAAACTTCGACGACACCCATGTGAGGTCGCTGTAGGGGCCGGTCTCGGGCCACATCGCCACTCAGTGAAGTGCAGTCATTGTTAATGGTCAAGAAATATCAGATAACAATAGCTTTTTACCAAATGGCTCTGGGGACTAGCAGTCGCGAAAACACTGCTGTACTTCTCTGAAGGAACATGTAACGGGCAAAGGCGGGCTAGTTGGTGGTTAACAATGGAGTGCATATTGCAACCGAGCAAAAAACGACGAGGGACGCATTAAGAGAAGAAAACACAGTACAAAACGCGGGGGGTGGTGAACTGGCGAAACATTGTCGCCATTGCCGTTACTGCATGACCAGGTTCCGCGACACAATTGTCCTGAAAAAATTACCGACCCAGCTTAGGAGGGAAATTTTTGAAGCCTACTGCATAAAAAAAGAAAATGACCATTGCATAAGCACTACTTCAGTATCCTTATCCAAGAAGGAATTCAACTATCTAGATGTTAACTTGTGCCACGCGCGGCCGCGTGCCAGTGTGAGGTGATGGTGTCTGCTCTCTATCAGGTGGGATTACGAATATTGTATAAATGTGGTTTTCCTTGCAGTAAACCTCAGTGAAGTCCGCGTTTTGTACTGTGCTTTCTTCTCTTCGTCCCTCGTCGTTTTGCGCGGTTGCAATATGCGCTCTTCTGAAGGAACCCTGAAACTTTTAGTGGAGCAAAGGACATCTGAGCCGTAACTGCGGTAGACCTGGAATTCTCCCCGCGCGCGTATTTACCTTCACTCCCATGCACACTAAAAGGTGTGTGTGTATGTTCGCATATCTTCCAACCTCGATAAAATGTGTTTTGGAGCCTCGAAAGAACCTGACCGGCATGCCCTTCGAAACAGAACACGTAGCTGTGAATGTCACTCTCCATTGTTGATAGTTCTCAGAACAATCGCAGAAAAGACAGCTCACGCTGAATCCTTTTCACCCTTATCATGGACGTTATGTGTTTACGTTATCTTACGCCGATGGCCCTGATATAGTAAGGATCAATTCTTCGAAGCTCTGCCCTGATGACGCGTATTTACGATATTTATACAGTTAAGGATAAGACTTATCAATACTGTGAAATGGTGCGCAAGGGTACATGGGCAGAGGAGGACGTGGAAAGGGCCGATCAGGGCAGGAAGGAATGAGGTTCCTGAGTGGTAATACAGGGGCACATGGGAGGTATGGGCCGAATGCCACAGGAGGCACTGCATGCTGCAGCTAACACAGGACTATAAGGATGAGCGACGGTAAGTGCGGTGGCAGATACGTCCATACGGCACCCACATGAGCAGTGGGACCCCCATGTCTCCACCCTGTGGGGACTGCTGCGGTTGGCTGGCGGCCTGAGCCTGGTGCAGCGGAGAGATAAGAGTCGTTGCGTCCAGTCCAGTAAGCGCCAGCCACCACCAGAGTCACCTCCGCCTGGGTTAGCAGCAAGGCGCAGAAGCGGCGAAATCTGTTGAGACGTCGAAGCTGCAACAGCTCCAGAGAAAAGGACGCGAGCGGCGGGGCGCCCTTAGAGGCTGCTCCAGTACTCTGAGGTCGGACGGCAGCACCGGGGTTCGTGTACACACACAGAGGCGCGCAGACTGTGCACCCTACGCTTAAAACGCCGACGTGGAGGGGGGGGGGGGGTGATGCGCGATATCCGCAACCCCACGAGGGACAAAGGAACTGCCAGTGTAAACTTGCGAGGGTGGATAGGGCTGAGGGCGCACGAAGGTTCGCGCGAAGACCACCGCAGGACAAGCAACCTAAGCGACGATTGGAGGTCCGCAGATAGCGGTGGCAGGAGGGAAAGCGCCGAGAAAGCACAAAAAACGTCCGCCGTGCAGCGGAGAAGCCGCACGATCGAGAGACGTAGGACCCGGTGGCGATGCCCTTGCAGGCAGAGGCGCGGTAAGGTTGATGAGCCCGCACAGGCGCCCGCAGAGTTCGACCCACGATGAGGAAATTGCGCAGGATAAATCATGCTGGATGCAAGAATTCTGAAGAGAACACGCACCATCCAGGCCAGCATAGAGGAGGCCGCAAATATGGCATGGCCGTTGTCGCCTGACAGCGGCAAGTCAGGCGACGGCCCTCTGAAAAAAAAAAACGCCGAACCTAAACAGCCCGCCAAAATCAGTTGCTTTTTTTGCGCAGAAACTTTTGTCGTCAATTATATGTCATAAAGAGGGTAAATAATAGAGCCCGTCTTGACCTCATATTCATCACAATCCCGAAAAGCCCGCCAAAGTAAGATTCCTTTCCCGCCTAAACTTCAGTAGTCTATAAAATTTCTTATTGAGGGCTGAAATAGAACACTTCTACTCCGTATTTACCACAACGCCATAAAAACCGCCAAAATTTAATGCCTTTTCCGCCAAAATTCCTGTCCTTTTTAAATGTCCTAAAGTGGGCTGAAATATACAACCCGTCTTCTACTCCGTATTCACCACCAGGCCGAAAAGCCCACCAAAATGAGGTGCGTTTCTCGCCATAGTTTTTTTAATTTGCACAATACCGCAGACCTTTCCTTACATCCAAGCAGGGAGGGCACAAAATTATAATAATCAAAATCAACACAAGAGCAGGCAGTCATCGTTGAAATAAGTGCAGCAAATAAAATTGATGAATATACCAACTCCGGCATCTAAACTATATCATGAAATCCCTTGCCAAAATCAACAGGTGATATCGATCTCACCAGTAGGGAATTCCACTCGGTTGTCTTTCTCGGAAAATAAGAATACTTAAAACCGTTAGTTTACGTGAAGTATCGGGCTAAGCTATCACTGTGGTGATGACGAGGTCAACGCTTTTCTAAAAACTGTACATAACGGGAGAAATGCCTAGGTTGCAATGAGTTTGTTGGTAGTGGAAGGACATGCGTGCAATCTTACATATGACATGCGGGCAACCTTACATCTTACATGGAGAAGTCTGATATGATTTTTTGTCACTAATAAAGATGGGGAATCGCTTCTTTTATACTTATTAAATATAAAACGTACTGCCCGTCTCTGTGCCTTTTCCACTTCTGTTACGTCCTTTTAACGCTACAGCGCTAAGGAGCTCGTGTCGCAGAAAATCCAGCGTCGCCGTCTGCATCGTCAACGTCGTTGACCATGAGCAAAAATTCCACGAAAAATCACAAGAGAAGCAACAACTTAAGAGGCCGACGGGCCACATAGGTAACGTGACCTTGCGACGTCATCACAACCGGCCCACCGGATTGAAAGTACACTGACCACCTTGACAGGTGGCAGTTATTTTTGGGATATCGATTCCAATAATGCAGTATTTGGCAGGTGCTGCCACCGGTGGCAGCACCTGCCATCCCAGGGCAGTGGCGCATCGCTTAACTACTGCACCACTGCACCTGGAGTGGTGTAAGGACCCTCCCGGAACTATGAATGGAAAAGTAAGGAATGACCAATTCTGCATATATGGAAATTTACCCATTTCGCGATCGCGTCATACCCTTAAGACGGAGCTTAAGTGTCTCTTCCAATTTTTTAGTATGGGATTCCCAGACGATAGCAGTGCATTCTAATCAGGGTATTGTAGGCTAATAATTTTCAGCGGCTAAATGAAAGTTTATGGCGAAGAAAACCAAGTTTGCGTTGTGCTGATGATCTAATGTGATCTATGTGGTAGTTCCATTTTGTTTGCGAGTTTAATGCAGCACTGAGATATTTGTTTGGTTTATGTTTTACGAAGGTTTAACGTCCGAAAGCGACTCAGGCTATGAGAGACGCCGTAGTGCGGGGCTCCGGAAATTTCGACCGCCGGGGGTTCTTTAACGTGCACTGACATCGCACAGTGATCGCAATTAAGTAGTTGAAGTGAAACATGCAGAAACACTGTATTATGGAAATTTATTTCTATGCCCCATTTTAATCGTCTGTAAAATCTCTTAAAGAGGACTGAAATAGAACCCGTCTTCTAAAGTACTATTAACCATATCTTTTAGAGAGATTGAATCCTGGCGGTAAGAGGCCGTCTTTCAAGGGTTCAATCTGGTCTAAAATCCATTGTATCCGATCTATTTCTTAAAATGCTTTGAAGACCTCGCGTGATACCTGAACATGACGCGCCATAGCTGATAGTGGCTTGTGATGCAGCTGCCGTAGCGTCGAGAAAGAGCCTTGGGCCGGGCTTCACGACTTTTGTAGCGCGTGTGTTTAGGTCAGTTCAGTGGAAACTATGGCGACACATAACTGGAAGCGTATGCTCGTAAATACAGTTTTAGTGGTCTCGCAAAATGACAAAATGACTACCTTTAAGCTGTAAATAAGCAAAAATAGTAACTGTTCACTTCTGAGCCCCCACGAAGCGAATAATTGTTCTCTTTGTATGTTTTTTTTTGAATCTGGGCGAACATATAATGTTCGCTAACACTGCAAAATAACAAATTGAACGTCTGCAGCTGCCAGCAAAGGAAAGTAGCATGGGTAGCGACATTACTCCCTTGAAGCCTACAGCTTCAAGAAAACTGAAAACTGTACAGAAAAGTGTGGCCTCTGCCTGCTGACCAATCATAAATTTGTTTGAGTGGGTCTGTACAATATACTTTTTATCATACCGGAGATGTACTAGCGGAGACGCATACCGGTTTACAGGACCACTCCTGCGCATGATAATGATAATAATAATAATAATTGGTTTTGGCGGTAAGGAATTGGCGCAGTATCTGTCTCATATATCGTTGGACACCTGAACCGCGCCGTAACGGAAGGGATAAAGGAGGGAGTGAAAGAGTGAGGTGCCGTAGTGGAGGGCTCCGGGATAATTTGAAACACCTGGGGATCCTTGACGTGCATGGACATTGCACAGCACGCGGGCGCCTTAGCGCTTTTCCTGCATAAAAACGCAGCCGCCGCGGTCGCATGCGCAGTGGCACTGTTGGGGTCACGGGGAGCCACTGCGCGTGCGCAGAAGGGGTCCGGTAATCTGGTATACGTCTCTGCTGGTACGTCTCCGGTATGCTGAAAACGTCTAATTAGTCATCCGTGGTCACGTGATTCCGCTGAGCTTGGGAGTCGGCGCGCTTTTGGCGGGCGAGGGCGGCATTGATAACGTGGCCTCTTCGCTTTGCGCCGGGATTTTTATGCTTTCTGCGGCCGCGTAAACCGCGTGCTGGAGAGACAATGGTAAATGTCGTATTGCATTCGAAAGCCTTTGAATTTATTTTTATCAAGCAAATTCAGGTAAGTTGTCGTGGAATCACTGTTATACGCCATCCATTCTTTGACTGCCGTCAGCCGCGACCCGGGAGAGTAGACAATGCAAGGGCGCTCGACGGGCAAAATGGGGTTGCTATCACCGCCACCACCTCGAAGGCGCACGCAAGATAGAAGACAGCACATAAATTCTGATTTTTTTTTATACCGTGGTCATTAGTTACCTGTATTCGTTTGAGAATGGTTTCCTTCATTTGTCTCTTGAAAGCAAGGATGGCGTTCTCAGGGTACCCAAACATTGAAACACATTTAGAATATTCGGAGTTCTCCTAACCGTTCAGATACCGAGCCAAATACTGCATTATTGGAATCGATATCCGAAAAGTTTGAATGCTCGCATATCCCTTTTGAAACATGTGCCCAAACTGCACGGCAGACACTACTTTATCAACGAACATAGATAGGTGAAAGTATATTTCAAATTCAGAAACAAGAGTAACACGAAATAAGCATTCACAATTTGTCACTAATGTAGGGAAAGAAGAGAACTGAGCTAATTGGCGATTGACTCTACAGGCAATGAACACGTAACCTTTAAAGGGATTTATTTTCAGATGCAGAAGTATTTTAGCTCTAGCAACAGGAAAATTGAAGCAAGCATTTTGAGACAGTTTTTTGGAGCCCTTTCCAACAACATGTATATTTTTCAGATACGTTTCTTGAAAGCTCTCTTCCATGAGTACCGTATTTTCACTGCTGAATTGTTTCGGTACGAGACGAGAGGTTTTTTTCAGATTATCGCATGTGCGAGATCACGCGGTCGGAATCGTCACGCTGGGTTTGCTCAACAAGCACGCACCACACGCATAATATATGAGCTCCGCGAAAGCGACACGATCGGGTTCGCTGAACTTCAATGTCAAATGCATAGTGTGTCTGTTTGGCGGGGAGATGTCGCTCCAGGCGCTGCATCTGAAACTTTGTGATTGTACAGAGATGCCAGCAATGTAGACCTAATGAAGGACGCTGTCGTGGTGGGACAGTGAGTAGCACAGTGTCCAGGCACTCAAAAAAGCAGTCGGGTCCGTAAGGAGCCGGATGCCTTACGGCGCTTTCTCTTACTCAAAGTGGACCTGGGGACTATACAAATTATTGATCGCGTTGGTTGGAACAAAAACAATTGTCTGGGGACATCCAGGGCCTGTTCTGAGTCATTTGCTTTGTTGCAGTCAGCGGCGTCGATAAAATTATAGTCATTGCACTTAGCGCGTAAAGAAAACACTACCGACGCAATTAGGATAACACTAGCACGGCAGCCCGCCATCACTCCGCCATTATACAGGATGTTTCACCTAAGTCCTTAGACAATATTTAAAAATAGGAGTTAGAAGAGCGCTCTTTTCGGCACAGCATTGTCAGCGATGAATTACATCAAAATGCAGCTAAGGCGTGCTAAATAACAGGCTTGTTAAGTAACAATTAATAGTTCACTTTTAACCATTACTGTTAGGCTCCTTAATTATTGAGAGGCGTGTAGCCCACATTTAGTAGTATCGATATCAGTTTTTTTTTTATTTAGAAAACGCGGTTACCCTCGGTGCTGTGGCCCAACAAATTCTGCCTAAATCATGCCAAAATACATGCGCTTTCGAGAAGCTTGCAGGCAAAGCAACCTTTCCAGTGCAAGGAACTCGTCGAAACAGCCAAAATTTGTAGGACAACAGCGCCGGGGGTAACCGCGTTTTAAAAATACTAAAAACTGATATGGATATTACTTACGGTGGCCTACACTCCTCTCGCTAACTAGGGAGCCTAATAGTATTACAGTTTAAAAGGTAACTATTATATACTATTTAACCGACCTGCTATAGTTAGAATGTCTTAGATTTATTCTGACGTACAACACTGCTGACAACGCTATGCCGGAAAAAGCGCTCCTACAACTCAGAAAGCCTTTTTTTTAAAATTATCTGAACTCTTAGGTGAAGCAGCCTGTATAAACGATGCGCGGTCACTCGCTCTTCGCAACAAATTGACCTTGTCTGATACGCTCGTGGCTATACGTTAGCATACGCTCGTGGCTGGCTCTTGTAAGTTATTTGCTTTCATGAGATGGTTACCATTCTTGACGCCGCTTTCCATCCATGAGAGGAGTACGAAACACCCACCGTTTCACAACCGCCTGATCATGTCCCGAAGGGGTAAGTGCCTCTAGGTCGGCCGGTTAACTGCCCCTTTCTCGTCGTATCCGCCAGTGATGAGAGAATCGACCAGGAATTATCTACTGGCCCTTTAGTGTTGCTGCTGAACCATCTGCTGCTGGCAGCGACTGCCAGCTGTTTTCCGCTGCACAGCCGCCTGGGATTCTTCCACTGACGCAGATGCCCGGCTGCGGAAAGTTTTGACGAAAGGTATGCCCCGTCATCGCGGGGGAAAAGGGTTGGATCTGTGTACACAATCGAGACGTAGACGATTATGTACATAGTGCCTGAAATGACTCGTTTGTGCTGTGTGTTTGTCTGACTTAAAGAGACGCGATATAATTGCTTTATTGCCTTGAAGAGCTCCCAGACAGCTACTACTGAGCTGGAAGAACGGCCGTATTTCGCCTGCTTCGCTGTTTTATGCGAGATGTGTGCTTGTTGGCGGGATGTTTAGAGCGAGTAATTGAATTGCGAGACATATTGCCGCCTGTAACAAAGAAAAATAAGTTGTGTGTGTGTGTGTGTGTGTGTGTGTGTGTGTGTGTGTGTGTGTGTGTGTGTGTGTGTGTGTGTGTGTGTGTGTGTGTGTGTGCGTGTGCGTGCGTGCGTGCGTGCGTGTGTGTGTGTGTGTGTGTGTGTGTGTGTGTGTGTGTGTGTGTGTGTGTGTGTGTGTGTGTGTGTGTGTGTGTGTGTGTGTGTGTGTGTGTGTGTGTGTGTGTGTGTGTGTGTGTGTGTGTGTGTGTGTGTGTGTGTGTGTGTGTGAGAGAGAGAGAGAGAGAGAGAGAGAGAGAGAGAGAGAGAGAGAGAGCTAGCAGGGTGCGCTTTCCAGTCTTCTCTAGTGTCACGTGACTATCCCCTTCTCTTTCTGCTCGTTCGGGTCCTCCCTCAGCGCCTCCTCTCTCCACATTCCAAGACAACCGCAGCGAGAAAACGCGCGCAGTGTGAGCGTCATTCTGAGGAGCTGCGAGGCAGCGTCGACGTTGACGCTGTGCCGGCGCGGGAAGCTTCCCGCTAGTGTGAGCGCGCCTTAACACAGCAACGTTCCCCGAACTGCGTTAAGCTGCAACACACGCTCACGCTGTGCATTGCATGTCGTCGTCTTCCATTAACTAAAACTACTCTAGAACTAATCTTGTCACCAGAAGTGCCGACGACCTAGCAAAGCAATATCATGAGACAAACAGGCTAAACACAGGCTCTCGCACATATACTCGGTTTAACTACGTTGAAACCCTACCATTTTTCCCCCCTGGTGCGGTACCCATTTACGATACAGGGGCGCAGTGGCTGAGCTCAAGCACTGCGCTCAGTATTTCTAAGAAAATTAACTGTGTGAACTCACTTAATTGAACAGGTCAGGCCTGAAGCGATCAATTTCGTGTCGCGTCACACGGAGGTACTATCGGAAGGCAAAATTTACGAGATGGGAGTGTACGGGAAGAAGATGTTTTTGGGGAAAAGAAATGGCGCAGTATCTGTCTCGCATCTTGGCGGACAACTGAACTGTGCCGTAAGGGAAGGGATAAAGGAGGGACTAAAGAGAATAAGGGAAGAAAGAGGTGTCGTAGTGGGGGACTCCGGAATAATTTCGACCACCTGGGAATGTTCAACGTGCACTCACATCACGAAGAGCAAAACCGCAAAACAGGACGGGACCAAGGCAGGCGACAACACAGGGCGGTACTTTCGCCGCACTGAATGTTTTCGTCATGGTTGCCATTGAACTGTTTCTACATGCTTCATCTTCTTTTTATGATTTATGATTGCTTTCCAGATTACACGCGCGACTGATCCTTATAAGCTCTGCTGTGTTTCAATAAATGTTTTCAGTTGTCAGTACCGCCCTGTGTTGTCGCCTGCCTCGGTCCCGTCCTGTTTTGCGGTTTTGCTCTTCATGATGTCATACCAACTGGCCTACACCACAGTCCTTCTAACTCACATCGCACAGCACACGGGCGCCTTTGCGTTTCGCCTCCATCGGTAACGCGGCCGCCGCGATCGGGTTCGAACCCGGGAGCTCCGGCACAGTAGCCGAGCGCCACGTAAGCCAATCACTCGAAGTGTCTGAACGAGGCGACTTGCATTCGCCACACGCTGGTAGCATTTTTAAAACACTAGTTCGCGAGGAAGCTCTACAATAACTTTTCTTCCAAGAGAACACGCACCCCAATAACTTTTGCTGCTGGTGGTACATTCATTTACGCGGTATGAACTCAACTCTGCCCGACAGGATTACGCAGCAGAGCAAGCCTCCGAAAAGAAAAGTTACTATAAGGTACCTCAACTGCTGTTTTCCGGAAAATTAGTACAGTACTAACGAAGGCCGTGTAGGCAGCTGCGCAGCACGGAGAGCTCACCTGAACTGGCTCCAACGTGTCATACTTCAACACCGCAGCATAACTTTTTGCTTGCGCTTAAAAATGCAGTTAGTGTTACAACAAACACAAGAACAGCACCAATCCAGCCGCAGATACAAACGACCCGCGGCACGCAGAAGGATGATGTTGATGTCGATGGGCAGGCCATCCCAGCAGATGGCGCTGCAGCGCCACCTACGAAATGAACTTTTTCTGCAACTGTTACGAAATCCGCTGGAAGCATGACTCAGAATTAGTAAGAAAGGACACCACATTAGCACCATAAAAATAATGAAAGCTGACAGCAAAAATAACGAAAGTACAGATTTTAGACAAAACTGCCGATCGTAAAATCAAAACCCAAACTCGGCAAAGAATGCACTCAGCAGACGACTTTACCATTTTTTTTGTCATCGAAGCGCGTTGACCTACAACTGCGCCAACTTGAATCTCAATTTTGAAGCGTGAAAATGTTATTTCTCGAATAAAATGCTCTCTCATAACCGAAACAAGATTGGTTTCGTTTCCTTAACGTGCACTGCCATCAGACAGTGCACGGGCCCCTAGCATTAACGCCTCCATCGAAATGCGACAGCCGCCGCGGGATCGAACCTGTGCCTTTCGGGTCAGAAGCCGAGCACAATAACCACAGCAGCGCTGAGCGAAGGTGCTGGCATGCATGGAGGTGCATGGAAGATATTAATTGTACAGTCTCAACCCTTTTCTCGAGGCGTCATAGCGCGTTTTCACAAGGACGGGTAAATAATGCAGGCTGAGATAAGCTGCGTTTACAAGAATGCAGCAGTGCCGCACCGTATATTTCACGGACGCGACACGCCACTGTTCACATACAGTATGTACTATCCGGGACGAGAGTTCTTGGAAAAACGTTTATTGTAGCTCCACCTCCCTCACGGAGCAAGACTATACAGGAGGCGAAACTCCCGTCAGCGCGAGCGAGCGCAGGCGCAGGCGACCAGATAGTCACAATTGTATGCGCCGACGGGGGCGCATGCAGTGGCGGCGCCTTGCGGCACCTCGTAGAAGCAGCAGGTAAAAAAAAAATGCAGCGCCCAGACACGCGGCTCCGGAGCGCTCTCCGGTGGCGCGAGCTCAGAGCAGACGACAAGCAGACGAAACGGGTGTTTGCTTCAGCGGGCACGCCGTGACGTTGTATTTCAGTAGTTTCTTTCCAGGCCGCCAGGCGCCGCCAGCAGGATAGTGGCGCCGCGGATGTGACCTTTTCTGGTCGCCGCAGACGGCGGAGTTTCCACTCCTTATAGCCTTCCTCCGTGACCTCGCTATTCAGTCGCCAGATACTGTATGACGCATACTATAGGCTTAAATGCTCATTCCTCTCAAAAGCAGCTACAATGAACAGTGAACTACCAATGGCGCAACACGGCCTCCGAGATTACCGAAAGCTAACGCGAAATGGGTGATTCCGGAAGGCATTGTTCAATAGTGTAACGGACGGACGGATGAACGGACACAGCATGAGCCATTAAAGGCTTTCTCCTTAATAACAACCTTATAAAACATCTCCCTCCGTCCTCGTTCACCGCTCGCTCGCAGTCGATATTTGAGCTCTCCTTCCTCCATCTGCTCTCTTTCACATGCCATTTCTCTTCTCCCTCATTTGCCGTCCTGTCCCGCCAAAAGTGCATTGTTTCACGGCGCACCACGTAAACGCCATTCGACCGCCAGAGCTCGTCCCGAGACCGTGTCTTGTTCTTTTAAGCTGTGTGCCTCGCGTTGCGACCTGTCAAGTTTGCGTAAGCCACGCCTGCCTTGTGGGCATCACATCTACAAATGTCGGCTCCTACTGCACTAGAGTGCGTGGAAGACGTCCAAGCCTCCAACCCTGATGTGAAGGCCCTTCGCTGCAACCTCTGAGATGACGCAGCAGCGGAGCAATGGGTGCAACAGTACAGCGCCGATACTAACACATCGTGGATCGTCGACAAGGTGACAACAAAATGCACCAAGTAAGTGATGTTAGCATAGCATGCCACACACGACAAAATGTGGCGTTCATTACACGAGAAGGAGGGGGGGCTCGATCTCGGCCATCTCGGATTTTTAAAAAAATACCATGCCAGTTAGCGGCAGGCAACTCTTGCGCGATAGGCACGAAACAAGGCAATGGGGAAATAATTCTGAAGAAAAAACTCCGACGGCCTTTACGTTGCTTGCCATGGTGGCTACAATGAGATCTAGCTCAATGTTCTTCCGATTTTCCCGCCAGAACTCCGGTGGGAACTGGTACCATTCTCCTCATAGGCTATGATGAGCTATCCCGTCTAGGAGATTAATAAAAGCAGAAGAAAAAACCACATCTCGCCGGTGATCCAAACCTACGACCTCCCGATTCCGCGTCCGGTGCTCTACCAACTGAGCCACGGCGAATGCTGTTCAATCTTGGTTTTTGGGGGCATTTCTATGTAGTGTAACCGAACCTTGGATGATGGATGGAAAGTAGGAGCGTCACTTTTGAAACGGGGCAGTGGTAGTCCCCACCATGCTGTTTTTTTCCTTTATTTTTGTTTAACTCTACTGTAAGTTGTAAATAAAATTCGCTCGTTTTCTTTAAAATACGTCTTTCTACACTTTAAAACTTATGTCACCTCTCCGTTTTTATGCCACCAATCCTCCAATCACTTTTTGCTAATTTCCACCGCAGATTTATTTACATAACTATAGTTATCTCTAAACCCTAAGGCCTCAGGAAGAGTGACTGCCTGCATCAACATGGGGATGGATACCATCACATTTTAGAATGAGGTGTTCTATTGTTTCTACAGATTTGCCACACGCAGCACAGGTGTCATCTAGCTTCTTCGTTAAATTTCTTTTTGTAGCGGCGCGTTCTGGGACACCATGACCTTGCTTCAAAGAGGAGGGCACTGCCTCTTGAGTTATCATAAAAAGCTTCCTTCCGGATTTTTCCTTTTCCAGCATCGATATAGTTCTACACTACGCTTCTTTTCCACTGAATCTATCCAATTTTTACCTTCGACATTTTTAGCCTGTCAGTGCTCTTTCTTTCTCCTTCCTCATCTCTGGCAAACTTACTGGCCAGATTTCTAGTTCGTTTCCGACACTGTGTGTCAACGCTCTTTCTGTACAGGTATTTAAATACCTTAGCTGCCCACCTGTTATCGTCCAATTTGCTCAGGCGTTCTTTGTATAGTACTTTACTCTGAGCTTCCCGTGCTTCAAACGTTGCCTAGCCCATATCCCCCTGTACTGCCTCGTTAGTGGTTTTCCCGTGGGCACCTAGTGCTGATCTTCCAATAGTTCTGTGATTTAGTTCTCATCGCGACTGAACTTCAGCCCTTAAGCATAGAACTGCATTCCCGAAAGTAAGCCCCGGCCCCATTATTCCTTTCCAAATACCTCTGAGGACTTCATACCTGTTGTACCTCTGAGGACTTTATACATGTTGTACCCCCACAATGCCCTATGTTTCATTATTCCGGCATCTCTTCGCCCTTTTGCTGTGAGAGACTGTTCGTGCTTTTTCATGTACATATGTCCTTTGTTTGCCCATACTCCGAGATATTTGTATTCGGCCACTCAGGGTATTTCATGGCCTTGTATTGTAAGCTTCTGATCAGTTGTACCGTTGAAAACCATCACACCTGATTTAGTTGCGCTAAAACTGTAACCTAGACTGTCTCCTTCGTCTCCACAGCAATTCACCACAGTTTGCAAATCTTCTTGGCTATCTGCTAACAGTACAATAACATCTGCATACATTAAACCTGGTAGTCGCTGCTCAACGACCTTCCCGCCTAATGTGTATGACAGATCATAACCTAGATTGCTTCCTTGTAGCCTTTTTTCCAAACTGATCATATAAAGCATGAACTGCAGCGGTGATCGAGGAGTCTGTTTTGAGCTGTGCGGAATTTGCTTATTTGTTATCACTGCCTACAATACTTTAGCAGCGTTTCCTTGCCTCTTGGGCCAAGTGCATTAATTAGCTTGATTGGAATTTCGTCGATCCCTGCGGACGTACATCTTGGAATATTTGTTTCCGCCTTTTTCTAGTTAACGTTCGTCAGTTCCTCGCTGTTTTCTATTGTGCTGCCCTGTGTTGCTCCCTCATTTGGGGTGATTACTCTATCGTCTTTCTTAAATGAACCAGCTATAACTGATGACATGTAGTTCACAGCGTCATCTCCCTCTAAACATTTTCCCTCGGCATCGTGAATCTGTTCCTGCTTTCTGTGATTCGCTTTCCAGCCTATATGGTTCCAGAATTTTTTTGGCCCCTCTTTAGTTGCATCGCGAACTTCAGCCAGCCAGCAATCAGAGGACTGCTTTATTTTAGCCTGGACGAGGACCTGCACTTGCTGTTTCTTTTGTCGATAAGATTCCCATTTTCGGCCTATTTCCTCTTCAGATAACTGCGCCCTCTTTGCTTCTCTGTGTTCCCGTGATGCCAACCGTCGTTGTTCGATGGCCTCCCTAATTGCCTTATTCCACCAACTTCGGGGCTTCCTCTTTCCTCTCCAGCGGTTTACTCCTTTAACTTGTTTTATTTTTGTACTAATGAGTAGTTTCAACTTATTATAATCCCACTTTTCCATGGGATGTGTCCTTTTTGCTTCTTCTATGCAGGCCGCTATTTGCACTATTTGTTTGTCATTTAATTTCGCGTACTCTTTTTGACTCGCCTTCATTTCTCTTTTGAGCAGGGTTCCAAACTGTAGACTAATACGCTTATGATCACTACCGAGGCTGTACTTCCCCTCTTCGTCTATTTTCATCATTGCGAGCTTGCTATACATCCCCTGCGAGATTAAGCAGTAGTCAATGGTTGTTTGCCTGTTATGGGGTTCCCACTTGATTTGTCCCTCACACTTAGTTTCTCTATTTACAATAACTAGGTTGTGTCGCTCACAGAAGTGTAGCATCAACTTCCCGTTACAATCTGTGTATCCATCCAGATCCTCGATGTGGCCATTCATGTCCCCCAACAGAATAATATCGGCGCCTTCTCCAAACTGCTTTATATTGTCATTGAGACACTTAACTAGATCCGTGTTCTCTTGCCTGTATTTATCCCCTGTCCCTAAATAAACTACACCTAGCCATGTCCTTTTACCGGCAATTGTACGCGATACCCAGACATGTTTTTTGCAAGTTGACTTTATTCTTTGCCAATTTGTTCCTTGCTGCATCAGCATACCTATACTCTTCCTCTCCGTAGTTGTTCTGTTCCTCCCTTCCCAGGCGTAGCCGTCAATAAGCGGTGGATCTTCTAGATCCCTGAGATGTGTCTCGCATAGCGTGTACACACCTACTTCTTCGTCCTTCAACTGCTGTTCTATCTCTAACCACTTCGCTCTCTTTCTACCGCCTTCCATGTTTATGTACCTGAAGGGGGGGGGGGGGGGCAGGAAGTAAGCTTTACCAAGTGTGCCATTGCCCGAACATCGAAGTGTTGACCCTACGTGACTGTGCACGCTGCATTTATTTTGGCTCGGTTATCATGAGCAAAGATGGCTTCTTTTTATTACTGTTTTTTTATGTCCGTGATGGTGTGTCAAAAGGAACTCGCGGGAACAATAGATGATAGTGCTGCTTTTAGCCAGTATTACACAAGCTCGAAAAAGAGATAGAGTTTATTTTCCCGGTGCAACTAGTACACACAAGTCACTTTGTTAGGAAACTGTAGTAACAATATTAACAGGAGCACTATGCCATCAATTCAGGAAAAGAAGTAAGGAGGAGAGCCAGCTCGCTGTCGTGATGCGAGAGCAAATGCGTCGTTGCACTAATGGCGAGCATAGGTCCCACCGACCCTCACAACGCTTTGAAGGCGCTCAGGGAAGGAGTCAAGCAGGCTGCTTGCAAGGTCAGGAAGAGGCTGGAGCCTGCTCCATTCCTCTCGAACTGCCGCCCAAAGGATATGTGGCGATGACTTGTGCAGCTGCCTCTTAGCAAGTAGCTTTTTCATTAAACCTGATTATATTTTCAATTATATTCAAATCTCCCTTATGAGGCCATGGCGGCTCCTGGATGCAGAGCTGCTCAAGTAGTTACCAAGCGCAGTGCGGCTGAGGCTGCTCGCAAAAGTAACTGCCACACAAGAAAAAAAACAAATAATATATTCTCAACCAGTTGCCTTTGGGAGCAAGGCTGCATTAGGTAAAAAAAAAGAAAAAGGGCGAGACAGAAAAATAAATTTTGCTGGGCCGTGACAGTCCGTTAAACCCCTCTAATACTGTAGAGTGGGAACGGTCCGGCACTCTTGTTATCAGCCTACTCATCCCCCTCAGCGCCACGAGTTGTCATTCCGGCGCTTCGGTGTTCCATCATATGTGCTAATCTTTTTACTCGCGACTGTACATACAATATACCAAATTTGTAATTATTGTGATTTGAGCTGTGAAATCCCTAAGGCAGTTCTGTTTTTTGCAGGATGGTCTTCCATAAGGTATGGTGCTGTCAGCACCACCACAGGAACAAGACTTCTTCTCAGAGAAGCACTGGCTGCCCTGCAAAACTGCATATCAAAATAAAAAAACTGAATCGGAATACAAAGAAGAATGACCAGTTCCTCTGCAGGGCAGTCCCTCTGCCTGCTGTAATTCGGTTGACATCAAGCCACAATCATAGTACCGAGTCAGCTGATTCCCTCAGAATGCTTCGCACCAACCCCGAAACAAAGGCCACATTTATTTCCTACTTTGAAGCGGGAATGACACCCTCTCAGGCTATAAACCACCATGAGAGTCTCCTCGCTGTGCAGCCAGATGGGCCACAACTTCTAGCAAGTGGTTTTGTGAATCCTGCTAAAAGGGCCGTGTACTACATGCACGACCATTGGCGGACCAACAAGTATGGACCATGCGGGAGTCCACTGGTCAAGCCACAATATGCAGCCCAAGGTATGCAATATCATTCCTAAAATTTCACTGTAATATGTTTGAAACCTATGCAGCATGCCAAGTTGGTGTCCTTGCTGCTGCTCGTACAGAGAAATAAGCGCACCACAAGCAGTGACAGGAACTTTCTATACAGGATGAAGCATGAACTTAATAGTGCAGCTGCTCTGCAGCCCAGTAGGTCGCTGCTGCGGAGTTTAGCAGCAACTCTGGGCTGGCATGCTGCGCTCGCTTCACTGCCGAAGGCATTGTGGAAACTAACTGTACCTTAATATGCACTGTGATTAGAATATTTATAGTGTACTGGTGGCAGGATTATACTTCTTATATTAGGCAGTGGCTAGCTCCAAAGCACTATGTGCTGCGGCTCCAATGAAAAGCACATTACATCTAGGAATGCCTAGCGAGTGGTGTGCTACCAGTACACTGATGGACGACGCTTTGTTGCAAGAAGCCCGCTGCTACAGTGAGTGCAATGTATTCTTGTTTTTAGGTTACAGATAAGCTCATTTCTTGCCATTTTTTAGACATCGAATTACCAACATATCAAACTTTTCGTGAGCCCCGTCAAGTTTGATATATCCGGGTTTGACTGTTGTAGTTGTAGTCAAGTAGCAGTAGCAGTTTGGTTTATGGGGTTTAACATCCTAAACCAATTTAGGCTATGAGGGGTGCAGTAGTAGAGGACTTCGGATAATTTCAATCACCTGGGGTTCACTTTAGGTGCAATGACATCGTATAGTACATGGGTCATAAGCATTTTGCCTTCAATGAAATCCAACCGCTGCAGCCGGGATTGAACCTACGCCTTTCAGGTGAGCAGCCAAGCACCGTAACCACCGAGTTACTGTGGCGGCTAGTAGTAGTAGTAGTAGAAATCTGCAAGCTAACCCAAGACAAAGAAGGAAGGAGAAATAAGAGGAGGCTAAGACGAGAAAAATCAGGGCTCTCACCAAATGTTTTAACTAATCTGTAGCTTAGTTTGGCCATAATTTTTCACATACTACATGTGTTCCATCAGTCATGAGCAATATGGTAGCAGCCATGGCTCCTAGGCAAAACTGTGAACCAACATCATTTCTGACACAACCAAGAGAGATGCCTTTCCAAGCGAAAGTTGAAAACATTTTTTCACACTTTTTGACTTTCTCCTGCCATCAACACTGAATAGCTCGCAAATGTGACTCCCATTTGTGACGCACATCTGCCTAAACTTTCAATCATACCTAGCATACGACAGAGTGTTAAAATATAGTTACTACAGAAAGGAGGCAGCAAATATGTTCACTGCAAAATGCCGCAATCTTCATTAGCGGTAATAGAACAAGCGCCATGTCAATTCTTCCTCTGGAATTCTCGGTATCTGTGTTACTTCATTTGTGTCTCCTGAATGACCATTCTGCATGTTCTGTTGCACAGGCACAGATGTCTACACCAGCAGTAAGGCAGATGACTGCTGGGCAGCACTCGTGGTCACACCCATTATGCGGCGTGCCCAGAGCCTGGAGTCAGCTCAAGAACTCATCTTTGTTGACTCGACGGCTTCCTGCGACACTACAAGGAGCACAGTCACAGTGTTGTTGACAGCCACAAAAGCTAGTGCAGTGCCAATAGCTGTGCTAATACACAGCTCACAGAGCAGGTAGGGCTACAGTTTGGCTTTCCCGCTGCTGAAGCATTGCTACCCAACATGCTTTGGAAGCAGAGAGGTAAGGGTTTCTGAACTAATGCAGGAGCTGGAAAATAGCGACAGTATTTAACGGGTGACAATTGTAGGTTATGTTGCTTATTTTTCAAGGAAAATCAAATGACGTCTTAAGCATTTGACATACTGCTGTTGGAAGTGAGGTGCTTGTGCACTGTTGTTGAAAGTGGCATGCTTGCTTCAAGATGTTTAGAAACCATACTCTTAAATGAAAACGACTTCCTTTGATTTCAACAAATTTCGTTTCTTAACGTCAGTTTTCCCTGTGAAGCTGGTATCGGGGAAAGAAGGTCTCACCATGGCAAAGCACGTACACGCACTGCCCGCCTTACTTTTGCAAAGGTAAACTTCACATATGGGTAATACTGCTTGACATGTGGTTAGGCCTTTACTACCCATGAGTACAAAAGCATGGTAATGTTTTAAAGGTTACTTCATAGCTTTCATTCACTGCATTAACAGATAAAAATAACTGTCTAAGCGCCCTCAACAAACACAGTACACATGCACTTTCCCTTAATGCAGTAAAGAATGCTTATCTTTTTGGCGTATGTCAACTGCTGTTGCAGGCACCGGCTGCATTCATGTCAGATTCTTCTCGGCCTGAGAAGGAAGCCCTTCGTGACGTCTGGCCCTCGGCACAACCGCTGTTGTGCCATTTTCATATCCTGCAGGCAGAGTGGAGGTGGATCACCTCTTCACACCATAAGGTGGACAAAGATGACCGACGCCGCTTCATGGCAGCCTTGCAAAAGGTATTGCCAACTTACTGCTCGCTGAGTACTACACAAAAAATAGACCAAATGCTGTGTGAGAAAATTTAAATGATGGAAGCACTACATCTAAGCTATCATACTGCTTACGTGGTGCACATTACACAGAAAAAAACTAAACAAGATCAAGGTCTTATGTTTTGGCATGGTGCTCAAACAATATGAACGTTTACCAAATTGTCCAGGTTTTCATTTTTCCCACACCACATCTGAGCCTATAAGATTAATATTTATTTGGTAGGAAATTGATGTAATATTTAATGATTGTTAAATACTAAATGCAGAGTGATGTAGACACTGGGTTCTGTCCAGTCTGAGCCAGAATGCACTGCTTGCCCTAACGGAAGAGAATTATTATACCTCAGCTCACCAGTCTAATGCATTAATCAGTGAAAGCTGATTGGCGTTAGCAGCTGAAAGGTCTGGAGTGGCAGGCCCAATTTGACGTTTCACAAGCGCCTGCCCACTTGGGCGTCTTACAGGCCTGTTCTGGTGCCTATATGCTCACTTGAACACTCTGCCTTCTTCTGCTTCCAATGTTCAGTTCGATCCCATTCCCGGCACACTTCAAGGACTCCAGGATCTGTTTGCACAAAGCAAGCAGTCTAGTTCCTAGTGTTGCCTTATTCGCAGTCTAAGCACTCCATTCAATTTCGGGACAAAAAAGGCATATAACTGGCTCCCAGGGTCAGCGGACATTTTAGAGGACTATAGATACCCGATTTTTGCTTGCGTGTTTTCCTCTTTCAAACAATGCATTAGACATTTTTATGTATACAGCACCCCGCTGTATTCGGCTGCGACCAATATATATAACATGTCAACACAGGTTAACAACATCTTAGTTAAAATCAAAAAGTGATGGACTTGGGCACGGCATGTAATGTGAGGTCAAAATAGCCGATGGTCGTTAAGTGTAATGGACTGGCATCCAAGAGAAGGCAAGCGTACCCGGCGGCGGCAAAAAGCCAGGTGGGTGAATGATACTAAGAAGTCTGCAGGGATAAAGGGCCATGGGAGAGGCGTTTGTCCTGAAGGTGGGCATAGTCAGATTGATGATTATGATGAAATCTACAAAAGTGGTTTTTTCCCCACTAAAAGCAACATGGAGTTAGGTCAGGCTTATTGTGTGAAACACAACTCATAGAATTCATCTCAGCATTCTTTTTTCGGTAGACTGCATTTCTCTGGCTTCTCGAAAGGCTTCCAATTTAGAAGCTCAACACTTAATAGGTATTGCAAAAACTCTGAATAGCAAACATTGCTACTACCGTCTTCACATGGATTGAAGCATATCTAGTGGGAAGGAAGCACTGTGCAGCTTACAACTGCACAAGTTCAACAAGTGTGTGTGTGGCCTTGGGTGTCCATTTCAGGCCTCCGATGTATTTACAAATGATCTTGCTAGCAATGTTGGAAGTGCTACCAAACTGTAGCTGATGTGTGCTGCACTTACCATGAGATTTCCTCTTCAGGATGGTTACGGCAGAATGGGTAGAATAAGGACAAAGAAAGGAATGCACTGACAGGCGTGGACAAAGGTGCTGCTTCAGCACCTTCGCCCACATCTGTCTATTAAGGCGAAAGCCTTTAATGGCTCACCGTTGTCCGTCCGTCCGCAAAATCTGTCATACTATAGCTGTCAATAAAATGACGTCAACTGGATAAGAAAAAAAATCCTTGTGCACAGCGGAATTCGAACCAGCATCCTTCCGCTCCGCAGCCAAGCGTGCTAACGACTACGCTACTTCCTGCCAATGCATATGTAGTTCTCCTTGTCTGCTGTAAGGCGCGGGCTGGGCAACTTTATTTTCCTTTCTTTTTCTTTGCCCACACTAATATATGTCTACTGTAAGGCAAGCCTGTTATACGTAGTGGCATGGGCAGGGACAATTTATTTTTATTCTTTTTATAGTCCAACAATAATTTTTGTCTAGCATAAGGCAGCCCGTTATACCTAGTGGAATGGGCAGGGTCATTTTATTTTTCATTCTTTTTTTAGTCCCACTGTAATTTTTGTCCACCGTAAGGATGCTGGAGAGTGTTTGCGGAAAGGCATCTAATCAGACGGATGCCTCCCAAACATCCTCCAGTGTCTCCAGCATTTAAGATTCACAAACAATTGTGTACTTAACATTTTAGCCACACATCAGTGACACAAGCAGAAACATCGTGCTAAAGACCTCACCGCACTTTAGGTCAACAAAGTACCCCCTGGATTTTTGCTCTTTTCTTTGTCCTCGCTCTACGAAATGTGTTGGAGCCACCATAGAGTATGCAACCATCTCAGTTACCCACCCTTTTAACGGGTGTTTGCTCAGAAACAGGTTTAGTTATGCTACAGGTTAATATTAAGACAGTACTTCTTTCACTTTCCTTTTACTGCACTGGCTCACTTTTTTTCTACTACCTTATTTGCTCATAAAATGCATGGCTTGTGTTAACAACTTTGGACATGATATCACCTGTTCAATATAATGCATTGTTTTTTTGTTGTGCAGTTTTCCCTAAAACAACAATGTGCCAGTGTGGGCACTCCAAGCAGTGTGTGTGTGTTTGTGTGTGCGTGCATGCGTGCGTGTGTGTGCACGTGCGTGTGTAAACCTTTACAAAACAACGAAAGCAGCTGGAAATACTCAATCAGAAACGAAATCATAATGACTGATCTGGAACTGCATTACAAGCTCCTAATAAAAATGGCTTCAGAAAGAAGTGCAGAATTTGAGTTTAGCTCTTCCTTTTTTTAAAAAACCTTTTTCTGTGACAAAGTACCTCCTCATGCATGAGTGAGGCAAAAAAAAACGATTGTGCATCACTACGTTCATTAAGCATGGTTAATACATTCCTATTGTTCTCATTTATGTCACAGGTCCTGTATTCAAAGACCAAGGAAGAACTTGAAGAAGCAAAAGCAGCTCTTCGCTCACTGCCTCACCAAGACTACGTGCAGAGTCGACTCGCTTTTGAAGACCGAATAGGAATGGGTGGCTATGTACCGGGCAGGCATTGTTACAAGAGGACAGAACACAAACAACTACAGCGAGGCATCGTTTAGAATTCTGAAGGACATTGTCCTGTGCAGAACAAAAGCATACAACGCAGTAGCCATGGTGGAATGTATCACAACAGCGTGGGAGAAGTATTTTAAGGCAAGAATTGTTCGCCATGCGCACAACAGACAATCGGCGCATCGAAACAGCAGAGACCGTCTCTTAGACAAGATCCAAGACATGGCTACCGAATCTATCGTGCAAAACCATGACGAAGGTTACAGCGTCCCAAACTCAGCTGGGACTGGGATGTATGAAGTACATGCCGACATTGGGGTCTGTAGCTGCTGGGCAGGGAGTCAAGGGGCCTTCTGCAAACACCAGGCACTTGTACAGAGGGCCTTTGGAGGGTCCTTTCCTAACAGCCCACAGCTAACACCTGCTGACTGTCCAGCTGGGTCAGCTGGCACTGGGTGAGAGATGCCCACCACTGGAGTTTTTTATGCCCATAACGGGAGGTCTACAAAGTGATGCACCTGCAGGCACTTCTGTGTCTTCTTCTGCCAGTCTGCCATCCCAGAACACCACCAAGGCCCCAGCTGCTGTGACCAGCCAATGAATACGTCGGATGAGACAAGTCTTGAGCCACGTTTAAAGCCAGAGGTACAGCAGAACCTTTCATCCTATTTACTTCCATCAAAAGTGAAAAAAATCTTGTAGGCAAAACAGCACAACCATGATGCAAGATACCTTGTATTGCATGCCGAAAATAGTTAGCCTTCAGCAAGGTCTAATAATTACACTCCTAGCCACTCAGTGTTCCAGCTGCCATAACTGGTGACGTATTAAAATCAGACTTCGTTAACCTTTTGCAGATCTCGAAGAAAAATACAGGTCTCTGGAGCAACACCTGCGACGTCTACACAGACTCGCTGAGGGAAACTCGTCGTACGTCGCTTTACTTTATACCGTGAATGCACAGCTCGGTAGCGTGAATACAAGCAGTGGCGCATATGGAGTTATGCTAACCGTAAAGGCCGCAACAAAACCAGACAGGCGGCGAGGCCAGAAGATAAAGGTGCAACCCACAAGCCTGGCAAGGCGCCGACCAGGTCTGGCAAGGGGCTCAGGACGTGTTCCCGCTGGGCGGCCACCACAATCAGGGGCAGTAAGGAGCCTAAAACGGAAGCACGCACTGAGCTCCAATGTCCGTGACAATGTGCCTAGTGTCAAGTGCCACTAGGATGGACACACATCACCAGTAATCCTTAGCCTGTCAAGAAGCTAAGTGAACGAAGATGGCTTCAATAACTCTTTGTGGGTGTGGCAGAATCAACAATTTCCTACCTTGACCAGCACCAAATGGGGACATCAGAATTTGCCAGTGTGCTCAAAAGAGCATGTTTTTTCCTGACTGAACATTTTACAAGCGCTGTACTCGTAACGAAAGAAGAAGAAAAAGGGCATTATTCTAGCCGCACTGCCATTGCTCAGAGCGAGAGCCTGCTGACCTGGACAGACCAGAGACTGTCGCCGCTGTGGTTTTGCCGCAGCCTGAGCGCTGACCTAAGCCTCCGTTACATTAGATGGAGGTTTGGTTTAGCATCCTCATACCGCCCTGGACCTTTGCAGCCGCACACAACCGACCCCCACTATGCCTAATGACGCCAACCACCAAGCCGTGCAGGTGGACTCCTCAGTCCTCTGCTCCAGCTCCCTCCGGCAGCGGGACCCCACCCTCTTCAGCGGTACTGATGATCATGATGCTGAAGACTGGCTCACATACGAGCAGGTGAGCACATATAACAAGTAGACGATACTACCAAGTTGAGCGCCGTCATCTTTTATTTGACCGGCGTTGCCAGCCTGTGGTTTTAAAGCCATGAAGCAGACTTCTCTACGTGGGCTGCTTTCAAGGCGAACCTCACCGAAGTGTTAGGACGTCCTGCTGTGCGCAAGCTGTGCGCTGAACACCGCTTGCTCGAGCGCTCTCAGCACTCGAGTGAGACGTTCACAAGCTACACTGAAGATATGGTAAACCTGTGCCTGCGCATCAACGCCCAGATGTCTGAGGTTGATGCCTTTCAGATGCTGCTGTCGCGAGATCTTTGCACCATTGCCGAAGTTGTCAGTCTCCGCCAGAGCTACGACAAGCTGCGCAAGCAGAGGCTAATCACTCGCCAGCACACAGTGCTTGTCGAGTCGCTTGCCGGCCTGTCAGCTGCACCCGACCACTCGCAACTATTGGCACACATCAAAGATTTCGTGCATGAGGAAGTTGCACGTCAACTATCGCTTCTGCCATCCCACTCCATGCAATCTCCGTACCTGGTACCCGACCTTCGCACTGTCATCAGTGAAAAAGTGGCTGAGGCCCTTCCACTGGTCCCTCCGCCTGCACCAGCTTAGCCGCCTGCACCTGTCTCTGCACCCCTGACTTACGCTGCTGCCGCCGTCGTCGCACGGCCAGGGCCACCTAACTACTGCCCAACCTATGCTCCACCTCATGCATCTATGCCTCAAGCCCCCTCACGCTCTGACGCCTTTTTTCCGACCGCTTCGACAATTCGGCAATCCTTGGCGTACCAGTTACAACCGGCCTATTTGTTGCTCTTGCAGATTGCCCGGTCATGTGGCCCAGCTTTGTCGTCGTGTACCAATCTCCCAGGTTCCCGGTTACTGGCCTCCTCCCAGTGAATATTCACCGCCAGCCGAGCCGCCACAGAGTTGCCCTCGTTCACCTGATCACACTACCGTCTCTACCCAGCGCTTACCTTCTCCTCGTCGCCGTTCCCTTTCTCCCATGCATTGGTGCCTGGATCTTTTGCAAGAGGAAAGCTAGATACTGCAGTTTCTGAGGCAAGAACTGCACCACCAGCGAAATGTCCAAGGCCTCAATTATCTCCCGCAAATCTGATCGCCGTTTCTGTAGAGGGTGTTTTGGTTCTGGCGCTTGTCGACACCGACGCCGCTACTTCTGCCATGGCGGCCATCTTTTACTGCTCCTTGCAAAAAGTGACGACCCCACTTTCTGGATTTTCGCTAGGCACCGCAAGAGTGCAGGCTATTGCACCGCTAGCGACGTGCGCGGCTCACGTCATTATTCAGGAGATCCTCTACGTGATTGAATTCATCATTCTGTCTACCTGTGCTCATTAAATCATCTTGGGTTGGGTCTTCCTGATGCGCCATAATGCAGTCATCGATGGTGCTCGTGCTGAACTTAAGTTCTTCGCACTCAGCGGTTCTTCGCCGCCCAATGCCCCTGCTGCTGTTCCTGCCAAAGCCGTCATTGCTGAAGACACTGAATTGCCTGCCTGCTCTTCAGTTCTTGTGCCCATCACTTCTGACCTTGTTTGCGATGGCAACATACTTTTTTACACCATCGCACCTCTTTTTGTGCCGCAAGTACGTGCCCATACCCTACGTCATCCTCACCCTGACATCTGGCCTTAGCGCGTTGTTCGCGACGAATCCATTTACATTTGCTTCCACTGTGCGTTGCAGTGAATGTTTCAGAACTGTTTAAATCATTGATTTCATTCTCTATCACGAGGAGACTGATGATTCGCCGTCCCTCGACGTAGATGCCATCAGCCCGCTGGTTCCTGCCCTCGACACTTCGCATCCAGACGTCTTCCTTCCCGCCATCAACGCCTCTCTCCCTGCACCTCAACGCACTCAACTTCTCGCGCTGCTTCATCACTATCGTTCCTCCTCCGATTCACACCAGACCGCTTTAACCCGCACGTCGACTGTCGCCCACCACATCGCCACCGGTGACCGCTCCCCTCTGTGTCAGTGCCCATATCGTGTCTCCGCCAGTGAGTGGCATGTTATTCAAGAACAAGGTGACACCATGCTTCAGAGCGGCGTGATTCAAGCCTCACACAGTCCCTGGGCCTCACCCGTGGTACTCGCTTCTGCATTGATTACTGCCACCTGAATAAGATCACGCGAAAGGATGTTTACCCTCATCCCCGCACTGATGATGCTCTGGATTGCCTCCAAGGAGTAGAACATTTCGCTTCTCTCGATTTACGCTATGGGTACTAGTAGGTCCCCTGGTATCTGACGATCACCCTAAAACCGCACTTGCGACCCCTGATGGCCAACTACTTTCGAGTGCATGATGAACACCATTCTGCACTGCATGAAATGGAAGCCGTGCCCTCTGTTATCTCGAGGACATCGTGATCTTTTCGCCCGACTTTGCAACTCAGCTGTCCCGACTGAAGCACATCTTAACCTGCCTCAAGAATGCCAGCCTTCAGTGAAATTAAAAAAGTGTCGATTTTCTGCTTGTGAACTGAAAATTCTAGGCCACGTTGTGTCAGAAGGAGGCGTCCGCCCTGACACAAGCAAATTTCGTGCTGTGACTGAGTTTCCAACACCTACTTGCATTAAGGAACTGTGCAGCTTCCTAGGCCTCTGTTCCTATTTTCGACGTTTTATTCACAACTTTACGGCCATTGTTGCCCCTTTAGCTCAGCTTCTCAGCAGCAACATAGGTTTTTCGAGTTCGTTGCCTGCCTGCGACGACGCGCAGTCTCCTCAAGACACCACCCACCTTGCGTCACTTCGACCTGCAAGACCCAACCGAAGTACACACGGACGCCAGTTGCATTGGCCTCGGGGCTGTGCTCGCCCAACGCAAGTCTGGATTCGAGGAATATGTGGTTGCTGACCCCTGCCGCACCCTCACAAAAGCCGAATCCAACTACTCCGTGGTAGAAAAAAGAGTGCTTAGCCATTGTCTGTGCTCTTGGCAAGTTTCGACTCTATCATAATGGCCGTCTTTTTGATGTGGTCACCAACCATCATGCCCTATGTTGGCTTTCTTCGCTAAAAGATCCCTGCGGTCGCCTTGCGCGATGGCATCTCCGTCTACAAGAATATAACATACGTGTCGTATATCTTGCATTGTCCCGCTCCCCGCTACTGGCCGAGCTTGCCAGCCTCTCTACCCTCGAATCCGCTGCACCTTCGCTCACCACCTCCGGCATGCCTTCTGAGCAGCGTAAATATCAATTGATATCCTCTCTTTTTGACTTTCTCTCTTCCCCATCTACGGCTCCAGCGTACCGTGCGAGGAAAATTTGTAAATTGTAGGGTTTAACATCCCAAAACAACCTGCCGGCTACAAGAGTCACCTTAGTGGAGGGCTCCGGATTAATTTAAAGCATATAAAGAAGACTGAAGACATACACTTAACGTAGTGTGACCATGCTGCCTCGAGAACTTCTGCATAGGCTGTTACAAGCAAAAGGCCAAGGGCAATCCTGAACTATATCCAGTACTGTGTCTCATGGTGTCTGAACCTTCAAACCATTTAGGTAAATAGAGCTAATTGATGAACAGCTCAGAGCGAGACTAACACCGTTCTTGCTTCAGGTTGTTGGTCAATATGGCCTCGTGCACCATGGCATCTGCTAGGCATCCTGGTTAGCTTAAAAGTAGTGACTGCCCAGGCAGGCTGTGGTCTCTGGTCTACCCCAGACTAAGACGAATTTTCCTTCAGCTGCAAAGTTTCTGAAAAATCTGTCTAGCTTTGCTCTGCAACCGTATAAATGTGATCAAGTAGAAACTCATGAGTAATTACTGCCTAATTGAAATGCACTTCACCTTGAGTGTTTCCCTTAAACACTTCGAGCTACATTGTGAATGTGCATTCCAAGAGCATGTTTCATTCCCCAACATTCTCCTTGCCCCAAAAGAGTTATCTGTCAAACTCAAAACAAAACAAGAGGCTCCATGCTGACACTGTCAACAGCAATTTCCTATTCAGTCTTTGAGAATATACGCATCCTATTGTAACAATACTTTTGATACAGCATTGTGTACACAGACTTAAGACACAAATCAATCGCACTCTCACTTTACAGTTCCATTCAGTGCCTCTCACGATGAACGTTCATGTTTACTGTTTGGTTGCAAGAGGGTTTTTGCTGCAGTGCTGCCTGCATTACCTACCCCCTTCCAGTTTACTATTTTTCTTTTGCCAAGGCTGTGGAGTCTGATTGCACCTGTTTCATTTAACAGGTATATTTAGCAGGCTATTTGCTGCAGTTCACAGAGTGTTCGAATTTACTTTCTTTGCAATGGAATAAAATGTTGCAGGAAGCTTTTAGATAACTGGATTCTTATGCTGCAAACCTGTTGCACCTAACATGTGCTTTCTGGCAGTTTCTCGGGGTCATCTTTCTGCATTTCCGGAGTACACTGAAACTTGGGATTAGAGATAATGTTAAATAATGCTTTGTGCAACATGCATGAAAGCAGCTTCACATTTTTTCACAGTGGCTGCAGTCCTAGCAGGATGACCTACAGCATGAACTAACACATGTTGACGTTTGAATTTAGGCTCCCTCTTGGGCTTTCTAGACAGTATATGCTTCCTGCATAAAGTCGAGGGTTGGACGGAAACCTGTTTGGTCGGGGCTGTACATCGAGAAGGCAGAACACCGGCCAAAATAAAATGAACTCCTAAATGACGTTTCGGCTCTCACACGGGAGCCTTGTTCACAAAAAGGTGCAGACGTGAAATGCTGGCTATTTAAGCTTGAAAATGTGCCCTAGGCAGTGGGCTTATGCACTAGGAAGTGCCCCGTCAGTGCGATTAAGAGTGTGTTCGGTTGTTTCAATGGCTAAAGAGTCTAGTGCATTTGACGAGGCTTTCTTGTCTGCAACAGCATGCAAGTGTTGTCTCAACCTTTTAACAAAGTTTCCACTTTCACCTACATACACATAGTTACAGTCTCTGCACGGTATAGTGTACACTACGCCCGGAAATTTTTCTTTCGGCAGGCAGTCTTTTTACATTGACGAGCAACTTTCTCGCCGCCACGTGTGACACCTCAGCGTCATAAGATCGCAAGATGCGTGCCAAGGCTTCATTGAACCCGGGCACATATGGCACAGGTCCACGTTTTTTGGCGGCTGAGCCACTGTCAGATCGTGGGGGTTGCAACAGTTTGCGTTCCACAGCGTTGACGAAAGGCAACAGGTAGCCACATTCGGAGAAGTCCTTGCGAACACCCTGACGGTCGGCCTTCACGTCCTCTAGCTCTGTGCAGATGCGGTTTGCTTGAAGAAATAGCGAGGCAACTACTGATCTCTTGTGAGAGGCTGGGTGAAAGGTGTGAAAGTGAAGATAGCAGCCAGTATGAGTGCTCTCCCTGTACACTTTGGATGAGGACATGGATTGGCTTCGTTTCACTAAGACATCCAAAAACGGAAGCTGTTCATTCTCTTCTTTTTCGACTGTGAACTGGACGGCTCTTGCGGTGCTATTAAGATGCGCTGTGAAATCAAATAAAACATCCTTCTTGATAATAGCAAAGCAGTCATCAACGTACCACACAAAAATCTTTGGCTGTCGGCTGAATGAATTCAGTGCGTGGCTTTCAGGCAATTCTATTGTTAGGTTTGCAGCGGTAACAGAAACTGAAGCACCCATGGCTGTGCCGTGAACCTGTTTGTAAAACACCTGGTCTAAAGTAAAATATGTGTTACTCAGGCAGGAACGCAGGAGTCGCCCGAGATCTGGCACATCGATTGGCGACCTGCCAGGCGAAGTAGCATCAGATTCTATGGTCGCCGCGCAAACCTCGACTGCTAAGTCAGTTGGAACACTCATGAAGAGTGGCTTGACATCAAAAGAGACCATCATATCACAGTTGTCAAGACGCACGTTTCGAACTTTTTATATAAAGTCAGCAGAATGAGGCACACTGGTCGGGGTTCTTCCGATGAGTGGAGCCAGTATGTGGTGCAGGAAGCCAGAGAGCTTGTAGAGTGGTAAACTGGTAAAATGTGCGACAGGCCTCACTGGAACATCGGTTTTGTGTATCTTAGGAAGGCCATAGAACGCTGGTGCTGAGCCATTGTGACATAGTAGCGCTAAGCAGAAGGACTTATGTTGGGGTGGCACCACAAAAGGTGTGATAGAAGCTTTTGCAACTGTGCCTGTATCTTTGTCATTTGATCCCTCTTGACACACACGTAAATGCTCTGGTCATACAGCAGGGCCAGCATTTGGTCTTGTAGGTTACCTTGTCGAGAAGAACAGTGGCATTTCCTTTGCCAGCTGGTAGAATGACCAAATCGGCATTAGCCTGGAGCTGCTTGATGGCGTGGCACTGAACTGAAGAGAGTGTCGAGGAGGCCTGAAGCGGCCGCAGCCTCAAAAGAGCGCCGAGTGTGCGAGTACGTGCTTCTTCGCGGCGGGAAGGTTCCACCTTGCTGATCGCGTTCTCTACTGCGTATAGAATATTTTCTTTGGTCTGGGGCCGGTGCCACTTGAAGTTTAGGCCCAGGCTGAGTACAGACATTTGAGCAGGATCAGGCTTATGAGAGTACAGGCTGTGGACTGTTGACAAAGTGACGTTGCTGCGTGCAGGCCTATCCTGATGTGTGAGCCTGTTGAGTTTGTCTTCGTGGGACTGTTCTGCTCTGGCTGCAGATAATTTGGCCTGATAATTGGCGTGTAGCTGCACACTTGGGAATAAAGCCGAGTACTGGCACTCTAGCCGGCACCATGCAAAGAAAGCTTTGTTTTCTAGTTTCCTAATAGTTTGTTTGCAATCCAAAATTCTTGCCTGTAGCAGAAATCGTTCAGCCTTGGCGACAATGCTGTAGCCGAAACTTGTTGCAACGGGCCTGTTGAGGCGGAGGGACTGAGGAATGAGGCCAAGGGTCTTGCATATGTCATGTTGAAGTTCAAGTGACCTTTTGAATGATGCCACTCGAGTGGTCACGGAAGTAAATCGACAGATTTCGGTGATTGCGCTTTGGCCATACGACCGGTGTAAGTTGAACTCGAGGGTTGGACGGAAACCCATCTGGTTGGGGGTGTACATGAAGAAGGCAGAACACCGACGAAAATAAAATGAACTCCTAAATGACGTTTCGGCTACCACACGGGAACCTTGTTCACAAACAGGTACAGATGTGAAAGGCTGGCTATTTAAGCTTGAAAATGTGCCCTAGGCTGCTGGCGTATGCACCAGGAAGTGCTCCGTCAGTGCGATTAAGAGTATGTTCGGTTGTCTGAATGATTAAGGATTCTAGATATAGACGGCTCTGCAGATTATTTTCTGTTTTCAAAACGCACGCGTTGCTCCAATCTATATCATGCTGCCTGCTTTCAGAATGTTCGGCGAGTGCATTTGACGAAGCTTCCTTGTTTGCAACATCATACTGGTGTTGTTTCAACCTTTCAATGAAATTTCCACTTTCACCCACATACACTTGGTCACAGTCTGTGCATGCATACTGTACACTACACCCTGAATTTTTTTATTTTTTTTTCATGAGGACATCTGTATACCTGTCTTGAAAGGTAGTGATATATATTCTAGTTTCGTATTTATTCATCATTCTCAGCAATCACTGTCTGCAACTCTGCTAACAATCATCACATCATCTAGTACAGAAGCATCATTCCATAAAAGGTTGAAAGAGTGTGTACTTTTTAATTACCATCATTTGCCATGCCAATGAACTCTGTATTTATTGTATATATCTTTTATTGCTCGAGTGCTTTTGTATAGTATTGTGTTCTCTTTTTGCCGTGTTCCTTAATGAGCTTGCAAAATTGAGCATACTTAATCAAATTTTTTCTTGTGATTGTTAATTTCCACCGCACCTGTTTTCCGATATGCAGTTACTATCTTCCATATGTTTATCATGCGTCATATATACAATTAATAACAGGAGGTCCCCACGACAGTTTCTACTTGGGGCCTTCTCTTCTACTGATTTATTTACCTCATGCTTGCACTAGTTTTTGAATAAACAATAATGTATGTCAAACAAAACTTTGCAGTGGTTATTCGTCATCTGCATGCCGTCTTGCTCACATACTGTTAGATTCACACTGGCTGCTAAGCTAGACCGCATGCTGGAGATCATATTTTGTGTTAACGGGATTGGTATATTATTGCAAGATGTTAATCAGGCCAAGGTATTTGGTCGTGATGATATTCCTCCAGTGTAATTCACAAATTGTGTATGATTCACCTACTTTGCTAAAAGCTTTGCAAGCTGTTCACATCACCTTTACAAGACAGTGCTGTAATGAATTTGATAGGTACAGAGTTAAATATTACTTTAAGAACAAGCAAGAAATTTATGCTTAGGAGTGCTTTTTATCTCGGGCCTTGAATAAGCAACTGAATTACATTGGGAACAAGGCAGCCATCAGTTCTGGGTTTATTACAGTAGAGATTCGGTCATTTGCAAAGTGATTTCAGAATACAGCTGATAGTCATGTGTGATCAATACTTGAAGATGGATGTGTCTGTTGGGGCTTGCAGAGATGGCGGACACATGTGCGCGCTGCTCCCAGCCCATTCGTGGTAGGCAGCAGTTTTTGCCGTGCGCGTCTTGCAGTCAGCGTTTTCACTGCAAATGCATCAACATACAGGCCGAGGAATAAAACATCCTCATGGAATCCGGTGCCAGCAAGTACAAATGTGTTCATTGCGTGAAGCGGCGTGATCCTTCGGCGGCAGAGCTTATCGGCGGAGCCGGCGACACGGAAACGCCCCCCAAAGTGCAGCGCTCTTCCCTGGATTTTCAAGACTCAGATTTCATCAGTGCTTCCCCGAGTGTTGTTTTAATGCCACAAGAAATGGCTAGTCGAATGGATGCGTTAACTGATGAGGTGCGACAGCTCCGTGCGGAAAACGCGCTCCTGCGTGAGGCTTTGAATGGCCTGAGTGCGTCTGTTCGTACCGTCAGCCAGAGTGAGTGCTCGCATTTTGACTGCTCGGAATCTCCCAGCTACGCTTCAGCCGTGGCGGCAAATCCGCCTGCTGGAATGTCGGCCCCTCCATTGAAGCCTCCTGCTCAGGACCAGAGTACTCATCTGCAACGCCCGTCGAAAGCGGTGAGCCAACCACCTCGGCCTCGAGCAACGTTTGGCACAGCTAAGCAGTCCATGCTTAAAGTAGCGCCCAGACTACCGGCGAAGAAAAGCTTATTTGTTTCTCGTCTGGACCCGATAACAACGGCGTCGGACATACAGGAACTTTTGGCGGACACAGTAGGTGACAAGGTTGTTACTTGCACAAAACTGAAAACTAAGTACGATACATATTGCTCCTTTCACGTTTCTATGGATGAGCATTTATTTGAACTTGTGAGCAAACCGGAAGTGTGGCCTGATGGTTGCGTATTTCGCCCTTTTTATGGAAAGCTGTGGTCTTCACGGCGCTTTGATGACCCTAATGGTGCTCTAACTACATCCGAAAATGGCTCAGGAAATTAAGCTGTATTACCAAAACATGAGAGGGCTGCGAACTAAAAGAGAAGCTCTCTTCGCGAATGCATACGAATGTGAGTATGACATTATGTGCCTGACGGAAACGTGGCTAAACTCATCATGTTCAAGTGCGTGTTATTTCTCAGATGAATACACTGTTTTCAGGGCCGATAGGGTGTACTCTGACAAGATTAAATACGGGGGCGGAGTTCTGATAGCCTGCCGTTCTGTGCTAAATGCATTTAGGAGACCAGACCTAGAGACATACGAAGAATGTGTGTGGTTGGAAATTCCAACGTGTGACAAATCGCACTATCTAGTCGGCTGTTACTACTTTCCACCAAATTCTGCTCCTAACGTTTTTACCGATCATTTTTTGGATATTGGGAAAAAAATTGATTTTTTGAAGTACAAGGTTCACATCTACGGGGACTTTAATCTTCCTAAGGTCGATTGGTCCACTGGTTTGGTCGCTAGTGACTGCGCAGCAACTCGAGAAAAAGCCGAATGTTTAATTGATTTTAGTAATTTTCATGGTTTATATCAATTTAATACATTGAAGAACTGTGCTGGAAACATTTTAGACCTAATTTTATCTAATGTGCCTCTTTTTGGCGTGCAAGCGGTGCGCGATCCTCTTGTTTAGTAGACAAATACCATTGCCCGTTTACCTTGTCGTTCTTCTTGTCGTTTCGTGCAATGCGTGAGATGGTGCCAGAAAAATTTAGATACGCGTATGGCAATTACCTTAGGCTGTACAATGATCTTCTGGCCTACGACTGGTGAGAATTGCTTGAGACTGAGGATGTAAACACAGGCGTTGAGCTACTTACATCAACTGTACAAGGTATAATGAAAAAATGTATACCTCACCGTAAATCGAAGAAGTGTAGATTTCCATGCTGGTTTTCGCACGATTTGAGACATTACTTGAAGAAAAAACAGAAGTATCACAAACTCTACGTGAAATCAGAAAGTGAATATTGGTACCAAAGATATTCATTGTGCAGAAAAATTATGAAAAAACTGATTGCACGTGATGAAGCCGACTACCACAGACTTCTCGAACAGAACTTTAAAAAGGAACCAAGCAGTTTTTGGGATTTTGTTCGCAAGCAAAGAAATGATAAGGTTAGTGCTGCTGTGATAAAGACGCGCGATGGCATCTGTTTTAAACATCAAGATGTGTGCCAAGCTTTTGCTGATCACTTCAGCTCTTGTTTTGTGCGCCATGATAACACAACTGCTGTTATCACTCTTGAAGACAGCGCTTACTGTTTAGCTTATGATATTGTCACCGAGCATGAGGTTCTTTCGGCGATTCAGAAACTTAAGCCTAAACTTTCAACAGGAATTGATGAAATTCCCAGCTTCATAATCAAAGGATGCGCTGACATTTTCGGCCCTGTTTTGGCGCATTTGTTCAACTTATCGTTGCGAACTGGTGTTTTCCCTCGTCATTGGAAGTTGTCAGTAGTTGTTCCTGTATTAGAGTCTGGCGATGCTTGTGATGTAAACAACTTTCGTCCTGTGTCACTAATTTGTTCTTTTGCGAAAGTTTTTGAAATGATTATGTGCGAACGCATGGGCTCATACTTCAAACAGAAGATCTCGATTCTGCAGCACGGTTTTTTGAAAGGTCGCTCTGTGGAAACGAATTTATGCAGCTTTCTTGATTATACTGGGCCACATGTATTTAATCGTGGTCAGGTAGATGCAGTCTACTTTGACATGACTAAAGCTTTTGATATGGTTTCTCATGAGGTACTTCTGATGAAGATGGAAAGATACGGACTTTGCCCCATATACTGCAGGTGGCTCAAAAGCTACCTTGGCAGCCGCCGTAACATGGTACGATTTTCCGGCTGTGTGTCCAACGAATTTCGGTCATCTTCGGGAGTGCCTCAGGGCTCCAACTTAGGACCGCTGTTGTTTTTAGTGTTTATTAATGATTTGCCGTTACATGTCAAGAACTCGAGAATTTTGCTCTTCGCAGATGATTTCAAATTATTCCGTAATATTGGAGATATTGAGGACTGCCGCCAATTGCAAGCTGACATTAACAACGTTGAGAATTGGTGTTTGATGAATCGCTTAAAACTGAATATTAAGAAGACTTCCGTCCTGTCTCTAACTAGGAAACGCGACACAGTTACGTTTGATTACACACTTTTGGCGGGTGAGATTTCTCGCGTGGCCCAAGTACGAGACCTTGGTGTTGTTGTTGATTCAAAGCTTGATTTTAGACTGCATGTAAATTCAATTGTGTTACGCGCATTGAGGCATATTGGTCTTATCTCTAGATTAACAAAAAAATTTCGGCGGCACGAATGTCTACGCACTCTATACTGTGCCCTTGTGAGACCGCGTCTTGAGTTCGCGTCAGTAGCCTGGAATAGCGTATCTGTCGCCTATTGCACGAAAATTGAAAATGTCCAGCGTAAGTTCATACGCATCTATTATGATAGATATATTGGTCGCCGTCGTTTCTACGACTATGATTCTCTCTTGGCAGACCTCAATATGTCTACCCTTGGCGACAGGCGACGCATACGTGACATGCAGTTTCTGCAAAACGTCGTGCGCGGTTACATTAACTGTGGGACCTTACTGATGTCGCTGAATTTTCGTGTGCCGCATGCAAAAGCGGCAGAATGTTTCGACACATTTTATCCCGATTTGCACGCCATCTGTCCAATGACTCGTTTACAAATCTTATATAACAAAACGTTTAATGGCATGGACATATTTGCCTAATTGTTGTTTTCGTGCCTGCTTTTAAATCTTTTGAAGTGGTGTTTTTGATGTATCTGACCTAGTGTGCGCTCGTTTAGGCCACTTGGCTGTTGAGGCACACTCAAATAAACATATCTATCTATCTATCTATAAGTAAATTGAAAAAATTCACAACAGTGCTGCTTGATTTCCACCAGGAAATCAACCAACTTAATTACGTATTGAAGCATTTCAAGGTGAAAGAGCTTTCCTTAAAGGGTGATGTTTTCTATTCTTCTGTTTTTTACCTATCTTAGAGTGGAACAGCTTGCTGTAATGTCCTATGGGGTGGTGCAACTAGCTGTTAAATAAAAAATAAATATTGATGTTCAGAGAAGTAGCCACCTTTTTCTTTTTTATTCTGAGGACACTATATAAGCTCCAACCACCAAAGGGTGGCTCACTTTGAACAACACCAAAAGAGTCATTATGCATTGGAGAAAAGCAGCAAGCACATAAACCAAGCAGCATTACCACCTATGTTTAGGACCTACCAGATCACAGATTGCAGAAAACATGTGGATGCCACATCGAGCTCAGATTAGACACAGAGCAGTGGATGCAATAATAATAATGACTACTGTTTGCACTCTGAACAGTTTAGGTATGGGAGGCTGCGCTTAGTGGGATTTTTTCATTCCTGTGTCCAATGTTAAGATAAGACAGCAAGGGTATGCCGACAGCAAGTATATGCCATCATGAAACTGTTTGCAACAGTGTCTAAAGGCAATGATCTTACAGCCCAGTGCAGGTTACCTGACACAATTGTCACTTCAGCTCCTTTATTTCAGTTTCCCCTAAACAATCACGCGACAACGTCACCCGTAACCGCGCGCAGCTTTCGTGGGAGGTATGAGATAGATATGAACGTTTGACGGTTTGTGAAAGGCCAGGAATTTCACACACTGGCGGTGACACTCACCTATTCACACAAATGCAGGCCAGGCTAGCGTTACTACAATACAACTTGTGCAGACGCGGGGAACTTGTGCAGACGCAGGCTAGCGTTACTACAATATAACACTGCCGGTGACGCTCACCAATTCGCACAAATGCAGGCCAGGCTAGCGTTATTACAATACAACTTGTGCAGACGCGGGGAACTTGTGCAGACGCAGGCTAGCGTAACTACAATACAACTTGTGCAGACGCAGGCTAGCGTTACTACAATATAACTTGTGCAGACGCGGGGGAACGGCTAGCAAACGGAACGGCCAGCAAATGGAAATACGCGGCAGCGGTTTTGGCAACATTGCACTTGTCGGGAACGGGCGTGGGCAACACTGAACTTGGCTGCAGCGTCTGTTTTGGCAACATTGCACTTGTCGGGAACGGGCACGTGCAACACTGGTCTCGTCTGCAGCGGCTAGCAAACGTAAATACGCGGCCCGGCCAGACCGGTTCCGCGTGCTCCACGGGGGGGCGCTGCTTCGCAAACCTACGAGAGATGGCGCGTCGAACGTTCTGCGCAGTCTGCGCATGCGCTACTCCTTGCGAAGTCGCTGAGCCGCGTCGGAGCGGCCGGACTGTAGGAGGGCCGAATTGGCGCCTGGCGTGGTGTCGCCAACCTGACGTGACTGACCACCGCAGGCGCTCGCCCGCGCGCCGAGGAAGTCGGAGTATAAACGCGCCTTTAGTCAACGCTGGCGCACTGCAGGGAGGTGCTGAATGGCGACTTTTTTTCCATTGCGTTGAAGAGCGAAGTCCCTGGGCATATAATGGGGGCAGGTTTCCTTTTGTGCGGTTGATATTGTTCGGGGTGGTTTGGATATGCAAGGATTCCAGAAGGAGCCTCTTGTGGTAATTTGTTTCGGTTCCGAGGATGCGGGTCTCTTCAAAGTTGATTCTATGGTCGGAGTCCTCGAATCTTCGGTTACTGGATTGAGCTCTCTTGCGAATTTGCGGACGTCGTTCTTATGTTGCCAAATTCTTTCTTTGAAATTTTTGGTTTCGCCGATGTAGCTTGCGTCGCAATCGGCGCATGGAATTTGGTAGACAATGCCTTGGGCTCTTACTCTCGGCGGCTGGTCTTTGGGAACAAGTAGCCAAAGCGCAACAGTGTTCGTGGGCTTGTGCGCAACCTCCGGGTCTCCATTTTGACCTCGAGGACACTCTTCACGACAGTTCTCAACGCGTGGCTACAACACCAGTCCACAAGGCGAGCCGCCACCTGCGAGGCCTACAGCCAGAGTTTGGCCAACTCACAAGACCAGCAAGGGCCATGACGTCCGCTGCGGCTAGCCAGACAAGTCAGTATTCCGGGAATGAACCGTCGTTCGCCCTTCACACGCCTCGGTCGCCCCCATCATTCCACGGTGAGAGGTTTGAGGACGTGAAGACTGGCTGGCCAGCTTTGACCGAGTGGCGGATTTCAATGAGTGGGACGGCGAGCGCAAGCTGCGCAATGTCTATTTTGCGCTGCAGGACTCGGCCTAAACGTGGTTTGAGAACCACCAAGCTTCCCTTACCGCCTGGGAGGCTTTTCGTCGAGAGCTGCTAGCGACATTTACCAGCAGCTAAAGAAAATAGAAGGCTGAAATCGCCCTGCGCTTAAGATCACAGCAGCCGTATGAGAGCGTCGCGATGTTCTTAGAGGACATGACGCGACTGTTCAATCGGGCTGACCCTGCTATACCCGAAGCCCAGAAAGTACGCCACTTAATGTGTGGCGTAAAAGAGCAGCTATTTGCCGGACTGGTCCGTGACCCGCCAAGAACAGTGTGCGACTTCACCAAGGAGGCAATGGGTATCGAGCGCTCTCTGCAAGAACGCGGCGCCCACTACGGACGTCAGGCTACTGTAGCAGCCGCTTCCCAGTACACGCCTACGTCGCTGCCCGCCACAGATATTCGGGAGCTTGTAAGAAGCCTTGTGCGCGATGAACTGGCGAAACTTCGCTTTGAAGCTCCACAGGTAAGCGTCGCTGCCTTAACGGACGTGGTCCGCGAAGAAATCCGAAGAGTTGTGCAGCCACCCCCAGCTCCACACCCGGCGCCCTCCGTTATGACCTACAGCGAGGCGCTACGAAGTCCTGGGCCAGCGATGCGAGCCGTCGCTACTGTGCCATACCTGCAGGAGTCAGTCGCAACTGTACCCTCTGGGCCGCAGGAGTTAAGGGCACCTGTGAGCAAAGCGCACGTTTGGCGTACGCCAAACAATCGGCCGCTCTGACAGCACTGCGGGGAGCCCGGCCACATCCTCCGCCATTGCCCCTACCACAGAATGGGTTTAAGGGGTTTTCATCTGACGCACCTCGACCACGCTACGGTGAAATACCACGGGATATCGAACAGTACTTGGCTGATAACGCGCAATATTCGACCTCGCAGCGACGCCAGTTCCTATCGCCATCCCCAAGGTGGTTCTCTACGCCCGGCCGCCCGTCATCCTCTGGTCAGTTCTGAAGCACGTCCCCACGTCGGGAAAACTGAAGACAGCGTCCCCCGGGGGTAGGGCTGCCGCTACAGGACCGAGTCAAGAGCCTCCGCCCGACCATTCGCCGCGACGCTTCGACGACCTGAACCGACGACCTCGACGACGCGCTGCGAACGACTGGTCATCGCCGAAATACCGGTATCCGCCGACAACAACGACGCTACCGCACTCGTGGATACCGGCACCGATTTTTCTGTAATGAGCAGACGGTTAGCCACGGCCTTGAGGAAGGTTCTGACCCCTTGGTTTGGGCCGCAGATCCGGACAGCTGGTGGCCACGTGGTAACTCCGATCGGTGTCCTTGGTTCGGGCCGCAGATCCGGACAGCTGGTGGCCACGTGGTAACTCCGATCGGTGTCTGCACTTCGCGAATCCAGATCCGCGGTGTTACTTTCCATGGCTGCTTTGCTGTGTTACCCGAGTGCTCCAAAGACCTCATACTCGGTTTGGATTTTCTTCAGGAGTACGGTGCCGTTATCAATCTCCAGGAGCTAATAGTGTCGTTTTGCACCAAATGCCCTGTCGACGACGATACCGAGCCACGCAGGGCTAAGTTATGCGTCTTTGACGACCGCGTATTGATCTCGTTAAGAGCCAGCATGGTGCCATCGAGTGTGATAACAGCCCCAGCACTCGTGGCATCGCTGAAACCAACATCTCACTGCTCCTGTGTAGGCAAGTCTGTGTAGCTCGCGGAATTATTGAATTGAACAGTGGGCGAAACGAACTTTTAGAGACCAATTTTGGTTCTGAACCCCAGTGTTTGCCTGGCAAAACAACTATAGAGTATTTCGAAGAATTTAGCGAATTCGCGGGACAGCACTAGCTGTCCGAAATCCCGGAATCAGTGGAGGCACCGACCACTCCCATTAAAGCCGACGTGAACACGAAACTCCCGTCTAATCAGAAACGCTGCCTCGAGAGCATTATCGAATCTTTCCGCGACTGTTTTGCCTCGACCTCAAAGTTTGGGCAGACTGCGCTCATAAAGCCCCGCATTATAGTTGACGCAAACCAGCGACCGTTATGCCAGCCGCCTTATCGGATCTCTTCGATGGAACGGGATGCCATTCGCTGACAAGTTCAAGAAATCCTCCAAGACGACGTGATACAGCCGTCGACGAGCACGTGGGCATCGCCTGTTGTTCTAGTGGTGAAGAAAGATGGAACTTTACGGTTCTGTGTTGATTACAGGCGTCTATACAAAGTCACCAAAAAGGCATTTATCCTCTGCCACGCATTGATGACTCCCTGGACCGGTTACGCCACCCCACGTACTACTCGTCACTATATTTACGCAGTGGCTATTAGCAAATCGTGGTGAACGAACGCGAACGGGAAGTGACCGCCTTTATTACACCGGATGGTCTGTACAAATCCCGGGTGCTTCCTTTCGGCCTGAGCTCGGCTCCTGCTACTTTTCAGCGGATGATGGACACCGTGCTTGCCGATTTAAAATGGCACTCCTGCCTAGTGTACCTAGATGACGTAGTCATCTTCTCCGCTTCGTTCGAAGAGCACCTGAGGCGCCTGCGCGCTGTGTTCGCAGCAACTCGTTCGGCCGGTCTTTCCCTCAAGCCCAAAACGTGTCACTTCACCTTTCAGGAGTTGAAGTTTCACGGCCACATCGTGAGCGCTTAGGGAGTCAGCACTGACCCCGATAAGACAGCCGGCGGCGCTGCTTTTCCCGTGCCAACCGATAAGCGCAGTGTGCGTCGCTTTCTGGGTCTCTGCGCCTATTATGGGCGTTTTGTGCCGAACTTCTCCCTGATTGCTGACCCCTCACCCGCCTCACGAAAGATGCCGAAGCGTTCCTCTGGGGCCAGGAGCAACAACAGGCCTTCGAAGACCACCGCACTCGTCTCCAGAGTACGGCCATCCTTAGCCTCTTCGATGAGTCAGCCGACACTGAACTACACACCGACGCCAGCAACATCGGTCTCGGTGCGGTCCTTGTGCAGTGGCAGGATGGTATCGAGCGTGTCATCGCATACGCAAGCCGTACCTTGTCACGCTCGGAAGCGAACTATTCCACTACTGAAAAAGAATGCGTGGCAGTTCTGTGGACAGTGAACAAATTTTGTCCGTATTTATACGCCCGCCCTTTTAGAGTCGTAAGTGATCACCACTCGCTTTGTTGTCTGGCGAACCTCAAAGATCCCTCGGGACGGCTTGCACGCTGGAGCCTTCGCCTTCAAGAGTTCGATGTCACCATCGTTTATAACTCCGGTAGGAAGCACAGTGATGCTGACTGTCTGTCTCGTGCTGCTATCGAGGTTAACCGAGCTGATCCCGACGACGATTCTATTTTTCTCGGCGCCATATCCACGTTCGCCCTCACTCAACACCAAAGGAACGACAGTGAACTACGGCCTCTCATTGAGTATCTTGAAGGAAGCGCTGCGTCGTCCCCACGAATCTTCTTACGTGGACTGTCGTCATTCTGTTTGCGCGATGGCATTCTGTATGAGAAAAACTACAACCCTGCGGAAGCTGCCTATCTGCTCGTCGTACCTGCGGCCTTGCGCGACGAAGTCCTGCAGGCGTGCCATGATGACCCATCTTCTGGTCACCTGGGTTTTTCCCGCACTTTAGCGCGGATACGCCAAACGTACTACTGGCCTAGGGTTGCTGCAATTGTCCAGCGTTACGTCAGAACTTGCCACGATGCCAACGTCGCAAGACGCCGCCGACTAAGCCAGCTGGACTTCTGCCGCCTATTGATCCGCCACAAATTCCCTTCCACCAAGTTCGGCATGGACTTACTCGGCCCATTTCCGGAGTCCTCGCTTGGACATTGTGGTCGCCACCGACTACCCCAGCCGGTACTGTGAAACTAAATCTCTCTCTCGTGGTAGCGCTGACGAAATTGCGAACTTCTTCGTTCAAAATATTGTGCTTCGTTACGGTGCACCCATCGTCGTTGTAACTGACAGGGGAACGGTGTTCACCTCGGCCCTTACGCAGGAATTTATGCGCCTGAGAGGCACAAGTCACCGCAAAACAACAGCTTACCACCCTCAAACGAACGGACTCACCGAACGGCTCAACAAGACGATCGCCGACATGATTTCCATTGTAAGGTTTCTGGCGACAGCCGGTCTGATTCAGCTGCCTATTCGGCCCAGGACACCTGCAACCGGGGTCACTGCACGGCGATAGGCATCTTGGTTTCCACGGCCGGTCCTCGCGTGGTTTATTAGATTCGAGACAGAGGATTCTTCTGCCGTTTTTAAACAACATTGTTCCCGAAAGATCGACCGTGCGGCACGGAGGCAGTTAGCGACCGCCAGAACCGAGCAGGGGTGACTCACCCCTTCAACTGTTCCTGCTCGCCGGCGCCTCGCCCATTCGGACTTCCCGGAAGACGTGTCCGACTTGACAGCGTGAGAACTGTCGTTCGAACGCGAAGACAACGCTCTCTCTGGTGGGGGCGATTGTCCAGCGGCACCCTCTCTCTCCGGCGAGGCATGTGGCGGGGGCGTGTCTCTATGTGAAGTGGTGTGTGTGTACGACAACGGAAGTTAGGCCACGCCCAACCTGGCGAAGACCTCCTCGAACCTGGGGAATCCTAGGGACCAGACCCTTTTTAAAACCGGACGACGAGTGCCATGAGGAAGGAATCCTCGATCATCCTCAGATCTTCTCAGATCCTCCGGCCTTCCCCCATCACCCACCAATGGGTTCCTAAATCTTGTAAATAATGTAAAATAAACCCCCTGTACAGTTTCCTTCATAACCAAGAACTACAACGTCATTCGGAGAAGGGACCTGCGGCGCTGAGTCAGCTCACTCAAGGACCCCTCATCCCCAACAGCTGGTTAGCAGCGGCTGGGATGGACCATGCGACATCGTAGTTTCTCAACCGGTAAGCGTTTCGGCATTTTGCAATAGGATTCGCCAGGCTTCAGATTTTGAGAAAATAATCTAGAATCACTGGGAAGTGTATGTCAATTGAGAAAGGGTAATATCACGATATTTTGAAGATAGCATTGCCAAAGTGGAGAAAGCGTTGTCATGGACCTCATGAAATTGTCAAAGTCGGGCTTGCTGTTGTTACGCGAGGAACAGTCAATGGAAGTACAGGAAAAAATTACAAAACTTGAAATATGCAAGACAATTCAGAAACACGTAGATGACGATCAGCTGATAGATACGTGGAGTTTGGTACAGGAAGAAAAAAGAAAAAGAGAAGCGGAATGGGAAAAAGAGGAAGTACGGCAAAAGTGGGAAGCTGAAAAAGAAGAAAGTAGTCTCAAGTTATTGCAGCTTGAAAGCGAAAATTGAAAAAAGGCGACAGTACGAGAGCCGGGTTTCCTGAAAGAGCAAGCGATGTACAATCATATAGGATGAACAGATTCATGCAGCCCTATGAAAGTGGAAGGGACATAGGATTGCACCTGGGAAACATTGAGAGAACTTGCGAAAGGGAGAACTTTGCTCTCAGTACATGACCGTAACTGCTTCTGACACTCTTGCCATGTGAAGCAGCTGAAGTCATAATGAGACTAAGCACACACGACGCAGCTGACTACGAAAAAGTCAAAGCCAGCCTGCTAAAAAGGTACCGGCTGTCAGACGAAGCTTTCCGACTGCGCTTCAGGAACACAATGAAAAACGATTGCGAGGGCTATCCGGATTTCACGCATGGCCTAAAGACGAATCTGCTAGAGTGGTTAAAATGAGCCGAGGTTTATGAAAGCCGAGACAAAATCATCGAGTGTTTTTGCCTTGAGCAATTTTACCGAAGCATTCCCCAAGTGGTGAAACTGTGTGTTCAAGACAGGGAAAAAGTCGACACAGTTGAAAGGGCCGCTGAGCTAGCTGAGGAGTACGTTTCGCGCAGAAGGTTGAGCACTGAAGAGGGTGCGTCGCACGCTCGAAACGCGATACGAGAAAAAAGGGCCTAGCAGAAAGACGCGAAGTGCTAGAAGTTCGGAACAATCGGAGGCAACGAAGCTAGCGCCAGAAAAGCGTGAAGAACAGGCGAAGAGACAGGGAGCAGACAAATCCGCGAAAAAAGAGTTTGAGGCGAGTAGGCCATTTCGTTGCTACAACTGCAATGGTGTCGGGCACTTTGCAGCCAAGTGTACAAAGCAATGTTTGGTGTTCTCGTGCGTCGAGGATAACGCCGAGAATCTAGAGCTCGTTAAGCCATACCTGCACGAGCTGCACGTTAACGGGAAACCGTGCAGAGTGCTTCGTGATAGCGCCGCGACGATGGACGTTGTCCATCCGTCTTACGTTTCAGCGGACGATTTTACGGGAGAAGTCTCGTGGATAAAACAGGCAGTAGAAGAACACAGTGTATGCCTTCCCATAGCGAGAGTGAGAATTTGTGGACCATTTGGAGAGCTAATCACTAAGGCCGCAGTTTCGAAAGCCGTGCCACTTCAATATCTTTACCACTTCTCGAATCGATCAGACCAATTGCTACGCGAGAGAGGCCAGAAACTCGGAAGCGGGGTGATACAAGCTTTGACAAGGTCGAAACCTCGTCAGCTCGCCTCTCACCTAAGTCAGATTCCCGAACCTCAGGTAGCCAGAGACGCACCAGCATATAGTTGCAATAAAATGAGGAGGGAAGGGAACCAACGAGGAATGAAAGCCAGACAGCTGACCGAGCAGATGAGCGACCAGGGACTTCAACCACTAAGTCGGTAGAGGAGGCAGAAAACGCTGAAGGATCCGTTTTATCTCCAACAACGCGTGGTTTTGATCGCCTTCTGCAGGTGAACAGAGAGTCCCTAATTAAAGAACAGAAGCAGGATCCCACTTTGGAAAGACTGCACCTTACAGCTAAAGAGGGCATCGCGAGACGCAACATAACGATGCATGAGAAGGGAGGCTTACTATACCGACACTACCTGGACAGAAAAGGCAAAACATTTGATCAGCTGGTCGTGCCCGAAAAATACAGAGCGGACATTCTTAGTCCCTGCCACGGAAATGGCTTGGCAGGACATCTGGGAATCAATAAAACAAAGAAGCGGCTATTAATGGAATATTATTGGCCGGGTTGTTTCAAAGATGCAGAACGCTACGTAAAATCAATCATGCGATGCGTGCCAGCGCGTGCGCAAGCCGGGAGAGACATTGAAGGCTCCACTGAAAATTGTCCATGGATCTCGGAACCCTTCCGCCGGCTTGTAATAGACACAGTAGGCCATTTGCCTAACACGAAATCAGGCTATAAGTACTTGCTTACTATGCTATGTCCCGCCACAAAATTTCCCGAAGCAATTCCGTTGAAGGACTTGAGCTCCACAGAAATAGTTGACGCCCATTTGTCAGTGTTCGCGAGAATTGGATTTCCGGCCGAAGTCCAAGCTGATAAGGCGACGGTCTTTACAAGTGTCTTGACGACCACATACCTAGAAAGATGCGGAATAAAACTGTTACACAGCTCGGTGTATCATCCGCAGTCCAACAGTGTAGAGAAATGGCATTCGGTGCTGAAGCGGGTGCTACGCGCTCTTTGTTATGAGCATAAAGCAGACTGGGAGGATTGTCTGCCGGCCACACTTTTCGCTTTACGAACAGTCCCCCAGGAAGCTACGGGGTTTACGCCAGCAGAACTCGTGTACGGAAGAGCCCTCCACTCTCCCCTCCGAATGCTGAGAGAAATGTGGGAAGGGACAGGAGAGAACCAGACAGTGGTTGAGTACGTGCTTCAGCTACTGGACCGCCTTAACAACACGAGGGAATTAGTAAACCGAAATATGAAAGCTGCCCAGGAGGCCGCCAAGGTCTATTATGACAAAAACGCGCGCCTTCGAGGCTTCACCGCGGGCGATCGCGTGATGATCCTCCGGCCATCGAGAAAAAAGCTAGAAGTTCACTGGGATGGTCCCGTAGAAGTGTTGCAAAAACTTTCGGAGACCAATTACGCGCTAAGGGTTCCAGGCAGGGGAAAGCAGGTGAGAATATATCACTGCAATCTGATGAAGCCATTCGTGGAGCGCGTGGGCGCATGCATGGGCGCTTCGAAAAGCTTCTGGGCCGATATGTTGGCCCCTACGAGGTATTTCGCCAAGTCAGTGAGGTGTACTATGAAGTTCTCCCCCAGGGAACAGTTCGCTCCTCTAGACGGCCGACCCCCGAAGTCATCCATGTCGCACCGATGAAGCCTTACCATGGCCGCTAGCGCTACAGCCGCGTCTACACCAGCCGCCGGAGCATTCACCGTCCCTTGGCTTCCTGCTCCTCATTGTTGCAGCACCGAGTCGTTGGCCTTCAGAGAGGAGTAGTGTCACATTACCAAGCAATCCAGTCACGCCATACCGCGGCCGAACTCTTTTCGATGAGACTTGCCATGCCTTGCGCACTCGAGGGGCTAGGGGATTCGTCTTCTTCCTTATCCAGCGCCACAAGGTGACAATAACAGACAGGCTACTTTATTTCACCCTACCGTCTCTCATCACCTTCAGGAAGGGGGCGGCGGGCCTCTCGGATCCGCAAACGTAGCGAGGGAACAAGACCTCGAGGAGCACAACGCACGAGAATGACGTAGTGGCTGCGTCGGGGTAAAAGCTTGTCCTTCCTGTGTGGAGGGAGCCTAACCGATTCTGCAGGCTTTTTCAATAAAGTTGCTCTCTCTCTCACTCTCTCTCACCGTATTCATGCTTTCACCCCACCTTTCCTCCTCATTGTAACACCTGTGGCGTGCCCTGATCCACAATTTTCCAATACATTTGGGAATGTCCTTCCCCACAGGCAGTACCCCCCCAATCCCACTCATTCTTCCTGGGAGACTGCTTTACGGACCGCAATCCTGGGGATCGACCTAAAGTGCGCCTTCGATAATGTGAAACACTCGGCGATTCTGTCCCAAGTCTCTAAGCTCAACATGGGCGAAAGATCCTACAACTACATCAAGGACTACCTCACGGACAGGACCACCGAGCTACGAGCAGGCGACCTACAAACGCAAGAGAAGAAGCTCGGGAGCACCGGCACACCGCAGGGATCGGTCATTTCGCCGATGCTGTTCAACCTGGTAATGATCGGAGTGGCCGAGAAGCTCGCGGACATCGAAGACGTCAGGCACACCGTCTACGCGGACGATATCAAACTGTGGGTGACCGGCGGCAGCGACGCCCACATCGAGGGCGCGCTGCAAGCCACCATCGACGCGATAGAAGACCAGCTGGAAGGCACCGGACTGAGCTGTTCGCCGAGCAAATCGGAGCTCCTCATACTCCCACCTACCAACAATGGTAGAGACAAGGCCAGACAACGCGAATAATAAAAAATCAGAATCGTTACCAGATCCGGCAACGTGATCCCCAAGGTCAGTAAAACCAGGATCCTAGGCATGGTCATCGAAAAGCATGGAAGAAACGGCGAAACCATCGCCTGTCTCACGGCAAAAGCGGCCAACGCTATGCGACTCCTCAAAAGAGTCACTTCCCGGAAGGCTGGCATGAGAGAGGAGAGTTTAATCAGGCTCGTCCAATCCTTCATTATCAGCAACGTCGCGTATGTTGCAGCCTACCACAAATGGCTGCAACACGAACGCAACAAAATCAATTTAATCATCAGAAGAGCGTATAAGACGGCGCTGGGCCTCTTCGAGTCCACGAGCACGACCCGCCTCTTACAACTCGGGATGCACAACACGCTTGAAGAAATAGCCGCAGCGCAACGGACCTCTCAACTGGAGCGGCTGTCCACGACCAAGGGCGGAAGATACTGGACGACCTAGGAATAGGACACGCGAACGAGGCGGAGATGAAGCTCCCCGTACCCGAAGAGGGCCGACGCCAGACCAGAATCGACCCCATAGCCAAGAACATGAACCCCGAGTTTAACAAGGGAAGAGCGGCGAGGGCAAAGGCTCTCATCGACCTGCACGCAACGAAGAGCACGCGGGTACGTGGACGCGGCCGAATACCAACGGAACGCCTTCGAAGCGGTCGTCATAGATGCGTCGACCGGCTCCACGAGGACGGCAGCGAGCGTGAGAAGCACCGGAGAGGAATAAGCGGAAGAGGTGGCCATCGCCCTGGCCATCGCCGACGCAGACTGCTACACGGTGCTGAGTGACTCGAGACAGGCAGTGCGAAACTTGGCCAAAGGCCAAGTCTGCAGGGAGGCCGAGCGCGTACTACAAGCGACCAAATTGCAAGACAGAAGAGTAAGAATCAAGTGGTTTCCGGCGCATGCGGGCGACGCGTCGGTACGCAGTGAGAACCACAATGAGACGTCACAAGCAGCGGCGCGAGCGCTAACCTACCGCGCCCCAGCAACACACCGTCCAACGTGGTTCGGAGCCAAGGACCGCATGACGGATTATTGCAAAATCACGAAGGCCTACCGCCTGGCTCGCAGGACTCTCTCACCCCCGCACCCGAGGCTGAGTCGAGCGGAGGCGGTACTACTGAGCCAGCTCCAGACCGGATCGCTACCGAGCCCGGGACGGATGTATCGCATGTACCCCGAGACCTACCCGACCGATACGTGTAGAGTCTGCCGGAGAGAGACGGCAGATCACACGCACATCTTGTGGGACTGCATCAAAAATCCAAAGGAAGCAAGATCAAGAAAAATCCCGCCGCGGCTGGAGGCAGCCGCGAAGAGCAACGACCAAGACCAACAGCTATGGGCTGTCCAGCAGGTCCTCGGGGCGCTCGAAAGGCAGGGACCCAGCGAGCTGGCAACGGCGAGCGGAGACCCGCGCCGAGTAACGGCAACTTTGTAGACGACGTAGGCCCTCTTCGGGGCGCGCGAGCGCCCAACTGCAGGCACAAATAAAGTTTGCTCCAATCCAATTACGGACCGCTCAGCACACCGGCCTGAAAAAGCTGTTGGATCGGGCCTTATGTGAGGCACAAGCCCGTGGACTCCTGGACCACTGGGAGACCACCCTGGAAGATTTTTCTTTCCTTTTTTTGCTAATAAAAGTTGTTTCCATCTGTCCATCCATCCAGATTTTTCAGGCTGGGTTTTGCGTGCACGGTGCTCGCAGTGACTGTGAAAACCAGCTTGTGCTGAAATCTGTGAACTTGGTGACTTCAAGTGAGTGTTACACAAGCCATACTGCTTTGCGCCCGGCTGCACAAGTGGCAACTGGAAAGACATCACTGATGATCAATTTTCACACGACCTCATGATGACAGCCACTTATTAAATGCAAGCAGATACTACGGACAACTTCCGCGGGGGAGAAGAAAGAGAAAGGTCCTGGCACATACGGTACAACTCAGAAGTTACAGCCAAGGAACTCGAAGAGCACTGGTCGATCTACTGCCTGTCCAGCGCCTGGGGTTCGTGTCGTCAGCACGCAGCATGCCAGTGCGCAGCTCGATGCTTCTACACTAAAACAGTGCTGTCGTTACATCCGATGATGTAAAGTGCTATAACCGACGAAAATCACTGTGAGAAACTGAAGTGCTTGGACGGCATGAGACACACAACACGTAAGAGGAGAAGCGCTCCTCGTTTATTATCATGTTCTTTTCAACGCTATTGTGTGTACTCGTTGTGCCGTGCAGATATGGGCGCGGCGCTGCCTGTCGTTGCGGAGGTGTAGCAGACGACGCGAGAGATGTGTAGAAATGCACGACTGCAGCGCCGTTAGTTCCAGCGTTGTCCACAATAGGCATGCCAACCAGCGTCGGGTGTCGGAAGCTGCGAAACTGAAATTGTGTGCATTGAATCTTCTTCTTCTTCTCCTTAGTAAGCATGGAAGCATTGAATCTAGGCCGCACTCATTTTCTTTGTCGACTACTTCCTCCTCTTCTTCATTTTCTTCAACCTCACTTGAAATAAAGGATTTTGTGCTGGCACAAGAAACCACGGCGCTCATCGCAATGGTAAATCAGGAACTTCAAGCATTCCTTCTTTCCTCCGTTTTCGCCTCTTGCTTACTAGAACTCCCTTAGAAACCTTTGTATATTTTCGAGCTCCTTCTCTTTCTCATCTTCATCTACATTTTCAGGATGAAAGCTTTGCACGCCGCACGTAATACTAATTAATAATAATTTTGGGGGCGAAAGGAAATGGCGCAGTATCTGTCTCATATATCGTTGGACATCTGAACTGCGCCGTAAGGGAAGAAATAAAGGAAGGAGTGAAAGAAGAAACGAAGAGAGAGGTGCCGTAGTGGAGGGCTCCGGAATAATTTCGACCACCTGGGGATCTTTAGCGTGCACTGACATCGCACAGCACACGGGCGCCTTAGCGTTTAGCCTCCACAAAAAAAACTGCCCGCGGGTTGACTGGCCGCAGGTTAAGCAGTTTCGCGTGACTCCTGGAAAGCCGTGCTGCGTATGCGCGAGGAGCAGTGAGGACACACGGCGCATTTGTCTCTCCGCTCCTAGTCACAACTGCGCATGCGCCACTAGTAGCACCGAGTCAGAGGTGTTCCGCCCCTGTGCCGCGCCTTTCCTCAAACTGCAACTTTCAATATTAAGCTTTCGTTTTCTGATTTCTCTCATTCCTTTATCTCTTCTTTTACGGAGCGGTTTGGGTGCCCACGGAGATATGTGAAACGGTTACTGTGCTATGAGTGCTCGCCGCGCGATCTGGCATGACGTCACACCGCGCGGCTCGCCACCGCCACCGTTTGGTATGACGTCGCACTGCTCTCCTCGTCGTTGCTCTCACCTCCGCTCGCTTCGCCACCTGCGTCACAAGCCTGATAACATGTCGGAGCAGCGCCTCCTCTATGTATGAAGTATAGAGGAGGCGCTGGTCGGAGGATTGAAAACGAGAGCTCGCGTGCGCCGCAACAAGAGTTGTGTGGCTTTAATGCGACAACATAGTTGGACAACCAGACAAACCTGGACTTGCAATCAAGATTAACCAAGGCTAACCATGCTGTGCCTTAGCTTTCGCTACTTATATAATGGCATAGCTAACCTAAACCTCTAAGCCGCAGCGTTCACTCGGTGACCAACCTCTCATGATCAACCATTGATTTAACAACCACCTGCCAGGGTAGGTGCGTTGCCTATCCAGCGTGCGGAGCGCACTCAATGTTACAAGCTAAGCCGCGTCTACTTACACGATACACTGCAGCTTTCGCTCTATAACTAGAATCAGCAGTAGTTGAACCACACGTAATTTTTTTTAACCTGGAATGAATGACTTTCCGACCTTAAAAAAGCCTTCTTCTATCATGACCAGGTAGAATTCCGCGGACGTCGCCGACAACCAGGCTCCGCGAAGGAAAACGTGAAATGAATGCCCGCCCTGGATTTAATCGCGAGCTAGCCCCCCAAAAATTGCCGACATGTTCTATTGTGCACGACGAAAACAAACCGGAAGTAGACGAAAAAATGTCTCCAGCTAATCCACCGCCGTGGGTATATGCCATTAAGCCCGAAGATATCGTCATTTCGAGTCGGCTGCTCAAGCTCTCTATGTTCGAGTGGCACGAGACATTGAAAGCACGCCATTTTTTTCTTTAGAGCCGTTCCTTCATGACGCATCGCCAAGCTAGGTGCATCCACACCATTCCTCCCGACAAATCCGCTGCTGAGCTCCATCAGAGTGGTTCAGGACTGCAGACAGCGATGCAGAACGATATTGGCCAAAGAGCTGACAGCTGCTGTGAGATCGTGACATGCCGGAACATCGAAACCTGTGGTGCGCTTACATCTGGGCAGCCACCGGACGCTGAGCTCAACAAGCGCCTCGTCGTCTCGGGGCCGCGAAACACAAGTACCACCGGAGCAACCTGTGCCGCGCGGCCATCTGGGCAGCCAACGGACGCCGAGCTCGCCAAGCGCTTCGTCGCCTCGGGGCCATGGAGCACAAGTACCATCAGAGCAACCTGCACCTCGCGGCCGTCTGCGCAGCCGCCGGACCCCGTGCTCACCAAGCGTTTCGTCACCTCGGGGCCAGGGAGCACAGTTACCATCGGAGCAACCTGCGCCGCGCGGCAATCTGGGCAGCCACCGGGCGCCATGCTCGCCAGGCGCTTCGTCGCCACGGGCCACGGAGCAAAAGTACCATCGGAGCAACCTGTGCCACGCAGCCATCTAGGCAGCCACCAGACGCCGAGCTCGCCCAGCGCTCCGTCACCTCGGCGCCACGGAGCACAAGTACATTCGGAGCAACCTGCACCTCGCGGCCGTCTGCGCAGCCACCGGACCCCGTGCTCGCCAAGCGCTTTGTCACCTCGGAGCCAGAGAGCACAGTTACCATCGGAGCAACCTGCGCCTGTTAGCAACCTAGGCAGGCACCGGACGCCGAGCTCGCAAAGCGGTTCGTCACCTCGGGGCGAGGGAGCACAATTACCATCGGAGCAACCTGAGCCACGCGGCCATCTGGGCAGCCACCGGACGCCGTGCTGGCCAAGCGCTTCGTCACCTCGGGGCCACGGAGAACAAGTACAATCGGAGCAACCTGTACCGCGCAGCCATCTAGGCAGCCACTGGATGCCAAGCTCGCAAAGCGCTTCGTTTCTTTGGGGCTACGCAGCACAAGTACCATCGGAGCAACCTCTGCCGCGCAGCCATCTAGCAGCCACCGGACGCCGAGCTCGCCAAGCGCTTCGTCGCCTCGGGGCCACGGAGCACAAGCGCCATAGGAGCAACCTGCGCCGCTTTGCAACCTAGGCAGCCACCGGACGCTGTGCTCGCCAAGCGCTTAGTCGCCTCGGGCCACGGAGCACAAGTACCATTGGAGCAACCTATGCCGCGAAGCCATCTGGGCACCCACCGGACCACGTGCTCGACAAGCGCTTCGTCGCCTCGGGGCCACGGAGCACAAGTACCTTCGGAGCAACCTGCGCCGCGCAGCCATCTGGCCAGCCACCGGACCCAGTGCTCGCCAAGCGCTTCGTTGCCTCAGGGCGACGGAGCACAAGTATCATCGGAACAACCCGTGCCCCGCGGCCATCTGGGCAGCTAGCGGTCGCCGATCTCGCCAAGCGCATCGTCGCCTCCGGGCAACGGAGCACAAGTACCATCAGAACAACCTGTGCTGCGCCGCCATCTAGGGAACCACCGGAGGCCGAGCTCGCAAGGGCTTCGTTGCCTTGGGGCAGCACAAGTACCATCGGAGCAACCTGTGCCGCGCAGCCATCTAGGCAGCCACCGGACGCCCAGCTCTCCAAGCGCTTCGTCACCTCGGGACCACCGAGAACAAGTACAATCGAAGCAACCTGCGCCGCGCAGCCATCAAGGCTGTCACCGGACGCCGAGCTCGCCAAGCGCTTCGTCGCCTCGGGGCCACGGAGCACAAGTAGCATCGAAGCAACCTTCGCCGCGCGGCCGTCTGCGCAGACACTGGACCCCGTGTTCGCCAAGCGCTTCGTCACCTCGGGGCGAGGGAGCACAATTACCATCGGAGCAACCTGAGCCACGCGGTCATCTGCGCAGCCACCGCACCCCGTGCTCGCCAAGCGCTTCATCACCTCTGGCGAGGGAGCACAATTACACTCGGAGGCAGCTACCGCACGCCGAACTCGCGAAGCTCTTCGTCGCCTCGGGACCACGGAGCACAAGTACGCTCGGTATAACCTGCGCCGCGCAGCCATCTGGGCAACTACCGGACGCCGAGCTCGCCAAGCGCTTCGTCGCCTCGGGGCCATGGAGCACAAGTACCATCGAAGCAACCTTCGCCGCGCGGCCGTCTGCGCATCCACTGGACCCCGTGCTCGCCAAGCGGTTCGTCACCTCGGGGCGAGGGAGCACAATTACCATCGGAGTAACCTGGGCCGCGTGGCCATCTGGGCAGCCACCAGACGCCGTGCTGGCCAAGCGCTCCGTCACCTAGGGGCCACGGAGAACACGTACAATCGGAGCAACCTGTACCGCGCAGCTATCTAGGCAGCCACCGGACGCTGAGCTCGCCTAGCGCTTCGTCGCCTCGGGCCACGGAGCACAAGAACCATTGGAGCAACCTATGCCGCGAAGCCATCTGGGCACCCACCGGACCACGTGCTCGACAAGCGCTTCGTCGCCTCGAGGCCATGCTGCACAAGTACCATCGGAGCAACCTGCACCGCGCAGTCATCTAGGCAGTCATCGCACGCCGAGCTTGCCAAGCGCTCCGTCGCCTCGGGGTGACGGAGCACAAGTATCATCGGAGCAACCCGTGCCCCGCGGCCATCTGGGCAGCTAGCGGTCGCCGATCTCGCCAAGAGTTTCGTTGCCTCGGGGCCACTGAGCACAAGTACCATCGGAACAACCTGTGCCCCTCAGCCATCTAGGCAGCCACTGGACGCCGAGCTCGCAAAGCGCTTCGTCGCCTCGGGGCCACGCAACACAAGTACAATCGGAGCAAGCTGTGCCACTCAGCCATCTAGGCAGCCACCGGACGCCGAGCTCGCCAAGCGCTCCGTCGTCTCGGGGCCACGGAGCACAAGTACAATCGGAGACACCTGCGCCTCTTAGCAACCTAGGCAGCCACCGGACGCTGCGCTCGCCAAGCGCTTTGTCGCCTCGGGGCCACGGAGCACAAGTACCATCGAAGCAACCTTCGCCGCGCGGCCGTCTGCGCAGCCACCGCACCCCGTGCTCGCCAAGCGCTTCGTCACCTCGCGCGAGGGAGCACAATTGCACTCGGAGGCAGCCACCGCACGCGGAGCTCGCGAAGCTCTTCGTCGCCTCGGGACCACGGAGCACAAGTACGTTCGGAGCAACCTGCGCCGCGCAGCCATCTGGGTAACCACCGGACGCCGAGCTCACCAAGCGCTTCGTCGCCTCGGGGCCACGGAGCACAAGTACCATCGAAGCAACCTGAGCCACGCGGCCATCTGGGCAGCCACCGGACGCCGTGCTGGCCAAGCGCACCGTCACATCGGGACCACGGAGAACAAGTACAATCGGAGGAACCTGTACCGCGCAGCCATCTAGGCAGCCACCGGACGCCGAGCTCGCCAAGCTCTTCGTTGCCTCGGGGCCACGGAGCACAAGTATCATCGGAGCAACCTGCGCAACTTTGCAACCTAGGCAGCCAACGGACGCTGAGCTCGCCAAGCGCTTCGTCGCCTCGGGGCAAAGGAGCACAAGTAGCATTTAAGTAACCTTCACCACGCGGCCGTCTGCGCAGCCTCTGGACACTGTGCTCACCAAGCGCATCGTCACCTCGGGGCGAGGGAGCACAATTATCATCGGAGCAACCTCAGCCGCGCGGCCTTCTGGGCAGCCACCGGACGCCGTAGTGGCCAAGCGCTCAGTCAACTCGGGGCCACGGAGAACAAGTACAATTGGAGCAACCTGTACCGCGCAGCCATCTAGGCAGCCACCGGACCACGTGCTCGCCAAGCGCTTCGTCGCCTCGGGGCCATGGAGCACAAGTACCATCGAAGCAACCTTCGTCGCGCGGCCGTCTGCGCATCACCGCACCCCGTGCTCGCCAAGCGCTTCGTCACCTCTGGCGAGAGAGCACAGTTACACTCGGAGGCAGCCACCGCGCGCCGAGCACGCGAACCTCTTCGTCGCCTCTGGATCATGGAGCACAAGTACGTTCGGAGCAACCTGCGCCCCGCAGCCATGAGGGAAACCACCGGACGCCGAGCTCGCCAAGCGCTTCGTCGCCTCGGGGCCACGGAGCACAAGTACCATCGAAGCAACCGTCGCCGCGCGGCCGTCTGCGCAGCCACTGGACCCCGTGCTCGCCAAACGCTTCGTCACCTCGATGCGAGGGAGCACAAGTACTATCTGAGCAACCTGTACCGCGCAGCCATCTAGGCAGCCAACGGATTCCGAGCTCGCAAAGCGTTTCGTCGCCATGGGGCTACGCAGCACAAGTACCATCGCAGCAACCTCTGCCGCGCAGCCATCCTAGGCAGCGACCGGACGCCGAGCTCGCCAAGCGCTTCGTCGCCTCGGGCCATGGAGCACAAGTACCATTGGAGCAACCTATGCCGCGAAGCCATGTGGGCACCCACCGGACCACGTGCTCGACAAGCGCTTCGTCGCCTCGGGGCCAGGGAGCACAAGTACCACCGAAGCAACCTTCGCCGCGCGGCCGTCTGCGCATCCACTTGACCCCGTGCTCGCCAAGCGATTCGTCACCTCGGGGTGAGGGAGCACAATTACCATCGGAGCAACCTGAGCCGCGCGGCCATCTGGGCAGCCACCGGATGCCGTGCTGGCCAAGCGCTCCGTCACCTCGGGGCCACGGAGAACAAGTACAATCGGAGCAACCTGTACCGCGCAGCCATCTGGGCAACCACCGGAAGCCGAGCTCGCCAAGCGCCTCGTCGCCTCGGGACCACGGAGCACAAGTACAATCGGAGCAACCTGCGCCTCTTAGCAACCTAGGCAGACACCGGACGCCGAGCTCGCCAAGCGCTTCTTCGCCTCGGGGCCACGGAGCACAACTACCATCGAAGCAACCTTCGCCGCGCGGCCGTCTGCGCAGCCACTAGACCCCGTGCTCGCCAAGCGCTTCATCACCTCGGGGCGAGGGAGCACGATTACCATCGGAGCAACCTGAGCCACGCGGCCATCTGGGCAGCCACCGGACGCCGTGCTGGCCAAGCGCTTCGTCACCTCGGGACCACGGAGAACAAGTACAATCGGAGCAACGTGTACCGCGCAGCCATCTAGGCAGCCACCGGATACCGAGCTTTCAAAGCGCTCCGTCACTTCGTGGCCACGGAGCACAAGTACAATCGGAGACACCTGCGCCTCTTAGCAACCTAGGCAGCCACCGGACGCTGAGCTCGCCAAGCGCTTTGTCGCCTCGGGGCCACGGAGCACTAGTACCATCGAAGCAACCTTCGCCGCGCGGCCGTCTGCGCAGCCACCGCACCCCGTGCTCGCCAAGCGCTTCGTCACCTCGGGCGAGGGAGCACAATTACACTCGGAGGCAGCCTACGCACGCCGAGCTCGCGAAGCTCTTCGTCGCCTCGGGACCACGGAGCACAAGTACGTTCGGTATAACCTGCGCCGCGCAGCCATCTGGGCAACTACCGGACGCCGAGCTCGCCAAGCGCTTCGTCGCCTCGGGGCCACGGAGCACAAGTACCATCGAAGCAACCTTCGCCGTGCGGCCGTCTGCGCATCCACTGGACCCCGTGCTCGCCAAGCGGTTCGTCACCTCGGGGCGATGGAGCACAATTACCATCGGAGCAACCTGAGCCGCGTGGATATCTGGGCAGCCACCAGACGCCGTGCTGGCCAAGCGCTCCGTCACCTAGGGGCCACGGAGAACACGTACAATTGGAGCAACCTGTACAGTGCAGCCATCTAGGCAGCCACCGGATGCCGAGCTCGCAAAGCTCTTCGTTGCCTTGGGGCTACGCAGCACAAGTACCGTCGGAGCAAGCTCTGCCGCGCAGCCATCTAGGCAGCCACCGGACGCCGAGCTCGCCAAGCGCTTCCTCGCCTCGGGGCCACGGAGCACAAGTTCCATCGGAGCAACCTGCGCCGATTTGCAACCTAGGCAGCCACCGGACGCTGAGATCGCCTAACGCTTCGTCGCCTCGGGCCACGGAGCACAAGTACCAGTGGAGCAACCTATGCCGCGAAGCCATCTGGGCACCCACCGGACCACGTGCTCGACAAGCGCTTCGTCGCCTCGAGGCCATGCTGCACAAGTACCATCGGAGCAACCTGCACCGCGCAGCCATCTAGGCAGCCATCGCACGCCGAGCTTGCCACGCGCTTCGTCGCATCGGGGTGACGGAGCACAAGTATCATCGGAGCGACTTGTGCCCCGCGGCCATCTGGGCAGCTAGCGGTCGCCGATCTCGCCAAGAGTTTCGCTGCCTCGGGGCCACGGAGCACAAGTACCATCGGAGCAACCTGTGCCCCTCAGCCATCTAGGCAGCCACTGGACGCCGAGCTCGCAAAGCGCTTCGTCGCGTCGGGGCCATGCAGCACAAGTACCATCGGGGCAACCTGTGCCGCGCAGCCATCCGGGCAGCCACCGGACGCCGAGCTCGCCAAGCGCTTCGTCGCCTCGGGGCCACGCAACACAAGTACAATCGGAGCAAGCTGTGCCACTCAGCCATCTAGGCAGCCACCGGACGCCGAGCTCGCCAAGCGCTCCGTCGGCTCGGGGCCACGGAGCACAAGTACAATCGGAGACACCTGCGCCTCTTAGCAACCTAGGCAGCCACCGCACCCCGTGCTCGCCAAGCGCTTCGTCACCTCGGGCGAGGGAGCACAATTACACTCGGAGGCAGCCACCGCACGCGGAGCTCGCGAAGCTCTTCGTCGCCTCGGGACCACGGAGCACAAGTACGTTCGGAGAAACCTGCGCCGCGCAGCCATCTGGGCAACCACCGGACGCCGAGCTCGCCAAGCGCTTCGTCCCCTCGGGCCACGGAGCACAAGTACCATTGGAGCAACCTATGCCGCGAACCCATCTGGGCACCGACCGGACCACGTGCTCGACAAGCGCTTCGTCCCCTCGGGGCCACGGAGGCCAAGTACCATCGAAGCAACCTTCACCGCGCCGCCGTCTGCGCAGCCACTGGACCCCGTGCTCGCCAAGCGCTTCGTCACCTCGGGGCGAGGGAGCACAATTACCATCGGAGCAACCCGCGCCCCTCAGCCATCTAGGCAGCCACCGGACGCCGAGCTCGCAAAGCGCTTCGTCGCCTGGGGGCCCTCAGCACAAGTACCTTCGGAGTTACCTGCGCCTCTTAGCAACCTAGGCAGCCACCGGACGCTGAGCTCGCCAAGCGATTTGTCGATTCGGGGCCACGGAGCACAAGTACAATCGGAGACACCTGCGCCTCTTAGCAACCTAGGCAGCCACCGGACGCTGCCCTCTCCAAGCGCTTTGGCGCCTCGGGGCCATGGAGCACAAGTGCCATCGAAGCAACCTTCGCCGCGCGGCCGTCTGCGCAGCCACCGCACCCCGTGTTCGCCAAGCGCTTCGTCACCTCTGGCGAGGGAGCACAATTACGCTCGGAGGCAGCCACCGCACGCCGAGCTCGCGAAGCTCTTCGTCGCCTCTGGACCACGGAGCGCAAGTACGTTCGGAGCAACCTGCACCCCGCAGCCATCTGGGCAACCACCGGACGCCGAGCTCGGCAAGTGCTTCGTCGCCTCGGGGCCACGGAGCACAAGTACCATCGAAGCAACCTGCGCCGCGCAGCCATCTGGCCAGCCACCGGACCCAGTGCTCGCCAAGCGCTTCGTTGCCTCAGGGCGACGGAGCACAAGTATCATCGGAACAACCCGTGCCCCGCGGCCATCTGGGCAGCTAGCGGTCGCCGATCTCGCCAAGCGCATCGTCGCCTCCGGGCAACGGAGCACAAGTACCATCAGAACAACCTGTGCTGCGCCGCCATCTAGGGAACCACCGGAGGCCGAGCTCGCAAGGGCTTCGTTGCCTTGGGGCAGCACAAGTACCATCGGAGCAACCTGTGCCGCGCAGCCATCTAGGCAGCCACCGGACGCCGAGCTCTCCAAGCGCTTCGTCACCTCGGGACCACCGAGAACAAGTACAATCGAAGCAACCTGCACCGCGCAGCCATCAAGGCTGTCACCGGACGCCGAGCTCGCCAAGCGCTTCGTCGCCTCGGGGCCACGGAGCACAAGTAGCATCGAAGCAACGTTCGCCGCGCGGCCGTCTGCGCAGACACTGGACCCCGTGCTCGCCAAGCGCTTCGTCACCTCGGGGCGAGGGAGCACAATTACCATCGGAGCAACCTGAGCCACGCGGTCATCTGCGCAGCCACCGCACCCCGTGCTCGCCAAGCGCTTCATCACCTCTGGCGAGGGAGCACAATTACACTCGGAGGCAGCTACCGGACGCCGAGCTCGCCAAGCGCTTCGTCGCCTCGGGGCCATGGAGCACAAGTACCATCGAAGCAACCTTCGCCGCGCGGCCGTCTGCGCATCCACTGGACCCCGTGCTCACCAAGCGGTTCGTCACCTCGGGGCGAGGGAGCACAATTACCATCGGAGTAACCTGGGCCGCGTGGCCATCTGGGCAGCCACCAGACGCCGTGCTGGCCAAGCGCTCCGTCACCTAGGGGCCACGGAGAACACGTACAACCGGAGCAACCTGTACCGCGCAGCTATCTAGGCAGCCACCGGACGCTGAGCTCGCCTAGCGCTTCGTCGCCTCGGGCCACGGAGCACAAGAACCATTGGAGCAACCTATGCCGCGAAGCCATCTGGGCACCCACCGGACCACGTGCTCGACAAGCGCTTCGTCGCCTCGAGGCCATGCTGCACAAGTACCATCGGAGCAACCTGCACCGTGCAGTCATCTAGGCAGTCATCGCACGCCGAGCTTGCCAAGCGCTCCGTCGCCTCGGGGTGACGGAGCACAAGTATCATCGGAGCAACCCGTGCCCCGCGGCCATCTGGGCAGCTAGCGGTCGCCGATCTCGCCAAGAGTTTCGTTGCCTCGGGGCCACTGAGCACAAGTACCATCGGAACAACCTGTGCCCCTCAGCCATCTAGGCAGCCACTGGACGCCGAGCTCGCAAAGCGCTTCGTCGCCTCGGGGCCACGCAACACAAGTACAATCGGAGCAAGCTGTGCCACTCAGCCATCTAGGCAGCCACCGGACGCCGAGCTCGCCAAGCGCTCCGTCGTCTCGGGGCCACGGAGCACAAGTACAATCGGAGACACCTGCGCCTCTTAGCAACCTAGGCAGCCACCGGACGCTGCGCTCGCCAAGCGCGTTGTCGCCCCGGGGCCACGGAGCACAAGTACCATCGAAGCAACCTTCGCCGCGCGGCCGTCTGCGCAGCCACCGCACCCCGTGCTCGCCAAGCGCTTCGTCACCTCGCGCGAGGGAGCACAATTACACTCGGAGGCAGCCACCGCACGCGGAGCTCGCGAAGCTCTTCGTCGCCTCGGGACCACGGAGCACAAGTACGTTCGGAGCAACCTGCGCCGCGCAGCCATCTGGGCAACCACCGGACGCCGAGCTCACCAAGCGCTTCGTCGCCTCGGGGCCACGGAGCACAAGTACCATCGAAGCAACCTTCGCCGCGCGGCCGTCTGCGCATCCACTGGACCCCGTGCTCGCCAAGCGGTTCGTCACCTCGGAGCGAGGGAGCACAATTACCATCGGAGCAACCTGAGCCACGCGGCCATCTGGGCAGCCACCGGACGCCGTGCTGGCCAAGCGCACCGTCACATCGGGACCACGGAGAACAAGTACAATCGGAGGAACCTGTACCGCGCAGCCATCTAGGCAGCCACTTGACGCCGAGCTCGCCAAGCGCTTCGTTGCCTCGGGGCCACGGAGCGCAAGTATCATCGGAGCAACCTGCGCAACTTTGCAACCTAGGCAGCCAACGGACGCTGAGCTCGCCAAGCGCTTCGTCGCCTCGGGGCAAAGGAACACAAGTAGCATTTAAGTAACCTTCACCACGCGGCCGTCTGCGCAGCCTCTGGACACTGTGCTCACCAAGCGCATCGTCACCTCGGGGCGAGGGAGCACAATTACCATCGGAGCAACCTGAGCCGCGCGGCCTTCTGGGCAGCCACCGGACGCCGTAGTGGCCAAGCGCTCAGTCAACTCGGGGCCACGGAGAACAAGTACAATTGGAGCAACCTGTACCGCGCAGCCATCTAGGCAGCCACCGGACCACGTGCTCGCCAAGCGCTTCGTCGCCTCGGGGCCATGGAGCACAAGTACCATCGAAGCAACCGTCGCCGCGCGGCCGTCTGCGCAGCCACTGGACCCCGTGCTCGCCAAACGCTTCGTCACCTCTGGCGAGGGAGCACAGTTACACTCGGAGGCAGCCACCGCGCGCCGAGCACGCGAAGCTCTTCGTCGCCTCAGGATCATGGAGCACAAGTACGTTCGGAGCAACCTGCGCCCCGCAGCCATGAGGGAAACCACCGGACGCCGAGCTCGCCAAGCGCTTCGTCGCCTCGGGGCCACGGAGCACAAGTACCATCGAAGCAACCGTCGCCGCGCGGCCGTCTGCGCAGCCACTGGACCCCGTGCTCGCCAAACGCTTCGTCACCTCGATGCGAGGGAGCACAAGTACTATCTGAGCAACCTGTACCGCGCAGCCATCTAGGCAGCCAACGGATTCCGAGCTCGCAAAGCGTTTCGTCGCCATGGGGCTACGCAGCACAAGTACCATCGCAGCAACCTCTGCCGCGCAGCCATCCTAGGCAGCGACCGGACGCCGAGCTCGCCAAGCGCTTCGTCGCCTCGGGCCATGGAGCACAAGTACCATTGGAGCAACCTATGCCGCGAAGCCATGTGGGCACCCACCGGACCACGTGCTCGACAAGCGCTTCGTCGCCTCGGGGCCAGGGAGCACAAGTACCACCGAAGCAACCTTCGCCGCGCGGCCGTCTGCGCATCCACTTGACCCCGTGCTCGCCAAGCGATTCGTCACCTCGGGGTGAGGGAGCACAATTACCATCGGAGCAACCTGAGCCGCGCGGCTATCTGGGCAGCCACCGGATGCCGTGCTGGCCAAGCGCTCCGTCACCTCGGGGCCACGGAGAACAAGTACAATCGGAGCAACCTGTACCGCGCAGCCATCTGGGCAACCACCGGAAGCCGAGCTCGCCAAGCGCCTCGTCGCCTCGGGACCACGGAGCACAAGTACAATCGGAGCAACCTGCGCCTCTTAGCAACCTAGGCAGACACCGGACGCCGAGCTCGCCAAGCGCTTCTTCGCCTCGGGGCCACGGAGCACAACTACCATCGAAGCAACCTTCGCCGCGCGGCCGTCTGCGCAGCCACTAGACCCCGTGCTCGCCAAGCGCTTCATCACCTCGGGGCGAGGGAGCACGATTACCATCGGAGCAACCTGAGCCACGCGGCCATCTGGGCAGCCACCGGACGCCGTGCTGGCCAAGCGCTTCGTCACCTCGGGACCACGGAGAACAAGTACAATCGGAGCAACGTGTACCGCGCAGCCATCTAGGCAGCCACCGGATACCGAGCTTTCAAAGCGCTCCGTCACTTCGTGGCCACGGAGCACAAGTACAATCGGAGACACCTGCGCCTCTTAGCAACCTAGGCAGCCACCGGACGCTGAGCTCGCCAAGCGCTTTGTCGCCTCGGGGCCACGGAGCACAAGTACCATCGAAGCAACCTTCGCCGCGCGGCCGTCTGCGCAGCCACCGCACCCCGTGCTCGCCAAGCGCTTCGTCACCTCGGGCGAGGGAGCACAATTACACTCGGAGGCAGCCTACGCACGCCGAGCTCGCGAAGCTCTTCGTCGCCTCGGGACCACGGAGCACAAGTACGTTCGGTATAACCTGCGCCGCGCAGCCATCTGGGCAACTACCGGACGCCGAGCTCGCCAAGCGCTTCGTCGCCTCGGGGCCACGGAGCACAAGTACCATCGAAGCAACCTTCGCCGTGCGGCCGTCTGCGCATCCGCTGGACCCCGTGCTCGCCAAGCGGTTCGTCACCTCGGGGCGATGGAGCACAATTACCATCGGAGCAACCTGAGCCGCGTGGATATCTGGGCAGCCACCAGACGCCGTGCTGGCCAAGCGCTCCGTCACCTAGGGGCCACGGAGAACACGTACAATTGGAGCAACCTGTACAGTGCAGCCATCTAGGCAGCCACCGGATGCCGAGCTCGCAAAGCGCTTCGTTGCCTTGGGGCTACGCAGCACAAGTACCATCGGAGCAAGCTCTGCCGCGCAGCCATCTAGGCAGCCACCGGACGCCGAGCTCGCCAAGCGCTTCCTCGCCTCGGGGCCACGGAGCACAAGTTCCATCGGAGCAACCTGCGCCGATTTGCAACCTAGGCAGCCACCGGACGCTGAGATCGCCTAACGCTTCGTCGCCTCGGGCCACGGAGCACAAGTACCAGTGGAGCAACCTATGCCGCGAAGCCATCTGGGCACCCACCGGACCACGTGCTCGACAAGCGCTTCGTCGCCTCGAGGCCATGCTGCACAAGTACCATCGGAGCAACCTGCACCGCGCAGCCATCTAGGCAGCCATCGCACGCCGAGCTTGCCAAGCGCTTCGTCGCATCGGGGTGACGGAGCACAAGTATCATCGGAGCGACTTGTGCCCCGCGGCCATCTGGGCAGCTAGCGGTCGCCGATCTCGCCAAGAGTTTCGCTGCCTCGGGGCCACGGAGCACAAGTACCATCGGAGCAACCTGTGCCCCTCAGCCATCTAGGCAGCCACTGGACGCCGAGCTCGCAAAGTGCTTCGTCGCGTCGGGGCCATGCAGCACAAGTACCATCGGGGCAACCTGTGCCGCGCAGCCATCCGGGCAGCCACCGGACGCCGAGCTCGCCAAGCGCTTCGTCGCCTCGGGGCCACGCAACACAAGTACAATCGGAGCAAGCTGTGCCACTCAGCCATCTAGGCAGCCACCGGACGCCGAGCTCGCCAAGCGCTCCGTCGGCTCGGGGCCACGGAGCACAAGTACAATCGGAGACACCTGCGCCTCTTAGCAACCTAGGCAGCCACCGCACCCCGTGCTCGCCAAGCGCTTCGTCACCTCGGGCGAGGGAGCACAATTACACTCGGAGGCAGCCACCGCACGCGGAGCTCGCGAAGCTCTTCGTCGCCTCGGGACCACGGAGCACAAGTACGTTCGGAGAAACCTGCGCCGCGCAGCCATCTGGGCAACCACCGGACGCCGAGCTCGCCAAGCGCTTCGTCCCCTCGGGCCACGGAGCACAAGTACCATTGGAGCAACCTATGCCGCGAACCCATCTGGGCACCGACCGGACCACGTGCTCGACAAGCGCTTCGTCCCCTCGGGGCCACGGAGGCCAAGTACCATCGAAGCAACCTTCACCGCGCCGCCGTCTGCGCAGCCACTGGACCCCGTGCTCGCCAAGCGCTTCGTCACCTCGGGGCGAGGGAGCACAATTACCATCGGAGCAACCCGCGCCCCTCAGCCATCTAGGCAGCCACCGGACGCCGAGCTCGCAAAGCGCTTCGTCGCCTGGGGGCCCTCAGCACAAGTACCTTCGGAGTTACCTGCGCCTCTTAGCAACCTAGGCAGCCACCGGACGCTGAGCTCGCCAAGCGATTTGTCGATTCGGGGCCACGGAGCACAAGTACAATCGGAGACACCTGCGCCTCTTAGCAACCTAGGCAGCCACCGGACGCTGCCCTCTCCAAGCGCTTTGGCGCCTCGGGGCCATGGAGCACAAGTACCATCGAAGCAACCTTCGCCGCGCGGCCGTCTGCGCAGCCACCGCACCCCGTGTTCGCCAAGCGCTTCGTCACCTCTGGCGAGGAAGCACAATTACGCTCGGAGGCAGCCACCGCACGCCGAGCTCGCGAAGCTCTTCGTCGCCTCTGGACCACGGAGCGCAAGTACGTTCGGAGCAACCTGCACACGCAGCCATCTGGGCAACCACCGGACGCCGAGCTCGGCAAGTGCTTCGTCGCCTCGGGGCCACGGAGCACAAGTACCATCGAAGCAACCTTCGCCGCGCGGCCGTCTGCGCAGCCACTGGACAACCTGCTCGCCAAGCGCTTCGTCACCTCGGGGCGAGGGAGCACAATTACCATCGGAGCAACCTGTACCGCACAGCCATCTAGGCAGCCACCGGATGCCGAGCTCGCAAAGCGCTTCGTTGCCTCGGGGCCACGGAGCACAAGTACAATCGTAGCAACCTGCACCGCGCAGCCATCTAGGCACCCACCGCACGCCGAGCTTGCCAAGCGCTTCGTCGCCTCGGGGCCACGGAGCACAAGTACCTTCGGAGCAGCCTGCGCCGCGCAGCCATCTGGCCAGCCACCGGACCCAGTGCTCGCCAAACTCTTCGTCGCCTGCCTCGGTGCCACGGAGCACAAGTACCATCGGAGCAACCTGCGCCTGTTAGCAACCTTGGCAGCAACCGGACGCTGAGCTCGCCAAGCGCTTTGTCGACTCGGGGCCACGGAGAACAAGTACCATCGGTGCTACCTGCGCCCCGCAGCCATCAGGGCAACCACCGGACGCCGAGCTCGCCAAGCGCTTCGTCGGCTCGGTGCCACGGAGCACAAACACCATCGGAGCAACCTGAGCCGCGCGGCCATCTGGGCAGCCACCGGACGCCATGCTGGCCAAGCGCTTCGTCACCTCGGTACCACGGAGAACAAGTATAATCGGAGCAACCTGTACCGCGCAGAGATCTGCGCAACCACCTGACGCCCAGCTCGCCAAGCGCATCGTCGCCTCCGGGCCACGGAGCACAAGTACCATCGAAGCAACCTTCGCCGCGTGACCGTCTGCGCAGCCACTTTACCTCGCGCTCGCCAAACGCTTCGTCACCTCGATGCGAGGGAGCACAAGTACTATCTGAGCAACCTGTACCGCGCAGCCATCTAGGCAGCCAACGGATTCCGAGCTCGCAAAGCGTTTCGTCGCCTTGGGGCTACGCAGCACAAGTACCATCGCAGCAACCTCTGCCGCGCAGCCATCTAGGCAGCCACCGGACGCCGAGCTCGCCAAGCGCTTCGTCGCCTCGGGCCACGGAGCACAAGTACCATTTGAGCAACCTATGCCGCGAAGCCATCTGGGCACCCACCGGACCACGTGCTCGACAAGCGCTTCGTCGCCTCGAAGCCACGGAGCACAAGTACCATCGAAGCAACTTTCGTCGCGCGGCCGTCTGCGCATCACCGCACCCCGTGCTCGCCAAGCGCATCGTCATCTCTGGCGAGGGAGCACAGTTACACTCGGAGGCAGCCACTGCGCGCCGAGCTCGCGAAGCTCTTCGTCGCCTCTGAATCACGGAGCACAAGTACGTTCGGAGCAACCTGCGCCCCGCCGCCATGAGGGAAACCACCGGAAGCCGAGCTCGCCAAGCGCTTCGTCGCCTCGAAGCCACGGAGCACAAGTACCATCGAAGCAACCGTCGCCGCGCGGCCGTCTGCGCAGCCACTGGACCCCGTGCTAGCCAAACGGTTCGACACCTCGAGGCGAGGGAGCACAATTACCATCGGAGCAACCTGAGCCGCGCGGCCATCTGGGCAGGTACCGGACGCCGTGCTGGCCAAGCGCTTCGTCACCTCGGTAATACGGAGAACAAGTAGAATCGGAGTAACCTGTACCGCGCAGACATCTGGGCAACCACCTGACGCCGAGCTCGCCAAGCGCTTCGTCGCCTAGGGGCCACGGAGCACAAGTACCATCGTAGCAACCTTCGCCGCGCAGCCATCTAGGCACCCACCGCACGCCGAGCTTGCCAAGCGCTTCGTCGCCTCGGGGCCACGGAGCACAAGTACCTTCGGAGCAGCCTGCGCCGCGCAGCCATCTGGCCAGCCACCGGACCCAGTGCTCGCCAAACTCTTCGTCGCCTGCCTCGGTGCCACGGAGCACAAGTACCATCGGAGCAACCTGCGCCTGTTAGCAACCTTGGCAGCAACCGGACGCTGAGCTCGCCAAGCGCTTTGTCGACTCGGGGCCACGGAGAACAAGTACCATCGGAGCTACCTGCGCCCCGCAGCCATCAGGGCAACCACCGGACGCCGAGCTCGCCAAGCGCTTCGTCGGCTCGGTGCCACGGAGCACAAACACCATCGGAGCAACCTGAGCCGCGCGGCCATCTGGGCAGCCACCGGACGCCATGCTGGCCAAGCGCTTCGTCACCTCGGTACCACGGAGAACAAGTATAATCGGAGCAACCTGTACCGCGCAGAGATCTGCGCAACCACCTGACGCCCAGCTTGCCAAGCGCATCGTCGCCTCGGGGCCACGGAGCACAAGTACCATCGAAGCAACCTTCGCCGCGTGACCGTCTGCGCAGCCACTTTACCTCGCGCTCGCCAAACGCTTCGTCACCTCGATGCGAGGGAGCACAAGTACTATCTGAGCAACCTGTACCGCGCAGCCATCTAGGCAGCCAACGGATTCCGAGCTCGCAAAGCGTTTCGTCGCCTTGGGGCTACGCAGCACAAGTACCATCGCAGCAACCTCTGCCGCGCAGCCATCTAGGCAGCCACCGGACGCCGAGCTCGCCAAGCGCTTCGTCGCCTCGGGCCACGGAGCACAAGTACCATTTGAGCAACCTATGCCGCGAAGCCATCTGGGCACCCACCGGACCACGTGCTCGACAAGCGCTTCGTCGCCTCGAAGCCACGGAGCACAAGTACCATCGAAGCAACTTTCGTCGCGCGGCCGTCTGCGCATCACCGCACCCCGTGCTCGCCAAGCGCATCGTCATCTCTGGCGAGGGAGCACAGTTACACTCGGAGGCAGCCACTGCGCGCCGAGCTCGCGAAGCTCTTCGTCGCCTCTGAATCACGGAGCACAAGTACGTTCGGAGCAACCTGCGCCCCGCCGCCATGAGGGAAACCACCGGAAGCCGAGCTCGCCAAGCGCTTCTTCGCCTCGGGGCCACGGAGCACAACTACCATCGAAGCAACCTTCGCCGCGCGGCCGTCTGCGCAGCCACTAGACCCCGTGCTCGCCAAGCGCTTCATCACCTCGGGGCGAGGGAGCACGATTACCATCGGAGCAACCTGAGCCACGCGGCCATCTGGGCAGCCACCGGACGCCGTGCTGGCCAAGCGCTTCGTCACCTCGGGACCACGGAGAACAAGTACAATCGGAGCAACGTGTACCGCGCAGCCATCTAGGCAGCCACCGGATACCGAGCTTTCAAAGCGCTCCGTCACTTCGTGGCCACGGAGCACAAGTACAATCGGAGACACCTGCGCCTCTTAGCAACCTAGGCAGCCACCGGACGCTGAGCTCGCCAAGCGCTTTGTCGCCTCGGGGCCACGGAGCACTAGTACCATCGAAGCAACCTTCGCCGCGCGGCCGTCTGCGCAGCCACCGCACCCCGTGCTCGCCAAGCGCTTCGTCACCTCGGGCGAGGGAGCACAATTACACTCGGAGGCAGCCTACGCACGCCGAGCTCGCGAAGCTCTTCGTCGCCTCGGGACCACGGAGCACAAGTACGTTCGGTATAACCTGCGCCGCGCAGCCATCTGGGCAACTACCGGACGCCGAGCTCGCCAAGCGCTTCGTCGCCTCGGGGCCACGGAGCACAAGTACCATCGAAGCAACCTTCGCCGTGCGGCCGTCTGCGCATCCACTGGACCCCGTGCTCGCCAAGCGGTTCGTCACCTCGGGGCGATGGAGCACAATTACCATCGGAGCAACCTGAGCCGCGTGGATATCTGGGCAGCCACCAGACGCCGTGCTGGCCAAGCGCTCCGTCACCTAGGGGCCACGGAGAACACGTACAATTGGAGCAACCTGTACAGTGCAGCCATCTAGGCAGCCACCGGATGCCGAGCTCGCAAAGCTCTTCGTTGCCTTGGGGCTACGCAGCACAAGTACCATCGGAGCAAGCTCTGCCGCGCAGCCATCTAGGCAGCCACCGGACGCCGAGCTCGCCAAGCGCTTCCTCGCCTCGGGGCCACGGAGCACAAGTTCCATCGGAGCAACCTGCGCCGATTTGCAACCTAGGCAGCCACCGGACGCTGAGATCGCCTAACGCTTCGTCGCCTCGGGCCACGGAGCACAAGTACCAGTGGAGCAACCTATGCCGCGAAGCCATCTGGGCACCCACCGGACCACGTGCTCGACAAGCGCTTCGTCGCCTCGAGGCCTTGCTGCACAAGTACCATCGGAGCAACCTGCACCGCGCAGCCATCTAGGCAGCCATCGCACGCCGAGCTTGCCAAGCGCTTCGTCGCATCGGGGTGACGGAGCACAAGTATCATCGGAGCGACTTGTGCCCCGCGGCCATCTGGGCAGCTAGCGGTCGCCGATCTCGCCAAGAGTTTCGCTGCCTCGGGGCCACGGAGCACAAGTACCATCGGAGCAACCTGTGCCCCTCAGCCATCTAGGCAGCCACTGGACGCCGAGCTCGCAAAGCGCTTCGTCGCGTCGGGGCCATGCAGCACAAGTACCATCGGGGCAACCTGTGCCGCGCAGCCATCCGGGCAGCCACCGGACGCCGAGCTCGCCAAGCGCTTCGTCGCCTCGGGGCCACGCAACACAAGTACAATCGGAGCAAGCTGTGCCACTCAGCCATCTAGGCAGCCACCGGACGCCGAGCTCGCCAAGCGCTCCGTCGGCTCGGGGCCACGGAGCACAAGTACAATCGGAGACACCTGCGCCTCTTAGCAACCTAGGCAGCCACCGCACCCCGTGCTCGCCAAGCGCTTCGTCACCTCGGGCGAGGGAGCACAATTACACTCGGAGGCAGCCACCGCACGCGGAGCTCGCGAAGCTCTTCGTCGCCTCGGGACCACGGAGCACAAGTACGTTCGGAGAAACCTGCGCCGCGCAGCCATCTGGGCAACCACCGGACGCCGAGCTCGCCAAGCGCTTCGTCCCCTCGGGCCACGGAGCACAAGTACCATTGGAGCAACCTATGCCGCGAACCCATCTGGGCACCGACCGGACCACGTGCTCGACAAGCGCTTCGTCCCCTCGGGGCCACGGAGGCCAAGTACCATCGAAGCAACCTTCACCGCGCCGCCGTCTGCGCAGCCACTGGACCCCGTGCTCGCCAAGCGCTTCGTCACCTCGGGGCGAGGGAGCACAATTACCATCGGAGCAACCCGCGCCCCTCAGCCATCTAGGCAGCCACCGGACGCCGAGCTCGCAAAGCGCTTCGTCGCCTGGGGGCCCTCAGCACAAGTACCTTCGGATTTACCTGCGCCTCTTAGCAACCTAGGCAGCCACCGGACGCTGAGCTCGCCAAGCGATTTGTCGATTCGGGGCCACGGAGCACAAGTACAATCGGAGACACCTGCGCCTCTTAGCAACCTAGGCAGCCACCGGACGCTGCCCTCTCCAAGCGCTTTGGCGCCTCGGGGCCATGGAGCACAAGTGCCATCGAAGCAACCTTCGCCGCGCGGCCGTCTGCGCAGCCACCGCACCCCGTGTTCGCCAAGCGCTTTGTCACCTCTGGCGAGGGAGCACAATTACGCTCGGAGGCAGCCACCGCACGTCGAGCTCGCGAAGCTCTTCGTCGCCTCTGGACCACGGAGCGCAAGTACGTTCGGAGCAACCTGCACCCCGCAGCCATCTGGGCAACCACCGGACGCCGAGCTCGGCAAGTGCTTCGTCGCCTCGGGGCCACGGAGCACAAGTGCCATCGAAGCAACCTGCGCCGCGCAGCCATCTGGCCAGCCACCGGACCCAGTGCTCGCCAAGCGCTTCGTTGCCTCAGGGCGACGGAGCACAAGTATCATCGGAACAACCCGTGCCCCGCGGCCATCTGGGCAGCTAGCGGTCGCCGATCTCGCCAAGCGCATCGTCGCCTCCGGGCAACGGAGCACAAGTACCATCAGAACAACCTGTGCTGCGCCGCCATCTAGGGAACCACCGGAGGCCGAGCTCGCAAGGGCTTCGTTGCCTTGGGGCAGCACAAGTACCATCGGAGCAACCTGTGCCGCGCAGCCATCTAGGCAGCCACCGGACGCCGAGCTCTCCAAGCGCTTCGTCACCTCGCGACCACCGAGAACAAGTACAATCGAAGCAACCTGCACCGCGCAGCCATCAAGGCTGTCACCGGACGCCGAGCTCGCCAAGCGCTTCGTCGCCTCGGGGCCACGGAGCACAAGTAGCATCGAAGCAACGTTCGCCGCGCGGCCGTCTGCGCAGACACTGGACCCCGTGCTCGCCAAGCGCTTCGTCACCTCGGGGCGAGGGAGCACAATTACCATCGGAGCAACCTGAGCCACGCGGTCATCTGCGCAGCCACCGCACCCCGTGCTCGCCAAGCGCTTCATCACCTCTGGCGAGGGAGCACAATTACACTCGGAGGCAGCTACCGGACGCCGAGCTCGCCAAGCGCTTCGTCGCCTCGGGGCCATGGAGCACAAGTACCATCGAAGCAACCTTCGCCGCGCGGCCGTCTGCGCATCCACTGGACCCCGTGCTCGCCAAGCGGTTCGTCACCTCGGGGCGAGGGAGCACAATTACCATCGGAGTAACCTGGGCCGCGTGGCCATCTGGGCAGCCACCAGACGCCGTGCTGGCCAAGCGCTCCGTCACCTAGGGGCCACGGAGAACACGTACAATCGGAGCAACCTGTACTGCGCAGCTATCTAGGCAGCCACCGGACGCTGAGCTCGCCTAGCGCTTCGTCGCCTCGGGCCACGGAGCACAAGAACCATTGGAGCAACCTATGCCGCGAAGCCATCTGGGCACCCACCGGACCACGTGCTCGACAAGCGCTTCGTCGCCTCGGGGCCATGCTGCACAAGTACCATCGGAGCAACCTGCACCGTGCAGTCATCTAGGCAGTCATCGCACGCCGAGCTTGCCAAGCGCTCCGTCGCCTCGGGGTGACGGAGCACAAGTATCATCGGAGCAACCCGTGCCCCGCGGCCATCTGGGCAGCTAGCGGTCGCCGATCTCGCCAAGAGTTTCGTTGCCTCGGGGCCACTGAGCACAAGTACCATCGGAACAACCTGTGCCCCTCAGCCATCTAGGCAGCCACTGGACGCCGAGCTCGCAAAGCGCTTCGTCGCCTCGGGGCCACGCAACACAAGTACAATCGGAGCAAGCTGTGCCACTCAGCCATCTAGGCAGCCACCGGACGCCGAGCTCGCCAAGCGCTCCGTCGTCTCGGGGCCACGGAGCACAAGTACAATCGGAGACACCTGCGCCTCTTAGCAACCTAGGCAGCCACCGGACGCTGCGCTCGCCAAGCGCGTTGTCGCCTCGGGGCCACGGAGCACAAGTACCATCGAAGCAACCTTCGCCGCGCGGCCGTCTGCGCAGCCACCGCACCCCGTGCTCGCCAAGCGCTTCGTCACCTCGCGCGAGGGAGCACAATTACACTCGGAGGCAGCCACCGCACGCGGAGCTCGCGAAGCTCTTCGTCGCCTCGGGACCACGGAGCACAAGTACGTTCGGAGCAACCTGCGCCGCGCAGCCATCTGGGCAACCACCGGACGCCGAGCTCACCAAGCGCTTCGTCGCCTCGGGGCCACGGAGCACAAGTACCATCGAAGGAACCTTCGCCGCGCGGCCGTCTGCGCATCCACTGGACCCCGTGCTCGCCAAGCGGTTCGTCACCTCGGAGCGAGGGAGCACAATTACCATCGGAGCAACCTGAGCCACGCGGCCATCTGGGCAGCCACCGGACGCCGTGCTGGCCAAGCGCACCGTCACATCGGGACCACGGAGAACAAGTACAATCGGAGGAACCTGTACCGCGCAGCCATCTAGGCAGCCACCGGACGCCGAGCTCGCCAAGCGCTTCGTTGCCTCGGGGCCACGGAGCACAAGTATCATCGGAGCAACCTGCGCAACTTTGCAACCTAGGCAGCCAACGGACGCTGAGCTCGCCAAGCGCTTCGTCGCCTCGGGGCAAAGGAACACAAGTAGCATTTAAGTAACCTTCACCACGCGGCCGTCTGCGCAGCCTCTGGACACTGTGCTCACCAAGCGCATCGTCACCTCGGGGCGAGGGAGCACAATTACCATCGGAGCAACCTGAGCCGCGCGGCTATCTGGGCAGCCACCGGATGCCGTGCTGGCCAAGCGCTCCGTCACCTCGGGGCCACGGAGAACAAGTACAATCGGAGCAACCTGTACCGCGCAGCCATCTGGGCAACCACCGGAAGCCGAGCTCGCCAAGCGCCTCGTCGCCTCGGGACCACGGAGCACAAGTACAATCGGAGCAACCTGCGCCTCTTAGCAACCTAGGCAGACACCGGACGCCGAGCTCGCCAAGCGCTTCTTCGCCTCGGGGCCACGGAGCACAACTACCATCGAAGCAACCTTCGCCGCGCGGCCGTCTGCGCAGCCACTAGACCCCGTGCTCGCCAAGCGCTTCATCACCTCGGGGCGAGGGAGCACAAGTACTATCTGAGCAACTTGTACCGCGCAGCCATCTAGGCAGCCAACGGATTCCGAGCTCGCAAAGCGTTTCGTCGCCATGGGGCTACGCAGCACAAGTACCATCGCAGCAACCTCTGCCGCGCAGCCATCCTAGGCAGCGACCGGACGCCGAGCTCGCCAAGCGCTTCGTCGCCTCGGGCCATGGAGCACAAGTACCATTGGAGCAACCTATGCCGCGAAGCCATGTTTGCACCCACCGGACCACGTGCTCGACAAGCGCTTCGTCGCCTCGGGGCCAGGGAGCACAAGTACTACCGAAGCAACCTTCGCCGCGCGGCCGTCTGCGCATCCACTTGACCCCGTGCTCGCCAAGCGATTCGTCACCTCGGGGTGAGGGAGCACAATTACCATCGGAGCAACCTGAGCCGCGCGGCTATCTGGGCAGCCACCGGATGCCGTGCTGGCCAAGCGCTCCGTCACCTCGGGGCCACGGAGAACAAGTACAATCGGAGCAACCTGTACCGCGCAGCCATCTGGGCAACCACCGGAAGCCGAGCTCGCCAAGCGCCTCGTCGCCTCGGGACCACGGAGCACAAGTACAATCGGAGCAACCTGCGCCTCTTAGCAACCTAGGCAGACACCGGACGCCGAGCTCGCCAAGCGCTTCTTCGCCTCGGGGCCACGGAGCACAACTACCATCGAAGCAACCTTCGCCGCGCGGCCGTCTGCGCAGCCACTAGACCCCGTGCTCGCCAAGCGCTTCATCACCTCGGGGCGAGGGAGCACGATTACCATCGGAGCAACCTGAGCCACGCGGCCATCTGGGCAGCCACCGGACGCCGTGCTGGCCAAGCGCTTCGTCACCTCGGGACCACGGAGAACAAGTACAATCGGAGCAACGTGTACCGCGCAGCCATCTAGGCAGCCACCGGATACCGAGCTTTCAAAGCGCTCCGTCACTTCGTGGCCACGGAGCACAAGTACAATCGGAGACACCTGCGCCTCTTAGCAACCTAGGCAGCCACCGGACGCTGAGCTCGCCAAGCGCTTTGTCGCCTCGGGGCCACGGAGCACAAGTACCATCGAAGCAACCTTCGCCGCGCGGCCGTCTGCGCAGCCACCGCACCCCGTGCTCGCCAAGCGCTTCGTCACCTCGGGCGAGGGAGCACAATTACACTCGGAGGCAGCCTACGCACGCCGAGCTCGCGAAGCTCTTCGTCGCCTCGGGACCACGGAGCACAAGTACGTTCGGTATAACCTGCGCCGCGCAGCCATCTGGGCAACTACCGGACGCCGAGCTCGCCAAGCGCTTCGTCGCCTCGGGGCCACGGAGCACAAGTACCATCGAAGCAACCTTCGCCGTGCGGCCGTCTGCGCATCCGCTGGACCCCGTGCTCGCCAAGCGGTTCGTCACCTCGGGGCGATGGAGCACAATTACCATCGGAGCAACCTGAGCCGCGTGGATATCTGGGCAGCCACCAGACGCCGTGCTGGCCAAGCGCTCCGTCACCTAGGGGCCACGGAGAACACGTACAATTGGAGCAACCTGTACAGTGCAGCCATCTAGGCAGCCACCGGATGCCGAGCTCGCAAAGCGCTTCGTTGCCTTGGGGCTACGCAGCACAAGTACCATCGGAGCAAGCTCTGCCGCGCAGCCATCTAGGCAGCCACCGGACGCCGAGCTCGCCAAGCGCTTCCTCGCCTCGGGGCCACGGAGCACAAGTTCCATCGGAGCAACCTGCGCCGATTTGCAACCTAGGCAGCCACCGGACGCTGAGATCGCCTAACGCTTCGTCGCCTCGGGCCACGGAGCACAAGTACCAGTGGAGCAACCTATGCCGCGAAGCCATCTGGGCACCCACCGGACCACGTGCTCGACAAGCGCTTCGTCGCCTCGAGGCCATGCTGCACAAGTACCATCGGAGCAACCTGCACCGCGCAGCCATCTAGGCAGCCATCGCACGCCGAGCTTGCCAAGCGCTTCGTCGCATCGGGGTGACGGAGCACAAGTATCATCGGAGCGACTTGTGCCCCGCGGCCATCTGGGCAGCTAGCGGTCGCCGATCTCGCCAAGAGTTTCGCTGCCTCGGGGCCACGGAGCACAAGTACCATCGGAGCAACCTGTGCCCCTCAGCCATCTAGGCAGCCACTGGACGCCGAGCTCGCAAAGTGCTTCGTCGCGTCGGGGCCATGCAGCACAAGTACCATCGGGGCAACCTGTGCCGCGCAGCCATCCGGGCAGCCACCGGACGCCGAGCTCGCCAAGCGCTTCGTCGCCTCGGGGCCACGCAACACAAGTACAATCGGAGCAAGCTGTGCCACTCAGCCATCTAGGCAGCCACCGGACGCCGAGCTCGCCAAGCGCTCCGTCGGCTCGGGGCCACGGAGCACAAGTACAATCGGAGACACCTGCGCCTCTTAGCAACCTAGGCAGCCACCGCACCCCGTGCTCGCCAAGCGCTTCGTCACCTCGGGCGAGGGAGCACAATTACACTCGGAGGCAGCCACCGCACGCGGAGCTCGCGAAGCTCTTCGTCGCCTCGGGACCACGGAGCACAAGTACGTTCGGAGAAACCTGCGCCGCGCAGCCATCTGGGCAACCACCGGACGCCGAGCTCGCCAAGCGCTTCGTCCCCTCGGGCCACGGAGCACAAGTACCATTGGAGCAACCTATGCCGCGAACCCATCTGGGCACCGACCGGACCACGTGCTCGACAAGCGCTTCGTCCCCTCGGGGCCACGGAGGCCAAGTACCATCGAAGCAACCTTCACCGCGCCGCCGTCTGCGCAGCCACTGGACCCCGTGCTCGCCAAGCGCTTCGTCACCTCGGGGCGAGGGAGCACAATTACCATCGGAGCAACCCGCGCCCCTCAGCCATCTAGGCAGCCACCGGACGCCGAGCTCGCAAAGCGCTTCGTCGCCTGGGGGCCCTCAGCACAAGTACCTTCGGAGTTACCTGCGCCTCTTAGCAACCTAGGCAGCCACCGGACGCTGAGCTCGCCAAGCGATTTGTCGATTCGGGGCCACGGAGCACAAGTACAATCGGAGACACCTGCGCCTCTTAGCAACCTAGGCAGCCACCGGACGCTGCCCTCTCCAAGCGCTTTGGCGCCTCGGGGCCATGGAGCACAAGTACCATCGAAGCAACCTTCGCCGCGCGGCCGTCTGCGCAGCCACCGCACCCCGTGTTCGCCAAGCGCTTCGTCACCTCTGGCGAGGAAGCACAATTACGCTCGGAGGCAGCCACCGCACGCCGAGCTCTCGAAGCTCTTCGTCGCCTCTGGACCACGGAGCGCAAGTACGTTCGGAGCAACCTGCACCCCGCAGCCATCTGGGCAACCACCGGACGCCGAGCTCGGCAAGTGCTTCGTCGCCTCGGGGCCACGGAGCACAAGTACCATCGAAGCAACCTTCGCCGCGCGGCCGTCTGCGCAGCCACTGGACAACCTGCTCGCCAAGCGCTTCGTCACCTCGGGGCGAGGGAGCACAATTACCATCGGAGCAACCTGTACCGCACAGCCATCTAGGCAGCCACCGGATGCCGAGCTCGCAAAGCGCTTCGTTGCCTCGGGGCCACGGAGCACAAGTACAATCGTAGCAACCTGCACCGCGCAGCCATCTAGGCACCCACCGCACGCCGAGCTTGCCAAGCGCTTCGTCGCCTCGGGGCCACGGAGCACAAGTACCTTCGGAGCAGCCTGCGCCGCGCAGCCATCTGGCCAGCCACCGGACCCAGTGCTCGCCAAACTCTTCGTCGCCTGCCTCGGTGCCACGGAGCACAAGTACCATCGGAGCAACCTGCGCCTGTTAGCAACCTTGGCAGCAACCGGACGCTGAGCTCGCCAAGCGCTTTGTCGACTCGGGGCCACGGAGAACAAGTACCATCGGAGCTACCTGCGCCCCGCAGCCATCAGGGCAACCACCGGACGCCGAGCTCGCCAAGCGCTTCGTCGGCTCGGTGCCACGGAGCACAAACACCATCGGAGCAACCTGAGCCGCGCGGCCATCTGGGCAGCCACCGGACGCCATGCTGGCCAAGCGCTTCGTCACCTCGGTACCACGGAGAACAAGTATAATCGGAGCAACCTGTACCGCGCAGAGATCTGCGCAACCACCTGACGCCCAGCTCGCCAAGCGCATCGTCGCCTCCGGGCCACGGAGCACAAGTACCATCGAAGCAACCTTCGCCGCGTGACCGTCTGCGCAGCCACTTTACCTCGCGCTCGCCAAACGCTTCGTCACCTCGATGCGAGGGAGCACAAGTACTATCTGAGCAACCTGTACCGCGCAGCCATCTAGGCAGCCAACGGATTCCGAGCTCGCAAAGCGTTTCGTCGCCTTGGGGCTACGCAGCACAAGTACCATCGCAGCAACCTCTGCCGCGCAGCCATCTAGGCAGCCACCGGACGCCGAGCTCGCCAAGCGCTTCGTCGCCTCGGGCCACGGAGCACAAGTACCATTTGAGCAACCTATGCCGCGAAGCCATCTGGGCACCCACCGGACCACGTGCTCGACAAGCGCTTCGTCGCCTCGAAGCCACGGAGCACAAGTACCATCGAAGCAACTTTCGTCGCGCGGCCGTCTGCGCATCACCGCACCCCGTGCTCGCCAAGCGCATCGTCATCTCTGGCGAGGGAGCACAGTTACACTCGGAGGCAGCCACTGCGCGCAGAGCTCGCGAAGCTCTTCGTCGCCTCTGAATCACGGAGCACAAGTACGTTCGGAGCAACCTGCGCCCCGCCGCCATGAGGGAAACCACCGGAAGCCGAGCTCGCCAAGCGCTTCGTCGCCTCGAAGCCACGGAGCACAAGTACCATCGAAGCAACCGTCGCCGCGCGGCCGTCTGCGCAGCCACTGGACCCCGTGCTAGCCAAACGGTTCGACACCTCGAGGCGAGGGAGCACAATTACCATCGGAGCAACCTGAGCCGCGCGGCCATCTGGGCAGGTACCGGACGCCGTGCTGGCCAAGCGCTTCGTCACCTCGGTAATACGGAGAACAAGTAGAATCGGAGTAACCTGTACCGCGCAGACATCTGGGCAACCACCTTACGCCGAGCTCGCCAAGCGCTTCGTCGCCTAGGGGCCACGGAGCACAAGTACCATCGTAGCAACCTTCGCCGCGCAGCCATCTAGGCACCCACCGCACGCCGAGCTTGCCAAGCGCTTCGTCGCCTCGGGGCCACGGAGCACAAGTACCTTCGGAGCAGCCTGCGCCGCGCAGCCATCTGGCCAGCCACCGGACCCAGTGCTCGCCAAACTCTTCGTCGCCTGCCTCGGTGCCACGGAGCACAAGTACCATCGGAGCAACCTGCGCCTGTTAGCAACCTTGGCAGCAACCGGACGCTGAGCTCGCCAAGCGCTTTGTCGACTCGGGGCCACGGAGAACAAGTACCATCGGAGCTACCTGCGCCCCGCAGCCATCAGGGCAACCACCGGACGCCGAGCTCGCCAAGCGCTTCGTCGGCTCGGTGCCACGGAGCACAAACACCATCGGAGCAACCTGAGCCGCGCGGCCATCTGGGCAGCCACCGGACGCCATGCTGGCCAAGCGCTTCGTCACCTCGGTACCACGGAGAACAAGTATAATCGGAGCAACCTGTACCGCGCAGAGATCTGCGCAACCACCTGACGCCCAGCTCGCCAAGCGCATCGTCGCCTCGGGGCCACGGAGCACAAGTACCATCGCAGCAACCTCTGCCGCGCAGCCATCTAGGCAGCCACCGGACGCCGAGCTCGCCAAGCGCTTCGTCGCCTCGGGCCACGGAGCACATGTACCATTTGAGCAACCTATGCCGCGAAGCCATCTGGGCACCCACCGGACCACGTGCTCGACAAGCGCTTCGTCGCCTCGAAGCCACGGAGCACAAGTACCATCGAAGCAACTTTCGTCGCGCGGCCGTCTGCGCATCACCGCACCCCGTGCTCGCCAAGCGCATCGTCATCTCTGGCGAGGGAGCACAGTTACACTCGGAGGCAGCCACTGCGCGCCGAGCTCGCGAAGCTCTTCGTCGCCTCTGAATCACGGAGCACAAGTACGTTCGGAGCAACCTGCGCCCCGCCGCCATGAGGGAAACCACCGGAAGCCGAGCTCGCCAAGCGCTTCTTCGCCTCGGGGCCACGGAGCACAACTACCATCGAAGCAACCTTCGCCGCGCGGCCGTCTGCGCAGCCACTAGACCCCGTGCTCGCCAAGCGCTTCATCACCTCGGGGCGAGGGAGCACGATTACCATCGGAGCAACCTGAGCCACGCGGCCATCTGGGCAGCCACCGGACGCCGTGCTGGCCAAGCGCTTCGTCACCTCGGGACCACGGAGAACAAGTACAATCGGAGCAACGTGTACCGCGCAGCCATCTAGGCAGCCACCGGATACCGAGCTTTCAAAGCGCTCCGTCACTTCGTGGCCACGGAGCACAAGTACAATCGGAGACACCTGCGCCTCTTAGCAACCTAGGCAGCCACCGGACGCTGAGCTCGCCAAGCGCTTTGTCGCCTCGGGGCCACGGAGCACTAGTACCATCGAAGCAACCTTCGCCGCGCGGCCGTCTGCGCAGCCACCGCACCCCGTGCTCGCCAAGCGCTTCGTCACCTCGGGCGAGGGAGCACAATTACACTCGGAGGCAGCCTACGCACGCCGAGCTCGCGAAGCTCTTCGTCGCCTCGGGACCACGGAGCACAAGTACGTTCGGTATAACCTGCGCCGCGCAGCCATCTGGGCAACTACCGGACGCCGAGCTCGCCAAGCGCTTCGTCGCCTCGGGGCCACGGAGCACAAGTACCATCGAAGCAACCTTCGCCGTGCGGCCGTCTGCGCATCCACTGGTCCCCGTTCTCGCCAAGCGGTTCGTCACCTCGGGGCGATGGAGCACAATTACCATCGGAGCAACCTGAGCCGCGTGGATATCTGGGCAGCCACCAGACGCCGTGCTGGCCAAGCGCTCCGTCACCTAGGGGCCACGGAGAACACGTACAATTGGAGCAACCTGTACAGTGCAGCCATCTAGGCAGCCACCGGATGCCGAGCTCGCAAAGCTCTTCGTTGCCTTGGGGCTACGCAGCACAAGTACCATCGGAGCAAGCTCTGCCGCGCAGCCATCTAGGCAGCCACCGGACGCCGAGCTCGCCAAGCGCTTCCTCGCCTCGGGGCCACGGAGCACAAGTTCCATCGGAGCAACCTGCGCCGATTTGCAACCTAGGCAGCCACCGGACGCTGAGATCGCCTAACGCTTCGTCGCCTCGGGCCACGGAGCACAAGTACCAGTGGAGCAACCTATGCCGCGAAGCCATCTGGGCACCCACCGGACCACGTGCTCGACAAGCGCTTCGTCGCCTCGAGGCCATGCTGCACAAGTACCATCGGAGCAACCTGCACCGCGCAGCCATCTAGGCAGCCATCGCACGCCGAGCTTGCCAAGCGCTTCGTCGCATCGGGGTGACGGAGCACAAGTATCATCGGAGCGACTTGTGCCCCGCGGCCATCTGGGCAGCTAGCGGTCGCCGATCTCGCCAAGAGTTTCGCTGCCTCGGGGCCACGGAGCACAAGTACCATCGGAGCAACCTGTGCCCCTCAGCCATCTAGGCAGCCACTGGACGCCGAGCTCGCAAAGCGCTTCGTCGCGTCGGGGCCATGCAGCACAAGTACCATCGGGGCAACCTGTGCCGCGCAGCCATCCGGGCAGCCACCGGACGCCGAGCTCGCCAAGCGCTTCGTCGCCTCGGGGCCACGCAACACAAGTACAATCGGAGCAAGCTGTGCCACTCAGCCATCTAGGCAGCCACCGGACGCCGAGCTCGCCAAGCGCTCCGTCGGCTCGGGGCCACGGAGCACAAGTACAATCGGAGACACCTGCGCCTCTTAGCAACCTAGGCAGCCACCGCACCCCGTGCTCGCCAAGCGCTTCGTCACCTCGGGCGAGGGAGCACAATTACACTCGGAGGCAGCCACCGCACGCGGAGCTCGCGAAGCTCTTCGTCGCCTCGGGACCACGGAGCACAAGTACGTTCGGAGAAACCTGCGCCGCGCAGCCATCTGGGCAACCACCGGACGCCGAGCTCGCCAAGCGCTTCGTCCCCTCGGGCCACGGAGCACAAGTACCATTGGAGCAACCTATGCCGCGAACCCATCTGGGCACCGACCGGACCACGTGCTCGACAAGCGCTTCGTCCCCTCGGGGCCACGGAGGCCAAGTACCATCGAAGCAACCTTCACCGCGCCGCCGTCTGCGCAGCCACTGGACCCCGTGCTCGCCAAGCGCTTCGTCACCTCGGCGCGAGGGAGCACAATTACCATCGGAGCAACCCGCGCCCCTCAGCCATCTAGGCAGCCACCGGACGCCGAGCTCGCAAAGCGCTTCGTCGCCTGGGGGCCCTCAGCACAAGTACCTTCGGAGTTACCTGCGCCTCTTAGCAACCTAGGCAGCCACCGGACGCTGAGCTCGCCAAGCGATTTGTCGATTCGGGGCCACGGAGCACAAGTACAATCGGAGACACCTGCGCCTCTTAGCAACCTAGGCAGCCACCGGACGCTGCCCTCTCCAAGCGCTTTGGCGCCTCGGGGCCATGGAGCACAAGTGCCATCGAAGCAACCTTCGCCGCGCGGCCGTCTGCGCAGCCACCGCACCCCGTGTTCGCCAAGCGCTTCGTCACCTCTGGCGAGGGAGCACAATTACGCTCGGAGGCAGCCACCGCACGCCGAGCTCGCGAAGCTCTTCGTCGCCTCTGGACCACGGAGCGCAAGTACGTTCGGAGCAACCTGCACCCCGCAGCCATCTGGGCAACCACCGGACGCCGAGCTCGGCAAGTGCTTCGTCGCCTCGGGGCCACGGAGCACAAGTACCATCGAAGCAACCTGCGCCGCGCAGCCATCTGGCCAGCCACCGGACCCAGTGCTCGCCAAGCGCTTCGTTGCCTCAGGGCGACGGAGCACAAGTATCATCGGAACAACCCGTGCCCCGCGGCCATCTGGGCAGCTAGCGGTCGCCGATCTCGCCAAGCGCATCGTCGCCTCCGGGCAACGGAGCACAAGTACCATCAGAACAACCTGTGCTGCGCCGCCATCTAGGGAACCACCGGAGGCCGAGCTCGCAAGGGCTTCGTTGCCTTGGGGCAGCACAAGTACCATCGGAGCAACCTGTGCCGCGCAGCCATCTAGGCAGCCACCGGACGCCGAGCTCTCCAAGCGCTTCGTCACCTCGGGACCACCGAGAACAAGTACAATCGAAGCAACCTGCACCGCGCAGCCATCAAGGCTGTCACCGGACGCCGAGCTCGCCAGGCGCTTCGTCGCCTCGGGGCCACGGAGCACAAGTAGCATCGAAGCAACGTTCGCCGCGCGGCCGTCTGCGCAGACACTGGACCCCGTGCTCGCCAAGCGCTTCGTCACCTCGGGGCGAGGGAGCACAATTACCATCGGAGCAACCTGAGCCACGCGGTCATCTGCGCAGCCACCGCACCCCGTGCTCGCCAAGCGCTTCATCACCTCTGGCGAGGGAGCACAATTACACTCGGAGGCAGCTACCGGACGCCGAGCTCGCCAAGCGCTTCGTCGCCTCGGGGCCATGGAGCACAAGTACCATCAAAGCAACCTTCGCCGCGCGGCCGTCTGCGCATCCACTGGACCCCGTGCTCGCCAAGCGGTTCGTCACCTCGGGGCGAGGGAGCACAATTACCATCGGAGTAACCTGGGCCGCGTGGCCATCTGGGCAGCCACCAGACGCCGTGCTGGCCAAGCGCTCCGTCACCTAGGGGCCACGGAGAACACGTACAATCGGAGCAACCTGTACCGCGCAGCTATCTAGGCAGCCACCGGACGCTGAGCTCGCCTAGCGCTTCGTCGCCTCGGGCCACGGAGCACAAGAACCATTGGAGCAACCTATGCCGCGAAGCCATCTGGGCACCCACCGGACCACGTGCTCGACAAGCGCTTCGTCGCCTCGGGGCCATGCTGCACAAGTACCATCGGAGCAACCTGCACCGTGCAGTCATCTAGGCAGTCATCGCACGCCGAGCTTGCCAAGCGCTCCGTCGCCTCGGGGTGACGGAGCACAAGTATCATCGGAGCAACCCGTGCCCCGCGGCCATCTGGGCAGCTAGCGGTCGCCGATCTCGCCAAGAGTTTCGTTGCCTCGGGGCCACTGAGCACAAGTACCATCGGAACAACCTGTGCCCCTCAGCCATCTAGGCAGCCACTGGACGCCGAGCTCGCAAAGCGCTTCGTCGCCTCGGGGCCACGCAACACAAGTACAATCGGAGCAAGCTGTGCCACTCAGCCATCTAGGCAGCCACCGGACGCCGAGCTCGCCAAGCGCTCCGTCGTCTCGGGGCCACGGAGCACAAGTACAATCGGAGACACCTGCGCCTCTTAGCAACCTAGGCAGCCACCGGACGCTGCGCTCGCCAAGCGCGTTGTCGCCTCGGGGCCACGGAGCACAAGTACCATCGAAGCAACCTTCGCCGCGCGGCCGTCTGCGCAGCCACCGCACCCCGTGCTCGCCAAGCGCTTCGTCACCTCGCGCGAGGGAGCACAATTACACTCGGAGGCAGCCACCGCACGCGGAGCTCGCGAAGCTCTTCGTCGCCTCGGGACCACGGAGCACAAGTACGTTCGGAGCAACCTGCGCCGCGCAGCCATCTGGGCAACCACCGGACGCCGAGCTCACCAAGCGCTTCGTCGCCTCGGGGCCACGGAGCACAAGTACCATCGAAGCAACCTTCGCCGCGCGGCCGTCTGCGCATCCACTGGACCCCGTGCTCGCCAAGCGGTTCGTCACCTCGGAGCGAGGGAGCACAATTACCATCGGAGCAACCTGAGCCACGCGGCCATCTGGGCACCCACCGGACGCCGTGCTGGCCAAGCGCACCGTCACATCGGGACCACGGAGAACAAGTACAATCGGAGGAACCTGTACCGCGCAGCCATCTAGGCAGCCACCGGACGCCGAGCTCGCCAAGCGCTTCGTTGCCTCGGGGCCACGGAGCACAAGTATCATCGGAGCAACCTGCGCAACTTTGCAACCTAGGCAGCCAACGGACGCTGAGCTCGCCAAGCGCTTCGTCGCCTCGGGGCAAAGGAACACAAGTAGCATTTAAGTAACCTTCACCACGCGGCCGTCTGCGCAGCCTCTGGACACTGTGCTCACCAAGCGCATCGTCACCTCGGGGCGAGGGAGCACAATTACCATCGGAGCAACCTGAGCCGCGCGGCCTTCTGGGCAGCCACCGGACGCCGTAGTGGCCAAGCGCTCAGTCAACTCGGGGCCACGGAGAACAAGTACAATTGGAGCAACCTGTACCGCGCAGCCATCTAGGCAGCCACCGGACCACGTGCTCGCCAAGCGCTTCGTCGCCTCGGGGCCATGGAGCACAAGTACCATCGAAGCAACCGTCGCCGCGCGGCCGTCTGCGCAGCCACTGGACCCCGTGCTCGCCAAACGCTTCGTCACCTCTGGCGAGGGAGCACAGTTACACTCGGAGGCAGCCACCGCGCGCCGAGCACGCGAAGCTCTTCGTCGCCTCAGGATCATGGAGCACAAGTACGTTCGGAGCAACCTGCGCCCCGCAGCCATGAGGGAAACCACCGGACGCCGAGCTCGCCAAGCGCTTCGTCGCCTCGGGGCCACGGAGCACAAGTACCATCGAAGCAACCGTCGCCGCGCGGCCGTCTGCGCAGCCACTGGACCCCGTGCTCGCCAAACGCTTCGTCACCTCGATGCGAGGGAGCACAAGTACTATCTGAGCAACCTGTACCGCGCAGCCATCTAGGCAGCCAACGGATTCCGAGCTCGCAAAGCGTTTCGTCGCCATGGGGCTACGCAGCACAAGTACCATCGCAGCAACCTCTGCCGCGCAGCCATCCTAGGCAGCGACCGGACGCCGAGCTCGCCAAGCGCTTCGTCGCCTCGGGCCATGGAGCACAAGTACCATTGGAGCAACCTATGCCGCGAAGCCATGTGGGCACCCACCGGACCACGTGCTCGACAAGCGCTTCGTCGCCTCGGGGCCAGGGAGCACAAGTACCAAAGAAGCAACCTTCGCCGCGCGGCCGTCTGCGCATCCACTTGACCCCGTGCTCGCCAAGCGATTCGTCACCTCGGGGTGAGGGAGCACAATTACCATCGGAGCAACCTGAGCCGCGCGGCTATCTGGGCAGCCACCGGATGCCGTGCTGGCCAAGCGCTCCGTCACCTCGGGGCCACGGAGAACAAGTACAATCGGAGCAACCTGTACCGCGCAGCCATCTGGGCAACCACCGGAAGCCGAGCTCGCCAAGCGCCTCGTCGCCTCGGGACCACGGAGCACAAGTACAATCGGAGCAACCTGCGCCTCTTAGCAACCTAGGCAGACACCGGACGCCGAGCTCGCCAAGCGCTTCTTCGCCTCGGGGCCACGGAGCACAACTACCATCGAAGCAACCTTCGCCGCGCGGCCGTCTGCGCAGCCACTAGACCCCGTGCTCGCCAAGCGCTTCATCACCTCGGGGCGAGGGAGCACGATTACCATCGGAGCAACCTGAGCCACGCGGCCATCTGGGCAGCCACCGGACGCCGTGCTGGCCAAGCGCTTCGTCACCTCGGGACCACGGAGAACAAGTACAATCGGAGCAACGTGTACCGCGCAGCCATCTAGGCAGCCACCGGATACCGAGCTTTCAAAGCGCTCCGTCACTTCGTGGCCACGGAGCACAAGTACAATCGGAGACACCTGCGCCTCTTAGCATCCTAGGCAGCCACCGGACGCTGAGCTCGCCAAGCGCTTTGTCGCCTCGGGGCCACGGAGCACAAGTACCATCGAAGCAACCTTCGCCGCGCGGCCGTCTGCGCAGCCACCGCACCCCGTGCTCGCCAAGCGCTTCGTCACCTCGGGCGAGGGAGCACAATTACACTCGGAGGCAGCCTACGCACGCCGAGCTCGCGAAGCTCTTCGTCGCCTCGGGACCACGGAGCACAAGTACGTTCGGTATAACCTGCGCCGCGCAGCCATCTGGGCAACTACCGGACGCCGAGCTCGCCAAGCGCTTCGTCGCCTCGGGGCCACGGAGCACAAGTACCATCGAAGCAACCTTCGCCGTGCGGCCGTCTGCGCATCCGCTGGACCCCGTGCTCGCCAAGCGGTTCGTCACCTCGGGGCGATGGAGCACAATTACCATCGGAACAACCTGAGCCGCGTGGATATCTGGGCAGCCACCAGACGCCGTGCTGGCCAAGCGCTCCGTCACCTAGGGGCCACGGAGAACACGTACAATTGGAGCAACCTGTACAGTGCAGCCATCTAGGCAGCCACCGGATGCCGAGCTCGCAAAGCGCTTCGTTGCCTTGGGGCTACGCAGCACAAGTACCATCGGAGCAAGCTCTGCCGCGCAGCCATCTAGGCAGCCACCGGACGCCGAGCTCGCCAAGCGCTTCCTCGCCTCGGGGCCACGGAGCACAAGTTCCATCGGAGCAACCTGCGCCGATTTGCAACCTAGGCAGCCACCGGACGCTGAGATCGCCTAACGCTTCGTCGCCTCGGGCCACGGAGCACAAGTACCAGTGGAGCAACCTATGCCGCGAAGCCATCTGGGCACCCACCGGACCACGTGCTCGACAAGCGCTTCGTCGCCTCGAGGCCATGCTGCACAAGTACCATCGGAGCAACCTGCACCGCGCAGCCATCTAGGCAGCCATCGCACGCCGAGCTTGCCAAGCGCTTCGTCGCATCGGGGTGACGGAGCACAAGTATCATCGGAGCGACTTGTGCCCCGCGGCCATCTGGGCAGCTAGCGGTCGCCGATCTCGCCAAGAGTTTCGCTGCCTCGGGGCCACGGAGCACAAGTACCATCGGAGCAACCTGTGCCCCTCAGCCATCTAGGCAGCCACTGGACGCCGAGCTCGCAAAGTGCTTCGTCGCGTCGGGGCCATGCAGCACAAGTACCATCGGGGCAACCTGTGCCGCGCAGCCATCCGGGCAGCCACCGGACGCCGAGCTCGCCAAGCGCTTCGTCGCCTCGGGGCCACGCAACACAAGTACAATCGGAGCAAGCTGTGCCACTCAGCCATCTAGGCAGCCACCGGACGCCGAGCTCGCCAAGCGCTCCGTCGGCTCGGGGCCACGGAGCACAAGTACAATCGGAGACACCTGCGCCTCTTAGCAACCTAGGCAGCCACCGCACCCCGTGCTCGCCAAGCGCTTCGTCACCTCGGGCGAGGGAGCACAATTACACTCGGAGGCAGCCACCGCACGCGGAGCTCGCGAAGCTATTCGTCGCCTCGGGACCACGGAGCACAAGTACGTTCGGAGAAACCTGCGCCGCGCAGCCATCTGGGCAACCACCGGACGCCGAGCTCGCCAAGCGCTTCGTCCCCTCGGGCCACGGAGCACAAGTACCATTGGAGCAACCTATGCCGCGAACCCATCTGGGCACCGACCGGACCACGTGCTCGACAAGCGCTTCGTCCCCTCGGGGCCACGGAGGCCAAGTACCATCGAAGCAACCTTCACCGCGCCGCCGTCTGCGCAGCCACTGGACCCCGTGCTCGCCAAGCGCTTCGTCACCTCGGGGCGAGGGAGCACAATTACCATCGGAGCAACCCGCGCCCCTCAGACATCTAGGCAGCCACCGGACGCCGAGCTCGCAAAGCGCTTCGTCGCCTGGGGGCCCTCAGCACAAGTACCTTCGGAGTTACCTGCGCCTCTTAGCAACCTAGGCAGCCACCGGACGCTGAGCTCGCCAAGCGATTTGTCGATTCGGGGCCACGGAGCACAAGTACAATCGGAGACACCTGCGCCTCTTAGCAACCTAGGCAGCCACCGGACGCTGCCCTCTCCAAGCGCTTTGGCGCCTCGGGGCCATGGAGCACAAGTACCATCGAAGCAACCTTCGCCGCGCGGCCGTCTGCGCAGCCACCGCACGCCGAGCTCGCGAAGCTCTTCGTCGCCTCTGGACCACGGAGCGCAAGTACGTTCGGAGCAACCTGCACCCCGCAGCCATCTGGGCAACCACCGGACGCCGAGCTCGGCAAGTGCTTCGTCGCCTCGGGGCCACGGAGCACAAGTACCATCGAAGCAACCTTCGCCGCGCGGCCGTCTGCGCAGCCACTGGACAACCTGCTCGCCAAGCGCTTCGTCACCTCGGGGCGAGGGAGCACAATTACCATCGGAGCAACCTGTACCGCACAGCCATCTAGGCAGCCACCGGATGCCGAGCTCGCAAAGCGCTTCGTTGCCTCGGGGCCACGGAGCACAAGTACAATCGTAGCAACCTGCACCGCGCAGCCATCTAGGCACCCACCGCACGCCGAGCTTGCCAAGCGCTTCGTCGCCTCGGGGCCACGGAGCACAAGTACCTTCGGAGCAGCCTGCGCCGCGCAGCCATCTGGCCAGCCACCGGACCCAGTGCTCGCCAAACTCTTCGTCGCCTGCCTCGGTGCCACGGAGCACAAGTACCATCGGAGCAACCTGCGCCTGTTAGCAACCTTGGCAGCAACCGGACGCTGAGCTCGCCAAGCGCTTTGTCGACTCGGGGCCACGGAGAACAAGTACCATCGGAGCTACCTGCGCCCCGCAGCCATTAGGGCAACCACCGGACGCCGAGCTCGCCAAGCGCTTCGTCGGCTCGGTGCCACGGAGCACAAACACCATCGGAGCAACCTGAGCCGCGCGGCCATCTGGGCAGCCACCGGACGCCATGCTGGCCAAGCGCTTCGTCACCTCGGTACCACGGAGAACAAGTATAATCGGAGCAACCTGTACCGCGCAGAGATCTGCGCAACCACCTGACGCCCAGCTCGCCAAGCGCATCGTCGCCTCCGGGCCACGGAGCACAAGTACCATCGAAGCAACCTTCGCCGCGTGACCGTCTGCGCAGCCACTTTACCTCGCGCTCGCCAAACGCTTCGTCACCTCGATGCGAGGGAGCACAAGTACTATCTGAGCAACCTGTACCGCGCAGCCATCTAGGCAGCCAACGGATTCCGAGCTCGCAAAGCGTTTCGTCGCCTTGGGGCTACGCAGCACAAGTACCATCGCAGCAACCTCTGCCGCGCAGCCATCTAGGCAGCCACCGGACGCCGAGCTCGCCAAGCGCTTCGTCGCCTCGGGCCACGGAGCACAAGTACCATTTGAGCAACCTATGCCGCGAAGCCATCTGGGCACCCACCGGACCACGTGCTCGGCAAGCGCTTCGTCGCCTCGAAGCCACGGAGCACAAGTACCATCGAAGCAACTTTCGTCGCGCGGCCGTCTGCGCATCACCGCACCCCGTGCTCGCCAAGCGCATCGTCATCTCTGGCGAGGGAGCACAGTTACACTCGGAGGCAGCCACTGCGCGCCGAGCTCGCGAAGCTCTTCGTCGCCTCTGAATCACGGAGCACAAGTACGTTCGGAGCAACCTGCGCCCCGCCGCCATGAGGGAAACCACCGGAAGCCGAGCTCGCCAAGCGCTTCGTCGCCTCGAAGCCACGGAGCACAAGTACCATCGAAGCAACCGTCGCCGCGCGGCCGTCTGCGCAGCCACTGGACCCCGTGCTAGCCAAACGGTTCGACACCTCGAGGCGAGGGAGCACAATTACCATCGGAGCAACCTGAGCCGCGCGGCCATCTGGGCAGGTACCGGACGCCGTGCTGGCCAAGCGCTTCGTCACCTCGGTAATACGGAGAACAAGTAGAATCGGAGTAACCTGTACCGCGCAGACATCTGGGCAACCACCTGACGCCGAGCTCGCCAAGCGCTTCGTCGCCTAGGGGCCACGGAGCACAAGTACCATCGTAGCAACCTTCGCCGCGCAGCCATCTAGGCACCCACCGCACGCCGAGCTTGCCAAGCGCTTCGTCGCCTCGGGGCCACGGAGCACAAGTACCTTCGGAGCAGCCTGCGCCGCGCAGCCATCTGGCCAGCCACCGGACCCAGTGCTCGCCAAACTCTTCGTCGCCTGCCTCGGTGCCACGGAGCACAAGTACCATCGGAGCAACCTGCGCCTGTTAGCAACCTTGGCAGCAACCGGACGCTGAGCTCGCCAAGCGCTTTGTCGACTCGGGGCCACGGAGAACAAGTACCATCGGAGCTACCTGCGCCCCGCAGCCATCAGGGCAACCACCGGACGCCGAGCTCGCCAAGCGCTTCGTCGGCTCGGTGCCACGGAGCACAAACACCATCGGAGCAACCTGAGCCGCGCGGCCATCTGGGCAGCCACCGGACGCCATGCTGGCCAAGCGCTTCGTCACCTCGGTACCACGGAGAACAAGTATAATCGGAGCAACCTGTACCGCGCAGAGATCTGCGCAACCACCTGACGCCCAGCTCGCCAAGCGCATCGTCGCCTCGGGGCCACGGAGCACAAGTACCATCGAAGCAACCTTCGCCGCGTGACCGTCTGCGCAGCCACTTTACCTCGCGCTCGCCAAACGCTTCGTCACCTCGATGCGAGGGAGCACAAGTACTATCTGAGCAACCTGTACCGCGCAGCCATCTAGGCAGCCAACGGATTCCGAGCTCGCAAAGCGTTTCGTCGCCTTGGGGCTACGCAGCACAAGTACCATCGCAGCAACCTCTGCCGCGCAGCCATCTAGGCAGCCACCGGACGCCGAGCTCGCCAAGCGCTTCGTCGCCTCGGGCCACGGAGCACAAGTACCATTTGAGCAACCTATGCCGCGAAGCCATCTGGGCACCCACCGGACCACGTGCTCGACAAGCGCTTCGTCGCCTCGAAGCCACGGAGCACAAGTACCATCGAAGCAACTTTCGTCGCGCGGCCGTCTGCGCATCACCGCACCCCGTGCTCGCCAAGCGCATCGTCATCTCTGGCGAGGGAGCACAGTTACACTCGGAGGCAGCCACTGCGCGCCGAGCTCGCGAAGCTCTTCGTCGCCTCTGAATCACGGAGCACAATTACGTTCGGAGCAACCTGCGCCCCGCCGCCATGAGGGGAAACCACCGGAAGCCGAGCTCGCCAAGCGCTTCGTCGCCTCGAAGCCACGGAGCACAAGTACCATCGAAGCAACCGTCGCCGCGCGGCCGTCTGCGCAGCCACTGGACCCCGTGCTAGCCAAACGGTTCGACACCTCGAGGCGAGGGAGCACAATTACCATCGGAGCAACCTGAGCCGCGCGGCCATCTGGGCAGGTACCGGACGCCGTGCTGGCCAAGCGCTTCGTCACCTCGGTAATACGGAGAACAAGTAGAATCGGAGTAACCTGTACCGCGCAGACATCTGGGCAACCACCTGACGCCGAGCTCGCCAAGCGCTTCGTCGCCTAGGGGCCACGGAGCACAAGTACCATCGTAGCAACCTTCGCCGCGCAACCGTCTGCGCAGCCACTTTACCTCGTGCTCGCCAAACGCTTCGTCACCTCGATGCGAGGGAGCACAAGTACTATCTGAGCAACCTGTACCGCGCAGCCATCTAGGCAGCCAACGGAATCCGAGCTCGCAAAGCGCTTCGTCGCCTCGGGCCATGGAGCACAACCACCATTGGAGCAACCTATGCCGCGAAGCCATCTGGGCATCCACCGGACCACGTGCTCGACAAGCGCTTCGTCGCCTCGGGGCCAGGGAGCAAGTGTACCATCGAAGCAACCTTCGCCGCGCGGCCGTCTGCGCAGCAACTGGACACCGTGCTCGCCAAGCGCTTCGTCACCTCGGGGCGAGGGAGCACAATTACCATCGGAGCAACCTGCGCCCTTCAGCCATCTAGGCAGCCACCGGACGCCGAGCTCGCCAAGCGCTTCTTCGCCTCGGGGCCACGGAGCACAACTACCATCGAAGCAACCTTCGCCGAGCGGCCGTCTGCGCAGCCACTGGACCCCGTGCTCGCCAAGCGCTTCATCACCTCGGGGCGAGGGAGCACGATTACCATCGGAGCAACCTGAGCCACGCGGCCATCTGGGCAGCCACCGGACGCCGTGCTGGCCAAGCGCTTCGTCACCTCGGGACCACGGAGAACAAGTACAATCGGAGCAACGTGTACCGCGCAGCCATCTAGGCAGCCACCGGATGCCGAGCTCGCAAAGCGCTCCGTCACCTCGTGGCCACGGAACACAAGTACCATCGAAGCAACCTTCGCCGCGAGACCGTCTGCTCAGCCACTTTACCTCGCGCTCGCCAAACGCTTCGTCACCTCGATGCGAGGGAGCACAAGTACTATCTGAGCAACCTGTACCGCGCAGCCATCTAGTCAGCCAACGGATTCCGAGCTCGCAAAGCGTTTCGTCGCATTGGGGCTACGCAGCACAAGTACCATCGCAGCAACCTCTGCCGCGCAGCCATCTAGGCAGCCACCGGACGCCGAGCTCGCCAAGCGCTTCGTCGCCTTGGGCCACGGAGCACAAGTACCATTTGAGCAACCTATGCCGCGAAGCCATCTGGGCACCCACCGGACCACGCGCTCGACAAGCGCTTCGTCGCCTCGGGGCCGGGAGCACAAGTACCATCCAAGCAACCTTCGCCGCACGCCCGTCTGCGCAGCCACTGGACACCGTGCTCGCCAAGCGCTTCGTCACCTCGGGGCGAGGGAGCACAATTACCATCGGAGCAATCTGAGCCGCGCGGCCATCTGGGCAGCCACCGGACGCCGTGGTGGCCAAGCGCTCCGTCACCTCTGGGCCACGGAGAACAAGTACAATCGGAGCAACCTGTACCGCGCAGCCATCAAGGCAGCCACCGAATGCCGAGCTCGCAAAGCGCTTCGTTGCTTCGGGGCCACGCAGCACAAGTACCATCGGAGCAACCTGCACCGCGCAGCCATCTAGGCACCCACCGCACGCCGAGCTTGCCAAGCGCTTCGTTGCCTCGGGGCCACGGAGCACAAGTACCTTCGGAGCAACCTGCGCCGCGCAGCCATCTGGCCAGCCACCGGACTCAGTGCTCGCCAAACTCTTCGTCGCCTGCATCGGTGCCACGGAGCACAAGTACCATCACAGCAACCTGCGCCTCTTAGCAACCAAGGCAGCAACCGGACGCTGAGCTCGCCAAGCGCTTTGTCGACTAGGGGCCACGGAGAACAAGTACCATCGGAGCTACCTGCGCCGCGCAGCCATCTCGGCATTCACCGGACCACGTGCTCGACAAGCGCTTCGTCGCCTCGGGGCCAGGGAGCACAAGTACCATCGAAGCAACCTTCGCCGCGCGGCCGTCTGCGCAGCAACAGGACCCCGTGCTCGCCAAGCGCTTCGTCACCTCGGGGCGAGGGAGCACAATTACCATCGGAGCAACCTGCGCCCTTCAGCCATCTAGGTAGCCACCGGACGCCGAGTTCGCCAAGCGCTTCGTCGCCTCGGGGCCACGGAGCACAAGTACCATCGAAGCAACCTTCGCCGCGCGGCTGTCTGCGCATCCACTTGTCCCCGTGCTCGCCAAGCGGTTCGTCACCTCGGGGCGAGGGAGCACAATTACCATCGGAGCAACCTGAGCCGCGCGGCCATCTGGGCAGCCACCGCACGCCGTGCTCGCCAAGCGCTCCGTCACCTCGGGGCCACGGAGAACAAGTACAATCGGAGCAACCTGTACCGCGCAGCCATCTAGGCAGCCACCGGATGCCGAGCTTGCAAAGCGCTTCGTTGCCTTGGGGCTACACAGCACAAGTACCATCGGAGCAACCTCTGCCGCGCAGCCATCTAGGCAGCCACCGGACAACGTGCTCGTCAAGCGCTTCATCGCCTCGGGGCCATAGACCACAAGTACCATCGGAGCAAGCTGCACCGCGCAGCCATCTAGGCCCCCACCGCACGCCGAGCTTGCCAAGAGCTTCATCGCCTCGGGGCCACGGAGCACAAGTACCTTCGGAGCAACCTGCGCCGCGCAGCCATCTGGCCAGCCACCGGACCCAGTGCTCGCCAAGCTCTTCGTCGCCTCGGTGCCACAGAGCACAAGTACCATCGGAGCAACCTGCGCCTCTTAGCAACCTTGGCAGCCACCGGACGCTGAGCTCGCCAAGCGCTTTGTCGACTCGGGGCCACGGAGAACAAGTACCATCGGAGCTACCTGCGCCGCGCAGCCATCTGGGCAGCCACCGGACCACGTGCTCGCCAAGCGCTCGTCGCCTCGGGGCCATGGAGCACAAGTACCATCGAAGCAACCTTCGCCGCGCGGCCGTCTGCGCAGCCACTGGACACCGTGCTCGCCAAGTGTTTAGTCACCTCGGGGCGAGGGAGCACAATTACCATCGGAGCAACCTGAGCCGCGCGGCCATCTGGGCAGCCACCGGACGCAGTGGTGGCCAAGTGCTCCGTCACCTCGGGGCCACGGAGAACAAGTACAATCGGAGCAACCTGCACCGCGCAGCCATCTAGGCACCCACCGCACGCCGAGCTTGCCAAGCGCTTCGTCGCCTCGGGGCCACGGAGCACAAGTACCTTTGGAGCAACCTGAGCCGCGAAGCCATCTGGCCAGCCACCGGACCCAGTGCTCGCTAAGCTCTTCGTCGCCTCGGTGCCACGTAGCACAAGTACCATCGGATCAACCTCCGCATTTTAGCATCCTAGGCAACCAACGGACACTGAGCTCGCAAAGCGCTTCGTTGCCTTGGGGCTACGCAGCACAAGTGCCACCGGAGCAACCTCTGCCGCGCAGCCATCTAGGCAGCCACCGGACGCCAAGCGCTTCGTAGCCTCGGGGCCACGGAGCACAAGTACCATCGGAGCAACCTGCGCCGCTGTGCAACCTAGGCAGCCACGGGACGCTGAGCTCGCCTAGCGCTTCGTCGCCTCGGGCCACGGAGCACAAGTACCATTGAGCAACCTATGCCGCGAAGCCATCTGGGCACCCACCGGACAACGTGCTCGACAAGCGCTTCATCGCCTCGGGGCCATAGAGCACAATACGATCGGACCAACCTGCACCGCGCAGCCATCTAGGCATCCACCGCACGCCGAGCTTGCCAAGCGCTTCGTCGCCTCGGAACCACGGAGCACAAGAACCTTCGGAGCAATCTGCGCCGTGCAGCCATCTGGCCAGCCACCGGACCCAGCGCTCGCCAAGCGCTTCGTCACCTCGGGGCGAGGGAGCACAATTACCATCGGAGCAACCTGAGCCGCGCAGCCATCTGGGCAGCCATCGGACGCCGTGCTGGCCAAGCGCTTCGTCACCTCGGTACCACGGAGAACAAGTACAATCGGAGCAACCTCTACCGCGCAGACATCTGGGCAACCACCTGACGCCGAGCTCCCTAAGCGCTTCGTCGCCTCGGGGCCACGGAGCACAAGTACCATCGAAGCAACCTTCGCCGCGCGACCATCTGCGCAGCCACTTTACCTCGTGCTCGCCATATGCTTCGTCACCTCGGTGCGAGGGAGCACAATTACCATCGGAGCGACCTGAGCCGCGCGGCCATCTGAGCAGCCACCGGATGCCGTGCTGGCCAAGCGCTTCGTCACCTCGGGACCACGGAGAACAAGTACAATCGGAGCAACCTGTACCGCGCAGCCATCTAGGCAGCCTCCGGACGCCGAGCTCGCCAGGCGCTTCGTCGCCTCGGGTCACGGAGAACAAGTGCCATTGGAGCAACCTATGCCGCCAAGCCATCTGGGCATCCACCGGACCACGTGCTCGACAACCGCTTCGTCGCCTCGGGGCTACGGAGCACAAGTACCATAGAAGCAACCTTCGCCGCGCGGCCGTCTGCGCAGCCACTGGACCCCGTGCTCACCAAGCGCTTCGTCACCTCGGGAAGAGGGAGCACAATTATCATCGGAGCAACCTGCGCCCCTCAGCCATCTAGGCAGCCACGGGACGCTGAGCTCGCCAAGCGCTTTGTCGACTCGGGGTCACGGAGAACAAGTACCATCGGAGCAACCTGCGCCGCGCAGCCATCTGGGACCCCACCGGACCACGTGCTCGCCAAGCGCTTCGTCGCCTCGGGGCCACGGGGCACAAGTACCATCGAAGCAGCCTTCGCCGCGCGGCCGTCTGCGCAGCCATTGCACCCCGTGCTCGCCAAGAGCTTCGTTACCTCTGGCGAGGGAGCACAATTACACTCGGAGGCAGCCACCGCACGCCGAGCTCGCGAAGCTCTTCGTCGCCTCGGGACCACGGAGCACAAGTACGTTCGGAGCAACCTGCGCCGCGCAGCCATCTGGGCAGCCACCGGACGCTGAGCTCGCTAAGCGCTTCGTCGCCTCGGGGCCATGGAGCACAAGTACCATCGGAGCAACCGCACCGCGCAGCCATCTAGGCAGCCACCGCACGCCGAGCTTGCCAAGCGCTTCGTCGCCTCGGGGCCACGGAGCACAAGTACCTTCGGAGCAACCTGTGCCGCGCAGTCATCTAGGCAACCACCGGATGCCGAGCTCGCCACGTGCTTCGTCACCTGGGGGCCACGGAGCACAAGTACCATCGGAGCAACGTGTGCCATGCGGCCATCTGGGCAGCCACCGGACGCCGAGCTCGCAAAGCGCTTCCTCGCCTCGGGGCCACGCAGCACAAGTACCATCGGAGCAACCTGTGCAGCGCAGCCATCTGGCAGCCACCGGACCCCGTGCTCGCGAAGCGCTTCGTCGCCTCGGTGCTACGGAGCACAAGTACCATCGGAGCAACGTCTGCCATGCGGCCATCTGGGCAGCAACCGTACCTCGTGTTCGCCAAGAGCTTCTTCGCCTCGGTACCATGCAGCACCAACGGAAGACAAAACGCTGGTGACAACCACCACCACCTCTGTGGCAAAGCGAAGAGGTGCTTAAGCTCCGAGAAGCGCATGCTCAGAGATGTACACAGCCGGCCACAGCCGTCAGCCGTTCCCCACATCCTGAAGGGTGAGTTTGCTTCTAAGCATTCTCTCTCCCGAATGGATTTGATGCCCTTGCGGGATTTTCCTCTATGCTGCTTCTCCGAACGCTGTATTCAATTTCTTCGGTCAGGGTGCGTGTTAAGTTTCAGGTGGGCGGCATGAAGGTCCCACCAGCTCTCCTTCAGAAGTATACATTTCACCGAATGAACGTCGATGTTTACATTCGCCTGGCGGCTCCGTGTTGCCTCTCTGATTGGCTCTGAGATGTGTCAGTCAGTGTCAGCGTGTGTGACACTCGCTGTCAGTTACAGACGCTCTTTTCGCGTCGACGTGAAATTGACGTGGCGTCGAAAATATATTTTTAGCAGTGGTATTCTTGGTGCCCGGCTGGTAATTTTTTATTATTGTGATGAGCAAAAGAAGCTACAGGCCGTACGGATGTGAACACATGTGCTCGACTTGCCAATGTGAGGAAAGCAGCTGTATATTCGAAATGGCCGCTTCCTGTAGTCTGATTGGCCGCATTGACTTCACGTGAAAGACGAGATACGCACGTAATAAGGAGTGATGTCAAACTGACTTTTCATCACATACAATGTGCCGCCAATGGGAAAAATGGAAATGAATTTGGTTTTTAGGGAAAGGAAATGGCGCCGCATCTGTCTCGCATATAGGCGGACACCAGATCCGCGCCATAAGGGAAGGGATGAAGAAGGAAGTGAAAGAAGAAATGAAGAGGTGCCTTAGTGTAGGGCTCCGGAATAATTTCGGCCACCTGGGGACCTTTACCGTGCACTGAGATAGCAGAGCACACGGGCGCCTTAGCGTTTCGTCTCGATCGAAGCGCAGGCGCCGCAGTCGGGTTCCAACCCTAGAACTGCGAATTCACCGCCATAATTTCGCTCTGCTGCAAAGTTTACACGGCTGATTTATACGGTGTTAAGACCCCACAGTTTAACAGGTAGTTATGTGATGCCAAAACTAAGCTTATAAATGTCTTGTTTTCATTGCACAATGCAATGAAACAGCGTCATAAGGGCAGATCTGAAAAGTGCAGCGTTTGAAAGCGTAAATAACGAGAGCTTAAATGCGCAGTCGCATTGGGGGGAGGGGGGTGGCTGGCTGCGCTCCCGTTGCAAACTCTTCGCTCGCACTGAGAAATCATCGCTCCGTGCGGTTAATGGAGCGTGGCAATTGCGGCGCCGGCTGTGCATGTTGCTGAGTTTTGCTGATCGTTGCATTTATTCGTCGTTTATTAAACCCTTATGATCCCTATGATTGCTTACGCATTCTATATAAGACGGGCATTGAGCCCGTCAGATACAGTTAAATAGAGGGAAGCAGGGGCTGCAGAGAGAGACGGAGACCGCAGCTGTCATCCATTGTTTTCAGACCAATCAGTTATCAGTATTCTGGCCCATCAGTTTGGTGCCTTGCAATGGCGCATGCGTGACGTAAGCTCATTCTGCTTTACGACAAGGACAACGACGCTTTATAAACGGAATCATGGCCCCAAGAACTAACGCGGAAAAAAAATTATTCAGGGCTGTCGAGTTTGAAACAACAACAATGGTGCCATGCGCTCACAGTTCCCTAATCCAGAACATTCCTGGCCAACTAGTGGCCTGCGCGAGAATACCAAGTCATTCGTGCTAACGGGCGCTAGTTTCTCGCGACTCGTGCGGTGTGAAACGGTGTTTCAGTTCTCTACCATTCGGGATGCCTAAGTGTAAAGGGAAAGAAAGAGAAAAGCGATCATCCACGGAGTTTTATTGCGTTCCATTTAGTGTGCCCTCTCGACGGAAAGTCTTCACAGTACTGTCTTGTTGCACATCGGGAAACAAGACTATGCCTTCAGGAGACTGCTAAAGACTAAAAACCTGAGATCAGGAAAAAACATTTCTGTGGCCATGGTTGCTTATTCAAATTAATTGACTCGGGACGACTACTTTCCTACCGGGAGTTATCAACTTACCTCCTGACCACTAGTTCAATGTCCCATAGTTGTGCTGTGATCAAAATTTTGTTTTTTAGACGTGGCGTCACTAAAAATTAAACTTGTCGTGGAGCATTGTGTGTTAGCTCCAGCTGTTTTTATGGCCGTCTAACTGACGCTTGCCCTCGGTGTGTAAGTCATTAGGCTAAGGTTTCAGTGCGCTCGAGCTGCGAAAGTGCCACGCTCAGCACAGGCGGACGACAAAGCGACGATATAATTGAGGACAAGCAGATATTCATCTTGCTTCCTCCACATGATCCCATAGCAACGCTTGGCGGTGCGGTTGCGAACACGCCGACAACGAAAGTACCAAGTGCGTTCGTACAACGAAGTTCACGAACGGCATTAAACCAGGGAGTTTAGAACTTCTTGCTTGGCTATTTGTTGCACGGCTATTGTAAAGAAAGCACACACAAAAGAGCTCAAGAAAGACGATGAGGGCGGAAACAGCGCAGACTGTTGGTGCTCAATCCGTCTTGAGGGTATTTCCTGCATTCACCTTTTATGTGTGCGCAACTCTTTCTTAACAATAGGCATAATTCCAATGACCTTGGCAACTCTTTTGAGCGCAGCCCGCCGTGTGCATCACTCGCCGTCCCTTCGTTCAGCTGCCCGAACTGCCAGATGTTCGGTGAAGATAGACGTGCTATAGCCGAACTGGAGTTTGCTTGACGCTCGTCATATTCCTTTTGAGTAAATTTTACTGTGTAAAAACGAGATTCCATTTTGGGCTACTATAGCTTCTATCCATTGTTTCGTTATAGCGGGGCTTGCAAATACCGTACAGACCGCACTTGTCTACTGGCGCCGCCACTTCCACACACACTGAAGCTTGGACGCTCGATCCCTCAAGTGAGTGCAGGGCGCTCAACGTGCCTCTCTCGAGACCCCTCCTTTCTCACCCCGCAAAAACTAGGACGACGCTTAACCTTCGCCTTTAAGAGTAGAACCACTGTCGTCTCTAATCAGCAGCCACTATTTTCTGTCACGCGAAAAAAGGAGGGGGTATGGCTCCGCTTTCTCCGCAGATGAACGGGATCGCAGCGCCCCTCGGATGACGGCCTCCGCGACGGATTGAAATTTTCCGCCGGAAAGCCGAGACCTAATGTCAAAAGTAGTATCGGTTCACCACGTGTCGGCTGACTCTGCGGCACCGCGGCGGTTTTGTAACTCATCCTCTTCCTCCGATTGGCGATGCCCGAATCACACCTAACTCATCGATACCTCACGCATACACATGCAGGAAACGGTTGAAGTACGTTAACCATCTCTGAGATCGAATTAATCTGGTTGAATTACCTAATCGCTCTTCTGAATAGTCATAATTAACAAAATACGCATCAGTGCATGCCCTTAAGACACCATAGCAAGTCAAAGATCCCAACGCATTCAACATTTCCACCTCTGTCCGAATCAAACTGACGAGCGTTTGTGGCCTATGGGCGGCATGCCCAAATAGCAATCCAAGATTCGTTGGTATGAATGCCACCTATTTGACCCCCCGCCTTTTTCGCCGCAATTACTTCACTTCCCTTATAAAGCCTCGTCACACTCCATAGACTAAAGTTTCTTTATCAATTTATTCATAACGCATTCAGCATGTATCCTTCTACTCACATTAGTTTTAATGATTCCAGACAAACTCGTCACAAGCATGAATTTACAATTAATGAATGTTCTTGTGCTAACAACACATATTACTTTTCCTTTTTTCCCCGAGCCATAAGAGAATGGAATGGCCTGGATAATTGTATAACTGCGCATGCTTCGTTTGAAAAGTTCGCTGAGCTCGCAGCCTCATCGGTCCTATCAGCAAGCCAGACCTGATTATCATGTTCAGTCTTTATTGGCTTTGTGTTGTTGCCCGCTCGATGTGTATCTAGTTTAATACTGTATGAAGGAATGTAACAGGATGGTTCCATCCCGCTCCTTTTTATGGCCGGCCTTTGCAAATACAGGTTCCAATGTTAGGCCAATTGCCTTTACTGCTTTGGATGTGTTTTAACGCATGCTTTGAAGACCGGAATTGCGAACTATCTTTCGTCAACTATACCGCACTCGATGTGACCGTTTATTGATGCTTTATTATCTTGTTTCTTTAAACCTTAGTGCTGACCCTTGTGTTGCTTTCTGTAAATTTGTATCTTGCTTATAAATCCACCCCTGTAACAGTCCCAGTGGGACTAACCGTATGATAACTATTATAAACATCCGTAAGATTCTGCGATCAATTCGAGGATGCTAGCACCAATCTGTCTTGCACAGTGCGTGTTCTGCACGTTGACAGAACAGTATATGTACGGGACGCAAGAGTGACCGCCGGAGTTTGAGTTAACCACGCGAGGTCCTGCGGTCATTGAAAGGAGGCTTCATTCATTAAAAACGGAGTTGTTATAATAGCTAAGGAAGGTATAGAAATGAAACGCAGGCGTCGCCATCCTTGGCCATTTTCGCAAACAATGTACGATGCTTGAGGCCATTCGTTTAAGAGAGATCCTTGAGGTTAGCCAATGCTGCTATTTGCTCCCAAACGGGAATCACGTAGTATTTGATTCGGGAGGCGTAAAAATTGTTTTTAGATAAAAATTTCTTGGCGATAAACGTGTCATGCAAGAGTACAAATATAAACACATGCTTAAAGAGCCACAAGATCAGTGTTCACTGAGAACAAAAGTTGGGTGTAGTTGTTTTCCATGCCTTTTTAAATTACCATAGCTTACGCAAGCACCTTTAACTATGCCGAGTATCCAGAGCGGCAGTGCCACAGAAAATATAAACTTGCCTCAGGTGCGAAACATTTATCTGCGTCATCTGTAGCTTTTGAGCTCACTCGCTTTTTAAACTTACGAGATGGGTGCAAGCATTGCCTGCTTCTCATAACCGTTACTTAACAGGACGGCTAAACTACCGGCGAAAGTAACGCCAATATGCAAAAAGGCGAACGGGCTCGTATACCTGTTAATACATTCCTTCTTTGTGTGCGCAGAGTTCAATATCCGAAACTATGACCGGCAAACACTTCTCCTTTGTCGCATTATGTAGAAGTGTCGCTGAAGGAGCTGGAGGTGTTTCTAAGGGTGGCTCACTGTGACCACAATTGTACCTCATTGTCTCGCTTTGTATGACGCCACATTGGCCACAGCGGTCACTGGGAAACAATTTGCTGCGTTGAACACGATTTCTTAGTGGCCGCTGTCTGTCTCCTTCGTTGATTCACCAGCCTCATTAACTCTTCTCTCGACTGCGCAGGCTGCCGATGCTCATCTTTGTTGCCATCCTGGGTGTGTCGCGACGGTCCTGAGAGGCACGAAAAATCTGGCGGATGTTCAGATTTTGTTTTTGCATAAGTTTTCGTTAAGAATGAACAGTGATTAATAGCGTTGGCAATTATTACATAAAAAAACGCGATAGCCGTCTCCTCACTCCTTTACCACCTTAAAAGCTCTCTTTCATCGTTACATATCCAACATTATTGGACAAAAAACTTGAATATTGCAAACCTGTACGGTGCTCGTATGGGAATACTGATGGTAATGGTCTTTTCTTCCGATATGCAGCAAAATATTTCTTTTATAGCCTTTCTAAGGCCCGTATTTAGCAATTAAAACTGCCTTAGAAAACCAATAGAGAACGCTTTTGACGACAGCAAAAACGTTAGTAGGAAAAAAATGGAAGCCCGCCGACCGGAGGTCTGTGGATATTGATTGTTGGAGTAAGATCTTAAATGTTAGAAAAAGAATTCATAAACTCGCTTCCCTTAAAAAATGCCTTCGTCCAGAATTGTTGGGTGTGATCCATCGCTGTTCACTGCGAGGCGGAGAGCGTATCACACATACTAGATAAAGCATTCAGTCGAAGGAGTTTAGAGGAGAGAGAATCATTACTGACAGATTTCCTGCAACACCTACTCCTAGGTCATATAACCACTGGTGGTACGCTCTCGGCAGGGCCTACTTCACGACAAAACGCCCCACAAGGGGAGGTCCACCATGATAACACGTTGTCCCTCAGCAAAGGAGTACGGCAGTTTTCGTTTATGACGCGCTACACTAACGGCACTAAATAGTTATGGTTTGCAGTCGGCTCCATTCAGGAGTGAAAAAGAAATCACATACACTAAGATAAATGAATGCGCGTGTTGATGCGGCTGTGCTGGGATACAGCGCCGCAATACAACACGAGCCCTGTTACGCTTCCCTAAGGCCAACTTCCGAAATTGCACGGCATTGCTGAGACACCCGTTTGCAAAGCTCTCGAACTTATGGGAGAAGTAATAGCTGCGGTTGATGCAAAGAAATGGTCTTTTACATTACGAACCTTTTATCACTACTGTCATCCTGGGGGTGAGAAGTTGGTCGTACTGAACGAAGTATCGCCACTTGAAATCCTCAATCCATGTGTAAAGTCAGCATGCAGCCAACAATGTGAGTGACGTTTTGGCTAGTGAAGCATGCAAATGATGCAGTGAAGCTAGAGTTTGTTTTTTATTAGTTTATCGATGAAACTGTAAACTGTGTTGCAAATTATTAAACGTAAAGAACGCATCAGTCGTCTCATCATTCCTTCAACAACATATAAATGCTCTGTGGGCACATATCTACTGTAGGGGACTGTTCACTCGTCAAAAGGTGGTCAAACTGCAAGTAGAACTGAATTTAAAAAAATGGAGTAGACATTTAGTTTGGTTTATATTGGTTTAATGTCCTAAGGCGACTGAGGCTTTGAGAGACGCCGTAGTGAAGGGCTCCGGAAATTTCGACCACCTGGGCTTCTTTATCCTGGACTTACATCGTACAGTACACGGGCCTCTAGAATTTCGCCTCCATCGAAATTCCACCGCCGCGGCCGGGATCGAACCCGGGTCTTTCAGCACAGCGGCCGAGCGCCATAACCACTCAGCCACCGCGGCGGCTGTAGTCGACATTTAAGCTCCGCCTTAAATGCATGACGCAATATCGTATTGGGTTAATTCTCATATATGCAGTAGGTCATTCTCTACATTCATAGATCCCTGGGAGTCCTCATGCCCCTCCTTCGGCAGTGATGCAGCGGCTGAACGATGCGTCACTGCCCTGCGATCGAAGGTGTTCCAAGCGGCGGGCCTCGTGTGTGCCCCAGGTTGACCTTCCCGACCGACTAATCAATTTAACTGCCATCTGCCAGAGTCTTTCTCGTGATATTTGGCCCACAACGCGGACTCTGACGCCGACAGCGCCGACAGCAGATTTTCTGGACAATGGGGCCTTTAAAACTATCGAGTCTATACTTCGAGAGGCTACCAGAAAGACTGAGTGCACCAATACATGTTTGACCAATCATTCAGCTATATCATCCGCAGGTCAGGAGAAATCATGCGCTTTACGCCATAAAATCGGACAATCCGTTTCTGTTGCTGCTCCTACGTCCACAAGTGCTATTCGTAAGTTTCAGCGAATGCGTTGACCTGACACTTGCTCTCCTATGGAAACACTGAAACCAACCCCGCCCCACCAAGGACGCGCTCCGACAGCTCGAAGTCCGAAATGAAGGACTATCCTGTAGTGACCAACGCATAATTGGCAATGTTTATGCGCATCAACGACCGGACCTTGGCATTTGCCAAAGGCCAGATCCATGGAGCTCTGCGCAAACATTAAGATGAAAGACAAAAACATCGCTATAACGTAAAATTTTAGTTAATTAAATTGCCCCGAAGTTCTTAAATCGAGTACTAATATTCCTAATGCCATTGACCCTGGCTGTCTTCTATTCAGGACGCCGATAAACAATTTACAGCGCTCCAGGCAGCACTCCAGTCTCGTTTAAATTATCTGGAACACCAATTCAGAAGAAATAACTTGATTCTGCGTGGAATGGCTGATGCACGCGAAACATGGAATTAGGAGAGAAAGCACTTGCTTCGTTTTCAAACGCAGCCTGCAGCGAATCTACCGAATAATGCATCCACAGGATTCATTTTTAAAAGTTTTACAGATTTTTATTTAAAATCCTGAGTGATACATTGGTGTGGTCTGTTCCGCTGGATTGTACAGCGAAACAGATATGCACATTTTATGAATCAGTAACTATACGGATAATTTACTTCAATGAACTTTTAAACTGATTTTTAATTTAAGGGGAACGGTTTAATTGCGAAATCGATGGCCGTCAAATTGAAGGTGAGCTCTGGTTTCAGGTTTTTTGAATCGGCAATGTTTGAAATATCGAACGCAAGAAATGCGCCCATACATCATCTTATCCGTATTTGATGCGGTAGAAGTGCGAGAAGCGCCATTTTAGAGATATGCAATAATGTAAAACAAAATCAGCGAGCTTTAAAAGCATATTTTTGAATTAGATATTTAGAACCACATTGCCAATTAAGAAAACAAACAGAGCTAACCTTCGGCGTTGACGGCCATCAGTTTCACAATATAAGCGTACCCCCTAAATTCGAAACTGAAAAGCTTATTAGTTGATTTTAGCTAATTGATAGTTTCCTTATTGATTGATATGAGGTACAAATTGTGCGCCTTGCTGTGCTGTATTGCCCAGCCCAATCGAAAACACCGACGTATCTCTCGCAGTTATTCAAATATAACTGTGTAAATGTTAGTCACCCCGCAGAACGCGCCAATCGACTTGAAACCTTTTCACCACAAAACGTCACCCTGTTATCACATTTTTCTATTTCGACCACAAAGCGAACGTATTTGACCTCCGTGTGTAGATAATAAGCCAAAAAAATTCATATCGGGACAGTTTTTCCCCAGTCACGCATCTAGCCTGAAAGAAACTAACCTCAATTCATGAAAAGCCGACCTTAGTCCCCAAGGTTCCCCTTTCTACATAACATGCTGGTCGGTAATCACGCGTTCTACATCTTTAATCCTTGAATTAACTGCATTAAAGAACTGCGAGCCAGATCATCTGCGAAAGTGCATAGAGCTGCCTCCTTCCCCTATACGCAACGAATATTTCGGTCAGCGAAGAAGCAGGGAACCCACATGAATGAATGGAAGAGCTTTATTTTCGTCAGAACGCATGTGCGAACGATTCTTTGCTAGATGGCCATCAACACATAGCTGTCTGCGACCTTAGTGGCCCACTTCACGGCCTCTCGACGACATAGTCTGAGCTGGCCAACACGGCCTCCCACTGCTCGAGAGAAGGATCAGGCATAATATCCTCCGGTGGCTATGCTACTCCTCCATAATATGTGATCATAGGTTGCCAGTTCTTGACACCATCTGTATCCCGGCTGAATGTCCTGGTAGATCTTGCTTAACACGTACGGGTTGAAGAACGATCTCGTCTCCAATCTTCGCCAGATGCATTCCTACGCCTTTTTCAATTGCTTTTCCGGGGGTGGGTAAAATCTCCACTCAAGTTTCTACTGGTTACCCAGCTATCTTAAGCGGTACAGATGACACGGATGTGCACGATTGGTTGGCCTCCTATGAAATCGTAAGCGCATAAAATAAGTGGGGCGATGGCATCAAGCTCAAGAACGTTATCTTTTATTTGAGCGACGTAGCCAATCTGTGGTTTCAAAACCACGAGGCTGACATCTAAAGCTGGGCAGCTCTCAAAACCAGTCTGACAGAAGTATTTGGCCGTCCCGCAGTGAGTAAGCTTCGCGCCGAGCAACGCTTGCAAAGTCGGGCCCAGCAAACCGGTGACAACTTCATCAGTTATATAGAAGATGTGGTCGACCTCTGAAAGCGTGTCAACCCTTCTATGAGCGAGGCCGACGAGATCAGACATATTATCAACGACATTGAGGATGATGCCTTCCAGATGATCGTCGCCAAGGATCCCCAGACTGTCTTCGGTGGCATCGGCTACTGCCAAAGGTCCGATGAGCTGCGCAAACAGCGCCTTTCTTCCCGGCGTGCAGGCTTTCAGGGGGCCACACTTTTCAGCTTGGCTCTCCCAGGGGACGGTGCTCTGGACCAACAGTCGCTCCTCCAGGGAATTCAGCAGTTTGTACGTGAGGAAGTCGCACGCCAGCTATCTTTGTCTACCTGCCCGCCTACGCCTGCGCCGTCGCTCACTCCCAAGTCCCAAGTCGCTGAAGTCGCTAAAGGAGCAAGTCACTGAAGTCTTGCCACTCCTCCTCAGCCAGCCCTGATCGCGGCTCCTCTGACGTACGCCGATGCCGTGGTGCGGTCGCGGCACTCACCTGCTGCCCCTGTCTACAGGCCACCTTACCGGCAGTTAGAACCCAGCGGCCTGCAACCCCACCTTACCGTCCGGTTGCACGCCCCACATCACAGCCGCTGCCACTCAACCCCTGGCGCACACAAGACAACCACCATATTTGCTACGCCTGTGGCGTCGCTAGCCGCGTGGCTTGTTTGTGACGCAGTCGTGACCACCGTCCCTATGATTGTAGGCTTGAGCCGACGTACGACCTTCCGCCGACGTTCTCGCCTGCGTCACACGAGCCGCCTGCGAATTCTTCTTCTCTAGTTACCATCTTCGCTCCCACCGCTCGCCGTCTCCTGGCCGCCGTTCCCGTTCGGCGGTTCTCCGCCGCCAACCTGCCATCCACGCGGAAAACTAATGGCCGCAGTTCCGGAAGCAACTATTGCGTCATCAGCGACTATCTCAAGACCTGTTTCTGAGCCTGTGAATATTATTAATGTGTTCGTTGAGGGAGTTGCTGCCGAAGCACTTGTTGACACTAGCGCATTCGTTTCCGTTCTCAGTTACACCCTCTGTCGCAAACTCAAAAAAGTGACGACGGCCTGTCCTGCCGTTTCTCTCCGCACCGCCAGCGCTCAGGACATTGGACCGTTAGCCGCCTGCACCGCCCGTCTGCCTATCTAGAACGTTCCTTACACAATCGAGTTCATCGTTCTCGCCCGCTCCTCTCACGACGTTATCATTGGTTGGCACTTGGTCTCCTCACAAAATGCCGTTATGACTGCGCCCATGCTCAGCTTGACTTGTGGCCCTACAGTGACGCTCCCTCGGATGTACCCGATGCTGCAGTGTTCGTCTCAGAGGACACAGATGTTCCCCCTTTCTCTTCAGTGCTGGTGCCTCTTTTTTATGCTGCTCTCTGAGATGCAACTGTCACTTATACCCCCTTTTTACGATGCGCTGACCAGGAGTCTGTTTTGCTGCCTCATGCCATGCTGACAATTCTTCGCGGCTCCAGCGCAATTTATGTGGCCAACCCGTTCTCCTGCCCTACCACTTTACTCCGTGGCCAATCGCTAGGTAGTGTTGCCTTTCTCGATGCCGCCTCCGCATACCCCCTCGTCGATAGCACGGCCGGCCTTCACGCCAGCGCCATTACGCCTGTTTCTATCGCCAATCAGTCTTCTGTCGATATTTTTCACCGTTCTGCCGATGCCGCCCTGACGCCTACCAAACGAGACCAGTTTGTCGCCGTTGTGCACCGTTTTGAAGCTTCGTTTGACTACCAGCAACCTTCCTTGAGCCGCACCACCACCGTTACCCACTGTATTGACACGGGCTCCCAAGCCTCGTTGCTGCATTCGTCACACCCGACGGGCTCTATGAATTTATTGTCATGCCCTTCGGCCTCTGCAATGCACACGCCACTTTCGAGCGCATGATTGACAACGTACTCCGAGGGCTCAAACGGCACACATGCCTTTGTTACCTAGACGATGTTGTGATCTTTTCCCCGGAATTTTCGTCTCAGCTCCAGCGCCTTGAGAGCGTTCTTCGCTGCCTGGCCGACACTGGCTTCCAACTCAGTTGCCGCTTCGGAGCTTGGCAGCTCATTATTCTCGGACATGTGTCGAAGGATGGCGTTCTCCCGGACCCGGCAAAGTTGCGAGCTGTGGCCGAATTTCTGAAGCCCACTTCTGCAAAAGATCTCCGCAGCTTCTTCGGCCTCTGCTCCTATTTCCGCCGCTTTGTCCGCAATTTCGCCACTATCATCGACCCTGTGACCAAGCTCCTTTCCAGCCTTGAACTTTCGGCCTGGTCGCCAACCTGTGATGAAGCGTTTACGACACTCCGTCGCATCCTGACCACTCCACCAATTGTGCGTCACTTCGACCCTCGTTCTCCGATGGAACTCCACACCAATGCCAGCGCTGTTGGCCTCGGTGCAGTACTCGCTTTGCGGAAGCAAGGCTTTGACGAATACGTTGTCACTTACTCTAGCCGATCACTCACAAAACTTGAAGCCAACTATTCTGTCATCGAGAAGGAGTGTTTAGCCATCATCAAATTTCGCCCCTACCTGTACGGGTACCCTTTTGACGTTGTCACCGATCACCACGCCCTCTGCTGGTTGTCCTCTTTGAAAGATCCCTCTGGTCCACTGGCGCGCTGGGCTGCAGTACTCCAACAGTACCAAATTCACGTTATCGATCGTTCCGGCCGCAAACATGCCGACGCTGATGCACTCTCACGTTCGCTCTACCATCTGAGGCAGTGCCTTGTATATCCGCCCTGCCTTCTGTGACGTTCGAGCCAGCTGATATGGCTTTTGAGGAACGCAAAGACCCATGAATCACTTTATCTGGCCAATCGTCTCGACCTCCTTCCCGTGCTCTTCGTCGTCACTGCCACCATTTCGCCATTCAGACGAGCTTCTCTACCACCGCAATTACCTCCCGGATGGTCGCAATTGGCGTCTGGTCATTCCGGCACATCTGCACTCCTTCATTTGCTCTTCCTACAACTATGATCCCCAGTGCGCTCATGCTGGATTCTTAAAGACCTTCACCCGTCTACGACAGCGGTATTACTGGCGTGGGATGGCGCGTTGTGTCCGCCAGTTCGTTGAGTCCTGCACCGCATGCCAGCGACGAAAACATCCACCTCGCCGACCCGCCGCTCCTATGCAGCCGCTGCCTTGCCCAGCGCAGCCCTTCGAGCGTGTTGGCATCGACCTCTACGGCTCTCTTCCCAGCACATCAACCGGGAGCCGCTGGATCATCGTTGCCATCGAACACCTCACACGCTACGCTGAAACGTCGCCTTTACCATCCGCTAGAGCCCACAACATTGCATCCTTCATTCTCCACCGCATCATTCTTCGCCATGGTGCGCTTAAAGAGCTTATCAGTGCTCGAGCGCCGAACGCTCCGTCCCTCGTGCGTGCTCTGGACTGACCGCTGCCTCGTGTCTTTACCTGGACTGTACCGCTGGTTGCTCGCTATGCAGTGCTTTGTAAGACGTTCCTTATTACAATAAGAAATTTGGTATGTGCAGAGACACACTATTATTTCTCCTTAAGACTTATGCAAGAGCAGTTTCTGAGTTCGATTGCGTTCGGTTCTCTAGTTTTCCTAGGTACGAAAATTCAATCTCTCGAGCTTTTTTCGGAGAGGCGCACTTTACGGCTTTGCCTGAGTATGCCGAAGTCATTGTCAAATTTTGTCCTCTTTATGGAAGCCCGCGTACGGGACTTGGGACTTTCTCTTTCGGCTTTTCACAGTGCGCACCTTGTTAAGGCGACTTGAGCCTACGCCTGGATTGGCTCAACAAAGTTTTTTACAACCCCTGCGTTTAACAATGGCCGCAACACAAGCTGCTTCAATTTGTGTTTACAGAGCACCTGTTGTCTGGAATCGCTGTATCGCTTAGGCGCGTACAATGCATTAGCAATGTGCCGGCTGCTCCAACTGTTTCCTCGACCATACGCTGCCGTAATAAGCAAAGACCTTGACTGCCAATGTGCTAAATGGTCTCCTGGAAGAATATTTGTTCCAGTATCCGAGCCACGCCGTTTTTTTCACACATGGCTTTCAACAAGGCGAAAGAGCTCCAGTAATGTTTATTTCCACGCAATAGATTAAAGTATTCTATCCGGGTCCCAGATTTACATTGCTGCTGAATCTTTGCTGCTGAATTTCTCCTATTCGTTTAGCGCTTCAAAACGTTCCCCGCTATATCTTTTATAGAATCATTCACTCGGAAAGTCTCTCCGTCTCGGCAGCGCTTGAAGACGACGAAGTGCAATGCACTGCGCGGGAGTGCATTGAAGTTGAACGCAAGGCGGGATCGGCATGTTTTTCGTGCGGTTCCCATAAATCTTTGTAAATAGTTCATGTAAATAGAACATAGTTTCACTGTAATAAATGTCATGTAAAAAAATGCGGCGATAGCATAGTGCTCTCGTAAAGTGGGCCGGCAGCTGTGGGCAGCGAGGGTGACCTGCTCTTGTGTTCTTGCCGCCACAGTCTCGAAACCCAGTTTCGGCACTATTTATTTTATTTCTACGCCCTCAATATACGGACGCCACAAGATTCTTGGTTGGGTTATACCCCGTTAAGTTGTGCTTTCGCCCCAGAAAGCCGGTAACGTTCGACAGATTCGGGTTTAAGGAAATATGTGCTCACGGGAGAAAGCGCCAAACGAGACTAGAGCTGATGAAAATTTAGCAGCGATACAACGGCTGCGCAGCCTCGCAAGAGAGACTTCAAGCTGCCGTGTAAGATAAATTTCGTGCTGCAGGACTTTTGGAGCTGTTCATAATCAGGAGATGTTTTAAGGGACCCGTTTCACGCGCTTAATAACGGACGTCTCTGATGTCTAGCTGTTGTGATATAAACGGCAGACCGGAGGACAGGGAAGACGCTACCGCTGAGGGACGTCTTTTCCATGTTATCGGCAGCCTCACTGACGTCGGACAATTGTGACCGGGTACCCATATGAAATATATAAAGCTGAATTGTGGATGAAGCTGTGAAAAAAAATGCGCTTACGATGGGAAAGTTAACCTTTGAAGAGAGGAGCGAGTACCTAAATAAGAACCCGCCGCGGTGCCTCAGTAGTTACGGCGCTCGGCTGCTGACCCGAAAGACGCACGTTCGCTCCCGGCCGCGGCGGCGGAATTTCTATGAAGGCGAAATTCTGGAAGCCCGTGTACTGTGCGATGTCAGTGCACGTTAAAGAAGCCCTTCACTATGGCGTCCCTCATAGCCTCAGTCGTTTTGGGACGTTAAACCCCAATAAACCAACTAAACAAACTTCAATAAGTAATCATTAATTACTGCCGCTGCGAATAGAGATGGGTCTAGCTGGTGTAGACCAAGCACTACTGCCAGAAACTGCTTGTAAATTTGTAATATAATCCCGAAGTGACACAAAAGGACTAAAAAATTCAGGGTGTCACTTTGTTGACGAAAGTGCTTTGAGTTGAAGACCTTTAGCGCAGTGTTGCTGCTGTGTCACTGATATAGGCAAAAAGAACTGCATATGCGTTCGCAGGAAGTAGCGTAGACGCCACGCTGCCCTTGGAGGCATGGCTTCGTGCTAAGGAGATGCATGCGCCAAGGACGGTGACTTGCCGCCTGTGCAATACACCAGAGCCAATTGACCACTCTTTTATTCTGTGCATTGGTGGTATGTTCTTCTTGTGAGATATTACACAGAACAAATAAGTAGGACATTGACACGACACCCTACATTATCCGTTTTTAGACTCTCAAATAAGAAATGGTAATGTCGCGCCATATGATCTATTTACGTTGTTGGGACTATTTAGTCTCTGGAAAAGCCGCACGACGACCGCCACGCCGAATCACCACTGTCCTCGAAATCTTTGTTTCGTGAGCAATGCGTTCTGGGGCGGGGAGTACATACTCCTTGGAAGAGCCGCCTAACTGCCTTTTCTATCTGGATGCATGTGTGTGCTTCCCAGATTTTTGATGTTTTGGCAAGAGGCGTTGTGCAGGGGTATGGTGGCTTGGTGTTTTGGGGCGTAAGAATGCTTGCATTTTTCTTTTCGGCAATATTTTCATCCAATATTATTTTGGCTTCGAAACGGAATGATTGTGGTTCGAGTCCAGCCATGCACAAGGATTTTTTTCATCGAGTCATCGAGTCATTGGTGTGACATGGCTTGAGACCGGACAAAGTTATGGCCGCAAATATGACCCACTAAAGGCTTTCGCCTTAATATAGAGGCGGACACAATATTGCCACATGTGCGGTTTCGTTACATTGCGAGGCGTAAGTGGATATCCTTATGCTAAAAAGATCTCCTTAAATGATCTTCTAATGATCCTTTCCGAACAAGAGGCGGGAAAGTTTTTGCATTTTAGACAAAATTGGAGTCAACGAAAAATGATGATGATGACCTCACGCTTAATGGAAAACGTTTTATTCCTTTGCCTAGGACTGCATCCTTTTCGAAGTACACCTAATAATAATAATAATTGGTTTTGGGTGAAAGTAAATGGGGCAGTATCTGTCTCATATATTGTTGGACACCAGAAACGCGTCGTAAGAGAGGAGATAAAGGAGGGAGTGAAAGAAGAAAGGAAGAAAGAGGTGCCGTAGTGGAGGGCTATGGGATAATTTCGACCACCTGGGGATCTTTACCATGGGCTGACATCGCACAGGACACAGGCGCCTCAGAGTTCTGCCTCCATAAAAACGCAGCCGCCGCGGTCTGATTTGAATCCGGGAACTCCGGATCGGTAGCCGAGCGCCCTAACCACTGAGCCACCGCGGCGTGTCGGCTACTGAGCCATCTACTTCCTTATTTTGTGAGAAGCCCGACATGAGTGACATTCCAACATAACTATCTTCCATTGTGCACGGACCGAAGCCCAAAGACGTGACGAACGCTCACGTTACGTGATTGTAGACTAGAAATGCACGTGTGCAGTGAAGTTATTCGCATGCATGGGCACCTCCAGATTATTTGCATTACTTAGGGCACCCGCGAAACGAACCGGAAAGAGGACAAAAATATATCTCGTGGTCCTCACTCTTCCCGAGTCAGCTGCTCGAGCTGTGCGGGACATCGAACGCACGCCATCTTTAATATAGGCCCATTCCTTCAAGAGGCATCGCCAAGTTTTCGCCCTCCATCCAGTCCGTCCTGACCTCTCCGCTCCTCAGCTGTATTAAACTGCCGGAAGATTTCAGGTCCTGATGCAGAACGATGATGGACAAGCAGATGACTGCTGCCGGGAGTGCTGCCTGCACAACGCAACCCATGCCACGCGCTCAACTGGCCAGCCACCGGTCGCTGAGCTCGACAAGCGATTCGTCGCCTCGGGCCCCTCCGCACTAGTACAATCAGAGCAGAAGCCCCTCGCGACTACCACTGCCACCGCGTCCAAAGCCAAGGGGCGCTTAAGTTGCGAGAAAGGCCTGCACCGGAGTATATACTGCCAGGCACATCAGTGAGCTTCCCCCCCCCCCCGCCCACCGACCTGCGAGGTGAGCTTTTTTCTAAGCCTTCTCTGGCGAGTTGCTTTGGTGCACTGACTGGATTCTCCTGTAAGCTTAAACCTCGCATACAAGGTAATCGGTTATTGTACGTTTTCGGAAAGATTGAGCCGGTGGCCGCCTAGTTCCCAACTTCAGCAGCTGGAAAGTATCGATATATTTATCCATCGCGAATAGCGTTCATGGTAATCGTTTTATTTTCGCGTTTTGTGCTTGGAATCAGTGTCTCACAGCTCACTGATGGCAGCGGGCGTCTCCTGCGTTCAAAGAATGAGGACTTCACCGCACCAAGGCTGTGGACTTTCCAGGGTCTTACAGTGAGAGCTCTAAAAGCATTGCTCAAACCAAACACAATGTAGGGGGAACGACAGCAGCCGTGTAACGCATCACAATTACATGCGTTACGCGGTCTAGCCGGCGGTAGCAGCACAGATGACCAAGCAGAAGATAGGAAGTACAACGTCAGCCGTGTAACGCATTTCAAGTTCAAGTGTCCACCAAGAAAGTGAGCCAGTTATGCGTCCTTTCCTCAAAAGCAAAAGAGTGTTAAGACTGCGAATAAGATTAGGCAGCCTACTTCCCAGTCTCACCTTATTTGCAGCCTAGACACTCCGCTCGATTTGAGGGAGGCGCATCATTGGCTCACTTTGCTGGTGGACACGTCAATCCCGCTGTGAGAGATAAATATGAAAGCAAATTAAAAGTTTGTTTACAGCTTAGATTAGGTTAATTAGAGATAAAAGGAAGGGGGCTTTCTCTTGCAGTGGATGTAGTTGTGATGATGAGGATTATTATTATTATTATTATTATTATTATTATTATTATTATTATTATTATTATTATTATTATTATTATTATTATTATTATTATTATTATAGCGGCGGCGGCGTCGCGGTGTCCGCTGGAACATTGCGAGCTTTCTGCTGGTATGCGGACGGGAAGATAAAATTTTCTCGCGGTTTAGCATTGCCAAGGTCGAAATATTCCACGCGAGCACACTTTTTAGCTGGTGGACACCACCCCCACGTACTTGAAATCACGACTGAGGTGTCCACTGTCCCAGGGATCCAGTTATGCGCATCTTCAACACTTTCATCGTCATTGCCTATTTTCCCAATTATGCCGTCAGCCTTTAGATGCTCCAGTGCTGCGTTTCCGCAGCAATGTTTTCAATGCCAACGCGTGCTCCTCTAGGGTCGGGTTTCTGCCACAACGTTGTCCACGCCAACGCAGGCACACACGTCTCTCTGTCACCACCACCACACAGATGAAAGCACGAATATTAGGTTTATAGTAGTATTAGTTGATGAAGGCGATGATGTGCAATGCACAGCTGGAGAGTGTTGCAGTTTAACACAAGGCATGATCGGCTGCGGCGATAGCTTGGTGCTCTCATGCAGCGGCACAGCGAAGCCCATTTAATAGTGCCCCGCGGGTTCGAATTGTAGTCCCGGCAATATTTTTTAGCTTATTCATGGTTTGCTCAAGGTCACCCTCAAGGTCAAGCTTCACACAAACCGGTGAGCAGGTTTCACCTCGTGAACATAGGTAGCATGAAGGTGTTCTAGCACAGCTTCCACCCTCAACGCGTTATCACGTTTCACATGCCACTCGCGGTAAATGCAGGACGTACTACATACTAGGGCCTATCTATTTAAGAACAAGGAGGTCTTTTCTTGAATCCCCACCCCTGTCCCACTCATGCACACAAACAGACACCTTGTGCGAAACTGCGACAGCAAGAGTACCACTACGCACACCATGTTTCGATCTTCTTTCCCTGTAAGAGCTCACCAAGCTCACACAAGACGCGCGTGTCTTTTATCGGACGCAGACGTCGAATTGGTATGCAAATGCAGATTAGTCCGTGTAAAGCAGCACCAGTGTAAACCCGCTCCGGACTCTGTTCCCTTGATAAACCTAAATTAGGGCCGCTTGTTCCACGAAATACCATGTGATTCAGCAACGACGTGGATAGGCACCCACTGCAGGAATCAGTGGTCGGTTTGAGGATGCTGAAAGTAAAGGTGTCATTTAACAATGGTCGCTGTCAAAACGTGGTTTACGCAACTGCAGCTTTATAGCAAGCGGATTAATTTCACCGTTTCTGATGTCAAAATTTCCTGCTGATCTAAAGCGGACACCGCCGAAAAATGCTGCGCTTCACAAATCAACTGGCTGAGAAAAGTGGAAAGTAGTCATTTATTAATGCCGAGTTAGTTTGGTGAAAACAGTAAAGTGACTTGACTGTATAGGGAATACGTTCTGCACACAAACGTTCGCACCTTTCATAGAGGCGCCGGTAGCGCGAATGCTGTGCCTTTCCACATCATCAGGATCTGTTAAGAGGGATTTTATCTCGACAGAAACATGGCGCTGCCCATACACCGATCCGGGCACCTGTACACGCAAGGCGACGATTTCACCGCGGTCATCAGCGTGGTTCTTCAGTCCTGTGGCGATGGGCTGGCAGACCATCATAATGTGTTCGCCTTCGCCAAACCGCCCAGAATCCGTGCCGCAACGAATACGAATCGAAGAATGGCACCATGTCGAATGGCCACCGCTCATCCTGGTGGCTGCCATAACTGTATGGCTCAGTGTTGCCAGACGCGCATTTTTCTCTGGATGTTTATACGCTTGAAATGGTGTGTGTAAAGTAGAGCCGCAAAGTCGTGTCTTAACATTCGGGCACAAGTCCGAGTGCTGAAAAGAAAATTTTCCGTAATTATGGAAGCAAATATAATTTTCAGAGATGAACTATTGGCGTAAAAGTGTTGTGCACACTACTCGAATGGTGATCCGGAAATTAGAGTGCATTACCAGCTGTCGTGTATTAACTGCTTACTTTTAACGCGGTAGCGTTAGGGAGCTCGTGTCGCATAAAATGCGGAGTCGTCGGCGTCGTCTTCGTTGACAGTGAGCGAAAAATACCCCAAAATATCCAGAAAGAATCAAGCTAGGAGGTAGTTGGGCCACGTCGGTCATCTGACCTTGTGGCGTCCTCACAATCACCCCACCTGATTGTGAGAAAACTGCCCGCCGTGGTAGGTGGCAGTTAATTTAATGGTTGAAAGCAAGAGGTTGCAGTTTACTTTGGGAAGCTTTAATGCATTTATAGCCGCAAGGCTGGGTTCTTGCAACTATTTAATAAGCAGTAACTTTAGGCGCAACAGTGTTGTTAGTAGGGCATGCCTATAAAGCAGTGAACATATATTGCAAGGCTTGGTGTCTACAAAATCCATCCTGCTAACCATTCCAGCATTCGACATAGAGACGCGGCTTATTTGTCGCGGCTTATCAGGAGTTCACTATTACCAGTGAAAGATATTGAGAGGCAGAGGCAGCCTCTTGCAGTCGTGCTTCTTGTTTACTGCTTGCATTTTTTGTGATGTTTTCTAATGCTAATTATCCCTGTGAGTGCATGCAATGTCACTACGGATATTACCTGTCGATAGAAACATAGAGTTGAGGCTTACCTGGAGTCCAGTCGGAGAGTCGTCCAATAAGAAGGACTATTAAATCTAGAACAAAGTTAATACTGCAAAACGAAGAAGAACAAAGGTCACCTGGCACTCAAGAAAAAAAAAAGCCCTCAATTTTTTTTACAACCGCGGGAAGCCCGAGAGTCGGCCTCGCCACGCGGCTCGACTTAAAGACAGGTGGACAAACTGGCTTTTTTCTATTTCCAGTCACGCTCTGTCCAGCCCATCCTGCATTATTCGATGGCTACTACATCATACCCAGAACAATCGTGCCGAGCATTGTGGGAGGCCTTTCATGAGATCTTAAGAAATGATACCTGCAACGCTCGTGCAATAAGCGATACACCAGTGACCTGTAACTGTCACTTTTTGCTCATTGAAGCATTCTGTCGAACGGCAGCAATCTCACGCTTTGCCAGAAGACCAATTTTGTGTGTTGAAATCAGCGCCCGCTGATTACGTGAGTCGTGGGCTGTAGGCGAATAGCGCTAATCAGACATCGAGAACAAAGTGTGGTGTAAATATATAGATAAATTAACCTAAACAAATGAAATGAAGCAACATTAGCCGCTAAAGGAGGCTTTATTAACTAGAAAAGTTTCAAAAGTAAACTCTGATATTATATCGTTGGCATTTTTTTGTGGGGAAAGTGGTACGGGTGAAGCCCCCTTTCTTTTTAACTACCGCATCCCTGAGGCAAAGAACACTGAAGTTCACTCTAAGAGCAGTGATCGCAGTGTCCCATTTCGATCTTGACTTCACAACACTAATAGAGTGGCGAGACAGTTTAGATGGAAGTTTTTCGGCAATAAATTAGTATATTACTGCCGAACAAATTTCAACATATCCATGCATAACAAGCCGCCTGATCAGGATTTGCTCAGACGAAAAGTTGGTTGGAGTGTTCTTCTCAAGTGCAAAGAGCTCACGCTGGATCCTTTGCCAGTATGGAGTGTCTTTAACGATAACTACACCTAAACAGAAATTATAAAAGGCACGAAACACTCACCTGCGTCACCTCTTGTTTTAAACTTTTGGGCGTCTTTTTAACTCTGCAAGAAAAGCCTGCTTATCACACCCATGGTTTAACGGCCACATAGAGTACTGTAGAAAATAACGGCAAGATGGAAAGCCGCGAACCTGCTAGCTTACTACAGAATACTTTCACTCCATGTGGGCACAATATGCAGTATCCAGAGTGTGAGTGGTGAGGGCTCTTGTGTTGTGGCATTAGGGCGGAGTGTAAGTGTAAAAGCACCCGGCATTTTCGAGGTTGTCTTTCTCTGACCGGAGCTATACCTCAGTGTCTCACTTAGTATAAACCCAAACGAGCCTCCGAATTCTCTTCGAAATATACGCTGCGTTGAACGCGATTCCTTAGTGACTGTGGTCGGGGTCCTGCCGGTTGATTCACGGCCCTCATTCACTTTTTGTCTCATTTGGAGACTACTGGTCCCGAAGCTTTTGGACGTCCTGGTCGAGTTTCACGTGTCCTCGTGAGCCACGGGAAAGCTGGCGACCGTTTTGACTTTATAATTTGATATTTTTTTAAATTAGTGAATTGAATAACATTATCAGCAGGGAAGTAATTTATTAAATTAAAAGAACGCATATGCCGTCTCTTCATTCCTTTCGCGGCCTAGCAGCGCTCTGCAAGCGCTTATATGCCGTTGTTCTCAGAGGTATTGTTAAGTTAGAAAAGCGGGTAACGTTTGCGGTAGAATGGCTTTAAATGTACTTTTAGAGATTACAAGAACGACTGAGTGCATAGCACACATGGTGGTTACGTAGTCAGCACAGACACAGATTCTCCGCAGTATCACCACCAGGCCCATATAATCACTGTGGTAAGCTGTCGACATCACCCTCTTTAGACCAAAATGTCTGCCAAGGAGAGGTCCACGAAGATAATTCTTTCGCTCAACAGTGTATTGCGCCAATTTCGCTTAGGACGCGCTACGCCAGCGGCCGCGGCATTTATATTGTTTTATTATTTGTATTTTAGTCCTTTTGATTATTTTAGACGGAAATTCTTCATATCATAATCGAAATGCTCTGCTGGAACACAGCATCGCAAAACCTAGATTCGTGTCACCTACAGCATGCTTCGTAACCTTCCTGAAAATGTTGCTCATGCAACATTAAAGCACATGAATTCTTTGGCACACAGGCCATCTACTCAGTATCTGCAAAGAAGCCAATGTCATTCTTGTACTAAAGCTAGGCAGACCAACGAATTCACTGGTAGACCTCCTGGTCTGCCGGCAGTTATTGCCGGTAGCGAATGGTGCTCTCTGTGTTCGCTCGCGGGGAGTGATATTTATATAAGGCGCCTGTAACGCATGCGTACTGGTCTGCCACCACGTCGAGCTCTCTGAAGAGGGATTTATCTTGAGACAGATCTGGTTGTGCCCATAATGCAATCCCGACGTCTCTACGCGCAAGGCGACGATTTTGGCGTGGTTATCGGTTTGGTTCTTCAGTCCTGTGAGAATGAGCTGTTTAGCTGCAATAATACTTCCGCTGTCGCCAAAGCACTGCGAATTTGGGCTATAAGATATAGATGCTGAAGCACGACTCCAAGCGAAAGTGCCACCGTGTGCTTTGATAGGACTACCATCATTTTGTTGCGCAGTGTTGTAAGGCGAACAATATTTCCCGGAGTTGAATACCTCTTAGACGAATTGAGCAGAGATAGGGGGCGTAGTTGTATAAAAATTGAACGGCCACCGCAGTGGTGGCCTAGTAGCTGAGCATCCGCCTCGCACGCGGGAGGTGCGGCGGTCGATCCCCAGTGCCGCCTGGAACCCATCGGTGATAAAATGGGTACAAGCTTCCGCTTCTCTATTGCTCGGCTTATTTAGAGTGAAATTCTTGGGAAATGGGTCTTTGACCCCACTTTGAGAACAAGAAAATACCTTCTTCCATGGCGCTCTTTGGCCGCAGATGCCCTTGCGCCATTACAATTCACCGCAGTCGTGCCGGAAGGTGGTTGGTTCGAAACCCACCGCCGGCATCCCACCGGTAAAAATGGGTACAATACTGCCCCGCTGTGCCCTACGGGGCAAACCCAGTTTCTAACACCATCAGCCTGCAAAGGTGGATCTTTGATGCAGTTGAAAAAAAGAAAAAGAGGCCACAATTCGGGCTTCTACCGCACGACGCGTATTTAGGGTTGCTTGATGGCGAAATTGATCTCTGATCCTTCAAGGCAACTCTTCGGTCCCGGACCCTTTTCCGAAATATGTCACCCTAGAACAGCTGAGCACCATGCCGAGGGAAATCTTGTACCCATTAAAAAAACAGATGGGTAACCGGCAGAACTGGAGATCGAACCCAGCACCTCCCGAATGCGAGGCGGACGCTCTACCACAAGGTACATACGCACACGCGCGCACAAACGTACACGCGTGCGGATAGAGAACGGGACAGAGCGCTCGGTGCCGTTCGTGGTTTTTGGCACCTTTAAATTACAGTGCTCAATAATCAACTAGGACAGCAAGTCCTCTTAAACTATATCCGTAATTCCAAAAGCAAATTAGCTTGTCAGCGATAAACTAACGACATACATATGCATATCACTTAATACGGAGTTGAAGGACGATTAAGCAATGCCAGTGTATGCGCATCTGTCGAGCATGCGCCCAATTATTTTTTCTTAATTTAACACAAGTTTTTTAACGTTATACATGTTTATTTTATAATGCATGTTTTCAGCGAAAAAGAAAATCCACTCATAGATCAGCTGTGTGCCGTACATTGTAATTGTGAGAGCACATGATAACACAATTAAAGCCAACAGGAGGGACTCTAAATTAAAGATATATTGATGGAAAGCACAGGCTATCTTTCCCTCATGAGGTTCACCCCATCGATTAGCAGTTTTCATATTTCCAATACTTCGTGTGCACGCGCGTATTAGCTACCCGTACTGTTGAGCAACTTTTAACGCACGAATATCTTTTCCCGTTTACGAACCGACATTCAGTATGCCTTTTCGTTTGCTTCAATTTCGTTGCTGCGTCCTCTCTCGTGCAGCTAACGACATAGCGCTGGCATCTCAATTCCAGTGGCGCAAGAGATCACCAAGCGCTGCACTCATGGTCACCTTTTTGGCGGTGACTCCTCCGGCAGCAACGTAGGCTGCCATCGCCTTCGACATGAGGGCAGAGCAGGAAGAGGTATTAGGGCGTCTGGTTGCGGCGCTGGTGCTGCCGCTGCCAGCCGCTTCCGTAAGTGGCGTACCGGCACACTGCTCCTCGTTACGGCATGCCGCAACGTCGCACTCAAAACTCGCCACGACAAGATGGCATTAAGGCTCTTTCACATGATGCGATTGGAACCGCACCGCAACGTGATTTGCGAAGCTTTGCGAAGAACGGCGTGACTGTGTCGTCGCAAAGAGACTTGGACAGATTTTCGCACCGTCATCACGATCGTTGCAAACGGGTGAAAGGTCAATTAATAGAATTTTGAAGGGCGCTGTCTGCTCATAGCTGCGTGTCTGTTAGCGAGCGCAAAAAACTCTAACATGTTTTATTGAACGAAAAAATGTATTACATCTCAATCAGGTTATAAAGTAAACGCGTATTAAGATGTTTGAGAAGAGAATTCGCCAATGCATTTGTTGCCAGTGAAATGACGCTTGCGCCGCACCAGCTGATGTCGCCAGCATGTCAAATAGTCGCTGTGTTTCGCGTCGCAACGAGAGTGCGACGGGGCAGTATTTTATTGTGCGCATAGAAGCTTGTGAAAGGGCTTTAGCCTAGGAGATACGCAGCGCCAGGGGGCGTACAGACGGCATGAGAGAGAGAGAGAGAGAAAGCGCATTGCACATCATAAACAAAGCGTTCCCGATGCACTGGCAAATAACTGCGCCGTACGCCCCGGTGGTTGCTTGAAGAATACAGAGCTCTTAGGCACTTGCATAACGAGCAGTGTGCCAGCGCACTGTGGCAAGTAGTGACTGCAGATCGGGGCCATGCGAGGGAGAAAGCATAATCGAAAGGGCTAGGGTAAATTTTCAAGGTACTCAAAGATCATGAATAGCAGCTTACCAGTACAACTCAAGAGGAAAGTTCGGAACAGTTGTATGTTGCAAGTACTCACCTGTGATGCAGGAAAAATAGATTAACGAGAAGGCATTAAATTAAAGGGAAGCTGAAACTGTTTTCCCATCGCATGGAACGCTGTGGTTGGTAAGAAAAGACCTTGAAAATCATGTCTGTAAATTTTTTCCTGATTCTGTCCACAAGCAGAGCTGAAATCGCTTCTTCAAAACCCTCCGCCGGCACGCCCTCGTCGCTTCCGGAAGCGCCGGGTGGGGGGACGCCAGAGAGGGAGAACTGGCGGAAGTGACGCCATTCACGGAGAGTCGGCCGGTCGCCCGGCTGCGGTTGCTACGCTGCGGCCCCCGCTTTGGAGAACGACGGATACCACAAATCTACGTAATCAACTGCCAGTTCCGTTTACTTCCTCTCGTTCGGGCATTCCGTGTAATGCTTGAAGCCTCTATATAAACCAGTTTTGGCATGGTACTTCTTTCGAACAGCGCTCAGCACACAACTTGGTAGAAACCATCTGGTGTAGTCTCCCAGCCTCTTCCACGTTAACCAGACAATCTGGTGGTACGCAGCATGCCGAAAGAGGCCGCACAAAATATGTGCATTGATATTTCTCTTTTCGTTATATTACTATCTTCCCTGTTTGTAAACTATTTGCCTTTTCCAGCTGGTTCACATCTATTCTGAGCTAAGACCACTTCCAGCACTGTATTTAAGGCACAAAGTCTTGAACTCTCTTGAGCTAGTTACGCACTGTGTGTCTTTTCGCTTTGCCTGATTCCTTGCACCTCATGGCAGCACAAGCAATTCTCTTAATCTGTCATCAACGCGCAGCACATGCAGCTGCGCCTAACTGAACAAAAAACTGATTATATAAGCCTAGTATACTTGCGCGAAAGAAACATTTGCATTCATATGCGCTTGGTAATGGCTGACGATCATCAATGGCGGCAGAATTCATGCAGATTTGTCCTTGAGTCAGGACGGCAAAGTTGTCGAGGCGGAGTACGCATACAGGTATATCATTCACAAGTAATTCTGCTGGTTATCTCGATACGCAACAGCAGCAACTATATCTCGCTGCACACTAGTTGTGATAAGCAGCACTTCGAGCTCCGAAAAGCAGCCGTAATTATTGTTCAAAAGCGTATTCAGCATGCGAAAAAAAAAACAACGTACGGTGGTAAGTGCAGAAGTTTCATGGTTGAACAGCAGCCCGAACATGCGACAGAAGGAAAGCACATACGGGAGCTTCCTCCTGGTAGCCTCGTCTTTTCGCGCTGCAGTACAGCAGTGAGCCCACTCCAACTCAACCAGTTTGGCACTCTTTTGTAGTTCTAAAAGACCTTCGGAAGTAATTAGGCAAGTAATTATAAATAAATGAACAAACAAGTGCTTTACCTCGCGCGACTCGTGTAAGCGTGCCGGTGATCTGAATTAGATCATGTTTACAGGCGTTACAAGAAGTTGGTGGCCAGGCTTTTATGCAGCAGCGGCTGGCAGCAACGTTTCGGCGCAGTTTCCTTTTTTTTATTGCCATTTGCACATGCACCTACACAAAAGATATGCACGCGCATGCACCTACACAAAGCATACGTATCAGTTGAGATTTGGCTTTCGTGTTACCCTGGTAGGACGTGAAAGACGTACACTGGGCTAACGAAATTTTTGGCTCCCAGGCACCGCCATGCGGTCGCTTCTCTTTTACTTAGCTTCTTATACGGCGGTGGCACGAGTTTTCTGTTAATAATAATAATAATTGGTTTTTTGGGGAAGGAAATGGCGCAGTATCTGTCTCATATATCGTTGGACACCTGAACCGCACCGTAAGGGAAGGGATAAAGGAGGGAGTGAACGAAGAAAGGAAGAAAGAGGTGCCGTAGTGGAGTGCTCCGGAATAATTTCGACCAATTGGGGATCTTTAACGTGCACTGACATCGCACAGCACACGGGCGCCTTAGCGTTTTTCTCCATAAAAACGCAGCCGCCGCGGTCAGGTTCGAACCCGGGAACACCGGATCAGTAGTCGAGCGCCCTAACCACTGAGCCACCACAGCGGGTCGAGTTTTCTGTTCAATCTGTAGTTCTCAACGATTTCGGAACAAGTCGGCGCGCGCTCGTCCAGGTTCTCACAGTCCGGCGGTTCCACGGTTGCCTGGAAGCCGAGAATATAGGAATGCGCCGACTACCCCAGAATCGACGAAGATATTGATAGCAGAGAAAGCTGGGAAGCCCTGCTGCGCAGCGAAGAACCCGCTCGGCAGAAACAAGCCAGCCAATCCGTCTCGCGGCCGAAGCCGCGAGGAGATAAAATCTCTTTGTTTTCCTTTAGTCACGGAGGCTCCGGCCCCTGCCCTTCAAGCCTGCGTGCCGAGGGCGGTGAGTAGTAAGGAGTCTCCATTTCCAGTGGAAATAAAAGCTGCTTCCATCCATCCATCCATCCATCCATCCATCCATCCATCCATCCATCCATCCATCCATCCATTCATCCATCCATCCATCCATCCATCCATCCATCCATCCATCCATCCATCCATCCATCCATCCATCCATCTATCCATCCATTCGAGATTTCCAACACGTGAAAATGTCGCGACGACTTTTGCTGCAGTAGAACTTTCTGGCGGGCTAGTTGGTACATCTCTATTAAACAGCGTGCGCTAACAGGACGTACACAGGAAACTTGGAGACAGAGGAAAGAATCCCCAATCCCCACGTTTCATGCGCCACAGCTGTTGTACATTCAGCTCCCCTGTCCTGCGGAAAGAAATACATAGGCCAAACGGGGAGATGTATAAACAGCAGGCTACAAGAACACCACATTAATATGAGCCGGGTAGCTATCACCGGGAACCTTGCAAAACATAGCAAAAAGTGTAATTACGACGCCTGCATCCCTGTTTACGATGGGTGCGCGATCATTGGCACAGGACGGAATCGCTTATCTAGAGAAATAATCGAAGCCATCGCAATCCGGCGTGCCAAGGACGGCTGTGTGAGCACTCCGTCCATCTGCCTTTCTGAGAAAGAATTGATGTTCTTAAAGGCAGCTGGGCATACCTTTTGAGAGGTGACTTAACTCAGCGTATTTGTGTTCTAGCAGACATTTTTTCCCCTCTCTTTTGTTCTTTGGGGTTCATGGTGCTTTGGTTTTTGGCGTTTTTCGTTGACTGCCTTCAAAAAACTTTTTAGTCTTTTTTAATTTTTGGCCCCTGTTAAACTTGAGAAATGTTGAACGCCCTCTTTACATGTTTTTAACCGCACACAGCAATTTTTATTGTTTTTAATGGTTTTATTCTTTCACTATCGTTTCTACGAGTTTTAAACTTTTATAAACCCACCTTTTCGCCATACTTTCGCATCCTGTTTACTCCTTCATCTGTTTTTTTCTTAGTTTGCGTGACGGCCCTCTACACCGTGCAGTTTTTTATCGGTTTTAGTCTGTTATATCGCCTCTTCCCTTTCCGTCCTTCTCAGCCTCAGATGTCTAAATTCATTATTTGACGTGACTATTCACTGTTTCCATGTGACCGCGCATACCTTATTGTACCCCCTTGCTGCCACCTTATATATGTTTGTGCTCCGAAATAAAAATTCAGTTGATAGTCAGCGCCCGTCCCTGTGCTTTCATGTTTGACTTCTGTCCTGTTCTTAGCGCTGTTCCTACACCAGAGGAAAGAAGCGCAACTTCCAACTTTAATGACAGGAAAGGATGCCAGACGCTCTTTTATATCTGCTGGGGTGAGGGTGTGCGACATGAATGACAGAGGCAAACAACTTCAAACAGCGGCAAAAAAAGACGCAAAACAAAAACAAAAAAACACACGTGGCGTAACAAAGCTCACCACGCAGACTGAAAATCTGAATGTAACAACAGGTGACCAAAGAGTGATAACGGTTGATATGAAGTGCAAAAACATGAGCAGAGAAAACGTAAGGAACAACACGAGGCATATGTAAAAGAAGAAACTTAAAAAGGCACATAAAGCGGCGTGTAAAAGGCGCATAAAAACAGTAAAAACGAAACAACATAGGGGAATGCAGAGTAAGAGAATACTAGACGAAACCATCTAAAAAGGATAGTTCCTTTCTAGAAAGAAGAACAGAAGGCGTTCTAACGCACTTGTCTTTTTTTTTTTGGTCAATGTAAAAGGCCTCAATGACTTCTCTTTCAGTCTTGTCCGGTGCCTTGGCTAGGAACCTTGTTTCGTGGAACTTGGGACGGCAGTCTTTACATTGGCTGCAGTGTATAGGAAGGTTACCTCCCGTCTTGCTATACAAGGTCACATTGTGCTTTCGGGCGCGCTCTATAAAACATTTTCCTGTTTGTCCCACGTAAACTCTGCCGCACGTCAAAGGGATATCGTACACCACATTTGCAGTACATTCTGTGAACTTTTTTTGATGTTTAATGAGACAGGACTTCTTAACAGGACTTCTTGCGCTTCTTTCCTCTGTCTCCAAGTTTCCTGTGTACGTCCTGTTAGCGCACGCTGTTTAATAGACTTTTGCTGCCGACGCACTCAGCGGCGTCGTTGGTTCCGCCGTTTTCTGAACCTGCTGGTGGGTCGAACATGCATGGTGAAAGTCCGTACTGTCCAACACTGCTTGAATTATCGATAATTTCGAAAAAGTAGTCCTTAAAAGCCAGCTGAAGCAACGCGCTACACAGCAACGCCGTCGGTGCCGACCGGAGATCCCCATGTATGACATCACGACGGTTCCGGCCAATCGCGGTCAAGAGCGGCGTTCGCTCGGCGCCGTGGCGCGATGGGGCGAGTTTTCTTCTAAAGGATAGCTTTTTGCGCTTATTCCCACTCTTTTTGAATGAGATATTCTTTTTCAGTGGACTAAAAGCTATAAAATTACGTAGAAAACTCGTTTTTTTTCGAAAAGTGCTTGTTTTCCTATAAGTTTACGAAAGCGCAGCGAGGTATGGAATGTATAATGGTACGGGTTATGTTAGGTGACAGAGAGAAAGCTGATTGGGTTAGGGAACAAACGCGAGTTAATAATACCCTACCTCATATGAAAAGGGGAAGGGGCACAGCTACGAGGTGTATTACGGAGAGCAAAAAAAAAAAAAACCCGACGGTCCCCTAGGGTGGCTGAGTTGATTCCAAGAGAAATCAGCCGTAGCTGGTTCTGGGAGAGCCATGTGGACAGGTGCGGTTAGCAAGCTTGCGAGTATAGTGTGGCCACGGCTGGCGCAAGTTAGAGTTAGAAATATACGAAAGAGACCATTTTCCAGCATAGGTCATAGGTCGCTGACCATGACATCAACGCGGCCACTCGAATATTGTGAGCTTTATACTCGAGTACGGGCGGGAACATAATTCTTAGACATTTTTTTTTACTTCTCTCATCTCTTTCATATTCTTTCACTCCTCCTGGTGCAATTGAAAAAAAAAACATTCGAGGCATAGTTGAAAGGAATCATTCTTGTTACGTGCATGAGAATAAAAATGTCATGCAAGAAAAACAGAGGACACGTGCAGTTAGTACATAAAAGACATTTTGGGAGCACCAAGCATGTCTTCTGTTCCGTAAAGTGGCAATAGATGTTTCACTTCTCAACGTGCGAAGTGCCAGCCTCGCAAGCTCACATGAGAGGCGTTATAGGAGCATGAGAAAAAGTTCTAAAAGTCCAAACAATTTGGCAAAGGTTTTTATTCCGCTTGAGGAACCAAAGTTAGCTAAAATGCGCACACAACAGAAATAATTCGCCGGCATCCCCGCCCAGCACCTGTGCCTCACAAAGTCGGCTCAGCCAGTTTTAAACACCTCTTGTGGGATCTCCATTCGCTCAGTTACCGAAAGGCCAACACGCACACAGCGTTCGAGTATAGTTACGGCTGTCATGCTGCACTCACACTGCCACACATCGTCAGAGCAAGTTGCTGATCTTACTTTATTGGTTACTTGTCGAGAACTGGAAAGGCAGCATGATGCTGCATAATAATAAAACAAAACTACAGTCTATAAGCAAACTTGCAAAGACCTTAAGTAACGCACTTATCCACTAGAACCCCAATCGCAAGCAGTTAGTTAGGACGATCGTTCCCTCAGTGAGGCGGGCACGCAAGGTGTCAGTTCCCCTACGCACTGCTGCATTCTTCTGAGCTTTATAGCTGAATTGCCCTGGCTTTCCATGGGCTTTTAACACCGTGGCTTTGGGGGCCGGGACACAGGACGAGTGAATCAAGACTGAACGATGGAGAAAAGCGGAGATGGCAACGATGAGCTGTTAGAAGGGAGAGTCGCTAGCCCATCAGGGCTAAAAAATTATGGCAGTTGCGTTCCATCAGGTGGAAATGTTGGTCGTACACAAGGTTCAGTGGCTCACTCGAATACATGGGGGGGTATTTGCTTACTCGAGGAGATTAACAGTTTTGTGAAAGTTAGAGTTTGAAGGATAAGCACAATGTTTATAATCACTACCACGACAGACGAAACGCGCGGGACAGTTTTATTCCAAGCGCTCAGTGAAATGGGGCGCGTGCATCAGCCGGTTAGTGTAGCACTGTCGGCTGCACGCTCCTTCACACCGGTAGTGCTGAAGCCCACCTCCACTTATTACAGTTTGTGCGCAGATGTGTTTTGCAACTTAAGAAATACTGACACTTGTGGTGTAGTCCGACCTAACATGCGCGTCGTTCGCGTTGCCGAATTTCTGGCGCCCCCAGACACAGTTTTCAACCAGCTCTTTCAGTAGGATTTTAGTTCATATTTTCATGGCTGGCTTTTTTTTCTTTTTGGTGTTTAAAGTATACAATAGTTTGCAGTTGTTCAGGTGACAATTTAAGGACTCCTTTACTGCACGCCGTGCGTGTTTTGATGGCACAATAGAGTTGGCAAATCGATACGAAAATTCTTGGTCTCCGTAGTGAAACCAAAGAGAACAATATTGTGTCTCAGGTGAATATTTTATCCTGCTTATTGTTTGTGTCGAGGACAATAAAGCCAACGCTGGTGTCTATGAAGCAGCAATTCTTATTATACACTATTAGGCCGAAATAATGGGCATGAAATGTATTTTACGAAGCTTCGCTGCGTTTACAGCTTCAAGGCGGGGTTACCGGAGTTATTTAATATTCATTCAGTCAAGTCTTTGGTGCAGCTGTGCTGTAGAAGGAATATGGGTATGAAAATATAAAAATATTTAGCAAGGCGTTGTAGCTACAAAGCCGTTCTGCTAACAGTCGTAGGATCCACCGCAAAGATGTTTGTTATGAGATACTTAATATCAGGCCTTCTCTCTTTGGGCTAAAAAACACGGACAGGCGGACACAGACGCGTGCTGCCGCGAGAGGAGCCGGAACATTGCAGCCCGCGTCACGCGGCCAGCTGGGAAGCCACCGGTCTCCGAGGTAGCCAAGCGCTTCGTGGCCTCCGTCCGATGCCTCACACTGACCATCGGAAAACAAGGCGCTGATGACCACCACCACAATGACTACCGCAAGGGGCGCTTGGGCTCCGAGAAGCGCGTGTTCGGGAATGCAGCCTGCCGGGCGCAGCCGTCAGCCGTCCCCCCAGCGACAGGCACGGTGAGCTTGCTTCTGAGCCCCGTTGATTTGCTTTCGTGCTCTATTTGAATCCTCCTGTCAGGTGCTTCACCGGACGTGTTATTCAAGGCGTTCGGTCAGTGCGCGTGTTGAGAAGGTTCAGTCCATGGGACGTAGGGGCAACGAGTGGTAGTTCGATTTTAGCCAGATGGTACTCCATATGGAGCAGCACTTCTGGGCCATGTAATTTTGTTTTCACGTCTAGCATTTGGAACCTACTCCTCGCTAGCCGTAAGCTCTTTCAGGACGTGACACAGGTGTAGCATATCTTTCATGAGGGGGAAAAGCTAGCATCTTGCAGGCTGCTGATGAAAGCGCCCTGTCTTGATTTCAAAGAGGAGGGGGGACGTCACAGATAACAGATAGAATTTTAAAAAAAGGGTTGTCCGGACTGTTACTGTTGCGATAATGCGAATTGGGCCTACACCTGGGGGAGAACAGTGGCTTGCAGATGTCGTTAGCAGCAAAGGGTAGCTGTGCTATTGTAGAGAGCGATGCAGAAGTCAGGAGCATTCAGCAGTCACCGAGGGGGGGGGGGGGGGGGGTATGGGCGTGGAATTGCTTGGGGCCTATTGTAGGGGCGTGTCATGCAATTTTCGCACGTCATGCACGGTTACGCAAGATCTTCTTATAGGGTCCGGTGGAATATATACAGTGAAGGACAGGGTAAAGGGGCTGAAGAGAGCAAAAGAGGCCGCCGCTCTCGTCCACTCTGTTCGCATCAAACACTGATCAGCATTATGGCGAATCAGCATTTCTTTGCATTGGGGAATGCGTGTGCACACGTAAGCTCTACGAACTGGCACTGGAAAAAAAAAACAGATTTCGAACTGCCGCATTAGAAATGTTGAGGTTATAACCTAGAAGGCATAGATAATGGTCCCATAAGCCCTAGTCATTCGCAACTAAATATCATTCCTCGCGAACTGGGTGCCTGGGCAAGAATCCATCAAATCATGTCTGGAATGGCAACGTTTTCGTAACGCCCTGATGCCGTTCGCGATGCCGTCGCGTGAAGAGTAAAAAAAAAACGAAAAACCAAACGTCGCGATAGTTATCCTGCTATCCACTCTGCTTGTCTTCTCACTGGAAAGCCCTAGCAGTGCTATCTTGTTGAACCTTGAGGGAACAAAAGGATGCGCCCTGAAAACGCCTAAAAGAAAAATGCTGAGCACTCAATTTTATGTGACCGTGACCATAATCGTTTGTTCGGATCATTTCACTAACGAAGTCTGCTTTCTTCACGGTATACATCAACTTAATTATTAATCAGCCATTAATATCTCATTATCGTGCTGTGATCATGGTTTCGTTTTGTAGCGCCGAGAACTGAACCGGTCACGGAGCTTTCCACATCATCTGTAGTTATTTTTACCTTTCTATAATTGAAGTGTTCCCTCGACGATTAACCCATGAGGCAAATGCACCATTTCGCTCGTGCTGCGGCAGTGGCTTGCTGATCAGAGTTGTATGTCAAAGTGACGGTGGACACAGAAAAGCGCCCATGTGATTTAGGATAAGTATTTCCTTATTTTCATTCCTTACCCCCCACCCTACAACCCCCCTAACTCTCAATCACATATATTTTTGTAGAGCCCCGTTTAAATCTGTTCTTGTTTGGAAACTACAGAGAAAGTGTCCAACTAGTCGCACATAAATTTCGATGTTGCCTGCCCGCCAGAGCTCGTCGCGATGACACAAGATGGAGCTGTTGCTGAATGGACGCACACGTCGAATCGGTACGCAAACTCATATTAGATCGTGTAAGCCTGCACGTGTCCAAGACTACTCCGGAATACGTTTTCCTCATAAGTCTATATGAGGACCGCTTGTTCCATGGAATACCGTGTAATTCAATGACGGCGTGTATGGGCGTCCACAGCAGGCGTCAAATCTTGCTTTCAAGAGTCAAAGGTATGTTTCAGAATTGTGGTTGTTAAAGCGTGCTTTACGGTAGTTTGGCCTTACTGCAAGCGCAGCGATTTCTCAGTTTCTGATGTCAAAATTTTAAGGCTGCTCTAATGAGGCAACCTCTGATAAATACTGGGCTACAGCAATCAACCGGCTGAGAAAAGTTGAAAGGGGTCATTCATCTGTGCTGAGCCTGTTTCGTGAAAGCACTAAAGTTACTTTGCCTGTAGCAGGGAAAGTTGTTCTGTGCAGTTGTATGGCTCCTTTCAGAGAGGCACCGGTATAGCGCCAGTGCTCCGGCTTTCCACATCGTCAGGATCTCTGAAGAGTGGTTTTATCTAGAAAGGGGCATCGTGCTGCCCGTACTACAACGCTGACGCCTTCACAAACAATGCTACGATCTCCGCATGGTCATCAATGACAGTTGTTCAGTCCTTTTATGATGTGTTGGCTATCCGCTATAATCTTGTCGCCTTCGCCAAAGTGTGATGAATCCGTGCCATAACGAATAGAAACCGAAGAACGGCACTATGTCGAAAGGCCGCCGCGGGCCCATATGACTGCCATCTTTCTGTTGCGCGGTGTTTTCGGATGGATAACTTTCTCCGTAGTTTAATACCTCTTAGACGAAGTGGGTATAGCAGGGCAGCGAAATGGCATCATAAAATTCGGGTACATGTTTGAGTGCTCTAAGGTAAATTCACCGTATTTGCGAAAAAGAATTAATTTGTCAGAAATGAACTAATGACGTAAAGGTCTTGTGCGCATCACGTAATATGGACGAATGGTGATTAGAAAATACGAATGTGTGATCAGTTGTGTGTGGCGAAATATTTGTTCCTTAAGTTTTTAGTTGGTGGTGAGATAGACCAGATAATATTCCAGGATTCACGTTCTAATTTTCATTATTAGCAATTGCAAACATGCAGTTGTATTTGTTAAAGCATGTGTTATAATTAGAGATGTCAATTCGGTACTTATGCATTGGCACTTGCATGGTCGCCCTGGTAAACTTATCCGCTTTGATCAGCAGTTTTCAAGAATCCTAAATTCAGTGCTCACGCACAATGTCACCGTCCAACATGCTCAGCCAGTTTTGAGGAACGAGTGTTTGATTATTTGCGTTTACGAACCCAAATTCATTGTGCCTCTTGCACACATATTGTCCAATGCCGCCAATAACACCGTCCTCGAACCCGTTGCCAGTGGAGCAAGAGATCTTTGGCCCCACACATCGCCGCCTGTGCGATGCTGACTCCGCAGGCAACGGCCCAGGCTGCCCCCGCTTCGTCAAGGCGGCCGAGATGCTCTGCCTAGGTGGGCGTCCGTCCGTGGTGCTGCTTCTGTGCCTGCCAGCCGCTGCCGTAAGTGGCATCTCACAGACGCCTATGCACTCCGTCGCCCCGCGCAGTTGTTCAGCTGACAATGCAACCACAAATGCCATTCATGACGGTACACCGTGCGGGATTTCGTGGCGCAGCGTATCATGCTATCATGCGAGTCATGGTGAAAATTTATGGTATCCGCATTTTAAAAATGAAAAAAGTGAAGTGCGCCAGGTAAATATTTTCTGCTGGCAAATTATTTATGTCGAGCTAGCTAAATGAAGCGAAAGTTTATGTCCACAAAGTCTGTCAGTGTGTCATCTGTGGCGGTTGTCTCTTCCGCCAATTAACCCCCTGATAAGACGGCGTTTTCGCTAGTGAGGTACTTCGTCGCAATGTGAGTTCGGTGCGCAAGCACGTGATCTTTTCACTTCGGCTTCAGTTTTTGGAACCACTGTGCAGGGATGTAAGTTGATGAAGACGACGACGTGCAATGCACGGCGCGAGAGGCTATAGGCTTAGGACGCGTGATGTTCGGAGGCAGATACAGTCAATAGTTATAGCGCGCCCGAGTCGAATCGCGGCTATGGTGTATTGGTCTCATGCAGTGCCCAACAAAGCGGTTTGTGTCGCCTCGGGTTTGAAACCCACTCGCGTGTGTTAAGTGTTCAGTTTCAGTTTATTTGTGCTCCAAGGCTTCATCCCCAGACGAGAAGGCTTCTTGGCTAGCGAGCCACTTAATGCTAACCCATCTATGCGACACACCACTGATCTGGAACGGCCGTCCCTGGCTCAATGGCGCAGTCATTCAAGCGGGTTCAAATTCATGCTTTGAGACGAGGCTCGTTTTTATCTGTCGAAATATGCGTCCGCTGAATACGCCAGTTATGGGATGTAGGCTAATAATACTGAAGAGACACCCAAGGCAAAGTGATGTTTCATTGTATGGATAAATTAACCTGTACATATGAAAAAAGGCTACGCTAGCTAAAAATCGGAGCTTTTCTTTACTGGAACAGTTCAAAAATTAAACACTGGTATCTTTATCCTTGGCAGTTTTCGCGAACAAAGTGAGACCTGCGAATAAGTTCATATTTAGCGCATCTCTGAGGCTGGGCAACATTGCGGTTTGCTTCCAAGCAGTGATCACGGAGTCCTTTTTGGTCTTGACTGCACAAGCTTGAATCGGGTGGCGTGGAATCGTAGTTGTTCTGCTGACAAAGCAACAGAAAATGTCATTCTTGACAGCACACCATGCACGTTTTGCATTCGCAAGGTATGCGACTCAATTTGATAACTGATTGTATCCGCAGGGTAATGAATGAGGAAGCTAAGCTGTCCAGGTAAATAATTTTTGTGGCTAATTTTTTACATCGAGCAAGCTAAATGAAGCGAACGCTCATGTCTGCGAAGCGGCAGTTATTAAATACGTTATTATGTCGTAGAAACCAAACAAATTTTACTTTGAGTTTATAGCCGCAATTCTGGGTCCCTGCTGCAATATTAATAAGCAGTCACGTTAGGCGCAACATTGCTGCATGAATAGCATGCATATGAGGCATTATATTGCAAGGCTTGATGTCTAAAAAATGCGTCCTGCTAACTATGGCGATTCGCCTTATATGTTGTGACTTATAAGGAGTTCGCTTTTACCGTTAAAGCATAGAGACGCGGTAACAGCCGCTAGCGTTCGTACATTGTATTTACTGCGCGCATTTTCTCTCGTGTTTTTCTTCTGCTACTACATTCCCTAACAGAATCTTATTTCACCCCGTGCGTGTAGTGTACCTACAGACATTACCTGCCGACAGCAACGCAGATTTGAGGCTTATGTGCAGGTAGCTAAGCCGGCTTCTCCCTGTTTGCATTCAGGCTACATCCAAAGCATCCTGCATTATTCAATGGCTAGAGCAACATACCCAGAGTAATCGTGTCGTGCATTATGGCATGTACCTCATGACCTCCGGCCAACTGATATGTACATCTCTGGTGTAATAACTGATATGTACATCTCTGGTGTAATAGCGACAAAAGAGTGATCTGGAACTGTCGAAACTCGTTCAATGGCGGATTCAATCGAACGGCGACGATCTCAAGCTTTGCGAAAAGGCTCATTTTTATCTCTAGAAATGTGCGCCCGCTGATTACGTCAGTTGTGGGATGTAGACGAATAGTGCTGAAGAGACACGAAAGCCACAGTGGTGTGTAAATGTATAGATTATTCAACCTGCACAAATGAAATGAGAGTAGATTAACTGAAAAACCGAGCTTGTATTTACTTCAAAAATGGTAAAATTTAAACATTGGTATTGCTATCATAGGATGTTTTCGTGAGCCAAGTGGGACGCGCGAAGCTATATAATTTTTTCGCGGATCCCTGAGGCTAGGCAACGCTGGTGTCCAGTCTAATGCAGGGATCACGGATCCTTTTAAGGCGACAGCCTTTATAGGCTCCTCGATGTGGTGAGGACTTGTGCGTCCTCAGAAAATGTCCGCTCCACCTGTCCTTCATTTAAGATCAAAGAAAAACAAATATCTACGCGAACGTTATTCGCACCGGCACTGGCTGAACCCAATGGATTGGCAGTCCATCGCCCTAACCACTCGGCCACCTAGTACTACTGAACGAGAGTGTTTTAGAAGGCAAAGGTCGTAACTTGAAACCGGATATACCGAACACATCGTATATAAGAAAGGTGTAAAATGCCGTAATATGAAACCGGATATAATGAACACACCGGGTATATAGAAGGTATAGTATGTGGTGACGTGAAACGGAAGTTAATTCGAGAAGCCTCAGGCGATCGAATTGAGCTAGAGAGCTCTACAGAACGACACAATGGCTTTCGTCTTGATGGACTTACGGTTACTTAAGTGCTCTTCAATCCTGTTTCGGTCGACGTCCCAACTTCGAATCTTGTGGCGTGAAAATTTTTAGATGAAAATTTTTCTACAATTAATGAGTATTTTTCCCGTTGAACAACTATAAACATAACCATAAAAAGCCAGCTGATCAGGTTTTACTTCGACGAAAAGTTGGAAGGAGTGTCCTCAATTTCTCACTCTAGATCATTTGCCTATTGAAAGTGTCAAAAACGACGAGGCCACGAAATCAAAATTTATAACAGGCGCTGAACACTGATCTGCGTCGCCTATTGCTTTGAATATTTGAGTGGTTTTCTAAATTTTCGTGACGGCTGCAAGAATAGCCTCCTTATCACACCCATTGTTTAACGGCCATAGATAGTACTGAAGAAAATAACAGGAAGATGCAAACCAGTGAACCTGCTTGCTTAATATATAACACTTTCGTTAAATGTGGGCAGAACATGCAGTATTCAAGACTGTGAGTGGCGAAACCTCTTACGTTGTGGCATTGGGGTGGAGTGTAACTGAAGCAGCAGCGGGCTTTTTCGGGGTGTTTCTTTCTGACCATAGCTATATGTCAGTGTTTCGCTTAGTATAAACCCAAACAGGCCTCCGAAATCGCTGTTGAAAAATATGCCGCTTTTAAGGCGATTTCTTAGTGACTGTGGTCGGGGTCCCTCTGGTTTATTCACAACCCTCGTTCACTTTTTCTCCCATTTGCAGAGTCTGCCCTGCGGAGTTTGAAATGGCCGCATGCGCCGCGGACAAACCTGGCGACAATTTTCTTTTAATTATTTCATATTTTTGGATATTACTGATTTGTTAACATTATCAGCAGTGTTGCAATTTATTAAAACACAAGAACGCATATGCGGTCTCTTCATTCCTTTCATGGCCTACCAAAACTCTGCGGGTCACTATGTGCGCTGATTTTGCAAAGTCCTAAAAGCGTGTAAAGGTTGCCCTAGAACGGCCTCAAATGCACACCAAGATTTTGCGAGAAAGACTGAGTGCATAACACATATGGTGGATAAAGAAATCAGTCAAAGGATGCTAATTGTGACGTAGAGTCATAACAGACAGATTCTCCGCAATACGCACCATTGAGCTCATATAATCACGGCGGTAAGCTGTCGACATCACCCACTTTAGACCAAAAATGTCTGCTAAGAGGAGGTCCACGGTGATAATTCTGTCGCTCAAGTTATTGCGGCAATGTTCTTTTAGGACGCGCTAAGCTAGTGGCCGCACTGTTTATCCCATAACTAGTTAATTATTGCAGTTATCTTTGTATTGGTTGCATTTTACTCCTTTTCCTTTTTTTGTGGAAAAAAGTTTATATTTTAATCGAAATGTTATTCTCGAAAACTGCATCGCAAAACATGACTCCTGCCATCTACAGCAGGCTTCCTAAACTTCCCGACTTAAAGTTCTCGGCTCTATTGGACGACAAAAATCATGTTTGGCACACAGGGCACCTACTCCGTATCTGGAAGGAAGCTAATGTCATTCTTGTCATAAAACTAAGCAGAGCGAAGAATTCACCAGCCAACCTCTTGCCTATATCACTCCCTCCCTGTATGGAAAAGGCTAAGGAGAGAATGGTGCTCTCAGTGCTCATTCGGCTTGAGTGACATCTATAACACTTCCGTCATCTACCCCTGCACTCTCTGGCTTCTGCAAGCACCTGTGCTGCCAAGATGATTCTGTACGATTGTACAAAAAAGTATACACACTCCCCTGTGCTGTTCAACTACACACAACTGTGGGTGTGGTTATAAATGGCTTTTCGACAATGTACTCCCACAGTGCAATACTAGCCAACTTTCGGGAAACCAACGCAGGATCCCGACTACTCCACTAATACAAATCTTCCTTCCAATCGGTTACTAAGACTCATTGTCCCATACAATCAGCCCTCTTCAACAGTGCCCATAAAATGGGGCACAGCCCGACGCTCGATTATATCCACCCGTTATTTAACGTGGCGATGAGATGTGTTTCCGCCGTTTCCGAACTACAACATGCTTATCTATCGGGATGGCATCATGATCAATTGTGCCCATGGTGCCCAAGTACGTCAAGCAATTACCGTCTATTAAGTCTTGGACATTAACGCCCACGCTGCCACTGTGTGGGGCTCGAATGCTCAAATCGGACTACATGCTTGTTTTCTGCCACAAGAGGAGAGTGTTTAATGCGAAGCGCTGCCTTAGTAATTTGAAAATGGATAACCTCCCCTTTTCACGTCAAGCACGTGTTCGCATCCTTGAGTTCATCTAGCAGCCGGACCACAAAAGTACGATGTGGACATCAATAATCCACCTAAAATATCTCTCTCCCCTCAGCATGCTTAAATGCACTACTCGGACCAGCCATGAACTCACTGAACACGATCTCCAGAAGACTCTCGAAACTACTGTGTTCTCGCGACTCATGTGTGATCCCATACCACCATTTAACGAAAAACTCGTCAATTGAAACAGCCATCCAGAAATGCTTCCGCACGGAGCTAGGTGGCCCGTTATACGCATATAAATATAACTAGCTTATTCAGCAGACCTCTTCGTACAACATATTAGAGGACTAGCGCTCTTGATGCAGCTGTGCACCACGCATGACCACCTCCTGTGCCTTATTAGGCCGTGCCATACTTGCCATAATTGAAGAACTTGGAAGGAGCACGCCGCACCCCCCACCAATCCCTTATTTTCAACCGCAGTGGAACCATCTAACGCGCGGGATCATCCTGTCTGTACCCTGAAAGACGGTTCTCGAAAGGGATTCGGCACGTCGAGAAGAAAGGGGAGCCATCTCAAGGCCCCATCTCTTGACACCTACCACACAAATGCAATGTTAGCCGACTCCAACACTACAACTTCCTGTGCAGGCAACCGCCATTGAAAAGTTCATTATCAGATCGGCATTTCTCATCCGACTTCATTTGAAATTCACAAGAACAAGGTACTGCTTACCTAGAAGAACAGCGCTGGGAACAAGACGATGGACCAAAAGGGCGTGGAGCCGGGGTGACGCTGCGCGATCACACTGCTTTCCGGTGATCGCGCAGCATCGCCCTGCCTCCATGCTCTTTCTGTTAAAATTATATATGTTTTTGCTCCGAAACAAATTTCACTTCTTACTGGACGCTATGTCTGTCCTTACTTTCGTCAGTCGTCTTCTTCCCAGTGCTGTTCTTCTACAGGTACTGATTTGAAACACAAGCAAACGGAACGGTGATACTTCACCAAACTCACCACACTAACACCATCACAGTCTGCACGGACAGCCAGAAGGCCCTCCGTTACTTCGCCACCTACGTGCTCCCTGCTCATATCCTGTGCAGCTAAACACCTATCTTTTCAACACGAAGCCTGCACGCTTTTCTGGAATCGGTAGCCGTTCACCAGGGAAGAGAAGAAACAAACGGGCACATGTCCTCGCTAGCGACACGTCACCGTGCAAAACCTTTCCTTGGCCGCATTATTACAACCCCAAGAATGAGCAGGCTGCAACTCAGATCCCTACCAACCAAGCACCGAATTCTTTGTAGACCTGGGTCGTTCCTCCTGCAGCACTCCATCCAATGGTGCGGGATCTGCTAGCCGCGCATATCACCCACGTGTTGGACGATATGGCTTCAGACTCTCCGACTGGACACGGCCCGGTCCAAGCTCTGGCAATAAATGTTTTCTCTGTCTCTCGCGACAAAGAATGCCTATAGCTAGGTGACGAAATTGTTCGGCACCAAACATTGTGTTTCGCATGGGCCAGTCACTTGCCCATTTCCTTTGTGCTGGCGCAGTTGTGAAGACCAATAGCTGTCTCACTTATCCCAGGATTTTGGGAAACCAGTGCGAGGAGGGCAACCAGGGCAGTTTTGAGAATTCTGAGGTCCGCCCGTTCCATATTTTTCGTGGTCCCTTTTGCAAATATTTTAAACATATATGGAATGAGCTAGCCCTAGTACCGCGGACGAAAAAAAGCACCCCATTCACATGACCCTGACCTGGAACTTCGTCTTCAACTGGAAAATTCGCAGTTCGATTCTGCCCTAACCCCACCCAATAACCCCTTCTTTTTCCTCCTCACAAGTGCAGACTAGCAGACCGGAAAATGATATTGAACGCTGATTTAGCATCTTTTGTCGTAAATAAGCGTATTTCCTTGCCTATCTGATATGAACGTATTCTTCCTTGTATAGAACTACTTCTTCTTGAACTTTCTCGGCCCGCTTTTCCTCTACCTTACTCTCCCTTTGTTTTCGTAGTTTCCACTGGAACCGCGATATTCTTTCGAGGTTTTCTTTCGTGTTAGCGTACATCTAAATTTTGTTGTACGGCTCACGTGATTGGCATTCGAACTTCTGTTACATCTTTCAATGCACCCAAACCGAACACAGCTGGCGTCATGGACACCGAGGTTCCACGATTGTAGGTCTCAAATGTATTCCTGCATAGAAATAACTGCGTACTCAGAGACCTCTGAAATGCGAGGTGTCCCAGAAAAGCCTTAGGTGCAGTATATTTCCCGTGTACGTTTATCCGTCTATAGATCTGGCGCTACTCCCTCAGTGATGTGCCCATTCAGCAATGAACCGGAAACGTTGGATCATTTCTTCCTGTCCTGTCGACGTGTCGCCTCTGTCCGATAACTTTTCCAGGAAATTCCTTTTAGAAATTTGTCTCTCTATGTCTATTCGAAAATTACTTTCCACTTCCCTGGAAATTTCTTTCTAAATATTTGACTAACTATGACTGTTCTATAACTGTTCGCACTGCAAGCTAGGCCCACTTTGACCTGTCAAACGAAGCAAATTCCCTTTGGGACGTATTTTGAGTGGGTGTAACTCGACCACAGATAGACGTGCGTCGTAATTTCTCTGATAGATGGGGCTAGGCGTCGATCTATCCGCTAGGTGGAAAAGTTAATTTTCCGAACCGCTCAGGATTTTCTTCACTGGCCCTGCTGGATGCGAAAAAACTTTCGTTTATCACTTGGCCAATAAAGCTAACGCTCGTTACTTCAACGTCGTCCAGACGGTGGCCGCCTTTCTTTTTTTATTCGTCTACCGTTCTTGAATGTCCGATTATATACCTTCTTTTTTTTTAAATCACGCACTCTAGTGTCTACTTTTAGTGCTCTAATGTGTGATCTATCCCCCTTGTGGGTGTCTGCCACTGTCCAAGAGGTGAACTACAACAAAATCTCTAGACAGCTGCTCGCGCAGCGCGAGGCCTCGAGCGCACAGGATGAGAACGCTACCAGCTGGAAGCTTTTCTCCTGCGTCCTTCAAGGAAGCCTCGGTGCTGAAGTGTGTCTTGGTGCTGCTGATCCTTTGACTGCCTCTGCGTCTTCTGGCCTATCGTCAACTCCTGGTGAGGCCATTCCTCAAGTGGGGGATTTGGCCAGGTCTTTCCCCTTTTTGATATTGACGCTATGCCTCTTTAGGCTTAGACCAATGACTATGTCTTCCCCGGGCACAGGTCCGGTAACCTAGTTCGCCAGAGTGCCGGCTGAAAACATGCCACTAAAATCTTTTTCCCAAAATAGTGTCAAGCATATCCCTCTGGCGCTGGTCCCTTTAGCAGATTGTTTCATTAGATCAAAAACTCGCGCATGATCCAGGAGCAGCTGAAGGCTGCGACCAACGGCTATATTGAAATTTCTGAGGTTCGACCATTTGGCAAAATAGGAATTTTGTGCAAATCACCTGATTTGGATTGCGTTGCAGACTTGCTGGAGTGCACTTCTTTCGCCTCACTCCCGGTGAAAGCGTTTATTCGTGAGCAATTTGCCTGCGTAAAGGAATAATCCGCGGTGTGGATACCTCCGCTACGCCAGAAGAAATTCTTTCACATTTTCATGATTCCGTTGTTGGCATTCTCTCAGTTTACCGCTGCAACAGAGAGGCTGGAGGCTCTCGTATTCTAACTGAGTCTGTTACAGAAACCTTTGCGGGGTCCTCGTGCTCATGTGAAATCAAAGTCTGGCCCACTGTATACAGGGTTGACACACTGCAGCCCAGACCATTACAGTGTAAGAACTGCTGGCGTTTTGGTCACAGTGGCAAATCTTGCAAGTCGGCAACGCGCTGTCGCATATTCGGTGGTGATCATGCTTCAGACTTCAGCACATGTGGGTCGTTTAGCTGTTGCCTTAGCCACTCTGATCACACAGCTGACGATCTCACCTGCCCAAAGCGTGCTGATGAACAGTCTGTTTTGGACATTATTCAGCGCGAACGGTGTTCACGCGCAGATGATAATGCCATTCTCGGCAGGCGACAGAGCTCGTACGCAACTTTTGTCCGCACGACTGCTGCCGATGTGGAGACAAGCTTAGCAAAGTCGGTGGTCGCTGCGGTGGAGACGGCTGTTGCTGGTGTATTTCGCCGCTCAGCTTTGTGCGGTTATCATTGTCAGAGCACATGACAACACAATTAGGGCCAATTAGAGATACTCTAAAACAAAGAAGTTATAGATCAGCATATGCTTTCCTTTCCTCATGAACTTCTCCCCATGGATCAGCAGCTTTCATAATTTCAAAAGTTCGTGTGCACGAACGTTTTTAGCAACCCGTACTGCACGGTCACTTTTATTGCTTGAGTATTTATTTTTTTTCGTTTACGAACCGACATACACTGTTCCTTATCGTTTGCCTGATTTTCGTTGCCACGTGTTCTCTCGTGCTGCCAACGACACAGCGCTGGCACCTCAATTTCAGTGGCGCAGGACATCATATTGCGCTCTACTCATGCTTTTTGGCTGGGACTCCTCAGGCAGCAACACAGGCTGCCATCTCTTTCCACGTGACGGCCGAGCAGGAAGAGGTATTAGACAGTCCGGATGCCACACTGTTGCTGAATGCCGCTCCCAGCCGCTTCCGTTAGTGGCGTCTCACAGATACCGGCACACTGCTCCTCATTGCGGCATACCGCAACATAGCGAACAAAAATCGCCACGACCAGCTCGTGTTAAGGCTCTTTCACATGACGCGATTGGAACAATTGTAATCGTTGCGAACGACTCATCCGGCAATTAATGAAACTTTTAAGGAAGGCTTGCGGCTCGTAGTAGTGTATCGGCTAGCTGCAACAAAAACTCCAAAATGTTTTATCGCACATAAAAATGTATGACAGCTCAAGCACATTATAAAGTAAACGCGTATTAAGATGTTTGATATACGAATTCGCCAAAGCATTTGTTGCCAATGGAATTCCACTCGCGCCGCACTGGCGGATGACGCCAGCACGTCAAATAGCCGCTGTGTTTCGCGTCGCAACGACAGAGCGACGGGGCCGTATTTTGTTGTGCGCATAGCAGCTTGTGAAAAGGGCTTGAGCCAAGGAGATATGCAGCTACGGGGGGCTTACACACTGCATGAGAGAGAGGAGAGAAAGAGCATTGCACATCATAAACAAAGCGTTTCCGATCCACTGGAAAATAACAGCGGGTATGCCACCGTAGTTGCTTGAAGAATACAGAGCTCTTAAACACTGGCAAAGCGAGCAGTGTGCCAGCGGACAATGGAAAGTAGTGACTGCAGATAGAGACCATGAGAGAGAAAAAGGAGAACAGAAAGCGCTAGGGTACATTATGAAGGTGCTCAAATATCATGAATAGCAGATTACCGGTATACCACAAGAAGAAAGTTCGGAACAGTTGTACGTTGCAAGTACTGCCCTATGATGCAGGAACATTGAGGCTAACAAAAAGGCTTTAAATTTTGTTTAGGAAAGCGCAGCGATCTATGCAATGCATAATAATACGGGATATGTTAGGTGACACAGAGAGCAGACTAGATTAATGAACATACGCGTGTTAATGATACCCTAGCTCATATCAAAGAAGAAAGTGGGCACAGCTAGGACGTGAATCACGGCGAGTACAAAAAAAGCCGGCTGTTCACTTGGGTGGCTGAGTTGATTCCAAGAGAAGGCAACCGTGGCTGGTTGGGGGGGGGGAACTATGTGAACAAGTGAAGTTAGCAAGCTTGCGGGTACAGTGTGGCTGCGGCTGTCCAAAATTCAAAGGTAGAAATCTACGGGAGAGACCATTTTGCAGCACATGTAGTAGTCAGGTGGCTCAGGATGACGTTGTCATCGTGGCTTCTGGAATTCTGTGAGCTTTCTGCTGGGAAACGGGCGGGAATGTAAATGCTCAGTCATTTTTTCTTACCTTTATGCCGCTAATTTTCACTGAAGCTTCGTGGTGCAATTTATAAACCACGAGGCATAGTTGAAAGGAATCATTATTGCTATGAGCATGACCATAAATATATGTCAGGCAAAAAAGAACACAGGACATAATTCTAACATAAAGGACTTTTTGGCAGTACTAAGCATGTCTCCTGTTCCGCAGAGTGGCAGCAGATGTTCCACCTCTCAACCACTGAAGGATCAGTCTGGCCTACTCACATGAGAGGCGTTAGGAGCATGAGACCAAATTTTTAAAAACCAAACTATTTCGCAAAAATCTTTATTCTGCATGAGGAACAGAGGTTAGCCAAAATACGCGCACAAGGAAAATAATTTGCCAGAATCATCGCCCAGCGGCGTTGCCTCAAAAACTCAGCCCAGCCACTTTAAATTTGAACACCTCTTGTGGGATCTCTATTCGCTCAGTTCTCGAACGGCCAACACGCACACTGCGTTCTGGCATGGTTACGGCTGTCATGCTGCATTCACACTGCCACTCACCGGCGGAGCAAGTTGATGATCTTACTTTATTGGTTACTTGTCAAGAACTGGAAATGCCGAATGATGCTGCATAATAGTGAAACAAAACTACAGTCTATAAGGAAAGTTGCAAAGACCTTACATATCGCACTTATCTACTAGAGCCCCAATCGCAAGCAGTGAGCTAGGACGATCGTACCCTCAGAGAGGGGGGTACGCAATGTGTCAATTCCCCGACCCAGTCCTGCACTCGCTCTGCGTTTTCTAGCTGAATTCCCCCTGGCTTTTCATGCGCGCCTATCGCGTTACACAAGTTCTGACTCCACAGACTCATTTCTCAACCAGCTGTTAGTAGAGGATTGAAGTTCAGATTTTCATGCCTGGTTTTTCTCTTTTTTTGTCTGTGTTTCATGTATACGGGGTTTTGCAGTTCTACGGCTGACAACTAAAGAGCAGATATTTTCCTTAAAGTAGCGCAAAGCGTGTTTTTGTGACGCAATCCTTTGGGTGAAAAGAGCTGAAAATCCTTGGTTCCCTTAGAGCGACCAAAGAGAAAAATATCGCCTCCCGATTGAACATTTTCTCCCGTCTATTATTTGTATGGAGGAGATTAAAGCCAACGCTGCTGTTCATTAAGCAGAATTTTTCTAAAAAGTTATTAGGCCACGCTAATTGGCACCAAAGTTACTTTACGAATCTTCATCTTGTGTAGAGATGCAAGACGTTATCCCTAATATTATTTATTATTCTTTCAGTCACGTCATGGTGCTACAGTGCTGTTGGAAGAATATGGGTATGAAAAAATACAAATATTTAGCCAGGTGTTTCCGCTACAAAGGCTTTCTGCTAACCATCACAGTATCCAACGTAAAGATTTACGCTATGTTTAAATTATTGTGCAGCTTTCTGTCTTCCGGATAAAAACACGGAGAGACGGACACAGACGTCTGCGGTCATCGTTTCGGCTTACTGTGGCCATTTTTTGGGGCGGCATTTTTTTCATCGTATATTTCTATCCGCAAGAGTATCGCATTTGCGCCAGCCCGTGGAGTCACCCTGCAGGCACTGGCAGTCGTCAGCATCTTCGGGAACCTTGAGCGTTCAGATTTATGCTGCGTTCATTCACGCATTCGTAGAGATTTACGCGTAAGGGGGAGGGGGTGAATGAACTCGATACTGAAGTGAAAGATGCAAGAGAAATCGTTCAAGGGTCACCTGGAACTTACAAGCAAGTGTTTGTTGCGATCCTCGCGGAAAGCTTGACAGTAGGCTTCGCCACGCGGCTTGACTTGAAAGCAACTGTCTGAAGCAGTTTCTCTCTGTTTTCAGTCGCGCTTTGTGGAGAGCATGCTGTAATTTGCGGTGGCTACCACACCATACACGGAAAAACATTGTCGGCCACTGTACCAGGTTCCATCAGGACCTCTGAGGTACTGATACGTACAAAACTCAAAACTGGTGTAAAAAGCGACAAAAGAGTCTTGCAGAGCCCGTTACCTCTGGCTCATTCGGTGCGTTTATCAAGGAGCGTATATCTCATGTCCCGCGCAATGTTGTACTTCTATTTTCGTAATCAGCGAACGGTGAACATGTCCCGCGCAATGTTGTACTTCTATTTTCGTAATCAGCGAACGGTGAACACTTCAACCGTTGGGGGGGGGGGGGGGGGGGACACGCGAGTACTCTTAAAAGTATACTAATGTCAAAGTGATTTTGCCATTACTCAATAAACTAGCGTACATTTTCGAAAAAAAGCTTCATTGTTGGAAGAAGGAGGTTTATCAGGTAGAAAAGTTATAGCAATGAAGCACTGCTGACGCTCTACCCGGACGTTTTCGGAAGTAAAGTGTGATACATCAAGACATTTATACGTTGCAGACCAATGAGGAGCGGTAACACCAATAATCATGTGCAGACGGTGATCATGAAGTCCAGTGTGGTCCCGGCATGTTGAGTCTGAGTAGAGTGTGGAGAAAATTTTCAGATACAATTTTTATTCAGTAAATGCGTCTTTTTTGCTGCCGGACAGAGTTCGCCAGAAAGAGCTAGAAATTTGGCTGTTACTGAGAAGAAAATTTAGATGAAGTTGTCCTGAGTGCTCCTTAATGAACGAGGAGTTCATGAAATCTCGTTTACATATGCTCAATCCACTGCAAGGGTCCGCTGAAAATAGAAGGTATAAAAGCCGCGAAACATTTACTAGCGTCGCCATTTCTTTTTGAAGGGATGATTTGTTTTTCTAAAAGTCCAACACTGCATCAAGCACAAATAATGATACCAGCGAATGCTTCGTTCCGTGTGGACAAAAGTTCTTGCGCTGTCGCTTTCCGGTAGAGAGTGAAAGAGCCACTGGCATTTTTGAAGGTGCCTCAGTCTGACCGAAACTACACCACGTCGTCTCGCTTTGTACTACACGGCGTAGACCTCTGAGGTCTCTGGGGAAATTTTTTCCGCGCTGGACACGATTTCCTGGTGACTGCAGTCTGGAAGTCCTTTTTGCATTCAAGGCCCTCAGTCACGCTTTCCTTGCCTGCGCAGACTGCTGAGTTTGAAGTTTGTGGACCTGCCAGGAAAGTTCCACGTGTCCTCAGCCGCCACGGAGAGAGCTAGGCTGAGATTTCAGTGTTAAATTTTGCGTTTTTTTTTATTTAGTGAAATGAAAGCGTTTGTAGAAAACTGTATTTTATTAAATGAAAAAAAAACGCATCAGCCGTCTGTTCATTCTTTTCACAGTCTCGAAGCGCTCTGTAAGCACTTCATCCGCCGTTGTCATCAAAGAAATTTTCCCCTACAAGAACTGGGCAAAACTTGCGTTCCAAGCATTCTGTGTACTGCATGTTGACTCCGCCGACATTTATTTGCACGTGGTTAGCTCTCAACACGAGTGTCGGCAAACACAAGATGCACTCAAGGAAGCTAAGAAAGTTATTTCTGGTTAAGACAAGTTAAGGAAAAGAATAGTGTCAGCTGACGGGGCTCTTGAAGACTCGAGCGGGGCTACCACCATCAGAGCCCTCCAAGAATATTACATACGCCTTTCCAGCAGTGCAGTTCATGCATTTTAGTGCCCAGGATAAGAGAGTGTGATTTTTTTTATCTCACTTTAAAGCACGTGAGGCACAGGTAACATGGAAGCGTCGCTTTTCGACGTTCCCAGACTAGCACAGTAAGAACGAGGTCCCTTAAACTGCCGTCACCGCTGGGTATTTACTGTGGTGGTGAGGTGTGCGCCAGTATCTCGTGATGTGTCGCGCAAAGGAATACGGGGAATTATTGATGTGCTTGTACATATTCGCACTTCTGCATCTACTATCCCTCATTATACATATTTCCGCTACCTCACTGTTGAGTAGCAGTCAAGGTAGTCGCATTTAAGGCGCCCCTGAGTATATTGCACTGCAAAGCTATCTCTGTCCCTGCCTCTCTCACGCTGATTCAAACATCTCCCTATCTTTCTACTACTTTCACGCCTTAAACTTCGTCCAAGCTCATCTGGATACATACGCCGGAGATCTAAAAGCAACGAACGCTAAGTGAGGAGCGGCCGCGGGCTTCGCGGCAAACTATACCGTGCTTTTTCTCTGCTTTCTTCCTTTTCCTTTCGGAGCTGCCATGAAAAACAGCGCTGTTTTTGTCTCTGAAGCTATGACAGTTACCCATGGTGGAGGATTGGCCAGTTTGAAGCACATCCATGCAGAAGAATAATATTTCCAAGTTTTCTTCGTCGCTCGTCTATTTCTTCATATTCCTTTCGGAATCCCACGTCGATTACATTCTAACATCTCCATCTTTTGAGTGTCTCGAGAGAAATTTTACGACAAAGGCCTGCTCAAGTTCCGCGATGTTAGACGTCAAATGGCTACCTGCATTCAAATAAAATGCGGGCCCTGTGACCTCCGAAATATGGGTGTCATAATTGTCGTTTTCTTGCGCGCGCGTAAAATAACGGGATGAAGGACAAAGAAAACCCTCCCGAGGTCTTCGTTCCTCTCGAGTCTACCGCTCGAGCCGCGCGAGACATAGAACGCACGCCATGTTTTTTTTAGAACCGTTGTTTCGTGAGGGAACACAGAGCTATGTGCGACTACCCAAGCAGTCCGGACCGGCCCACTGCTCAGCTGCATACAACTGGTTCCGGTCTCCACCTCGCGATAGAGGGTGACCATGGACAAGGAGCTGACTGCTGCCGTGAGAGGAGCCGGGACATCGCAACGTGCGTCACGCGGTCAGCTGGGAAGCTACCGGTCGCCGAGGTCGCCAAGCGCTATGTGGCCTCCGACCGACGCCTCACACTGACCATCGGAGAACAAGGCGCTGATGACTACCACCACAACAATGACTACCACAAGGGGCGCTTAGGCTCCGAGAAGCGAATGTGCGGGAATGCATCGTACCGGGCGCAGCTGTCAGCCGTGCCCCCAGCGACACGCACGGTGAGCTTGCTTCTTAGCCTTCTTGGTTTGCTTTCATGCGCTGTTCGAATTATTCTGTCAAGTGCTTCTCCGAACTTTTTTATTCAAGGGTCAGTGCGCGTGTTCGAAAGGGCTGAACCTTCCCAACACGAGCGTATGCAGGTGCCACCAGTTGTAGTTAGATAGTATGCCAGACGGTAGTCCCTTTCGAACAGCACTTGCAGGCAATGTAATTTTGTTTTCACGTCCATCGCTTCGAACCAACTCCTCGCTAGCCATAAGCCTCTGAAGGACAAAGTGATATGGGTGTAGCATGTCTTGCATGAGGAGGAAAAGCTAGCATCTTGCAGGCTGCTGAGGACAGCGCCCTCTGTGCATTTGAAAGAAGAGGAGGGACTTGACCGGTAACATATGCACACGAAAAAAAACAGACCCGACGGTTACTGCTGTAATAAATAGAATTTGAGCTACACCTGGAGGGGAACAGTGGGATGCAGGTGTTGTTAGCAGCAAAGGGTAGCAGCGCCTATTGCTGACAGTGCTGGAGAAGTTACGAGCGTTCACCTGTCACGGGGTGTGCAGGTATGCGTGTGGAATTTCGTGGGGCGTACAGTAGGGGAGCCAAGCACTGATGCCCTTATAAGGTTCGGTGGAACGTATACAATAAAGCACGGGGTAAAGGAGATGAAGAAAGAGAGGTAGAGCGCGACTGTCACCCACTGTGCAATCAGTTATCAGCATTCTAGCGAATCAGCATTTCCTTACAGTGGAGCATACCTCACGTCATGTCATTTTTGTTAGGGACAATGCCAGCGACGCGGCACGCATCGAACTGGAGCCCTAACATCTGGCGCTTTAAAAAAACGTATTTCAAACTGTCGTGTTTGAAATGGTCACGTTATAACCTTGAAGGCATGGATAATGGTGACATATGGCGTCGAATTTCGCAACTGAACGTCCTTCCTCGCCACCTGGCTGCCTGTGCAAGGATTCATATAATCAGTTCCGGCATGGCAACGCGCGTTAGTTTTCATAGCTCCGCGATGCCATTGGTGATGGCGTCGCACGAAGAGCAAAAAGAAACGAACGTCGCGTCAGTTACGCGGCATTTCATTTTGCGTGTCTTCTCACTGAAAAATGGTTACAGTGCTATAGTCGTTTCTTCAAACCATTTCGCTAACACGACTGCATCCTTCCAGGTGGTAATCAATTTATTTTGTAATCAGTCATTCATATTCGCATGATCGAACAGTGATCGTGGTCTCGTTTTGTAGGCCCGCCGACACTGAAAACTGAACTGGTAACGAAGCATTCTGTATCATCTGCTGTTTTTACATTGCTATAATGAATGTGTGCCTTCGACGAGTACGCGAGAGGCAAACACACAACTGCGCTCGTCCTGCGACAGTGCATCTCTAAACACTGTTGTATCTCAATGTGAAGGTGGATGCAGAACAGGGGCTATGTAATTCAGGACAATTATATATTTGTCTTCATTTCTTGTAATTGTTATCGCAAAAACTCTGAATGTGCAGTTGTCGTTACAGCATGTGGTATGACAACTGAGGCCAAGTAGAGATGTCTTAAATTCGTAATTATACATCGGCACATGCTTGCCCTTATAAACTTCACCATATCGGTGAACAGTTTTCATGAATCACAAATTCAGTGCTCACGCACGATTCTAGCTTCCCTTACGCTGAGCCAGTTTTAAAGCGCAAGTGTTTGGTTATTTACGCTTACGAACCCAAAATAATAGCGCCTCTTCGTTTACCTCAACATTATTGCACATATCTTATCGGCTGCAGCCAATGACACAGTCCTTGAACTCGTTTCCAGTGGAGCAAGACATCGACTTGGGCCTCCCGCATCGCCGCCTGTGCGGTGCAGACTCCGCAGGCAAAGGCCCAGGCTGCCATGGGCCGCCATGACATCCCGGATGCTGTAGCTAGGAGGGCCTCCGCCCCTGCCAGCCGCTGCCGCAAATGGCACGCCTGTGCACTCCGTCTTGCCTCGTAGGTGTTCAGCTGACAACGAAACCGCAAATGCCATTCATGACGTTACATCGTGCACTATTTCATGGCGAAAAGTATTATGCGAGTCATGGTGAACATTGTTGGTATCCGCAGTGCAACAAATGAAAAACCTAAGGTGTGCCAGTTAAATATTTTGGTTGGCTAATTTCTCAGGTCGAGCTAGCTAAATCGCGCGGCCATTGGTGTTCGCGTAGCACCACCAGTACTAAAATGCGTTATTAGGTGCTAGAAACAAGACAAATTTACTTTGCGACGCTTCAATGCATTTATAGCCGCAATACTTGGTCCCTGCTGATATATAATAAGTAGTCACTTTAGGCGCAGCAGTGCTGTTTTGGGGGCATAAATATAAAGCAGTGAACATATATTGAAAGGTTTGGTGTCTACAAAATCCGTCCTGCTAACCATGGCAGTATCCGAGATAGCGATGCGCGTTATATGTTGCGGCTTATTAGGAGTTCACTTTTACCACTAAAACATATTGAGAGGCGGAGACAGCCGCTTGCGGTCGTTCTTGTTATTTACTGCGCGCCGTTTCTGTGCTGTTTTTCTTATGCTACTCCGTTCGTAAAAGGTATCACATTTCACCCTGTGTGTGCAGTGTCTCTACAGACATTACCTGTCGATAGCAGCCTAGAGTTGGGGCTTATGTGGAGTTCATTCGCACTGGCGTCCATAGAACATGGACAAGAAGTCATATGAAATCGATCACAAAGTGAATGGGGAAAAGGAAAAAGTTCAAGTGCCACCTCGAACTCAAAAACTATGCAGTTTTATTTCGAGCCTTTCGGCAAACTTGAGAGTGGGTGTCGCTTCGCGGCTCGAGTGGAAGGCGGAGGAACAAACAGGCTTTTCGCTGTTTCGAATCGCGCTTTGTCCAGAGCATCCTCCAATATTCGATGGTTGCCACATCATACGCAGAATAATCGTGTCGTGCATTGTGACAAGTTCCTCATGACCTCATGACAATTGTTTAAACCGCTGTTGTCAACAAAAAAAAATTTGCCACAGATTTACATAATGTAAGCGAGAGACTTAGGGGCTTTAGCACATTCCCTTTGCTTTGTCTGCCTTCGGTGGCCAACATTCTCGGAAAAAATTTTTTAGAAGTTACTGCTATGCAAATATTGAAGGTATTCAAAAATGTTTTTTTCAGAATTGTCGGCTATGCGTTAATCTTGGTGACTGCGCTGCCGGGTTTAAAGCGGGCTTTAAATTTAGGGCGATCAATTGTATTCATGCGGAGGAAATGCGAAAGCACGTGCTCTTTCGGCTCCGCTAAAGAAGTAAAGACGAGCACATCAAAAACTTTCGTTATATCCCGTTTCTCGTTATATGTGAGTCTTTTGTCTCTCCCTACTCTCGCCTACAGGACTAAAGCGGAGATTTTGCTCTCTTTATTTTGGCATCAGGGACCTGTGCCAAGTAGCTCTTCCGTCAATGAAACCCCAGACAAGACGGCGTTTTCCTCAGCGAATTACTTAATCGCAATGCGAATCTGGTGCCCAAGGATTTCATTGTTCACTTCGGATTCGGTTTTTGAATTCAATGGGCAGGACTGTAGGCACACGAAGACGATGACTTGCAAAGCAAAGCGAGAAAGGATTCCAGTATAGCACGCGGCATTTTCGGTTGCAGGTACAGTCAACAAGTAGCGCGCCCGAGTCACATCGCGGTGATGGCGTAGTGATGTAATGAAGTGGCCAAGGAAGCGGTCCGTGCAGCCTCGTGTTCGAAACCCACTGACTAGTGTTAAGCGTTTGATTAGCGTTTATTTCTTCTCCGAGGTTTAATCCCCCGACAAGACGGTGTTTCCGCTAGCGAGGAACTTAGTGTTACCGCACTCTAAGCGACACAGCAGTGATTTGGAACTGCCATCCCTGGCTCATTAGCGCAGTCATTCTAGCGGCGGCAACCTCATGCTTTGTGACGAGGCTCGTATCTCTCTAAATGTGGCCCGCTCAATACGGCAGTCGAGGGATGTGGGCGAAAAGTGGTGAAGAGACATACCAGACTAAGTAATGTTTATCTGTATGGATGAATTTACCTGTTGGTATGAAAAGAGGCTTCATTTACTCTAAATGGGAAGCTTTATTACCTAGAAAAGTCCAAAAAATCAAAAACTGCTATCTTTGTCCTCTCCAGCATTCGCGAGCAAAGTGGGACGCGCGAATCCGTTAATTTTTTCCGCATCTCTGAGGCTGGGCAGCATTGCTGTTCACTACAAAACATTGATCACGGAATTTGTTCTTGGCGGTACAAGTTTGAATCGGGTGGCGAGAAATTTTCAGATACAATTTTCTCTGCAATAAGTGCGTGTTTTGCTGCTGGCCTAATATCGATACAGCGATAAATTGGTTTTTACTGAGAGCAAAAGTTGGATCGAGTTGTTCTCAATGTCCATCCTAAGTACGAAATCCCCACGCTAGAGCCTTTGCTTACGTAGACTGTACACAGCGTCGTGGCCACCAGAACAGATTTTATAAATGGCGCGGCTCATTTATGTTCGTCGCTTATCACGCCCGTTATTTTACTGTCACATGGAGTACTGAAGAAAGTAACGGCAAGATGCAATCGAGGGAATGTCCTCGAATGCTGAAGAATACTTTCATTCCACAGCGGCACATATGGTGTATCCAAGACTCAGTGGCGAAAGCCCTTGCGTTGTGGCATCAGGGGGGAGTGTAACTGAAGGAGTGGCTGCCATTTCTGAGGTTGCATCACACTGACTGGAACTGTACCCCTGTGTCTCGCTTTGTAAAACAACCACACGAGCCTCGGAGATCGCAGGCGTAAATGGTTTGAGTACGGACTCTTAGTGTTGGAGTCCCCTCGGTTGATTCACCGCCCTTACTCCTTTTTCTGCATTTTGCAGACTGCTGGCCCGGAAGTTTGTGGACATCCAGAGCATGTTTGATGTGTCCTCATGAGCCCCGGAGATAAGTTTCGGCAGTTTAGACTTGATATTTTGATGTTTTTTTTGCTATTTCTCTATTGTATACTATTATCAGGAATTTTGAAAGTTAATAAATCAACAGAACGCATATGCGGTTTCTTTATTACTTTCGCAGCCAAGCAGCGCTCTATGAGCATTGCGCTGTGGTTTTCTAAGGGGTTATTAACTCACAAAAAGCGCCTAAAGCTGGCTGTAGAAATGCTTAGAGAGGTTACATGGAAGACTTAGTCCATAGCATACATGGTGGACAAGTATTCAGTGAAACGAAGCTCTGTTAATGGTGGCGTAGAGTCATCACAGATAGATTCTCCGAAGTATCCACCACCAGGCCATAATAATTACGGTTCAAAGCTCTCGACATCGCCCACTTCAGACCAAAATGTCTGTCAAGGGGAGGACCACGGATATTTTGCGGCAGTTTTCGCTTAGCAGGCATTACGCCAGCGGCCACGCCATTTATCCTGTAAGGAGTTTGTTGTTCTTGCGCTACTGAGTTTATATGAGTCTTTTTGCTTATTTTGAGGCGGAAAAACCTTTGTGTGTTGGTTGCGCGTAATTATAGGACAGTGCTAGAATACAGTACCGCAGAACACTGATTCCGTTCATCAACAGCATGCTTGGTAACCTCCCTGACTGGTTGCTCGAACTACACTGGATCACGTAAATCATGTTTGGAAGATCTATCTGAAACAAGCCGATCTCAGTTTTTAGTAAAACCAGCCAGCGCGCATGAATTCACCGAAAAACCTCTGCCCTACAACAATCCCTACCTGTATGGGAAAGGTTATGGAGAGAATGATGCTCATAGCTCTCAATCGTCTTGAGTGACAACTGTGCCAATTCCGCAATGCACCTCCTCTCAAAGGGTTCAGGAAGAATTTTTCCTCTGAAATTGTTGCTGCGCGATTATAAAGAGACTTATACACAGTCCCCAACGCTGTGCAACTGCGCTCTGTTGTGTGCATGGACGTCGAGGGTCTCACGACCATATGTCGGAGAGCGCAATACTAGCCAGCTTTCGGAAAATGTACGCAGTCCATCGTCTACAGCATCCCTTTGAAATGTGGAAAGAGTTATGTAGGGCAAAGCGGTAGATGTTTGCATGACCGCCTCCGAGAACACTGCAATAATGTGTCTGAACGGCGAGGAGGGTTCCTGGACGCTCACTGCAGAAAATGTAAGAACGGTAATGATGACAGCGATTCTGATGAAGATTTTGTGTGTCGGCCTGTGTACAAAGATTGTTCTGTGATTGCCAAATACCGTTGCCAACTAACTCGAGAGATAGTAAAGGCTGCATTGATAGACCGGTTGGGTGAGTCCTGCGTGGCCAAGTCATCTATTGCTCTAACTAACAAAGAGCTGTTATATTTGAGACAACATTTGACTCCTACAGCGCATGCGTGATGATTGCCTGGTTCTGCTATAAATACTGGTCCGAATTTCGAAATAAACCTGTTGCAAGTCAGCGCTCGTGTGTTCCATGTCATTCTTTCTTGTGTCCTTGTCTGTATTTGCGCTGTACATTTCTATTATAGAATTAAAGATCTTGATAATGAGGTATTAACGATCAATGCTTTAAAAACGGAACTGCAGGACGTGAAGTCGACTATAATTAAACTGGAAGGCACCGTTTCATAGCTGTTATATAAAACAGACGACCTGGAAAAGAGGAGCCGTAGAAACAAGCTGCTTATTTACAGAATAAAAGAGAATGAAGAATCAGAAGCAGACCTTAGGAACAAAATAACAAAAAACATTTTTGACGAGAAGTTAGGATTGGAAATAAACAACATAGAAAGTACTAAATCAACAAGGAATCGCCCTGTCATCATAAAATTTAGTGACTACCGAGAAAAAGCTTCAATAACGAAAGCCTGTCCAAAGTTTAAAGGCACAGATTTTTCGTTTATTGAAGAGTTCTCAAAAAGAATTCGTGACGTTAGAAAAAAAAAGTTATGGGAAAGTGCATCTCGGGTAAAAGAGCAATGGCGCCAAGGTTAAGCTGGTTTTTGACAAGCTTAGCATTGACGGTAAAATGTTAGGATGGGATAACGCAAGAAACAATAGGTATAAAATCCCGATGAATCAAAAGTACACCAAAAAGAGACAGTCTGGTTTTCAAAATCCTTAACGTAAATTCACAGCGTCGTAAACAAAGCTGCAGAACTTGAAGGCATGCTGTTCTCACACGACGCGGACGTTGCATGCTTACTGAGACCTGGTTAAGCAATGAAAATATTTGGCAGTGAATTTGTTCCCAAAGATTTTAAGGTTTTTCGTGGCGACCGGGACCGAAGAGAAGAGATGGAGGAGTGGCAATTTTAATGAAATCATCATTGCAATTTTTCAGGATGCCTTACGCTCAAGGCATTGAAACCATATTTTGCAAAACATACATCAACAAGGATCGCTTTGTTTTTGGCTATTTACAGGCCTCGCAACTCTTCTGTTATGGACTTGGAAAACTTAAGAGCATATTTACAATGCCATGTAAGAGCGAGACGATAGACTAATACTGGCTGGTGATTTCAACTGGCCTAACAATGTCTGGCACTCCTTTTCATCATGCTCTTCCCATAACGCTGATACTCTAATGCTCGACATTGTGTTCACATTTGACCTGCTGCAAGTAGTAAACAGTGTACGAGAGTGCAAGGAGTCGCAAGATCTATTCTAGATCTATTTTTTGTAAGTGGTGCCATCCGCTACTTCATACCTGTGACGTCAAAAACGGAATGTCTGATCACAAAGCTGTGTTGCTGTGCTTGTCAAATGTGTACCCAGATCGACAAACTAGCGTGCAATTTTTTCCCAGTTTGGCGCGTGCGGAAGACGAATCTATTCCGGATTTGCTTGATTCATGTTTCGATAATTCTAGGAATAGCTCTGATAGTGTGAATGGCCTTTGGCTTCTCTTTAAAATGATTATTTCTGATTGTATTGCCCGTTTCGTCCCCAAATTTCAACTAAATCTGTGTACCGTAATCTATGGATTTCTCGGGAGGTGTTACGCATGCATCGAAGGCTTAAAAGGTTAAAAAATAAATAAAGCAGAAATTCAGCATTAAAGCCAATTGTGGAAGCAATTACAGAGCTACTTAAGCAGAAAATAATTTGCCACAAAAAAAAGTATTACGGAACGCTCCTGCCTTCGTTCATTAGAACGTCTCCTGAGAAGTTCTGGCGCCAAATCACGCCCAAAGCTTCTTCCACAAACGAATTCATAATAGACGGCAAATGTGTGCCTAATGAGGCCGTTGTTTGTTCCGCGTTCAACCAATTCTTTCAGTCAGTAGTCACAGAGGACAACGGTTGTGTGCCCAACTTTTCTACAGCACTCCCTGTCATATCCGATGTAATTTCAGAGACTGGTGTTTTAACTTGCTTTTTAACCTTGATTTTTAAAAATCAGCAGGTCCCGATAACATACCAAACGATTTTTGAAGCGCTATGAGGAGTGGTGCGCAAATACCCAATATTCATCAGATCTTTACACGACGGTTCTTTGCCGGATGACTGGAGGACAGCCGCAATTAAACCTCTCCACAAAACTGAAAAAAAGCACACATCAAGCATTACCGACCTATATCTCTAATATCAACATCATGTAAAGTTGTAGAACTTTTAATTCATAAAAATATAGTTTCTTGGAAGAGCAGAAAGCACTAACCGATTTTCAGCATGGTTTCAGGCGTGGGTTTTCTACAAGTGCACAGTTAGTTGAAACTGTGCATGACTTTGCTCAGTCGATTAATCAGGGAAAGCAATCAGACGAAATATTCATGGATTTCCGCAAAGCATTTGATAAGGTGTCTGATAACAAATTAATTCATAAATTAAGCTAATATATTAAAAACGACCGGATACTTACATGGATTACAGCTTACCTCTCAAACAGGTGTCAATTCGTCACTCTAAACAATACATCTTCTAGCGGTGTCCGGGTTATGTCTGGCGTCCCCCAGGGATCCGTTTTGGGAACACTCTTATTTCTATTGTTTATTAATGACATCGTGGCAGATCTTTCAGTCCGCGTTAAGCTGTACGCGGATGACTATTTTATATCAAGCGGTGTCTTCAGTTGATGACCAGGTACGTCTAAATAATGACCTAGAGAAGGGTTGTTCCATAGTGCAACAAATGGCAGATGTGCATTAATTTTGAACAACCGTTTCTACGAAAATTACACACAAGAAAATACCTCTTCATATCGCGTCCGACACTAACAACATATCATTATTAGAGGTGACAGAGTATAAAAATTTGGTCCTATGGATTACTAACAGCCTTTCGTGGTCAAAACACGTAGACGCTGTCGTAGGAAATTCAATGCGGAAACTTTTTCTTGAGGCGCTCATTAAAGTCATCCCCACCTGGTGTTCATCTATTGGCATACAATTCCCTCATCCGTCCGTTACTAGAATATGCTGTAATCATCTGGGACCCTTTCACGGTAACAAACATTCAGAAATTAGAGCGAATACTGCATAAAGTGGTTAGATTTATTTTTAACTTATATTGCCGTGCATCTGTAAGTGAGGTCGTGAGGCGAAGTGGGTTACCCCCAGTTGTTGAGCGCAATCGTGTTTGTCGATAAAAGTTTTTCTTCCAGCTCATAAAAGGTCATTATAAAGTTAATACTTCTAATTATTTTACTTACTCCTCAGGTTATAACACGAGACAAAGGTATGCACTAATAAATAACCCCTTTGAACGCACGAAATAACTGCATTAAATCTTTTTTTTCCGAGGACAATTACTGAATGGAATAAACTTAGTAGCAAGACTGTTAATCATAATTCTTTATTTTTGTTTGAAAAGTGCCTGCAAATGCTATGAATTTGGTTGTTTATATGCTTGTATTTTGTTAGCTTGTTCCCACCCTGCTATGATCTGTACTAAATCGCAGTATCTATAAATACATAAATAAAAATGGACCGTGCGATCAACGCTGTCATGGGCCTTAGCTACATCAAGTGTCACCAAGGCCTTAACTGCTCTCTTGCGCATTGAGAGTCGTATTCGACTCTCGAGATCCACATGCGCGGACCATAAGGAACAACCGCACCGAAAGTCAAGCGGTGCGGAGCTGAGGCCGTTAATGTGATGAACATGCTCTGTGAGGTAACTGTGTACTATTCTTTCTATTTGCTTTACTAAAGTTGAGGTTAAAGCAATCGGAAGAATATTGTCTAAATGAAATTCATTCTCTGCATTTTTCAAAAGCAAAATTAATTGCGCAATTTTCCAACTGTGATGAATCCAAGGCTTTTCCAATGACGCATTTGCAATATCCAGAAGGTGAGTTGGAAAGGGTTTCGCTAAAATCTTTAACATGCCCACAGTAACCCATCAGATCCCAGGGCAGCAATACCATTCACTTTACGCGGTTGGAGGCCAGAGAGTTGTTATTCTGCGCCATGAATCTATATAGAGCCTTCTTATTCTGGGGTTTAGAGAGATACGTGTTTAAATTTTGGCTATAATCCTCCTTTGCTTTTTAACAGTTCTTTTAAAAGATGCAGAGTAGAACTTATAATTTATCCAATTATCTGGGCTCTGATTACAGGAAAGGTTTTTGCAATCTGCTTTTTTACGAAGATAAGCTTTCTGACACTCCTCGGTCCACCAAGGAGACGGCTGTCTGGCAGGGGCAGTAGCGCACACAGAGAATACAGAGCTCTCAGCAGCATCTCGCAGAAAGAAAATTGCCCGCTGAGCTCATTCTGCTTGACCTGTGCTAACTATGAAGGGAAGCGAGGCATATATCAATTTTTTATACGCAATGTGATTTACAAACTTCATGGTTGCACCGCCTTTTCTGATAGGAGAGGATATAATAGCAAAGGTTATTGAAAAGTGGTCACTATATGTACCTGACTCTACTATTGACCATGCAGACACTCCAACCCCACAAGATGCTAATGGTAAATCTTTGACTGAACGAGAAACTCCTCGCATAAAGGTTACTACTCTAGAATTGCAGCAGCGCACAGCATTCATAGACATTCATGACCACAGAAGCTGGCCGCAGGAGTCAGAGCGACTACCCCAGACTGTGGTGCGAATTAAAATCACCTGCGATGACTGCGCTGTTTGCGCCGCTCAGTAACGTACCCAAATAGTCTGTCCTGTGAACACCTGAAAGTAGACGTTAGCAATAGTTACTTTGGCGCACTGTGGAAGGGAGATTCCAGCCGCCATCAACTCACAGTCATGGAGCATAACGTTCTGCGAGATTGATGCCCGGCGACGTATTTCTGTAGAGATCATAGTTATTAACCCACCACCCCTGCCATTAATGTGATCTACCCTGAAAACACGGAGTTTTTTCATTGAAAATGATTTAAGTGGAGAGAGCCACGTTTCTTGCAAAATCACAATATCTGGATTATGTTTTGAAGAAGTATTTCAAGATCCGTGAGAGAAGAAAGTATGGAACGACCATTCCATTGCAGAGCTTTTAGACCCGCCATTATTATTGACTGATGAAAGAGGCAGCAACAGCCTCCTTCAGCACATCAGTCTGGGAGATTACTTTGGGGGGTCCTTTCTTTGCTTTGATTTGCGGAACAGCTGACTTCGAGGTTCAGGAAAAGGCTCGACGTTCGTGGGAAGGATTGAGCATTTCTACATCAGTGTTACAGATATCTGCGTGAGAGACACTGCCAGGAGCGCTGTTCGCAGGCGGGACTTGGGATTTATCAGGAAGCGACATGGAGTGACTCTTACTAACAGCATAATTTGGGAGAGATGCGGGCGTCGCCGCCGAAACAGATGATTCTCGTGCCATAATTTCGTGCTGCATTAAAGAGGCAACTGCAGAGAAATGCAGCGTTTCGCCAATCAAGGGGTGGAGAAAAGCCGGAAGCGATAATTAGCCCTGCCGATCCAGTTTGGTGAAAATAGTAAAGCGAATAGTCTGTAGCAGGTAGTACGTTCTTCCCACATATGTTCGCACCTTTCAGAGAGGCGCCGGTCGTCCATCTTCAGGGGTCTCCCTCCACGTCGGGCTCTCTGAAGAGGGATTTTTTCTTGACAGTCATCTGTAGCTGCTCATACTGTAGTCCCCACGTCTATACGCACAAGGCGATGATTTAAGCCTGGTTATCGCTGCGACTTTTCAGTACTGTTAGGATGATCTGGTTAGCCTCTATAATCCGTTTGCTTTCACCAAAGCACTGTGAGTTTGTACTACAACTCCAGCATGACACGAAGTGAAAGTGCCTTTGCGGACACTGATAGGACTTCCATCTTTGTGTTTGGCAGGCATGCCAGACGCGCTATTTTTTTCCGGAATGGAATTCCGTCAGCTCTCACGTTTTTACCATTCCGTACGGTTGCCATACGAGTTTTTTTTGCGTTTTCGAACCGCTTTTGATCGTGCTCTTTCGTTTGCTTTAATATTGTTTACACATGTTTTCTGGTATAGGCAAGACCAAAACCGCACCAAGGCAGTCATCGCCTTCGTGATGTCGACCAAGCTGCTGCACCTCGGGCGGCGTCCGGCCACGGTGCTGCTGCCCCTGCCAGTAGCCTCAGAAAGTTTGTATCGAAGACGTCTGCACACAACTCTTCGTTGTGGCGTTCTTCGTCGTCGGGGATAAAACTCACCACAAGGGGCTCGCGTTAGCCGCTGCGATACGCTGCTGTGGTGTGCGAGGAGACACGCCAGGTTTCACATTGATACGGGAGAGGGAGAGCGCGTTGTATTTCCATGCAAAGCCTTGGAGACCCATAGACAATAACCTAGTGGTATGTCACGGTGACAATCGGCAGAATGCAAACTCAGGGGTCTCGTATACGGCGGCTTGCCAGTAGGACAGGGCATGTAGTGACAAGAGATCTGGTCAACGACATTGAAGTAGGTAAAAAAAAGGACTGAGGTCCAACTGGAAAGCACTCAGGTAATGAAAAACAGCTTACCATTTCTCTCAACAAGATCGTACGCAATAGTTCTGCCTTGCCAGTAGTCGCCCAAGGTGCGGTATCATGGAGGTGAAGGAAAAAGCTTGAAATTGGGTTGGGAAAAGCTCAGCGAGCTACGGAAAGAAAAAGGATGGGGGCAATGTTAGGTGACAGAGAGAGTTCATGATGAAGATTACTGCGAAGGGCAGACATGAGACTGATAGGTAGATGCCGAGAAATAAAGCCTTTAAACTGTTAGCTTAAACAATTTTCATAACACTCGGTATTGCTTGACCAAGAGAGATAGGAGTGGGCTAAGGAACAATCCCCGGGAGTTATGCTCTACATCAAGAACAGGAGGCTAGCTGAGAGAATGTCAAGACAGGGCGAACGTAGCTGGATGTTAGAGATCCATGTGCATAGATTAGATGAAGTAGTTTGCGTTTCTAGAGTATTCTCGGCTGGTACAGGACAGGTTTAAGTGAATATCAGTTGGACATCCATTGCTTTGTAGCGCACGTATATATAGTTTTGATTATGATTTTACGACGGCCGTAGTAGCACTGTGAGGTTTCCGTTTGTATACGAGCGGGAACAAAAATCTTTGCTTAATTTTGCTAGGTTCCTTAATACATTCATTATCTTTAAGGCCTCGTAATCCACTTCAGGAAAGATTAAGCATAACTGAAACATATCATTTCTTTCTTCGTGCATGATAAAAAAGCCACGCAGGTAAAATTGCACACAGTTATGGCGTACAGCGCTTGTTGGCAGCTCCAACCGTGTCTTCCTTTCTGTATACAGTGGCAGCAGGTACTCCGGTTCCTCTTCGCTGAGGTGTCTGTCCTGACCTGCTGAAAAGCTATAAAATTCCAAACTATTTCGCACAGACCTTTCTCCTGCTTCAGGAACCGCGGTTCTATCAGTGATCCTTTATTTTTACGAGTCAGCTAAAGTGCGAGCACAATATAAACAATTTTCCAACAATTCTCGTCCACCGGCTCTGCTTTGAGAACACGGCGCAGCCATTTCTCAGTGCATCTTGTGGGATCTCTTTTTGCGTAATAATGAAAATGGTAATGCAAACAATTTTCAACTCTATGACCAAGGCTGTCATGCAGGATTCGCTTTGCCACACAGTGGCTGAGCCGGTTGCTATTTCTCTTCATAAGTAGTTGTGAAAGTCACTATACGGCAGAAAGTTGCTCCATTGTAATGAACGAAAACTACAGTCCAAAAGAACTTAAAGCAAAAGAAAAGTGTAGAGTTGCAAGAAGCTTACACTGTATTTAACTACGGCGCCGCCACTCACACAAACACTGTAGTTTGGCGATCGTTCCCTCAGTGAGGAACGCGTGTTCAAGCTGATCCTTCCCTCTCTCAGGGTTTTACGGATGATTGTTTCCCGGGTTTCCAAGACGTTCTTGATAGAGAGGCTTAGCGTCGAAACACAGGACAAATTGAAGAAAGGCTACACGTGCGCTTAAAGGTCATAACGACAATGGGCATCTGGAAGGGAGAGTAGCCAGCCTCGCGAGTGCTCAAAAATTACTGCAGGGCCCAGCATCAAAGGTAAACCAAACTTATACACCACGGTCAAAGGCACACTCGAATGCATGGACGTCTTTTGGTTATTTCTTGATGGTAGGTCGTGCGCCTTTTCATGGCGCAATAGTGTATACGAACCAGGATGAAAATCGGTGATATACACCGTGCAACCAATAAGAAAACTCTTTTGTGTCAGGAAATTTTTTTTACCGAGCTTTTTTTTTACACAAAACAGAATGAAGTGAACGGTGCTGCCAGTGAAGCGTCAATTCCATAAAAAAGGCTGTAACTCCATACTATCTAGAAGAAAATTTACACAACGAAGCTTCTTTACGCTTATAGCTACAAAACCGTATCCCTGTTATAGAATATGCATTCAGTAAAGTGTTGGCAAAACAGTGCTGCATTGACGGTATGCGTATGAAGAAATAAAATGATATTAAATGGCTTAGTCGTCCTCCTAACCGTCGCAGCATCAGTCGTGACGATGCGCGAATTGCGTGTAACTTCTACACGCCATTTCGCACTTTCTGATAAAATACTGGAGGGCGTGCATGCACGCCTGCGGTCGCCCCCCTTATTTACTGCGCCCCTTCCTTTTGTGATAGTTTTGTGGTGCTATATTCCTTTACCAATTAGCACCGCATTTCACCCTGCTCGCATGTTCTCCCTACAGACATTGGTTGTTGCGAACAACTTTTGGAGCTATTTGCGGTTGGGAATATGTTGTGTTAATTCGGACAGTGCAAACCGAGAGGTACGAAGGTTACCTGGGAGTTAAAGGCAACATACCTCTTTTTATTATTCTGGCGGGAAGCTCCACACCTCGCCGTGCGGCTAGACTTGAATACAGCCGGCCGAAGAGGTTTCTCGCTGTTTCTAGTCGCGTTTTTTTTTCTTCAAATAATGCCTAATTGTGACGTACCTACCACATAATGCCCGGACTAATCCGACAGTCACCTCTTGCAGTTTTCCTCTTGATCTCTGTGGTACTAATACGTAAGCCATTTGTGTAAAAAGCGGCACAGGAATCATGTAAAACAGCCACTTCTTGCTCATTGGCGCGGTCACTTCACGGCGAATGTCTCATGCACTGCGCAAACGCGTTTTTTATGTCGAAATCAGCGCCTGCTGAATAAATCAGTCGTGGGCTACATACAAACCGATATTGATCTTTATCGACAAATACACGCGCTAATAAACAAAGCGCCTGGATTAACTGAAAACAGAGCTTTTATTTGCTAGAAATGTTAAAAAAATGAACGCGGTGGCGCCAAATCCACCTTGTCGCAAGCAATGCGTAGTGTCTTAAGCTATTCATTTGAGTGCTGTTCCCTGAGAATAGGCAACATGACTGTTCACTCCCAGCTGGTGATCATGGAGTAATTGCAGGTGATGACGTCACGTGTTTGAATCTAACGGCGGGGAAATATCAATAGAGGCGTCTTCTCCTTCTGTATGAAGATAAAAATGGCCAGAGAAGTCACAAAATCAGTTTTTACTATGAGAACAGATCTAAGCTGGGTACAGGCGTCCTCAGTGTCCCTTTAAAGTATGAAGTGCTCCTGCAAGCATCTTTACATATGCTGAGAATGGACAACGACGGGGCCATAGAAATTGTAATATATAAAAGGCGCGAATCATTAGCAGCCTGGCCTCCTCTCTTTTATTAATCTACTCGTTTTTCTACATGCTTAAGACGGCTGCAAGCCTAAGTAACATTTTACCAACACTGTTCTCACTTCAGTTATTGATCAATTCGCTCTCGCCCCACAATAAGCTTGCCGTCCTGGTTAGCTCAGTTGGCAGGTGAAGCGCTGGTCTTGAATTAAAACCCCGGACCAGGAAAAAAATTTATTGAACTCCAAAGTTTCTGAGAAAGCTCTATAGCTTTCCTTGGTAGCCGCATGACTGCGCTTGGGTGGATGTCAATGAGTAATTACTCGCTTATTACATATCTCCTTCACATCGGGGGATAACCCTAAACATTTGATCAAGCAATGACAACATACAAAGGAGCGGACGTGGTCGCACAGCGGCATATACTTCTGTTACATGTAGGCACGAAATGCAGTGTCAAACACTCTGACTGGCCAAAGCTGTTCCGCGTTATGGGGGAGTGCAACTGAAGAAGCAGCCGGAATTTCTTAGGGTGCCCCACTCTTACTAGAACCACTTCTCAGTGCCTAGATTTAATAAAATCGCACAGGCCGCAGACATCACTTGCGACCAATTTTCGGCTTGAACACAATTTCTTAGCAACCACTGTCTGTGTCTCTATCTGATTTGCCACTTTTTTTTTTTATCGCATACGCAGAGAGCTGGACTTCAGTGCCCTTGAGCGTCACGGAGCCACAGAGAGAGCTGGCCGACGTTTCGATTTTTTTGAATACTTTGTCGATATAAGTGTATTGGATATATTTTAAATAGTATTGTAATTAAATAAATCAAAAGAATGTGTCAGTCGTCTCAATTCTTTTAACAACCTGCTAGCGCTCTGTGGGCGATTTTCCACCGTTGTTCTCTGGGGACTGTTCACAGCAAGAAGCGGATAAAACTGGAGTTGTAATGCACTAAACTAGTTCCGGATTCTACAAGAAATATTGAGTCCATGCCACGAATGGGGGACAAAGCATTTAGAGAAAGGAGGTTACGTTAATGAAGTTACGTCACTCACACAGAATCTCTGCAGTGTCCCGCTTCTAGGCCGTACAACTACAGGCGGAGCGCTCTCGACTCCTCCCACTTCCCCCAAACCGTCCGACGAGGGTTGCCACATAGCGAAAGGTGGTATCGCTAAGTAAGGTACAGCAGCAATTTTCGCTTAGGACGTGCTACTCAGATGGGCTGACCATGTATCCTGAGAGCAGTTGTTATTCTTCTAACGGTTGAGTTTTAACAGTTTTGCTAATTTCGAGGACAATTGCGTCTGAGAATAATGCTGCGCGTATTGATAGGACTCTTCTAAAATACCGCACCGCCAAACATGCTACATGCTACTTGGGGCTAATGACCAGCTACCTAAGTTGGTAGGTTGCTGTATGCCGCGTTAAAGCAGGCTCCTCACGACGGACGAAATGTCAGTTTCTGGGAACAGGCATCACTTCACGTGACCATCCCCGCCTCGTCCGCGGACACCTTCTCCCTCTTCAATTCTGGAGGCGGTCTCCTGCATTTCTGGAACGAAAATACTCTAGTCTAGATTGAACGTTGTTTTTCTTTCATGTTTTTTGTTTAGTATAGCGGCTTTGTGCTTTCCATTCTGCTGACACAGTTGTGGCGTGTGATGCTTGTCTCGATCTTCGAGTGATCGTAGGGAGCTGTGGCGAGGAGGGCTACGAGGACCATAGTTTCGAATATTTTCAGCGGTCCACACACCTTAAACAAATTGGTTAAACTTATAGATGCCAGTGGCTAAGACTGTGTTTGGCGGTGATGTGGAAGAACTTGGGGACGTGCTGACTTTAGCAAGAAGAGAACTAGGTGTCTGCAGTTTCGCTGGAGAACTATATCATGCTTTGCTTCGACTACGAACGACCTTGGATGCTGAGCACTGCTCAAACCTATGTCAGACATATTCCCGAATCCAGACCTGTTCGCCAGCTTGTAGTGAGGGTAAATCTCTGGCTCAATGCCCTCTGTCAAAGTCCTCAGCGGTGTTTTCCTTGTAAGCGTCATCTCTGACCGCAAGCTCCTCCCTTTCCAGCCAGTGCGGCCGTAGCTGCATTTCCATTTTGGAGATTCGCATTTTAAATCGTCTTCCCATTCGAAGTTTAGAAGGAGCTAAAGCTCCTCACACCTTGTGTATTTCTATAGCTGAGAAAAGCGGGCGAGGATCTTATACCTTGAGGAGGACGTCTTTCACAGTAAGAATCATCCGTGCCGCCTCCCCCTTAGACATGAGTAAGGAGGGCTGCTAGTGATGTGTTTGAAGTTGTAGAAGGCAGCAAAGGCGGCGAACTATAGTGTATAGAAATGTGAACCACTGCCTGACCGCACCTCTAGCGGTATTCCGTGACGGGAGAACAGCCTTTTAAGCCAAACAGTGAAAATCTGAGCTGTCATATTTTTCAGTGTTAACCTGCGGAACCATGAGCTGTAAACAACCACCATTAAGAAGGTTTGTCAATCACATGAAATAGGTCAAGCCAAGAAGTTCCCAGAGGCAACCAGGGAGCCCTGAGTACATCTTGAGTACCGTATACCGCAAGACCTCACGCGTCCTGATACTGGGAGTCTATGGCTAGCTGCCAAAATTGTTCGGCAGCGCCAGGCTGCGGTCAGACAGAATCCACGCGATGCACAAACCCGTAACTCTGCGTCACCGTTCCCTCCACTCCCACAGAAAATGCCTTTTCCCTCAAGGGTTCTGGCAGCTCTTTTCTGAGTTTCACGATCTACCAGTCTCGCGTATGGCAGAAGGGATATTTTCGTTTTTCGGTTAATGCACATGTTCAGAGCGATTGAAACCGTCGCCGTGCTCTTCACACCGGCCGTAAGTCAGAACCAGCGTGATGCTAATCCTTGGCGAACAGCTCTAGTGCGCAAAGTAAGTTTTATATTCATGTCCTGTGTTGACAGTCCACTTCAAGGTACTTGTAAGTTTTGTTTGATTTGGTTTATGGAGTTTAACGTACCAAAGCGACTTTGTAATTTTTTCTCGAACACGCGTGCCAAGTGTGGCACGCATTGCACGCAGAGGATAGCGCTGATGGTTCTCTGACTGAGCATTTTTCTTACCTTTATGCCGCTAATTTTCACTGAAGCTTCGTGGTGCAATTTATAAACCACGAGGCATAGTTGAAAGGAATCATTATTGCTATGAGCATGACCATAAATATATGTCGTGCAAAAAAGAACACAGGACATATTTCTAACATAAAGGACTTTTTGGCAGTACTAAGCATGTCTCCTGTTCCGCAGAGTGGCAGCAGATGTTCCACCTCTCAACCACTGAAGGATCAGTCTGGCCTACTCACATGAGAGGCGTTAGGAGCATGAGACCAAATTTTTAAAAACCAAACTATTTCGCAAAAATCTTTATTATGCATGAGGAACAGAGGTTAGCCAAAATACGCGCACAAGGAAAATAATTTGCCAGAATCATCGCCCAGCGGCGTTGCCTCAAAAACTCAGCCCAGCCACTTTAAATTTGAACACCTCTTGTGGGATCTCTATTCGCTCAGTTTTCGAACGGCCAACACGCACACTGCGTTCTAGCATGGTTACGGCTGTCATGCTGCATTCACACTGCCACTCACCGGCGGAGCAAGTTGCTGATCTTACTTTATTGGTTACTTGTCAAGAACTGGAAATGCCGAATGATGCTGCATAATAGTGAAACAAAACTACAGTCTATAAAGAAAGTTGCAAAGACCTTACATATCGCACTTATCTACTAGAGCCCCAATCGCAAGCAGTGAGCTAGGACGATCGTACCCTCAGAGAGGGGGGTACGCAATGTGTCAATTCCCCGACCCAGTCCTGCACTCGCTCTGCGTTTTCTAGCTGAATTCCCCCTGGCTTTTCATGCGCGCCTATCGCGTTACACAAGTTCTGACTCCACAGACTCATTTCTCAACCAGCTGTTAGTAGAGGATTGAAGTTCAGATTTTCATGCCTGGTTTTTCTCTTTTTTTGTCGGTGTTTTATGTATACGGGGTTTTGTAGTTCTACGGCTGACAACTAAAGAGCAGATATTTTCCTTAAAGTAGCGCAAAGCGTGTTTTTGTGACGCAATCCTTTGGGTGAAAAGAGCTGAAAATCCTTGGTTCCCTTAGAGCGACCAAAGAGAAAAATATCGCCTCCCGATTGAACATTTTCTCCCGTCTATTATTTGTATGGAGGAGAATAAAGCCAACGCTGCTGTTTATGAAGCAGAATTTATCTAAAAAGTTATTAGGCCACGCTAATTGGCACCAAAGTTACTTTACGAATCTTCATCTTGTGTAGAGATGCAAGACGTTATCCCTAATATTATTTATTATTCATTCAGTCACGTCATCGTGCTACAGTGCTGTTGGAAGAATATGGGTATGAAAAAATAAAAATATTTAGCCAGGTGTTTCCGCTACAAAGGCTTTCTGCTAACCATCACAGTATCCAACGTAAAGATTTACGCTATGTTTAAATTATTGTGCAGCTTTCTATCTTCCGGATAAAAACACGGCGAGACGGACACAGACGTCTGCGGTCATCGTTTCGGCTTACTGTGGCCATTTTTTGGGGCGGCATTTTTTTCATCGTATATTTCTATCCGCAAGAGTATCGCATTTCCGCCAGCCCGTGGAGTCACCCTGCAGGCACTGGCAGTCGTCAGCATCTTCGGGAACCTTGAGCGTTCAGATTTATGCTGCGTTCATTCACGCATTCGTAGAGATTTACGCGTAAGGGGGAGGGGGTGAATGAACTCGATACTGAAGTGAAAGATGCAAGAGAAATCGTTCAAGGGTCACCTGGAACTTACAAGCAAGTGTTTGTTGCGATCCTCGCGGAAAGCTTGACAGTAGGCTTCGCTACGCGGCTTGACTTGAAAGCAACTGTCTGAAGCAGTTTCTCTCTGTTTTCAGTCGCGCTTTGTGGAGAGCATGCTGTAATTTGCGGTGGCTACCACACCATACACGGAAAAAAATTGCCGGCCACTGTACCAGGTTCCATCAGGACCTCTGAGGTACTGATACGTACAAAACTCAAAACTGGTGTAAAAAGCGACAAAAGAGTCTTGCAGAGCCCGTTACCTCTGGCTCATTCGGTGCGTTTAACAAGGAGCGTATATCTCATGTCCCGCGCAATGTTGTACTTCTATTTTCGTAATCAGCGAACGGTGAACACGTCCCGCGCAATGTTGTACTTCTATTTTCGTAATCAGCGAACGGTGAACACTTCAACCGTGGGGGGGGGGGGGGGGGGGGGGGACACGCGAGTACCCTTAAAAGTATACTAATGTCAAAGTGATTTTGCCATTACTCAATAAACTAGCGTACATTTTCGAAAAAAAGCTTCATTGTTGGAAGAAGGAGGTTTATCAGGTAGAAAAGTTATAGCAATGAAGCACTGCTGACGCTCTACCCGGACGTTTTCGGAAGTAAAGTGCGATACATCAAGACATTTATACGTTGCAGACCAATGAGGAGCGGTAACACCAATAATCATGTGCAGACGGTGATCATGAAGTCCAGTGTGGTCCCGGCATGTTGAGTCTGAGTAGAGTGTGGAGAAAATTTTCAGATACAATTTTTATTCAATAAATGCGTCTTTTTTGCTGCCGGACAGAGTTCGCCAGAAAGAGCTAGAAAATTGGCTGTTACTGAGAAGAAAATTTAGATGAAGTTGTCCTGAGTGCTCCTTAATGAACGAGGAGTCCATGAAATCTCGTTTAGATATGCTCAATCCACGTCAAGGGTCCGCTGAAAATAGAAGGTATAAAAGCCGCGAAACATTTACTAGCGTCGCCATTTCTTTTTGAAGGGATGATTTGTTTTTCTAAAAGTCCAACACTGCATCAAGCACAAATAATGATACCAGCGAATGCTTCGTTCCGTGTGGACAAAAGTTCTTGCGCTGTCGCTTTCCGGTAGAGAGTGAAAGAGCCACTGGCATATTTGAAGGTGCCTCAGTCTGACCGAAACTACACCACGTCGTCTCTCTTTGTACTACACGGCGTAGACCTCTGAGGTCTCTGGGAAAATTTTTTCCGCGCTGGACACAATTTCCTGGTGACTGCAGTCTGGAAGTCCTTTTTGCATTCAAGGCCCTCAGTCACGCTTTCCTTGCCTGCGCAGACTGCTGAGTTTGAAGTTTGTGGACCTGCCAGGAAAGTTCCACGTGTCCTCAGCCGCCACGGAGAGAGCTAGGCTGAGTTTTCAGTGTTAAATTTTGCGTTTTTTTTATTTAGTGAAATGAAAGCGTTTGTAGAAAACTGTATTTTATTAAAAGAAAAAAAAACGCATCAGCCGTCTGTTCATTCTTTTCACAGTCTCAAAGCGCTCTGTAAGCACTTCATCCGCCGTTGTCATCAAAGAAATTTTTCCCCTACAACAACTGGGCAAAACTTGCGTTCCAAGCATTCTGTGTACTGCATGTTGACTCCGCCGACATTTATTTGCACGTGGTTAGCTCTCAACACGAGTGTCGGCAAACACAAGATGCACTCAAGGAAGCTAAGAAAGTTATTTCTGGTTAAGACAAGTTAAGGAAAAGAATAGTGTCAGCTGACGGGGCTCTTGAAGACTCGAGCGGGGCTACCACCATCAGAGCCCTCCAAGAATATTACATACGCCTTTCCAGCAGTGCAGTTCATGCATTTTAGTGCCCAGGATAAGAGAGTGTGATTTTTTTTATCTCACTTTAAAGCACGTGAGGCACAGGTAACATGGAAGCGTCGCTTTTCGACGTTCCCAGACTAGCACAGTAAGAACGAGGTCCCTTAAACTGCCGTCACCGCTGGGTATTTACTGTGGTGGTGAGGTGTGCGCCAGTATCTGGTGATGTGCCGCGCAAAGGAATACGGGGAATTATTGATGTGCTTGTACATATTCGCACTTCTGCATCTACTATCCATCATTATACATATTTCCGCTACCTCACGGTTGAGTAGCAGTCAAGGTAGTCGCATTTAAGGCGCCCCTGAGTATATTGCACTGCAAAGCTATCTCTGTCCCTGCCTCTCTCACGCTGATTCAAACATCTCCCTATCTTTCTACTACTTTCACGCCTTAAACTTCGTCCAAGCTCATCTGGATACATACGCCGGAGATCTAAAAGCAACGAACGCTAAGTGAGGAGCGGCTGCGGGCTTCGCGGAAAACTACACCGTGCTTTTTCTCTGCTTTCTTCCTTTTCCTTTCGGAGCTGCCATGAAAAACAGCGCTGTTTTTGTCTCTGAAGCTATGACAGTTACCCATGGTGGAGGATTGGCCAGTTTGAAGCACATCCATGCAGAAGAATAATATTTCCAAGTTTTCTTCGTCGCTCGTCTATTTCTTCATATTCCTTTCGGAATCCCACGTCGATTACATTCTAACATCTCCATCTTTTGAGTGTCTCGAGAGAAATTTTACGACAAAGGCCTGCTCAAGTTCCGCGATGTTAGACGTCAAATGGCTACCTGCATTCAAATAAAATGCGGGCCCTGTGACCTCCGAAATATGGGTGTCATAACTGTCGTTTTCTTGCGCGCGCGTAAAATAACGGGATGAAGGACAAAGAAAACCCTCCCGAGGTCTTCGTTCCTCTCGAGTCTACCGCTCGAGCCGCGCGAGACATAGAACGCACGCCATGTTTTTTTAGAACCGTTGTTTCGTGAGGGAACACAGAGCTATGTGCGACTACCCAAGCAGTCCTGACCGGCCCACTGCTCAGCTGCATACAACTGGTTCCGGTCTCCACCTCGCGATAGAGGGTGACCATGGACAAGGAGCTGACTGCTGCCGTGAGAGGAGCCGGGACATCGCAACGTGCGTCACGCGGTCAGCTGGGAAGCTACCGGTCGCCGAGGTCGCCAAGCGCTATGTGGCCTCCGACCGACGCCTCACACTGACCATCGGAGAACAAGGCGCTGATGACTACCACCACAACAATGACTACCACAAGGGGCGCTTAGGCTCCGAGAAGCGAATGTGCGGGAATGCATCGTACCGGGCGCAGCTGTCAGCCGTGCCCCCAGCGACACGCACGGTGAGCTTGCTTCTTAGCCTTCTTTGTTTGCTTTCATGCGCTGTTCGAATTATTCTGTCAAGTGCTTCTCCGAACTTTTTTATTCAAGGGTCAGTGCGCGTGTTCGAAAGGGCTGAACCTTCCCAACACGAGCGTATGCAGGTGCCACCAGTTGTAGTTAGATAGTATGCCAGACGGTACTCCCTTTCGAACAGCACTTGCAGGCAATGTAATTTTGTTTTCACGTCCATCGCTTCGAACCAACTCCTCGCTAGCCATAGGCTTCTGAAGGACAAAGTGATATGGGTGTAGCATGTCTTGCATGAGGAGGAAAAGCTAGCATCTTGCAGGCTGCTGAGGATAGCGCCCTCTGTGCATTTGAAAGAAGAGGAGGGACTTGACCGGTAAAATATGCACACGAAAAAAAACAGACCCGACGGTTACTGCTGTAATAAATAGAATTTGAGCTACACCTGGAGGGGAACAGTGGGATGCAGGTGTTGTTCGCAGCAAAGGGTAGCAGCGCCTATTGCTGACAGTGCTGGAGAAGTTACGAGCGTTCACCTGTCACGGGGTGTGCAGGTATGCGTGTGGAATTTCGTGGGGCGTACAGTAGGGGAGCCAAGCACTGATGCCCTTATAAGGTTCGGTGGAACGTATACAATAAAGCACGGGGTAAAGGAGATGAAGAAAGAGAGGTAGAGCGCGACTGTCACCCACTGTGCAATCAGTTATCAGCATTCTAGCGAATCAGCATTTCCTTACAGTGGAGCATACCTCACGTCATGTCATTTTTGTTAGGGACAATGCCAGCGACGCGGCACGCATCGAACTGGAGCCCTAACATCTGGCGCTTTAAAAAAACGTATTTCAAACTGTCGTGTTTGAAATGGTCACGTTATAACCTTGAAGGCATGGATAATGGTGACATATGGCGTCGAATTTCGCAACTGAACGTCATTCCTCGCCACCTGGCTGCCTGTGCAAGGATTAATATAATCAGTTCCGGCATGGCAACGCGCGTTAGTTTTCGTAGCTCCGCGATGCCATTGGTGATGGCGTCGCACGAAGAGCAAAAAGAAACGAACGTCGCGTCAGTTACGCGGCATTTCATTTTGCGTGTCTTCTCACTGAAAAATGGTTACAGTGCTATAGTCGTTTCTTCAAACCATTTCGCTAACACGACTGCATCCTTCCAGGTGGTAATCAATTTTTCTGTAATCAGTCATTCATATTCGCATGATCAAACAGTGATCGTGGTCTCGTTTTGTAGGCCCGCCGACACTGAAAACTGAACTGGTAACGGAGCATTCTGTATCATCTGCTGTTTTTACATTGCTATAATGAATGTGTGCCTTCGACGAGTACGCGAGAGGCAAACACACAACTGCGCTCGTCCTGCGACAGTGCATCTCTAAACACTGTTGTATCTCAATGTGAAGGTGGATGCAGAACAGGGGCTATGTAATTCAGGACAATTATATATTTGTCTTCATTTCTTGTAATTGTTATCGCAAAAACTCTGAATGTGCAGTTGTCGTTACACCATGTGGTATGACAACTGAGGCCAAGTAGAGATGTCTTAAATTCGTAATTATACATCGGCACATGCTTGCCCTTATAAACTTCACCATATCGGTGAACAGTTTACATGAATCACAAATTCTGTGCTCACGCACGATTCTAGCTTCCCTTACGCTGAGCCAGTTTTAAAGCGCAAGTGTTTGGTTATTTACGCTTACGAACCCAAAATAATAGCGCCTCTTCGTTTACCTCAACATTATTGCACATATCTTATCGGCTGCAGCCAATGACACAGTCCTCGAACTCGTTTCCAGTGGAGCAAGACATCGACTTGGGGCTCCCGCATCGCCGCCTGTGCGGTGCAGACTCCGCAGGCAAAGGCCCAGGCTGCCATGGGCCGCCATGACATCCCGGATGCTGTAGCTAGGAGGGCCTCCGCCCCTGCCAGCCGCTGCCGCAAATGGCACGCCTGTGCACTCCGTCTTGCCTCGTAGGTGTTCATCTGACAACGAAACCGCAAATGCCATTCATGACGTTACATCGTGCACTATTTCATGGCGAAAAGTATTGTGCGAGTCATGGTGAACATTGTTGGTATCCGCAGTGCAACATATAAAAAACCTAATGTGTGCCAGTTAAATATTTTTGTTGGCTAAAGTGAATGGGGAAAAGGAAAAAGTTCAAGTGCCACCTCGAACTCAAAAACTATGCAGTTTTATTTCGAGCCTTTCGGCAAACCTGAGAGTGGGTGTCGCTTCGCGGCTCGAGTGGAAGGCGGAGGAACAAACAGGCTTTTCGCTGTTTCGAATCGCGCTTTGTCCAGAGCATCCTCCAATATTCGATGGTTGCCACATCATACGCAGAATAATCGTGTCGTGCATTGTGACAAGTTCCTCATGACCTCATGACAATTGTTTAAACCGCTGTTGTCAACAAAAAAAATTAGTCACAGATTTACATAATGTAAGCGAGAGACTTAGGTGCTTTAGCACATTCCCTTCTCTTTGTGTGCCTTCGGTGGCCAACATTCTCGGAAAAAATTTTTTAGAAGTTACTGCTATGCAAATATTGAAGGTATTCAAAAATGCTTTTTTTTCAGAATTGTCGGCTATGCGTTAATCTTGGTGACAGCGCTGCCGGGTTTAAAGCGGGCTTTAAATTTAGGGCGATCAATTGTATTCATGCGGAGGAAATGCGAAAGCACGTGCTCTTTCGGCTCCGCTAAAGAAGTAAAGACGAGCACATCAAAAACTTTCGTTATATCCCGTTTCTCGTTATATGTGAGTCTTTTGTCTCTCCCTGCTCTCGCCTACAGGACTAAAGCGGAGATTTTGCTCTCTTTATTTTGGCATCAGGGACCTGTGCCAAGTAGCTCTTCCGTCAATGAAACCCCAGACAAGACGGCGTTTTCCTCAGTGAATTACTTAATCGCAATGCGAATCTGGTGCGCAAGGATTTCATTGTTCACTTCGGATTCGGTTTTTGGATTCAATGGGCAGGACTGTAGGCACACGAAGACGATGACTTGCAAAGCAAAGCGAGAAAGGATTCCAGTATAGCACGCGGCATTTTCGGTTGCAGGTACAGTCAACAAGTAGCGCGCCCGAGCCACATCGCGGTGATGGCGTAGTGATGTAATGAAGTGGCCAAGGAAGCGGTCCGTGCAGCCTCGTGTTCGAAACCCACTGACTAGTGTTAAGCGTTTGATTAGCGTTTATTTCTTCTCCGAGGTTTAATCCCCCGACAAGACGGTGTTTCCGCTAGCGAGGAACTTAGTGTTACCGCACTCTAAGCGACACAGCAGTGATTTGGAACTGCCATCCCTGGCTCATTAGCGCAGTCATTCTAGCGGCGGCAACCTCATGCTTTGTGACGAGGCTCGTATCTCTCTAAATGTGGCCCGCTCAATACGGCAGTCGAGGGATGTGGGCGAAAAGTGGTGAAGAGACATACCAGACTAAGTAATGTTTATCTGTATGGATGAATTAACCTGTTGGTATGAAAAGAGGCTTCATTTACTCTAAATGGGAAGCTTTATTATCTAGAAAAGTGCAAAAAATCAAACACTGCTATTTTTGTCCTCTCCAGCATTCGCGAGCAAAGTGGGACGCGCGAATCCGTTAATTTTTTCCGCATCTCTGAGGCTGGGCAGCATTGCTGTTCACTACAAAACATTGATCACGGAGTTTGTTCTTGACGGTACAAGTTTGAATCGGGTGGCGAGAAATTTTCAGATACAATTTTCTCTGCAATAAGTGCGTGTTTTGCTGCTGGCCTAATATCGACACAGCGATAAATTGGTTTTTACTGAGAGCAAAAGTTGGATCGAGTTGTTCTCAATGTCCATCCTAAGTACGAAATCCCCACGCTAGAGCCTTTGCTTACGTAGACTGTACACAGCGTCGTGGCCACCAGAACAGATTTTATAAATGGCGCGGCTCATTTATGTTCGTCGCTTATCACGCCCGTTATTTTACTGTCACATGGAGTACTGAAGAAAGTAACGGCAAGAAGCAATCGAGGGAATGTCCTCGAATGCTGAAGAATACTTTCATTCCACAGCGGCACATATGGTGTATCCAAGACTCAGTGGCGAAAGCCCTTGCGTTGTGGCATCAGGGGGGAGTGTAACTGAAGGAGCGGCTGCCATTTCTGAGGTTGCATCACGCTGACTGGAACTGTACCCCTGTGTCTCGCTTTGTAAAACAACCACACCAGCCTCGGAGATCGCAGGCGTAAATGGTTTGAGTACGGACTCTTAGTGTTGGAGTCCCCTCGGTTGATTCACCGCCCTTACTCCTTTTTCTGCATTTTGCAGACTGCTGGCCCGGAAGTTTGTGGACATCCAGAGCATGTTTGATGTGTCCTCATGAGCCCCGGAGATAAGTTTCGGCAGTTTAGACTTGATATTTTGATGTTTTTTTTGCTATTTCTCTATTGTATACTATTATCAGGAATTTTGAAAGTTAATAAATCAACAGAACGCATATGCGGTTTCTTTATTACTTTCGCAGCCAAGCAGCGCTCTATGAGCATTGCGCTGTGGTTTTCTAAGGGGTTATTGACTCACAAAAAAGCGCCTAAAGCTGGCTGTAGAAATGCTTAGAGAGGTTACATGGAAGACATAGTCCATAGCATACATGGTGGACAAGTATTCAGTGAAACGAAGCTCTGTTAATGTTGGCGTAGAGTAATCACAGATAGATTCTCCGAAGTATCCACCACCAGGCCATAATAATTACGGTTCAAAGCTCTCGACATCGCCCACTTCAGACCTAAATGTCTGTCAAGGGGAGGACCACGGATATTTTGCGGCAGTTTTCGCTTAGCAGGCATTACGCCAGCGGCCACGCCATTTATCCTGTAAGTAGTTTGTTGTTCTTGCGCTACTGAGTGTATATGAGTCTTTTTGCTTATTTTGAGACGGAAAAACCTTTGTGTGTTGGTTGCGCGTAATTATAGGACAGTGCTAGAATACAGTACCGCAGAACACTGATTCCGTTCATCAACAGCATGCTTGGTAACCTCCCTGACTGGTTGCTCGAACTACACTGGATCACGTAAATCATGTTTGGAAGATCTATCTGAAACAAGCCGATCTCAATTTTTAGTAAAACCAGCCAGCGCGCATGAATTCAGCGGAAAACCTCTGCCCTACAACAATCCCTACCTGTATGGGAAAGGTTATGGAGAGAATGATGCTCATAGCTCTCAATCGTCTTGAGTGACAAGTGTGCCAATTCCGCAATGCACCTCCTCTCAAAGGGTTCAGGAAGAATTTTTCCTCTGAAATTGTTGCTGCGCGATTATAAAGAGACTTATACACAGTCCCCAACGCTGTGCAACTGCGCTCTGTTGTGTGCATGGACGTCGAGGGTCTCACGACAATATGTCGGAGAGCGCAATACTAGCCAGCTTTCGGAAAATGTACGCAGTCCATCGTCTACAGCATCCCTTTGAAATGTGGAAAGAGTTATGTAGGGCAAAGCGGTAGATGTTTGCATGACCGCCTCCGAGAACACTGCAATAATGTGTCTGAACGGCGAGGAGGGTTCCTGGACGCTCACTGCAGAAAATGTAAGAACGGTAATGATGACAGCGATTCTGATGAAGATTTTGTGTGTCGGCCTGTGTACAAAGATTGTTCTGTGATTGCCAAACACCGTTGCCAACTAACTCGAGAGATAGTAAAGGCTGAATTGATAGACCGGTTGGGTGAGTCCTGCGTGGCCAAGTCATCTATTGCTCTAACTAACAAAGAGCTGTTATATTTGAGACAATATTTGACTCCTACAGCGCATGCGTGATGATTGCCTGGTTCTGCTATAAATACTGGTCCGAATTTCGAAATAAACCTGTTGCAAGTCAGCGCTCGTGTGTTCCATGTCATTCTTTCTTGTGTCCTTGTCTGTATTTACGCTGTACATTTCTATTATAGAATTAAAGATCTTGATAATGAGGTATTAACGATCAATGCTTTAAAAACGGAACTGCAGGACGTGATGTCGACTATAATTAAACTGGAAGGCACCGTTTCATACCTGTTATATAAAACAGACGACCTGGAAAAGAGGAGCCGTAGAAACAAGCTGCTTATTTACAGAATAAAAGAGAATGAAGAATCAGAAGCAGACCTTAGGAACAAAATAACAAAAAACATTTTTGACGAGAAGTTAGGATTGGAAATAAACAACATAGAAAGTACTAAATCAACAAGGAATCGCCCTGTCATCATAAAATTTAGTGACTACCGAGAAAAGGCTTCAATAACGAAAGCATGTCCAAAGTTTAAAGGCACAGATTTTTCGTTTATTGAAGAGTTCTCAAAAAGAATTCGTGACGTTAGAAAAAAAAAGTTATGGGAAAGTGCATCTCGGGTAAAAGAGCAATGGCGCCAAGGTTAAGCTGGTTTTTGACAAGCTTAGCATTGACGGTAAAATGTTAGGATGGGATAACGCAAGAAACAATAGGTATAAAATCCCGATGAGTCAAAAGTACACCAAAAAGAGACAGTCTGGTTTTCAAAATCCTTAACGTAAATTCACAGCGTCGTAAACAAAGCTGCAGAACTTGAAGTCATGCTGTTCTCACACGACGCGGACGTTGCATGCTTACTGAGACCTGGTTAAGCAATGAAAATATTTGGCAGTGAATTTGTTCCCAAAGATTTTAAGGTTTTTCGTGGCGACCGGGACCGAAGAGAAGAGATGGAGGAGTGGCAATTTTAATGAAATCATCATTGCAATTTTTCAGGATGCCTTACGCTCAAGGCATTGAAACCAGTTTTTGCAAAACATACATCAACAAGGATCGCTTTGTTTTTGGCTATTTACAGGCCTCGCAACTCTTCTGTTACGGACTTGGAAAACTTAAGAGCACATTTACAATGCCATGTGAGAGCGAAACGATAGACTAATACTGGCTGGTGATTTCAACTGGCCTAACAATGTCTGGCACTCCTTTTCATCATGCTCTTCCCATAACGCTGATACTCTAATGCTCGACATTGTGTTCACATTTGACCTGCTGCAAGTAGTAAACAGTGTACGAGAGTGCAAGGAGCCGCAAGATCTATTCTAGATCTATTTTTTGTAAGTGGTGCCATCCGCTACTTCATACCTGTGACGTCAAAAACGGAATGTCTGATCACAAAGCTGGTTGCTGTGCTTGTGAAATGTGTACCCAGATCAACAAACTAGCGTGCAATTTTTTCCCAGTTTGGCGCGTGCGGAAGACGAATCTATTCCGGATTTGCTTGATTCATGTTTCGATAATTCTAGGAATAGCTCTGATAGTGTGAATGGCCTTTGGCTTCTCTTTAAAATGATTATTTCTGATTGTATTGCCCGTTTCGTCCCCAAATTTCAACTAAATCTGTGTACCGTAATCTATGGATTTCTCGGGAGGTGTTACGCATGCATCGAAGGCTTAAAAGGTTAAAAAAGAAATAAAGCAGAAATTCAGCGTTAAAGCCAATTGTGGAAGCAATTACAGAGCAACTTAAGCAGAAAATAATTTGCCACAAAGAAAAGTATTACGGAACGCTCCTGCCTTCGTTCATTAGAACGTCTCCTGAGAAGTTCTGGCGCCAAATCACGCCCAAAGCTTCTTCCACAAACGAATTCATAATAGACGGCAAATGTGTGCCTAATGAGGCCGTTGGTTGTTCCGCGTTCAACCAATTCTTTCAGTCAGTAGTCACAAAGGACAACGGTTGTGTGCCCAACTTTTCTACAGCACTCTCTGTCATATCTGATGTAATTTCAGAGACTGGTGTTTTTAACTTCCTTTTTAACCTTGATTTTTAAAAATCAGCAGGTCCCGATAACATACCAAACGATTTTTGAAGCGCTATGAGGAGTGGTGCGCAAATACCTGATATTCATCAGATCTTTACACGACGGTTCTTTGCCGGATGACTGGAGGACAGCCGCAATTAAACCTCTGCACAAAACTGAAAAAAAGCACACATCAAGCATTACCGACCTATATCTCTAATATCAACATCATGTAAAATTGTAGAACTTTTAATTCATAAAATTATAGTTTCTTGGAAGAGCAGAAAGCACTTACCGATTTTCAGCATGGTTTCAGGCGTGGGTTTTCTACAAGTGCACAGTTAGTTGAAACTGTGCATGACTTTGCTCAGTCGATTAATCAGGGAAAGCAATCAGACGAAATATTCATGGATTTCCGCAAAGCATTTGATAAGGTGTCTCATAACAAATTAATTCATAAATTAAGCTAATATATAAAAACGACCGGATACTTACATGGATTACAGCTTACCTCTCAAACAGGTGTCAATTCGTCACTCTAAACAATACATCTTCTAGCGGTGTCCGTGTTATGTCTGGCGTCCCCCAGGGATCCGTTTTGGGAACACTCTTATTTCTATTGTTTATTAATGACATCGTGGCAGATCTTTCAGTCCGCGTTAAGCTGTACGCGGATAACTATTTTATATCAAGTGGTGTCTTCAGTTGATGACCAGGTACGTCTAAATAATGACCTAGAGAAGGGTTGTTCCATAGTGCAACAAATGGCAGATGTGCATTAATTTTGAACAACCGTTTCTACGAAAATTACAGACAAGAAAATACCTCTTCATATCGTATCCGACACTAACAACATATCATTATTAGAGGTGACAGAGTATAAAAATTTGGTCCTATGGATTACTAACAGCCTTTCGTGGTCAAAACACGTAGACGCTGTCGTAGGAAATTCAATGCGGAAACTTTTTCTTGAGGCGCTCATTAAAGTCATCTCCACCTGGTGTTCATCTATTGGCATACAATTCCCTCATCCGCCCGTTACTAGAATATGCTGTAATCATCTGGGACCCTTTCACGGTAACAAACATTCAGAAATTAGAGCGAATACTGCATAAAGTGGTTAGATTTATTTTTAACTTATATTGCCGTGCATCTGTAAGTGAGGTCGTGAGGCGAAGTGGGTTACCCCCAGTTGTTGAGCGCAATCGTGTTTGTCGATAAAAGTTTTTCTTCCAGCTCATAAAAGGTCATTATAAAGTTAATACTTCTAATTATTTTACTTACTCCTCAGGTTATAACACGAGACAAAGGTATGCACTAATAAATAACCCCTTTGAACGCACGAAATAACTGCATTAAATCTTTTTTTTCCGAGGACAATTACTGAATGGAATAAACTTAGTAGCAAGACTGTTAATCATAATTCTTTATTTTTGTTTGAAAAGTGCCTGCAAATGCTATGAATTTGGTTGTTTATATGCTTGTATTTTGTTAGCTTGTTCCCACCCTGCTATGATCTGTACTAAGTCGCAGTATCTATAAATACATAAATAAAAATGGACCGTGCGATCAACGCTGTCATGGGCCTTAGCTACATCAAGTGTCACCAAGGCCTTAACTGCTCTCTTGCGCATTGAGAGTCGTATTCGACTCTCGAGATCCACATGCGCGGACCATAAGGAACAACCGCAACGAAAGTCAAGCTGTGCGGAGCTGAGGCCGTTAATGTGATGAACATGCTCTGTGAGGTAACTGTGTACTATTCTTTCTATTAGCTTTACTAAAGTTGAGGTTAAAGCAATCGGAAGAATATTGTCTAAATGAAATTCATTCTCTGCATTTTTCAAAAGCAAAATTAATTTCGCAATTTTTCAACTGTGATGAATCCAAGGCTTTTCCAATGACGCATTTGCAATATCCAGAAGGTGAGTTGGAAAGTCTTTCGCTAAAATCTTTAACATGCCCACAGTAACCCATCAGATCCCAGGTCAGCAATACCATTCACTTTACGCGGTTGGAGGCCAGAGAGTTGTTATTCTGCGCCATGAATCTATATAGAGCCTTCTTATTCTGGGGTTTAGAGAGATACGTGTTTAAATTTTGGCTATAATCTTCCTTTGCTTTTTAACAGTTCTTTTAACAGATCCAGAGTAGAACTTATAATTTATCCAATTATCTGGGCTCTGATTACAGGAAAGGCTTTTGCAATCTGCTTTTTTACGAAGATAAGCTTTCTCACACTCCTCGGTCCACCAAGGAGACGGCTGTCTGGCAGGGGCAGTAGCGCACACAGAGAATACAGAGCTCTCAGCAGCATCTCGCCGAAAGGAAATTGCCCGCTGAGCTCATTCTGCTTGACCTGTGCTAATTATGAAGGGAAGCGAGGCAGATATCAATTTTTTATACGCAATGTGATTTACAAACTTCATGGTTGCACCACCTTTTCTGATAGGAGAGGATATAATAGCAAAGGTTATTGAAAAGTGGTCACTATATGTACCTGACTCTACTATTGACCATGCAGACACTACAACCCCACAAGATGCTAATGGTAAATCTTTGACTGAACGAGAAACTCCTCGCATAAAGGTTACTACTCTAGAATTGCAGCAGCGCACAGCATTCATAGACATTCATGACCACAGAAGCTGGCCGCAGGAGTCAGAGCGACTACCCCAGACTGTGGTGCGAATTAAAGTCACCTGCGATGACTGCGCTGTTTGCGCCGCTCAGTAACGTATCCAAAAATCTGTCCTGTGAACACCTGAAAGTAGACGTTAGCAATAGTTACTTTGGCGCACTGTGGAAAGAAGATTTCAGCCGCCATCAACTCACAGTCATGGAGCATAACGTTCTGCGAGATTGATGCCCGGCGACGTATTTCTGTAGAGATCATAGTTATTAACCCACCACCCCTGCCATTAATGCGATCTATTCTGAAAACACGGAGTTTTTTCATTGAAAATGATTTAAGTGGAGAGAGCCACGTTTCTTGCAAAATCACAATATCTGGATTATGTTTTGAAGAAGTATTTCAAGATCCGTGAGAGAAGAAAGTATGGAACGACAATTCCATTGCAGAGCTTTTAGACCCGCCATTATTATTGACTGATGAAAGAGGCAGCAACAGCCTCCTTCAGCGCATCAGTCTGGGAGATTACTTTGGGGGGTCCTTTCTTTGCTTTGATTTGCGGAACCGCTGACTTCGAGGGTCAGGAAAAGGCTCGACGTTCGTGGGAAGGATTGAGCATTTCAACATCAGTGTTACAGATATCTGCGTGAGAGACACTGCCAGGAGCGCTGTTCGCAGGCGGGACTTGGGATTTGTCAGGAAGCGACATGGAGTGACTCTTACTAACAGCATAATTTGGGAGAGATGCGGGCGTCGCCGCCGAAACAGATGATTCTCGTGCCATAATTTCGTGCTGCATTAAAGAGGCAACTGCAGAGAAATGCAGCGTTTCGCCAATCAAGGGGTGGAGAAAAGCCGGAAGCGATAATTAGCCCTGCCGATCCAGTTTGGTGAAAATAGTAAAGCGAATAGTCTGTAGCAGGTAGTAAGTTCTTCCCACATATGTTCGCACCTTTCAGAGAGGCGCCCATCGTCCATCTTCAGGGGTCTCCCTCCACGTCGGGCTCTCTGAAGAGGGATTTTATCTCGACAGTCATCTGTAGCTGCTCATACTGTAGTCCCCACGTCTATACGCACAAGGCGATGATTTAGGCCTGGTTATCGCTGCGACTTTTCAGTCCTGTTAGGATGATCTGGTTAGCCTCTATAATCCGTTTGCTTTCACCAAAGCACTGTGATTTTGTACTACAACTCCAGCATGACACGAAGTGAAAGTGCCTTTGCGGACCCTGATAGGACTTCCATCTTTGTGTTTGGCAGGCATGCCAGACGCGCTATTTTTTTCCGGAATGGAATTCCGTCAGCTCTCACGTTTTTACCATTCCGTACGGTTGCCATACGAGTTTTTTTTTGCGTTTTCGAACCGCTTTTGATCGTGCTCTTTCGTTTGCTTTATTATTGTTTACACATGTTTTCTGGTATAGGCAAGACCAAAACCGCACCAAGGCAGTCATCGCCTTCGTGATGTCGACCAAGCTGCTGCACCTCGGGCGGCGTCCGGCCACGGTGCTGCTGCCCCTGCCAGTAGCCTCAGAAAGTTTGTCTCGAAGACGTCTGCACACAACTCCTCGTTGTGGCGTTCTTCGTCGTCGGGGATAAAACTCACCACAAGGGGCTCGCGTTAGCCGCTGCGATACGCTGCTGTGGTGTGCGAGGAGACACGCCAGGTTTCACATTGATACGGGAGAGGGAGAGCGCGTTGTATTTCCATGCAAAGCCTTGGAGACCCATAGACAATAACCTAGTGGTATGTCACGGTGACAATCGGCAGAATGCAAACTCAGGGGTCTCGTATACGGCGGCTTACCAGTAGGACAGGGCATGTAGTGACAAGAGATCTGGTCAACGACATTGAAGTAGGTAAAAAAAAGGACTGAGGTCCAATTGGAAAGCACTCAGGTAATGAAAAACAGCTTACCATTTCTCTCAACAAGATCGTACGCAATAGTTCTGCCTTGCCAGTAGTCGCCCAAGGTGCGGTATCATGGAGGTGAAGGAAAAAGCTTGAAATTGTGTTGGGAAAAGCTCAGCGAGCTACGGAAAGGAAAAGGAAGGGGGCAATGTTAGGTCACAGAGAGAGTTCATGATGAAGATTACTGCGAAGGGCAGACATGAGACTGATAGGTAGACGCCGAGAAATAAAGCCTTTAAACTGTTAGCTTAAACAATTTTCATAACACTCGGTATTGCTTGACCGAGAGAGATAGGAGTGGGCTAAGGAACAATCCCCGGGAGTTATGCTCTACATCAAGAACAGGAGGCTAGCTGAGAGAATGTCAAGACAGGGCGAACGTAGCTGGATGTTAGAGATCCATGTGCATAGATTAGATGAAGTAGTTTGCGTTTCTAGAGTAGTCTCGGCTGGTACAGGACAGGTTTAAGTGAATATCAGTTGGACATCCATTGCCTTGTAGCGCACGTATATATAGTTTTGATTATGATTTTACGACGGCCGTAGTAGCACTGTGAGGTTTCCGTTTGTATACGAGCGGGAACAAAAATCTTTGCTTAATTTTGCTAGATTCCTTAATACATTCATTATCTTTAAGGCCTCGTAATCGACTTCAGGAAAGATTAAGCATAACTGAAACATATCATTTCTTTCTTCGTGCATGATAAAAAAGCCACGCAGGTAAAATTGCAAACAGTTATGGCGTACAGCGCTTGTTGGCAGCGCCAACCGTGTCTTCCTTTCTGTATACAGTGGCAGCTGGTACTCCGGTTCCTCTTCGCTGAGGTGTCTGTCCTGACCTGCTGAAAAGCTATAAAATTCCAAACTATTTCGCACAGACCTTTCTCCTGCTTCAGGAACCGCGGTTCTATCAGTGATCCTTTATTTTTACGAGTCAGCTAAAGTGCGAGCACAATATAAACAATTTTCCAACAATTCTCGTCCACCGGCTCTGCTTTGAGAACACGGCGCAGCCATTTCTCAGTGCATCTTGTGGGATCTCTTTTTGCTTAATAATGAAAAAGGTAACGCAAACAATTTTCAACTCTATGACCAAGGCTGTCATGCAGGATTCGCTTTGCAACACAGTGGCTGAGCCGGTTGCTATTTCGCTTCATAAGTAGTTGTGAAAAGTCACTATACGGCAGAAAGTTGCTCCATTGTAATGAACGAAAACTACAGTCCAAAAGAACTTAAAGCAAAAGAAAAGTGTAGAGTTGCAAGAAGCTTACACTGTATTTAACTACGGCGCCGCCACTCACACAAACACTGTAGTTTGGCGATCGTTCCCTCAGTGAGGAACGCGTGTTCAAGCTGATCCTTCCCTCTCTCAGGGTTTTACGGATGATTGTTTCCTGGGTTTCCAAGACGTTCTTGATAGAGAGGCTTAGCGTCGAAACACAGGACAAATTGAAGAAAGACTACACGTGCGCTTAAAGGTGATAACTACAATGGGCATCTGGAAGGGAGAGTAGCCAGCCTCGCGAGTGCTCAAAAATTACTGCAGGGCCCAGCATCAAAGGTAAACCAAACTTATACACCACGGTCAAAGGCACACTCGAATGCATGGACGTCTTTTGGTTATTTCTTGATGGTAGGTCGTGCGCCTTTTCATGGCGCAATAGTGTATACGAACCAGGATGAAAATCGGTGATATACGCCGTGCAACCAATAAAAAAACTCTTTTGTGTCAGGAAATTTTTTTTACCGAGCTATTTTTTTACACAAAACAGAATGAAGTGAACGGTGCTGCCAGTGAAGCGTCAATTCCATAAAAAAGGCTGTAACTCCATACTATCTAGAAGAAAAAAAAAACAGTGCTGCATTGACGGTATGCGTATGAAGAAATAAAATGATATTAAATGGCTTAGTCGTCCTCCTAACCGTCGCAGCATCAGTCGTGACGATGCGCGAATTGCGTGTAACTTCTACACGCCATTTCGCACTTTCTGATAAAATACTGGAGGGCGTGCATGCACGCCTGCGGTCGCCCCCCTTATTTACTGCGCCCCTTCCTTTTGTGATTGTTTTGTGGTGCTATATTCCTTTACCAATTAGCACCGCATTTCACCCTGCTCGCATGTTCTCCCTACAGACATTGGTTGTTGCGAACAGCTTTTGGAGCTATTTGCGGTTGGGAATATGTTGTGTTAATTCGGACAGTGCAAACCGAGAGGTACGAAGGTTACCTGGGAGTTAAAGGCAACATACCTCTTTTTATTATTCTGGCGGGAAGCTCCACACCTCGCCGTGCGGCTAGACTTGAATACAGCCGGCCGAAGAGGTTTCTCGCTGTTTCTAGTCGCGTTTTTTTTTCTTCAAATAATGCCTAATTGTGACGTACCTACCACATAATGCCCGGACTAATCCGACAGTCACCTCTTGCAGTTTTCCTCTTGATCTCTGTGGTACTAATACGTAAGCCATTTGTGTAAAAAGCGGCACAGGAATCATGTAAAACAGCCACTTTTTGCTCATTGGCGCGGTCACTTCACGGCGAATGTCTTATGCACTGCGCAAACGCGTTTTTTATGTCGAAATCAGCGCCTGCAGAATAAATCAGTCGTGGGTTACAGACATACCGATATTGATCTTTATCGATAAATACACGCGCTAATAAACAAAGCGCCTGGATTAACTGAAAACAGAGCTTTTATTTGCTAGAAATGTTAAAAAAATGAACGCGGTGGCGCCAAATCCACCTTGTCGCAAGCAATGCGTAGTGTCTTAAGCTATTCATTTGAGTGCTGTTCCCTGAGAATAGGCAACATGACTGTTCACTCCCAGCTGGTGATCATGGAGTAATTGCAGGTGATGACGTCACGTGTTTGAATCTAACGGCGGGGAAATATCAATAGAGGCGTCTTCTCCTTCTGTATGAAGATAAAAATGGCCAGAGAAGTCACAAAATCAGTTTTTACTATGAGAACAGATCTAAGTTGGGTACAGGCGTCCTCAGTGTCCCTTTAAAGTATGAAGTGCTCATGCAAGCATCTTTACATATGCTGAGAATGGACAACGACGGGGCCATAGAAATTGTAATATATAAAAGGCGCGAATCATTAGCAGCCTGGCCTCCTCTCTTTTATTAATCTACTCGTTTTTCTACATGCTTAAGACGGCTGCAAGCATAAGTAACATTTTACCAACACTGTTCTCACTTCGGTTATTGATCAATTTGCTCTCGCCCCACAATAAGCTTGCCGTCCTGGTTAGCTCAGTTGGCAGGTGAAGCGCTGGTCTTGAATTAAAACCCCGGACCAGGAAAAAAATTTATTGAACTCCAAAGTTTCTGAGAAAGCTCTATAGCTTTCCTTGGTAGCCGCATGACTGCGCTTGGGAGGATGTCAATGAGTAATTACTCGCTTATTACATATCTCCTTCACATCGGGGGATAACCCTAAAAATTTGATCAAGTAATGACAACATACAAAGGAGCGGACGTGGTCGCACAGCGGCATGTACTTCTGTTACATGTAGGCACGAAATGCAGTGTCAAACACTCTGACTGGCCAAAGCTGTTCCGCGTTATGGGGGAGTGCAACTGAAGAAGCAGCCGGAATTTCTTAGGGTGCCCCACTCTTACTAGAACCACTTCTCAGTGCCTAGATTTAATAAAATCGCACGGGCCGCAGACATCACTTGCGACCAATTTTCGGCTTGAACACAATTTCTTAGCAACCACTGTCTGTGTCTCTATCTGATTTGCCACTCTTTTTTTATCGCATACGCAGAGAGCTGGACTTCAGTGCCATTGAGCGTCACGGAGCCACAGAGAGAGCTGGCCGACGTTTCGATTTTTTTGAATACTTTGTCGATATAAGTGTATTGGATATATTTTAAATAGTATTGTAATTAAATAAATCAAAAGAATGTGTCAGTCGTCTCAATTCTTTTTAACAACATGCTAGCGCTCTGTGGGCGCTTGTCCACCGTTGTTCTCTGGGGACTGTTCACAGCAAGAAGCGGATAAAACTGGAGTTGTAATGCACTAAACTAGTTCCGGATTCTACAAGAAATATTGAGTCCATGCCACAAATGGGGGACAAAGCATTTAGAGAAAGGAAGTTACGTTAATGAAGTTACGTCACTCACACAGAATCTCTGCAGTGTCCCGCTTCTAGGCCGTACAACTACAGGCGGAGCGCTCTCGACTCCTCCCACTTCCCCCAAACCGTCCGCCGAGGGTTGCCACATAGCGAAAGGTGGTATCGCTAAGTAAGGTACTGCAGCAATTTTCGCTTAGGACGTGCTACTCAGATGGGCTGACCATGTATCCTGAGAGCAGTTGTTATTCTTCTAACGGTTGAGTTTTAACAGTTTTGCTAATTTCGAGGACAATTGCGTCTGAGAATAATGCTGCGCGTATTGATAGGACTCTTCTAAAATACCGCACCGCCAAACATGCTACATGCTACTTGGGGCTAATGACCAGCTACCTAAGTTGGTAGGTTGCTGTATGCCGCGCTAAAGCAGGCTCCTCACGACGGACGAAATGTCAGTTTCTGGGAACAGGCATCACTTCACGTGACCATCCCCGCCTCGTCCGCGGACACCTTCTCCCTCTTCAATTCTGGAGGCGGTCTCCTGCATTTCTGGAACGAAAATACTCTAGTCTAGATTGAACGTTGTTTTTCTTTCATGTTTTTTGTTTAGTATAGCGGCTTTGTGCTTTCCATTCTGCTGACACAGTTGTGGCGTGTGATGCTTGTCTCGATCTTCGAGTGATCGTAGGGAGCTGTGGCGAGGAGGGCTACGAGGACCATAGTTTCGAATATTTTCAGCGGTCCACACACCTTAAACAAATTGGTTAAACTTATAGATGCCAGTGGCTAAGACTGTGTTTGGCGGTGATGTGGAAAAACTTGGGGACGTGCTGACTTTAGCACGAAGAGAACTAGGTGTCTGCAGTTTCGCTGGAGAACTATATCATGCTTTGTTTCGACTACGAACGACCTTGGATGCTGAGCACTGCTCAAACCTATGTCAGACATAATCTTCCCGAATCCAGACCTGTTCGCCAGCTTGTAGTGAGGGTAAATCTCTGGCTCAATGCCCTCTGTCAAAGTCCTCAGCGGTGTTTTCCTTGTAAGGACCGCATCTCTGACCGCAAGCTCCTCCCTTTCCAGCCAGTGCGGCCGTAGCTGCATTTCCATTTTGGAGATTCGCATTTTAAATCGTCTTCCCATTCGAAGTTTAGAAGGAGCTAAAGCTCCTCACACCTTGTGTATTTCTATAGCTGAGAAAAGCGGGCGAGGATCTTATACCTTGAGGAGGACGTCTTTCACAGTAAGAATCATCCGTGCCGCCTCCCCCTTAGACATGAGTAAGGAGGGCTGCTAGTGATGTGTTTGAAGTTGTAGAAGGCAGCAAAGGCGGCGAACTATAGTGTATAGAAATGTGAACCACTGCCTGACCGCACCTCTAGCGGTATTCCGTGACGGGAGAACAGCCTTTTAAGCCAAACAGTGAAAATCTGAGCTGTCATATTTTTCAGTGTTAACCTGCGGAACCGTGAGCTGTAAACAACCACCATTAAGAAGGTTTGTCAATCACATGAAATAGGTCAAGCCAAGAAGTTCCCAGAGGCAACCAGGGAGCCCTCAGTACATCTTGAGTACCGTATACCGCAAGCCCTCACGCGTCCTGATACTGGGAGTCTATGGCTAGCTGCCAAAATAGTTCGGCAGCGCCAGGCTGCGGTCAGACAGAATCCACGCGATGCACAAACCCGTAACTCTGCGTCACCGTTCCCTCCACTCCCACAGAAAATGCCTTTTCCCTCAAGGGTTCTGGCAGCTCTTTTCTGAGTTTCACGATCTACCAGTCTCGCGTATGGCAGAAGTGATATTTTCGTTTTTCGGTTAATGCACATGTTCAGAGCGATTGAAACCGTCGCCGTGCTCTTCACACCGGCAGTAAGTCAGAACCAGCGTGATGCTAATCCTTGGCGAACAGCTCTAGTGCGCAAAGTAAGTTTTATTTTCATGTCCTGTGTTGACAGTCCACTTCAAGGTACTTGTAAGTTTTTGTTTGGTTTGGTTTATGGTGTTTAACGTCCCAAAGCGACTTTGTAATTTTTTCTCGAACACGCGTGCCAAGTGTGGCACACATTGTACGCAGAGGATAGCAGCTGATGGTTCTGTGAGCTTTCTGCTGGGAAACGGGCGGGAATGTAAATGCTCAGTCATTTTTCTTACCTTTATGCCGCTAATTTTCACTGAAGCTTCGTGGTGCAATTTATAAACCACGAGGCATAGTTGAAAGGAATCATTATTGCTATGAGCATGACCATAAATATATGTCATGCAAAAAAGAACACAGGACATAATTCTAACATAAAGGACTTTTTGGCAGTACTAAGCATGTCTCCTGTTCCGCAGAGTGGCAGCAGATGTTCCACCTCTCAACCACTGAAGGATCAGTCTGGCCTACTCACATGAGAGGCGTTAGGAGCATGAGACCAAATTTTTAAAAACCAAACTATTTCGCAAAAATCTTTATTCTGCATGAGGAACAGAGGTTAGCCAAAATACGCGCACAAGGAAAATAATTTGCCAGAATCATCGCCCAGCGGCGTTGCCTCAAAAACTCAGCCCAGCCACTTTAAATTTGAACACCTCTTGTGGGATCTCTATTCGCTCAGTTTTCGAACGGCCAACACGCACACTGCGTTCTGGCATGGTTACGGCTGTCATGCTGCATTCACACTGCCACTCACCGGCGGAGCAAGTTGCTGATCTTACTTTATTGGTTAGTTGTCAAGAACTGGAAATGCCGAATGATGCTGCATAATAGTGAAACAAAACTACAGTCTATAAGGAAAGTTGCAAAGACCTTACATATCGCACTTATCTACTAGAGCCCCAGTCGCAAGCAGTGAGCTAGGACGATCGTACCCTCAGAGAGGGGGGTACGCAATGTGTCAATTCCCCGACCCAGTCCTGCACTCGCTCTGCGTTTTCTAGCTGAATTCCCCCTGGCTTTTCATGCGCGCCTATCGCGTTACACAAGTTCTGACTCCACAGACTCATTTCTCAACCAGCTGTTAGTAGAGGATTGAAGTTCAGATTTTCATGCCTGGTTTTTCTCTTTTTTTGTCGGTGTTTTATGTATACGGGGTTTTGTAGTTCTACGGCTGACAACTAAAGAGCAGATATTTTCCTTAAAGTAGCGCAAAGCGTGTTTTTGTGACGCAATCCTTTGGGTGAAAAGAGCTGAAAATCCTTGGTTCCCTTAGAGCGACCAAAGAGAAAAATATCGCCTCCCGATTGAACATTTTCTCCCGTCTATTATTTGTATGGAGGAGAATAAAGCCAACGCTGCTGTTTATGAAGCAGAATTTATCTAAAAAGTTATTAGGCCACGCTAATTGGCACCAAAGTTACTTTACGAATCTTCATCTTGTGTAGAGATGCAAGACGTTATCCCTAATATTATTTATTATTCATTCAGTCACGTCATGGTGCTACAGTGCTGTTGGAAGAATATGGGTATGAAAAAATACAAATATTTAGCCAGGTGTTTCCGCTACAAAGGCTTTCTGCTAACCATCACAGTATCCAACGTAAAGATTTACGCTATGTTTAAATTATTGTGCAGCTTTCTGTCTTCCGGATAAAAACACGGAGAGACGGACACAGACGTCTGCGGTCATCGTTTCGGCTTACTGTGGCCATTTTTTGGGGCGGCGTTTTTTTCATCGTATATTTCTATCCGCAAGAGTATCGCATTTCCGCCAGCCCGTGGAGTCACCCTGCAGGCACTGGCAGTCGTCAGCATCTTCGGGAACCTTGAGCGTTCAGATTTATGCTGCGTTCATTCACGCATTCGTAGAGATTTACGCGTAAGGGGGAGGGGGTGAATGAACTCGATACTGAAGTGAAAGATGCAAGAGAAATCGTTCAAGGGTCACCTGGAACTTACAAGCAAGTGTTTGTTGCGATCCTTGCGGAAAGCTTGACAGTAGGCTTCGCCACGCGGCTTGACTTGAAAGCAACTGTCTGAAGCAGTTTCTCTCTGTTTTCAGTCGCGCTTTGTGGAGAGCATGCTATAATTTGCGGTGGCTACCACACCATACACGGAAAAACATTGTCGGCCACTGTACCAGGTTCCATCAGGACCTCTGAGGTACTGATACGTACAAAACTCAAAACTGGTGTAAAAAGCGACAAAAGAGTCTTGCAGAGCCCGTTACCTCTGGCTCATTCGGTGCGTTTATCAAGGAGCGTATATCTCATGTCCCGCGCAATGTTGTACTTCTATTTTCGTAATCAGCGAACGGTGAACATGTCCCGCGCAATGTTGTACTTCTATTTTCGTAATCAGCGAACGGTGACCACTTCAACCGTGGGGGGGGGGACATGCGAGTACCCTTAAAAGTATACTAATGTCAAAGTGATTTTGCCATTACTCAATAAACTAGCGTACATTTTCGAAAAAAAGCTTCATTGTTGGAAGAAGGAGGTTTATCAGGTAGAAAAGGTATAGCAATGAAGCACTGTTGACGCTCTACCCGGACGTTTTCGGAAGTAAAGTGCGATACATCAAGACATTTATACGTTGCAGACCAATGAGGAGCGGTAACACCAATAATCATGTGCAGACGGTGATCATGAAGTCCAGTGTGGTCCCGGCATGTTGAGTCTGAGTAGTGTGGAGAAAATTTTCAGATACAATTTTTATTCAGTAAATGCGTCTTTTTTGCTGCCGGACAGAGTTCGCCAGAAAGAGCTAGAAAATTGGCTGTTACTGAGAAGAAAATTTAGATGAAGTTGTCCTGAGTGCTCCTTAATGAACGAGGAGTCCATGAAATCTCGTTTACATATGCTCAATCCACTGCAAGGGTCCGCTGAAAATAGAAGATATAAAAGCCGCGAAACATTTACTAGCGTCGCCATTTCTTTTTGAAGGGATGATTTGTTTTTCTAAAAGTCCAACACTGCATCAAGCACAAATAATGATACCAGCGAATGCTTCGTTCCGTGTGGACAAAAGTTCTTGCGCTGTCGCTTTCCGGTAGAGAGTGAAAGAGCCACTGGCATTTTTGAAGGTGCCTCAGTCTGACCGAAACTACACCACGTCGTCTCGCTTTGTACTACACGGCGTAGACCTCTGAGGTCTCTGGGGAAATTTTTTCCGCGCTGGACACGATTTCCTGGTGACTGCAGTCTGGAAGTCCTTTTTGCATTCAAGGCCCTCAGTCACGCTTTCCTTGCCTGCGCAGACTGCTGAGTTTGAAGTTTGTGGACCTGCCAGGAAAGTTCCACGTGTCCTCAGCCGCCACGGAGAGAGCTAGGCTGAGTTTTCAGTGTTAAATTTTGCGTTTTTTTTATTTAGTGAAATGAAAGCGTTTGTAGAAAACTGTATTTTATTAAATGAAAAAAAAAACGCATCAGCCGTCTGTTCATTCTTTTCACAGTCTCGAAGCGCTCTGTAAGCACTTCATCCGCCGTTGTCGTCAAAGAAATTTTTCCCCTACAGCAACTGGGCAAAACTTGCGTTCCAAGCATTCTGTGTACTGCATGTTGACTCCGCCGACATTTATTTGCACGTGGTTAGCTCTCAACACGAGTGTCGGCAAACACAAGATGCACTCAAGGAAGCTGAGAAAGTTATTTCTGGTTAAGACAAGTTAAGGAAAAGAATAGTGTCAGCTGACGGGGCTCTTGATGACTCGAGCGGGGCTACCACCATCAGAGCCCTCCAAGAATATTACATACGCCTCTCCAGCAGTGCAGTTCATGCATTTTAGTGCCCAGGATAAGAGAGAGTGATTTTTTTTATCTCACTTTAAAGCACGTGAGGCACAGGTAACATGGAAGCGTCGCTTTTCGACGTTCCCAGACTAGCACAGTAAGAACGAGGTCCCTTAAACTGCCGTCACCGCTGGGTATTTACTGTGGTGGTGAGGTGTGCGCCAGTATCTGGTGATGTGCCGCGCAAAGGAATACGGGGAATTATTGATGTGCTTGTACATATTCGCACTTCTGCATCTACTATCCATCATTATACATATTTCCGCTACCTCACGGTTGAGTAGCAGTCAAGGTAGTCGCATTTAAGGCGCCCCTGAGTATATTGCACTGCAAAGCTATCTCTGTCCCTGCCTCTCTCACGCTGATTCAAACAACTCCCTATCTTTCTACTACTTTCACGCCTTAAACTTCGTCCAAGCTTATCTGGATACATACGCCGGAGATCTAAAAGCAACGAACGCTAAGTGAGGAGCGGCTGCGGGCTTCGCGGCAAACTATACCGTGCTTTTTCTCTGCTTTCTTCCTTTTCCTTTCGGAGCTGCCATGAAAAACAGCGCTGTTTTTGTCTCTGAAGCTATGACAGTTACCCATGGTGGAGGATTGGCCAGTTTGAAGCACATCTATGCAGAAGAAAAATATTTCCAAGTTTTCTTCGTCGCTCGTCTATTTCTTCATCTTCCTTTCGGAATCCCACGTCGATTACATTCTAACATCTCCATCTTTTGAGTGTCTCGAGAGAAATTTTACGACAAAGGCCTGCTCAAGTTCCGCGATGTTAGACGTCAAATGGCTGCCTGCATTCAAATAAAATGCGGGCCCTGTGACCTCCGAAATATGGGTGTCATAACTGTCGTTTTCTTGCGCGCGCGTAAAATAACGGGATGAAGGACAAAGAAAACCCTCCCGAGGTCTTCGTTCCTCTCGAGTCTACCGCTCGAGCCGCGCGAGACATAGAACGCACGCCATGTTTTTTAGAACCGTTGTTTCGTGAGGGAACACAGAGCTATGTGCGACTACCCAAGCAGTCCTGACCGGCCCACTGCTCAGCTGCATACAACTGGTTCCGGTCTCCACCTCGCGATAGAGGGTGACCATGGACAAGGAGCTGACTGCTGCCGTGAGAGGAGCCGGGACATCGCAACGTGCGTCACGCGGTCAGCTGGGAAGCTACCGGTCGCCGAGGTCGCCAAGCGCTATGTGGCCTCCGACCGACGCCTCACACTGACCATCGGAGAACAAGGCGCTGATGACTACCACCACAACAATGACTACCACAAGGGGCGCTTAGGCTCCGAGAAGCGAATGTGCGGGAATGCATCGTACCGGGCGCAGCTGTCAGCCGTGCCCCCAGCGACACGCACGGTGAGCTTGCTTCTTAGCCTTCTTGGTTTGCTTTCATGCGCTGTTCGAATTATTCTGTCAAGTGCTTCTCCGAACTTTTTTATTCAAGGGTCAGTGCGCGTGTTCGAAAGGGCTGAACCTTCCCAACACGAGCGTATGCAGGTGCCACCAGTTGTAGTTAGATAGTATGCCAGACGGTAGTCCCTTTCGAACAGCACTTGCAGGCAATGTAATTTTGTTTTCACGTCCATCGCTTCGAACCAACTCCTCGCTAGCCATAAGCCTCTGAAGGACAAAGTGATATGGGTGTAGCATGTCTTGCATGAGGAGGAAAAGCTAGCATCTTGCAGGCTGCTGAGGACAGCGCCCTCTGTGCATTTGAAAGAAGAGGAGGGACTTGACCGGTAAAATATGCACGCGAAAAAAAACAGACCCGACGGTTACTGCTGTAATAAATAGAATTTGAGCTACACCTGGAGGGGAACAGTGGGATGCAGGTGTTGTTAGCAGCAAAGGGTAGCAGCGCCTATTGCTGACAGTGCTGGAGAAGTTACGAGCGTTCACCTGTCACGGGGTGTGCAGGTATGCGTGTGGAATTTCGTGGGGCGTACAGTAGGGGAGCCAAGCACTGATGCCCTTATAAGGTTCGGTGGAACGTATACAATAAAGCACGGGGTAAAGGAGATGAAGAAAGAGAGGTAGAGCGCGACTGTCACCCACTGTGCAATCAGTTATCAGCATTCTAGCGAATCAGCATTTCCTTACAGTGGAGCATACCTCACGTCATGTCATTTTTGTTAGGGACAATGCCAGCGACGCGGCACGCATCGAACTGGAGCCCTAACATCTGGCGCTTTAAAAAAACGTATTTCAAACTGTCGTGTTTGAAATGGTCACGTTATAACCTTGAAGGCATGGATAATGGTGACATATGGCGTCGAATTTCGCAACTGAACGTCATTCCTCGCCACCTGGCTGCCTGTGCAAGGATTCATATAATCAGTTCCGGCATGGCAACGCGCGTTAGTTTTCATAGCTCCGCGATGCCATTGGTGATGGCGTCGCACGAAGAGCAAAAAGAAACGAACGTCGCGTCAGTTACGCGGCATTTCATTTTGCGTGTCTTCTCACTGAAAAATGGTTACAGTGCTATAGTCGTTTCTTCAAACCATTTCGCTAACACGACTGCATCCTTCCAGGTGGTAATCAATTTATTTTGTAATCAGTCATTCATATTCGCATGATCGAACAGTGATCGTGGTCTCGTTTTGTAGGCCCGCCGACACTGAAAACTGAACTGGTAACGGAGCATTCTGTATCATCTGCTGTTTTTACATTGCTATAATGAATGTGTGCCTTCGACGAGTACGCGAGAGGCAAACACACAACTGCGCTCGTCCTGCGACAGTGCATCACTAAACACTGTTGTATCTCAATGTGAAGGTGGATGCAGAACAGGGGCTATGTAATTCAAGACAATTATATATTTGTCTTCATTTCTTGTAATTGTTATCGCAAAAACTCTGAATGTGCAGTTGTCGTTACAGCATGTGGTATGACAACTGAGGCCAAGTAGAGATGTCTTAAATTCGTAATTATACATCGGCACATGCTTGCTTTTATAAACTTCACCATATCGGTGAACAGTTTTCATGAATCACAAATTCAGTGCTCACGCACGATTCTAGCTTCCCTTACGCTGAGCCAGTTTTAAAGCGCAAGTGTTTGGTTATTTACGCTTACGAACCCAAAATAATAGCGCCTCTTCGTTTACCTCAACATTATTGCACATATCTTATCGGCTGCAGCCAATGACACAGTCCTCGAACTCGTTTCCAGTGGAGCAAGACATCGACTTGGGCCTCCCGCATCGCCGCCTGTGCGGTGCAGACTCCGCAGGCAAAGGCCCAGGCTGCCATGGGCCGCCATGACATCCCGGATGCTGTAGCTAGGAGGGCCTCCGCCCCTGCCAGCCGCTGCCGCAAATGGCACGCCTGTGCACTCCGTCTTGCCTCGTAGGTGTTCAGCTGACAACGAAACCGCAAATACCATTCATGACGTTACATAGTGCGCGATTTCATGGCGAAAAGTATTGTGCTAGTCATGGTGAACATTGTTGGTATCCGCAGTGCAACAAATAAAAAACCTAATGTATGCCAGTTAAATATTTTTGTTGGCTAATTTCTCAGGTCGAGCTAGCTAAATCGCGCGGCCATTGGTGTTCGCGTAGCACCACCAGTACTAAAATGCGTTATTAGGTGCTAGAAACAAGACAAATTTACTTTGCGACGCTTCAATGCATTTATAGCCGCAATACTTGGTCCCTGCTGATATATAATAAGTAGTCACTTTAGGCGCAGCAGTGCTGTTTTGGGGGCATGCATATAAAGCAGTGAACATACATTGAAAGGTTTGGTGTCTACAAAATCCGTCCTGCTAACCATGGCAGTATCCGAGATAGCGATGCGCGTTATATGTTGCGGCTTATTAGGAGTTCACTTTTACCACAAAAACATATTGAGAGGCGGAGACAGCCGCTTGCGGTCGTCCTTGTTATTTACTGCGCGCCGTTTCTGTGCTGTTTTTCTTATGCTACTCCGTTCGTAAAAGGTATCACATTTCACCCTGTGTGTGCAGTGTCTCTACAGACATTACCTGTCGATAGCAGCCTAGAGTTGGGGCTTATGTGGAGTTCATTCGCACTGGCGTCCAAAGAACATGGACAAGAAGTCATATGAAATCTATCACAAAGTGAATGGGGAAAAGGAAAAAGTTCAAGTGCCACCTCGAACTCAAAAACTATGCAGTTTTATTTCGAGCCTTTCGGCAAACCTGAGAGTGGGTGTCGCTTCGCGGCTCGAGTGGAAGGCGGAGGAACAAACAGGCTTTTCGCTGTTTCGAATCGCGCTTTGTCCAGAGCATCCTCCAATATTCGATGGTTGCCACATCATACGCAGAATAATCGTGTCGTGCATTGTGACAAGTTCCTCATGACCTCATGACAATTGTTTAAACCGCTGTTGTCAACAAAAAAAATTAGCCACAGATTTACATAATGTAAGCGAGAGACTTAGGTGCTTTAGCACATTCCCTTTGCTTTGTGTGCCTTCGGTGGCCAACATTCTCTGAAAAAATTTTTTAGAAGTTACTGCTATGCAAATATTGAAGGTATTCAAAAATGCTTTTTTTTTTCAGAATTGTCGGCTATGCGTTAATCTTGGTGACTGCGCTGCCGGGTTTAAAGCGGGCTTTAAATTTAGGGCGATCAATTGTATTCATGCGGAGGAAATGCGAAAGCACGTGCTCTTTCGGCTCCGCTAAAGAAGTAAAGACGAGCACATAAAAACTTTCGTTATATCCCGTTTCTCGTTATATGTGAGTCTTTTGTCTCTCCCTGCTCTCGCCTACAGGACTAAAGCGGAGATTTTGCTCTCTTTATTTTGGCATCAGGGACCTGTGCCAAGTAGCTCTTCCGTCAATGAAACCCCAGACAAGACGGCGTTTTCCTCAGCGAATTACTTAATCGCAATGCGAATCTGGTGCGCAAGGATTTCATTGTTCACTTCGGATTCGGTTTTTGGATTCAATGGGCAGGACTGGAGGCACACGAAGACGATGACTTGCAAAGCAAAGCGAGAAAGGATTCCAGTATAGCACGCGGCATTTTCGGTTGCAGGTACAGTCAACAAGTAGCGCGCCCGAGCCACATCGCGGTGATGGCGTAGTGATGTAATGAAGTGGCCAAGGAAGCGGTCCGTGCAGCCTCGTGTTCGAAACCCACTGACTAGTGTTAAGCGTTTGATTAGCGTTTATTTCTTCTCCGAGGTTTAATCCCCCGACAAGACGGTGTTTCCGCTAGCGAGGAACTTAGTGTTACCGCACTCTAAGCGACACAGCAGTGATTTGGAACTGCCATCCCTGGCTCATTAGCGCAGTCATTCTAGCGGCGGCAACCTCATGCTTTGTGACGAGGCTCGTATCTCTCTAAATGTGGCCCGCTCAATACGGCAATCGAGGGATGTGGGCGAAAAGTGGTGAAGAGACATACCAGACTAAGTAATGTTTATCTGTATGGATGAATTAACCTGTTGGTATGAAAAGAGGCTTCATTTACTCTAAATGGGAAGCTTTATTACCTAGAAAAGTCCAAAAAATCAAACACTGCTATCTTTGTCCTCTCCAGCATTCGCGAGCAAAGTGGGACGCGCGAATCCGTTAATTTTTTCCGCATCTCTGAGGCTGGGCAGCATTGCTGTTCACTACAAAACATTGATCACGGAATTTGTTCTTGACGGTACAAGTTTGAATCGGGTGGCGAGAAATTTTCAGATACAATTTTCTCTGCAATAAGTGCGTGTTTTGCTGCTGGCCTAATATCGATACAGCGATAAATTGGTTTTTACTGAGAGCAAAAGTTGGATCGAGTTGTTCTCAATGTCCATCCTAAGTACGAAATCCCCACGCTAGAGCCTTTGCTTACGTAGACTGTACACAGCGTCGTGGCCACCAGAACAGATTATATAAATGGCGCGGCTCATTTATGTTCGTCGCTTATCACGCCCGTTATTTTACTGTCACATGGAGTACTGAAGAAAGTAACGGCAAGAATCAATCGAGGGAATGTCCTCGAATGCTGAAGAATACTTTCATTCCACAGCGGCACATATGGTGTATCCAAGACTCAGTGGCGAAAGCCCTTGCGTTGTGGCATCAGGGGGGAGTGTAACTGAAGGAGCGGCTGCCATTTCTGAGGTATCATCACGCTGACTGGAACTGTACCCCTGTGTCTCGCTTTGTAAAAGAACCACACCAGCCTCGGAGATCGCAGGCGTAAATGGTTTGAGTACGGACTCTTAGTGTTGGAGTCCCCTCGCTTGATTCACCGCCCTTACTCCTTTTTCTGCATTTTGCAGACTGCTGGCCCGGAAGTTTGTGGACATCCAGAGCATGTTTGATGTGTCCTCATGAGCCCCGGAGATAAGTGTCGGCAGTTTAGACTTGATATTTTGATGTTTTTTTTGCTATTTCTCTATTGTATACTATTATCAGGAATTTTGAAAGTTAATAAATCAACAGAACGCATATGCGGTTTCTTTATTACTTTCGCAGCCAAGCAGCGCTCTATGAGCATTGCGCTGTGGTTTTCTAAGGGGTTATTGACTCACAAAAAAGCGCCTAAAGCTGGCTGTAGAAATGCTTAGAGAGGTTACATGGAAGACTTAGTCCATAGCATACATGGTGGACAAGTATTCAGTGAAACGAAGCTCTGTTAATGGTGGCGTAGAGTCATCACAGATAGATTCTCCGAAGTACCACCACCAGGCCATAATAATTACGGTTCAAACCTCTCGACATCGCCCACTTCAGACCTAAATGTCTGTCAAGGGGAGGACCACGGATATTTTGCGGCAGTTTTCGCTTAGCAGGCATTACGCCAGCGGCCACGCCATTTATCCTGTAAGTAATTTGTTGTTCTTGCGCTACTGAGTGTATATGAGTCTTTTTGCTTATTTTGAGACGGAAAAACTTTTGTGTGTTGGTTGCGCGTAATTATAGGACAGTGCTAGAATACAGTACCGCAGAACACTAATTCCGTTCATCAACAGCATGCTTGGTAACCTCCCTGACTGGTTGCTCGAACTACACTGGATCACGTAAATCATGTTTGGAAGATCTATCTGAAACAAGCCGATCTCAATTTTTAGTAAAACCAGCCAGCGCGCATGAATTCACCGGAAAACCTCTGCCCTACAACAATCCCTACCTGTATGGGAAAGGTTATGGAGAGAATGATGCTCTTAGCTCTCAATCGTCTTGAGTGACAGCTGTGCCAATTCCGCAATGCACCTCCTCTCAAAGGGTTCAGGAAGAATTTTTCCTCTGAAATTGTTGCTGCGCGATTATAAAGAGACTTATACACAGTCCCCAACGCTGTGCAACTGCGCTCTGTTGTGTGCATGGACGTCGAGGGTCTCACGACAATATGTCGGAGAGCGCAATACTAGCCAGCTTTCAGAAAATGTACGCAGTCCATCGTCTACAGCATCCCTTTGAAATGTGGAAAGAGTTATGTAGGGCAAAGCGGTAGATGTTTGCATGACCGCCTCCGAGAACACTGCAATAATGTGTCTGAACGGCGAGGAGGGTTCCTGGACGCTCACTGCAGAAAATGTAAGAACGGTAATGATGACAGCGATTCTGATGAAGATTTTGTGTGTCGGCCTGTGTACAAAGATTGTTCTGTGATTGCCAAACACCGTTGCCAACTAACTCGAGAGGTAGTAAAGGCTGAATTGATAGACCGGTTGGGTGAGTCCTGCGTGGCCAAGTCATCTATTGCTCTAACTAACAAAGAGCTGTTATATTTGAGACAACATTTGACTCCTACAGCGCATGCGTGATGATTGCCTGGTTCTGCTATAAATACTGGTCCGAATTTCGAAATAAACCTGTTGCAATTCAGCGCTCGTGTGTTCCATGTCATTCTTTCTTGTGTCCTTGTCTGTATTTGCGCTGTACATTTCTATTACAGAATTAAAGATCTTGATAATGAGGTATTAACGATCAATGCTTTAAAAGCGGAACTGCAGGACGTGAAGTCGACTATAATTAAACTGGAAGGCACCGTTTCATACCTGTTATATCAAATCAAAATCAAATCAAATCAAATCATATTTTATTCTCCAGAAAGTATCTGGATGGTCACCTGGGCTAAAAGCTGTACGAACAGCTTGACGAAGGCCCAGGAAACCATTACATGGCAGCAGCAGACAAAACGAAATAACAAATAATGAACAATACAGTAGTGGTCGTCAATAAATAAATAGAAAAGAAATTATTCAGCGTATGCATGAGAGCAACACAGCAGAAATAAGATAACAGAATGTTTATTAATAATGAATGAATGCAAAAAAAAGAGTACAGAGATGACAGACATTTTCTCAGATGACATAAGAATAAATACAGATTACATTTTCACAAAATATATTCGCAGTTGTTTTGGAATAAATCCAGCAGTATCTTTATATTTATTTAGAAAAAATCGCAGATTGTGAGCCAAGGATTGCAGTTTGTAATCAGTTCGAAACTGTTCGAAACCAGTGTTAACTTTTGGTGTACGATATTCAAGGGAAGCAAGTTGTGTCAAGAAATTACTCATACCTGTGGAAGAAAAGTATGTTATTTGTAACAAACGAAATTCATATATACTATTTACACGGATCATACTGAAAGATGCTATTGTGGAATTAACACTTGATGTTGGTTCGGTGTTTGCGATAAGACGAACAATTTTCCTCTGCAAAACGAGAGGCTTGTTAATATTTCTTTTAGTTGTTGTTGCCCATACCAGTGTACAGTTGTTAATATGAGAAAGAAATAGAGCGTAATATATTTGTAGTCTAGCGCTTGTGGGAAGAAATGTGCGGCAGCGTGAGATTACGCCAGTAAAAGCAGACAGTTTTCTAGAGATATAAATAATTTGAGCGTCCCATTTAAGATGGGCAGAAAAATACACACCGAGAACCTTATGCTCGCTGACTATTTCTATATGCTGGTCTTGACGACCTGGAAAAGACGACTTGGAAAAGAGGAGCCGTAGAAACAAGCTGCTTATTTACAGAATAAAAGAGAATGAAGAATCAGAAGCAGACCTTAGGAACAAAATAACAAAAAACATTTTTGACGAGAAGTTAGGATTGGAAATAAACAACATAGAAAGTACTAAATCAACAAGGAATCGCCCTGTCATCATAAAATTTAGTGACTACCGAGAAAAGGCTTCAATAACGAAAGCATGTCCAAAGTTTAAAGGCACAGATTTTTCGTTTATTGAAGAGTTCTCAAAAAGAATTCGTGACGTTAGAAAAAAAAAAGTTATGGGAAAGTGCATCTCGGGTAAAAGAGCAATGGCGCCAAGGTTAAGCTGCTTTTTGACAAGCTTAGCATTGACGGTAAAATGTTAAGATGGGATAACGCAAGAAACAATAGGTATAAAATCCCGATGAATCAAAAGAACACCAAAAAGAGACAGTCTGGTTTTCAAAATCCTTAACGTAAATTCACAGCGTCGTAAACAAAGCTGCAGAACTTGAAGGCATGCTGTTCTCACACGACGCGGACGTTGCATGCTTACTGAGACCTGGTTAAGCAATGAAAATATTTGGCAGTGAATTTGTTCCCAAAGATTTTAAGGTTTTTCGTGGCGACCGGGACCGAAGAGAAGAGATGGAGGAGTGGCAATTTTAATGAAATCATCATTGCAATTTTTCAGGATGCCTTACGCTCAAGGCATTGAAACCATATTTTGCAAAACATACATCAACAAGGATCGCTTTGTTTTTGGCTATTTACAGGCCTCGCAACTCTTCTGTTATGGACTTGGAAAACTTAAGAGCATATTTACAATGCCATGTAAGAGCGAGACGATAGACTAATACTGGCTGGTGATTTCAACTGGCCTAACAATGTCTGGCACTCCTTTTCATCATGCTCTGCCCATAACGCTGATACTCTAATGCTCGACATTGTGTTCACATTTGACCTGCTGCAAGTAGTAAACAGTGTACGAGAGTGCAAGGAGCCGCAAGATCTATTCTAGATCTATTTTTTGTAAGTGGTGCCATCCGCTACTTCATACCTGTGACGTCAAAAACGGAATGTCTGATCACAAAGCTGTGTTGCTGTGCTTGTCAAATGTGTACCCAGATCGACAAACTAGCGTGCAATTTTTTCCCAGTTTGGCGCGTGCGGAAGACGAATCTATTCCGGATTTTCTTGATTCATGTTTCGATAATTCTAGGAATAGCTCTGATAGTGTGAATGGCCTATGGCTTCTCTTTAAAATGACTATTTCTGATTGCATTGCCGGTTTCGTCCCCAAATTTCAACTAAATCTGTGTACCGTAATCTATGGATTTCTCGGGAGGTGTTACGCATGCATCGAAGGCTTAAAAGGTTAAAAAAGAAATAAAGCAGAAATTCAGCATTAAAGCCAATTGTGGAAGCAATTACAGAGCAACTTAAGCAGAAAATAATTTGCCACAAAGAAAAGTATTACGGAACGCTCCTGCCTTCGTTCATTAGAACGTCTCCTGAGAAGTTCTGGCGCCAAATCACGCCCAAAGCTTCTTCCACAAACGAATTCATAATAGACGGCAAATGTGTGCCTAATGAGGCCGTTGTTTGTTCCGCGTTCAACCAATTCTTTCAGTCAGTAGTCACAGAGGACAACGGTTGTGTGCCCAACTTTTCTACAGCACTCCCTGTCATATCTGATGTAATTTCAGAGACTGGTGTTTTTAACTTGCTTTTTAACCTTGATTTTTAAAAATCAGCAGGTCCCGATAACATACAAAACGATTTTTGAAGCGCTATGAGGAGTGGTGCGCAAATACCTGATATTCATCAGAAATTTACACGACGGTTCTTTGCCGGATGACTGGAGGACAGCCGCAATTAAACCTCTGCACAAAACTGAAAAAAAGCACACATCAAGCATTACCGACCTATATCTCTAATATCAACATCATGTAAAATTGTAGAACTTTTAATTCATAAAAATATAGTTTCTTGGAAGAGCAGAAAGCACTTACCGATTTTCAGCATGGTTTCACGCGTGGGTTTTCTACAAGTGCACAGTTAGTTGAAACTGTGCATGACTTTGCTCAGTCGATTAATCAGGGAAAGCAATCAGACGAAATATTCATGGATTTCCGCAAAGCATTTGATAAGGTGTCTCATAACAAATTAATTCATAAATTAAGCTAATATATTAAAAACGACCGGATACTTACATGGATTACAGCTTACCTCTCAAACAGGTGTCAATTCGTCACTCTAAACAATACATCTTCTAGCGGTGTCCGGGTTATGTCTGGCGTCCCCCAGGGATCCGTTTTGGGAACACTCTTATTTCTATTGTTTATTAATGACATCGTGGCAGATCTTTCAGTCCGCGTTAAGCTGTACGCGGATGACTATTTTATATCAAGCGGTGTCTTCAGTTGATGACCAGGTACGTCTAAATAATGACCTAGAGAAGGGTTGTTCCATAGTGCAACAAATGGCAGATGTGCATTAATTTTGAACAACCGTTTCTACGAAAATTACACACAAGAAAATACCTCTTCATATCGTGTCCGACACTAACAACATATCATTATTAGAGGTGACAGAGTATAAAAATTTGGTCCTATGGACTACTAACAGCCTTTCGTGGTCAAAACACGTAGACGCTGTCGTAGGAAATTCAATGCGGAAACTTTTTCTTGAGGCGCTCATTAAAGTCATCCCCACCTGGTGTTCATCTATTGGCATACAATTCCCTCATCCATCCATTACTCGAATATGCTGTAATCATCTGGGACCCTTTCACGGTAACGAACATTCAGAAATTAGAGCGAATACTGCATAAAGTGGTTAGATTTATTTTTAACTTATATTGCCGTGCATCTGTAAGTGAGGTCGTGAGGCGAAGTGGGTTACCCCCAGTTGTTGAGCGCAATCGTGTTTGTCGATAAAAGTTTTTCTTCCAGCTCATAAAAGGTCATTATAAAGTTAATACTTCTAATTATTTTACTTACTCCTCAGGTTATAACACGAGACAAAGATATGCACTAATAAATAACCCCTTTGAACGCACGAAATAACTGCATTAAATCTTTTTTTTCCGAGGACAATTACTGAATGGAATAAACTTAGTAGCAAGACTGTTAATCATAATTCTTTATTTTTGTTTGAAAAGTGCCTGCAAATGCTATGAATTTGGTTGTTTATATGCTTGTATTTTGTTAGCTTGTTCCCACCCTGCTATGATCTGTACTAAATCGCAGTATCTATAAATACATAAATAAAAATGGACCGTGCGATCAACGCTGTCATGGGCCTTAGCTACATCAAGTGTCACCAAGGCCTTAACTGCTCTCTTGCGCATTGAGAGTCGTATTCGACTCTCGAGATCCACATGCGCGGACCATAAGGAACAACCGCAACGAAAGTCAAGCTGTGCGGAGCTGAGGCCGTTAATGTGATGAACATGCTCTGTGAGGTAACTGTGTACTATTCTTTCTATTAGCTTTACTAAAGTTGAGGTTAAAGCAATCGGAAGAATATTGTCTAAATGAAATTCATTCTCTGCATTTTTCAAAAGCAAAATTAATTGCGCAATTTTCCAACTGTGATGAATCCAAGGCTTTTCCAATGACGCATTTGCAATATCCAGAAGGTGAGTTGGAAAGTCTTTCGCTAAAATCTTTAACATGCCCACAGTAACCCATCAGATCCCAGGGCAGCAATACCATTCACTTTACGCGGTTGGAGGCCAGAGAGTTGTTATTCTGCGCCATGAATCTATATAGAGCCTTCTTATTCTGGGGTTTAGAGAGATACGTGTTTAAATTTTGGCTATAATCCTCCTTTGCTTTTTAACAGTTCTTTTAAAAGATGCAGAGTAGAACTTATAATTTATCCAATTATCTGGGCTCTGATTACAGGAAAGGTTTTTGCAATCTGCTTTTTTACGAAGATAAGCTTTCTGACACTCCTCGGTCCACCAAGGAGACGGCTGTCTGGCAGGGGCAGTAGCGCACACAGAGAATACAGAGCTCTCAGCAGCATCTCGCAGAAAGAAAATTGCCCGCTGAGCTCATTCTGCTTGACCTGTGCTAACTATGAAGGGAAGCGAGGCAGATATCAATTTTTTATACGCAATGTGATTTACAAACTTCATGGTTGCACCACCTTTTCTGATAGGAGAGGATATAATAGCAAAGGTTATTGAAAAGTGGTCACTATATGTACCTGACTCTACTATTGACCATGCAGACACTCCAACCCCACAAGATGCTAATGGTAAATCTTTGACTGAACGAGAAACTCCTCGCATAAAGGTTACTACTCTAGAATTGCAGCAGCGCACAGCATTCATAGACATTCATGACCACAGAAGCTGGCCGCAGGAGTCAGAGCGACTACCCCAGACTGTGGTGCGAATTAAAATCACCTGCGATGACTGCGCTGTTTGCGCCGCTCAGTAACGTATCCAAATAGTCTGTCCTGTGAACACCTGAAAGTAGACGTTAGCAATAGTTACTTTGGCGCACTGTGGAAGGGAGATTTCAGCCGCCATCAACTCACAGTCATGGAGCATAACGTTCTGCGAGATTGATGCCCGGCGACGTATTTCTGTAGAGATCATAGTTATTAACCCACCACCCCTGCCATTAATGCGATCTACCCTGAAAACACGGAGTTTTTTCATTGAAAATGATTTAAGTGGAGAGAGCCACGTTTCTTGCAAAATCACAATATCTGGATTATGTTTTGAAGAAGTATTTCAAGATCCGTGAGAGAAGAAAGTATGGAACGACAATTCCATTGCAGAGCTTTTAGACCCGCCATTATTATTGACTGATGAAAGAGGCAGCAACAGCCTCCTTCAGCACATCAGTCTGGGAGATTACTTTGGGGGGTCCTTTCTTTGCTTTGATTTGCGGAACAGCTGACTTCGAGGGTCAGGAAAAGGCTCGACGTTCGTGGCAAGGATTGAGCATTTCAACATCAGTGTTACAGATATCTGCGTGAGAGACACTGCCAGGAGCGCTGTTCGCAGGCGGGACTTGGGATTTGTCAGGAAGCGACATGGAGTGACTCTTACTAACAGCATAATTTGGGAGAGATGCGGGCGTCGCCGCCGAAACAGATGATTCTCGTGCCATAATTTCGTGCTGCATTAAAGAGGCAACTGCAGAGAAATGCAGCGTTTCGCCAATCAAGGGGTGGAGAAAAGCCGGAAGCGATAATTAGCCCTGCCGATCCAGTTTGGTGAAAATAGTAAAGCGAATAGTCTGTAGCAGGTAGTACGTTCTTCCCACATATGTTCGCACCTTTCAGAGAGGCGCCGGTCGTCCATCTTCAGGGGTCTCCCTCCACGTCGGGCTCTCTGAAGAGGGATTTTCTCTTGACAGTCATCTGTAGCTGCTCATACTGTAGTCCCCACGTCTATACGCACAAGGCGATGATTTAGGCCTGGTTATCGCTGCGACTTTTCAGTCCTGTTAGGATGATCTGGTTAGCCTCTATAATCCGTTTGCTTTCACCAAAGCACTGTGAGTTTGTACTACAACTCCAGCATGACACGAAGTGAAAGTGCCTTTGCGGACCCTGATAGGACTTCCATCTTTGTGTTTGGCAGGCATGCCAGACGCGCTATTTTTTTCCGGAATGGAATTCCGTCAGCTCTCACGTTTTTACCATTCCGTACGGTTGCCATACGAGTTTTTTTTTGCGTTTTCGATCCGCTTTTGATCGTGCTCTTTCGTTTGCTTTAATATTGTTTACACATGTTTTCTGGTATAGGCAAGACCAAAACCGCACCAAGGCAGTCATCGCCTTCGTGATGTCGACCAAGCTGCTGCACCTCGGGCGGCGTCCGGCCACGGTGCTGCTGCCCCTGCCAGTAGCCTCAGAAAGTTTGTCTCGAAGACGTCTGCACACAACTCCTCGTTGTGGCGTTCTTCGTCGTCGGGGATAAAACTCACCACAAGGGGCTCGCGTTAGCCGCTGCGATACGCTGCTGTGGTGTGCGAGGAGACACGCCAGGTTTCACATTGATACGGGAGAGGGAGAGCGCGTTGTATTTCCATGCAAAGCCTTGGAGACCCATGGACAATAACCTAGTGGTATGTCACGGTGACAATCGGCAGAATGCAAACTCAGGGGTCTCGTATACGGCGGCTTACCAGTAGGACAGGGCATGTAGTGACAAGAGATCTGGTCAACGACATTGAAGTAGGTAAAAAAAAGGACTGAGGTCCAACTGGAAAGCACTCAGGTAATGAAAAACAGCTTACCATTTCTCTCAACAAGATCGTACGCAATAGTTCTGCCTTGCCAGTAGTCGCCCAAGGTGCGGTATCATGGAGGTGAAGGAAAAAGCTTGAAATTGGGTTGGGAAAAGCTCAGCGAGCTACGGAAAGAAAGAGGATGGGGGCAATGTTAGGTGACAGAGAGAGTTCATGATGAAGATTACTGCGAAGGGCAGACATGAGACTGATAGGTAGATGCCGAGAAATAAAGCCTTTAAACTGTTAGCTTAAACAATTTTCATAACACTCGGTATTGCTTGACCGAGAGAGATAGGAGTGGGCTAAGGAACAATCCCCGGGAGTTATGCTCTACATCAAGAACAGGAGGCTAGCTGAGAGAATGTCAAGACACGGCGAACGTAGCTGGATGTTAGAGATCCATGTGCATAGATTAGATGAAGTAGTTTGCGTTTCTAGAGTAGTCTCGGCTGGTACAGGACAGGTTTAAGTGAATATCAGTTGGACATCCATTGCCTTGTAGCGCACGTATATATAGTTTTGATTATGATTTTACGACGGCCGTAGTAGCACTGTGAGGTTTCCGTTTGTATACGAGCGGGAACAAAAATCTTTGCTTAATTTTGCTAGGTTCCTTAATACATTCATTATCTTTAAGGCCTCGTAATCCACTTCAGGAAAGATTAAGCATAACTGAAACATATCATTTCTTTCTTCGTGCATGATAAAAAAGCCGCGCAGGTAAAATTGCACACAGTTATGGCGTACAGCGCTTGTTGGCAGCTCCAACCGTGTCTTCCTTTCTGTATACAGTGGCAGCAGGTACTCCGGTTCCTCTTCGCTGAGGTGTCTGTCCTGACCTGCTGAAAAGCTATAAAATTCCAAACTATTTCGCACAGACCTTTCTCCTGCTTCAGGAACCGCGGTTCTATCAGTGATCCTTTATTTTTACGAGTCAGCTAAAGTGCGAGCACAATATAAACAATTTTCCAACAATTCTCGTCCACCGGCTCTGCTTTGAGAACACGGCGCAGCCATTTCTCAGTGCATCTTGTGGGATCTCTTTTTGCGTAATAATGAAAATGGTAATGCAAACAATTTTCAACTCTATGACCAAGGCTGTCATGCAGGATTCGCTTTGCCACACAGTGGCTGAGCCGGTTGCTATTTCGCTTCATAAGTAGTTGTGAAAGTCACTATACGGCAGAAAGTTGCTCCATTGTAATGAACGAAAACTACAGTCCAAAAGAACTTAAAGCAAAAGAAAAGTGTAGAGTTGCAAGAAGCTTACACTGTATTTAACTACGGCGCCGCCACTCACACAAACACTGTAGTTTGGCGATCGTTCCCTCAGTGAGGAACGCGTGTTCAAGCTGATCCTTCCCTCTCTCAGGGTTTTACGGATGATTGTTTCCTGGGTTTCCAAGACGTTCTTGATAGAGAGGCTTAGCGTCGAAACACAGGACAAATTGAAGAAAGACTACACGTGCGCTTAAAGGTCATAACGACAATGGGCATCTGGAAGGGAGAGTAGCCAGCCTCGCGAGTGCTCAAAAATTACTGCAGGGCCCAGCATCAAAGGTAAACCAAACTTATACACCACGGTCAAAGGCATACTCGAATGCATGGACGTCTTTTGGTTATTTCTTGATGGTAGGTCGTGCGCCTTTTCATGGCGCAATAGTGTATACGATCCAGGATGAAAATCGGTGATATACGCCGTGCAACCAATAAGAAAACTCTTTTGTGTCAGGAAATTTTTTTTACCGAGCTATTTTTTTACACAAAACAGAATGAAGTGAACGGTGCTGCCAGTGAAGCGTCAATTCCATAAAAAAGGCTGTAACTCCATACTATCTAGAAGAAAATTTACACAACGAAGCTTCTTTACGCTTATAGCTACAAAACTGTATCCCTGTTATAGAATATGCATTCAGTAAAGTGTTGGCAAAACAGTGCTGCATTGACGGTATGCGTATGAAGAAATAAAAGGATATTAAATGGCTTAGTCGTCCTCGTAACCGTCGCAGCATCCGTCGTGACGATGCGCGAATTGCGTGTAACTTCTACACGCCATTTCGCACTTTCTGATAAAATACTGGAGGGCGTACATACACGCCTGCGGTCGCCCCCCTTATTTACTGCGCCCCTTCCTTTTGTGATAGTTTTGTGGTGCTATATTCCTTTACCAATTAGCACCGCATTTCACCCTGCTCGCATGTTCTCCCTACAGACATTGGTTGTTGCGAACAACTTTTGGAGCTATTTGCGGTTGAGAATATGTTGTGTTAATTCGGACAGTGCAAACCGAGAGGTACGAAGGTTACCTGGGAGTTAAAGGCAACATACCTCTTTTTATTATTCTGGCGGGAAGCTCCACACCTCGCCGTGCGGCTAGACTTGAATACAGCCGGCCGAAGAGGTTTCTCGCTGTTTCTAGTCGCGTTTTTTTTTTCTTCAAATAATGCTTAATTGTGACGTACCTACCACATAATGCCCGGACTAATCCGACAGTCACCTCTTGCAGTTTTCCTCTTGATCTCTGTGGTACTAATACGTAAGCCATTTGTGTAAAAAGCGGCACAGGAATCATGTAAAACAGCCACTTCTTGCTCATTGGCGCGGTCACTTCACGGCGAATGTCTCATGCACTGCGCAAACGCGTTTTTTATGTCGAAATCAGCGCCTGCTGAATAAATCAGTCGTAGGCTACATACAAACCGATATTGATCTTTATCGATAAATACACGCGCTAATAAACAAAGCGCCTGGATTAACTGAAAACAGAGCTTTTATTTGCTAGAAATGTTAAAAAAATGAACGCGGTGGCGCCAAATCCACCTTGTCGCAAGCAATGCGTAGTGTCTTAAGCTATTCATTTGAGTGCTGTTCCCTGAGAATAGGCAACATGACTGTTCACTCCCAGCTGGTGATCATGGAGTAATTGCAGGTGATGACGTCACGTGTTTGAATCTAACGGCGGGGAAATATCAATAGAGGCGTCTTCTCCTTCTGTATGAAGATAAAAATGGCCAGAGAAGTCACAAAATCAGTTTTTACTATGAGAACAGATCTAAGTTGGGTACAGGCGTCCTCAGTGTCCCTTTAAAGTATGAAGTGCTCATGCAAGCATCTTTACATATGCTGAGAATGGACAACGACGGGGCCATAGAAATTGTAATATATAAAAGGCGCGAATCATTAGCAGCCTGGCCTCCTCTCTTTTATTAATCTACTCGTTTTTCTACATGCTTAAGACGGCTGCAAGCATAAGTAACATTTTACCAACACTGTTCTCACTTCGGTTATTGATCAATTCGCTCTCGCCCCACAATAAGCTTGCCGTCCTGGTTAGCTCAGTTGGCAGGTGAAGCGCTGGTCTTGAATTAAAACCCCGGACCAGGAAAAAAATTTATTGAACTCCAGAGTTTCTGAGAAAGCTCTATAGCGTTCCTTGGTAGCCGCATGACTGCGCTTGGATGGATGTCAATGAGTAATTACTCGCTTATTACATATCTCCTTCACATCGGGGGATAACCCTAAACATTTGATCAAGTAATGACAACATACAAAGGAGCGGACGTGGTCGCACAGCGGCATATACTTCTGTTACATGTAGGCACGAAATGCAGTGTCAAACACTCTGACTGGCCAAAGCTGTTCCGCGTTATGGGGGAGTGCAACTGAAGAAGCAGCCGGAATTTCTTAGGGTGCCCCACTCTTACTAGAACCACTTCTCAGTGCCTAGATTTAATAAAATCGCACGGGCCGCAGACATCACTTGCGACCAATTTTCGGCTTGAACACAATTTCTTAGCAACCACTGTCTGTGTCTCTATCTGATTTGCCCCTCTTTTTTTATCGCATACGGAGAGAGCTGGACTTCAGTGCCCTTGAGCGTCACGGAGCCACAGAGAGAGCTGGCCGACGTTTCGATTTTTTTGAATACTTTGTCGATATAAGTGTATTGGATATATTTTAAATAGTATTGTAATTAAATAAATCAAAAGAATGTGTCAGTCGTCTCAATTCTTTTAACAACCTGCTAGCGCTCTGTGGGCTTTTGTCCACCGTTGTTCTCTGGGGACTGTTCACAGCAAGAAGCGGATAAAACTGGAGTTGTAATGCACTAAACTAGTTCCGGATTCTACAAGAAATATTGAGTCCATGCCACGAATGGGGGACAAAGCATTTAGAGAAAGGAAGTTACGTTAATGAAGTTACGTCACTCACACAGAATCTCTGCAGTGTCCCGCTTCCAGGCCGTACAACTACAGGCGGAGCGCTCTCGACTCCTCCCACTTCGCCCAAACCGTCCGCCGAGGGTTGCCACATAGCGAAAGGTGGTATCGCTAAGTAAGGTACTGCAGCAATTTTCGCTTAGGACGTGCTACTCAGATGGGCTGACCATGTATCCTGAGAGCAGTTGTTATTCTTCTAACGGTTGAGTTTTAACAGTTTTGCTAATTTCGAGGACAATTGCGTCCGAGAATAATGCTGCGCGTATTGATAGGACTCTTCTAAAATACCGCACCGCCAAACATGCTACATGCTACTTGGGGCTAATGACCAGCTACCTAAGTTGGTAGGTTGCTGTATGCCGCGTTAAAGCAGGCTCCTCACGACGGACGAAATGTCAGTTTCTGGGAACAGGCATCACTTCACTTGACCATCCCCGCCTCGTCCGCGGACACCTTCTCCCTCTTCAATTCTGGAGGCGGTCTCCTGCATTTCTGGAACGAAAATTCTCTAGTCTAGATTGAACGTTGTTTTTCTTTCATGTTTTTTGTTTAGTATAGCGGCTTTGTGCTTTCCATTCTGCTGACACAGTTGTGGCGTGTGATGCTTGTCTCGATCTTCGAGTGATCGTAGGGAGCTGTGGCGAGGAGGGCTACGAGGACCATAGTTTCGAATATTTTCAGCGGTCCACACACCTTAAACAAATTGGTTAAACTTATAGATGCCAGTGGCTAAGACTGTGTTTGGCGGTGATGTGGAAGAACTTGGGGACGTGCTGACTTTAGCACGAAGAGAACTAGGTGTCTGCAGTTTCGCTGGAGAACTATATCATGCTTTGTTTCGACTACGAACGACCTTGGATGCTGAGCACTGCTCAAACCTATGTCAGACATATTCTTCCCGAATCCAGACCTGTTCGCCAGCTTGTAGTGAGGGTAAATCTCTGGCTCAATGCCCTCTGTCAAAGTCCTCAGCGGTGTTTTCCTTGTAAGCGTCATCTCTGACCGCAAGCTCCCCCCTTTCCAGCCAGTGCGGCCGTAGCTTCATTTCCATTTTGGAGATTCGCATTTTAAATCGTCTTCCCATTCGAAGTTTAGAAGCAGCTAAAGCTGCTCACACCTTGTGTATTTCTATAGCTGAGAAAAGCGGGCGAGGATCTTATACCTTGATGAGGACATCTTTCACAGTAAGAATCATCCGTGCCGCCTCCTCCTTAGACATGAGTAAGGAGGGCTGCTAGTGATGTGTTTGAAGTTGTAGAAGGCAGCAAAGGCGGCGAACTATAGTGTATAGAAATGTGAACCACTGCCTGGCCGCACCTCTAGCGGTATTCCGTGACGGGAGAACAGCCTTTTAAGCCAAACAAGTGAAAATCTGAGCTGTCATATTTTTCAGTGTTAACCTGCGGAACCGTGAGCTGTAAACAACCACCATTAAGAAGGTTTGTCAATCACATGAAATAGGTCAAGCCAAGAAGTTCCCAGAGGCAACCAGGGAGCCCTGAGTACATCTTGAGTACCGTATACCGCAAGACCTCACGCGTCCTGATACTGGGAGTCTATGGCTAGCTGCCAAAATTGTTCGGCAGTGCCAGGCTGCGGTCAGACAGAATCCACGCGATGCACAAACCCGTAACTCTGCGTCACCGTTCCCTCCACTCCCACAGAAAATGCCTTTTCCCTCAAGGGTTCTGGCAGCTCTTTTCTGAGTTTCACGATCTACCAGTCTCGCGTATGGCAGAAGTGATATTTTCGTTTTTCGGTTAATGCACATGTTCAGAGCGATTGAAACCGTCGCCGTGCTCTTCACACCGGCAGTAAGTCAGAACCAGCGTGATGCTAATCCTTGGCGAACAGCTCTAGTGCGCAAAGTAAGTTTTATTTTTATGTCCTGTGTTGACAGTCCACTTCAAGGTACTTGTAAGTTTTTGTTTGGTTTGGTTTATGGAGTTTAACGTCCCAAAGCGACTTTGTAATTTTTTCTCGAACACGCGTGCCAAGTGTGGCACGCATTGCACGCAGAGGATAGCAGCTGATGGTTCTCTGAGCTTTCTGCTGGGAAACGGGCGGGAATGTAAATGCTCAGTCATTTTTCTTACCTTTATGCCGCTAATTTTCACTGAAGCTTCGTGGTGCAATTTATAAACCACGAGGCATAGTTGAAAGGAATCATTATTGCTATGAGCATGACCATAAATATATGTTATGCAAAAAAGAACACAGGACATAATTCTAACATAAAGGACTTTTTGGCAGTACTAAGCATGTCTCCTGTTCCGCAGAGTGGCAGCAGATGTTCCACCTCTCAACCACTGAAGGATCAGTCTGGCCTACTCACATGAAAGGCGTTAGGAGCATGAGACCAAATTTTTAAAAACCAAACTATTTCGCAAAAATCTTTATTCTGCATGAGGAACAGAGGTTAGCCAAAATACGCGCACAAGGAAAATAATTTGCCAGAATCATCGCCCAGCGGCGTTGCCTCAAAAACTCAGCCCAGCCACTTTAAATTTGAACACCTCTTGTGGGATCTCTATTCGCTCAGTTTTCGAACGGCCAACACGCACACTGCGTTCTGGCATGGTTACGGCTGTCATGCTGCATTCACACTGCCACTCACCGGCGGAGCAAGTTGCTGATCTTACTTTATTGGTTACTTGTCAAGAACTGGAAATGCCGAATGATGCTGCATAATAGTGAAACAAAACTACAGTCTATAAGGAAAGTTGCAAAGACCTTACATATCGCACTTATCTACTAGAGCCCCAATCGCAAGCAGTGAGCTAGGACGATCGTACCCTCAGAGAGGGGGGTACGCAATGTGTCAATTCCCCGACCCAGTCCTGCACTCGCTCTGCGTTTTCTAGCTGAATTCCCCCTGGCTTTTCATGCGCGCCTATCGCGTTACACAAGTTCTGACTCCACAGACTCATTTCTCAACCAGCTGTTAGTAGAGGATTGAAGTTCAGATTTTCATGCCTGGTTTTTCTCTTTTTTTGTCGGTGTTTCATGTATACGGGGTTTTGCAGTTCTACGGCTGACAACTAAAGAGCAGATATTTTCCTTAAAGTAGCGCAAAGCGTATTTTTGTGACGCAATCCTTTGGGTGAAAAGAGCTGAAAATCCTTGGTTCCCTTAGAGCGACCAAAGAGAAAAATATCGCCTCCCGATTGAACATTTTCTCCCGTCTATTATTTGTATGGAGGAGATTAAAGCCAACGCTGCTGTTCATGAAGCAGAATTTTTCTTAAAAGTTATTAGGCCACGCTAATTGGCACCAAAGTTACTTTACGAATCTTCATCTTGTGTAGAGATGCAAGACGTTATCCCTAATATTATTTATTATTCATTCAGTCACGTCATGGTGCTACAGTGCTGTTGGAAGAATATGGGTATGAAAAAATAAAAATATTTAGCCAGGTGTTTCCGCTACAAAGGCTTTCTGCTAACCATCACAGTATCCAACGTAAAGATTTACGCTATGTTTAAATTATTGTGCAGCTTTCTGTCTTCCGGATAAAAACACGGAGAGACGGACACAGACGTCTGCGGTCATCGTTTCGGCTTACTGTGGCCATTTTTTGGGGCGGCATTTTTTTCATCGTATATTTCTATCCGCAAGAGTATCGCATTTGCGCCAGCCCGTGGAGTCACCCTGCAGGCACTGGCAGTCGTCAGCATCTTCGGGAACCTTGAGCGTTCAGATTTATGCTGCGTTCATTCACGCATTCGTAGAGATTTACGCGTAAGGGGGAGGGGGTGAATGAACTCGATACTGAAGTGAAAGATGCAAGAGAAATCGTTCAAGGGTCACCTGGAACTTACAAGCAAGTGTTTGTTGCGATCCTCGCGTAAAGCTTGACAGTAGGCTTCGCCACGCGGCTTGACTTGAAAGCAACTGTCTGAAGCAGTTTCTCTCTGTTTTCAGTCGCGCTTTGTGGAGAGCATGCTGTAATTTGCGGTGGCTACCACACCATAGACGGAAAAACATTGCCGGCCACTGTACCAGGTTCCATCAGGACCTCTGAGGTACTGATACGTACAAAACTCAAAACTGGTGTAAAAAGCGACAAAAGAGTCTTGCAGAGCCCGTTACCTCTGGCTCATTCGGTGCGTTTAACAAGGAGCGTATATCTCATGTCCCGCGCAATGTTGTACTTCTATTTTCGTAATCAGCGAACGGTGAACATGTCCCGCGCAATGTTGTACTTCTATTTTCGTAATCAGCGAACGGTGAACACTTCAACCGTGGGGGGAGGGGGGGGGGGGGGGACACGCGAGTACCCTTAAAAGTATACTAATGTCAAAGTGATTTTGCCATTACTCAATAAACTAGCGTACATTTTCGAAAAAAAGCTTCATTGTTGGAAGAAGGAGGTTTATCAGGTAGAAAAGTTATAGCAATGAAGCACTGCTGACGCTCTACCCGGACGTTTTCGGAAGTAAAGTGCGATACATCAAGGCATTTATACGTTGCAGACCAATGAGGAGCGGTAACACCAATAATCATGTGCAGACGGTGATCATGAAGTCCAGTGTGGTCCCGGCATGTTGAGTCTGAGTAGAGTGTGGAGAAAATTTTCAGATACAATTTTTATTCAGTAAATGCGTCTTTTTTGCTGCCGGACAGAGTTCGCCAGAAAGAGCTAGAAAATTGGCTGTTACTGAGAAGAAAATTTAGATGAAGTTGTCCTGAGTGCTCCTTAATGAACGACGAGTCCATGAAATATGCTCAATCCACTGCAAGGGTCCGCTGAAAATAGAAGGTATAAAAGCCGCGAAACATTTATAGCGTCGCCATTTCTTTTTGAAGGGATGATTTGTTTTTTTAAAAGTCCAACACTGCATCAAGCACAAATAATGATACCAGCGAATGCTTCGTTCCGTGTGGACAAAAGTTCTTGCGCTGTCGCTTTCCGGTAGAGAGTGAAAGAGCCACTGGCATTTTTGAAGGTGCCTCAGTCTGACCGAAACTACACCACGTCGTCTCGCTTTGTACTACACGGCGTAGACCTCTGAGGTCTCTAGGAAAATTTTTTCCGCGCTGGACACGATTTCCTGGTGACTGCAGTCTGGAAGTCCTTTTTGCATTCAAGGTTCTCAGTCACGCTTTCCTTGCCTGCGGAGACTGCTGAGTTTGAAGTTTGTGGACCTGCCAGGAAAGTTCCACGTGTCCTCAGCCGCCACGGAAAGAGCTAGGCTGAGTTTTCAGTGTTAAATTTTGCGTTTTTTTTATTTAGTGAAATGAAAGCGTTTGTAGAAAACTGTATTTTATTAAATGAAAAAAAAACGCATCAGCCGTCTGTTCATTCTTTTCACAGTCTCGAAGCGCTCTGTAAGCACTTCATCCGCCGTTGTCATCAAAGAAATTTTTCCCCTACAACAACTGGGCAAAACTTGCGTTCCAAGCATTCTGTGTACTGCATGTTGACTCCGCCGCCATTTATTTGCACGTGGTTAGCTCTCAACACGAGTGTCGGCAAACACAAGATGCACTCAAGGAAGCTGAGAAAGTTATTTCTGGTTAAGACAAGTTAAGGAAAAGAATAGTGTCAGCTGACGAGGCTCTTGAAGACTCGAGCGGAGCTACCACCATCAGAGCCCTCCAAGAATATTACTTACGCCTTTCCAGCAGTGCAGTTCATGCATTTTAGTGCCCAGGATAAGAGAGAGTGATTTTTTGTATCTCACTTTAAAGCACGTGAGGCACAGGTAACATGGAAGCGTCGCTTTTCGACGTTCCCAGACTAGCACAGTAAGAACGAGGTCCCTTAAACTGCCGTCACCGCTGGGTATTTACTGTGGTGGTGAGGTGTGCGCCAGTATCTGATGATGTGCCGCGCAAAGGAATACGGGGAATAATTGATGTGCTTGTACATATTCGCACTTCTGCATCTACTATCCCTCATTATACATATTTCCGCTACCTCACTGTTGAGTAGCAGTCAAGGTAGTCGCATTTAAGGCGCCCCTGAGTATATTGCACTGCAAAGCTATCTCTGTCCCTGCCTCTCTCACGCTGATTCAAACATCTCCCTATCTTTCTACTACTTTCACGCCTTAAACTTCGTCCAAGCTCATCTGGATACATACGCCGGAGATCTAAAAGCAACGAACGCTAAGTGAGGAGCGGCTGCGGGCTTCGCGGCAAACTATACCGTGCTTTTTCTCTGCTTTCTTCCTTTTCCTTTCGGAGCTGCCATGAAAAACAGCGCTGTTTTTGTCTCTGAAGCTATGACAGTTACCCATGGTGGAGGATTGGCCAGTTTGAAGCACATCCATGCAGAAGAAAAATATTTCCAAGTTTTCTTCGTCGCTCGTCTATTTCTTCATCTTCCTTTCGGAATCCCACGTCGATTACATTCTAACATCTCCATCTTTTGAGTGTCTCGAGAGAAATTTTACGACAAAGGCCTGCTCAAGTTCCGCGATGTTAGACGTCAAATGGCTACCTGCATTCAATAAAATGCGGGCCCTGTGACCTCCGAAATATGGGTGTCATAACTGTCGTTTTTTTGCGCGCGCGTAAAATAACGGGATGAAGGACAAAGAAAACCCTCCCGAGGTCTTCGTTCCTCTCGAGTCTACCGCTCGAGCCGCGCGAGACATAGAACGCACGCCATGTTTTTTTTAGAACCGTTGTTTCGTGAGGGAACACAGAGCTATGTGCGACTACCCAAGCAGTCCTGACCAGCCCACTGCTCAGCTGCATACAACTGGTTCCGGTCTCCACCTCGCGATAGAGGGTGACCATGGACAAGGAGCTGACTGCTCCCGTGAGAGGAGCCGGGACATCGCAACGTGCGTCACGCGGTCAGCTGGGAAGCTACCGGTCGCCGAGGTCGCCAAGCGCTATGTGGCCTCCGACCGACGCCTCACACTGACCATCGGAGAACAAGGCGCTTATGACTACCACCACAACAATGACTACCACAAGGGGCGCTTAGGCTCCGAGAAGCGAATGTGCGGGAATGCATCGTACCGGGCGCAGCTGTCAGCCGTGTCCCCAGCGACACGCACGGTGAGCTTGCTTCTTAGCCTTCTTGGTTTGCTTTCATGCGCTGTTCGAATTATTCTGTCAAGTGCTTCTCCGAACTTTTTTATTCAAGGGTCAGTGCGCGTGTTCGAAAGGGCTGAACCTTCCCAACACGAGCGTATGCAGGTGCCACCAGTTGTAGTTAGATAGTATGCCAGACGGTAGTCCCTTTCGAACAGCACTTGCAGGCAATGTAATTTTGTTTTCACGTCCATCGCTTCGAACCAACTCCTCGCTAGCCATAAGCCTCTGAAGGACAAAGTGATATGGGTGTAGCTTGTCTTGCATGAGGAGGAAAAGATAGCATCTTGCAGGCTGCTGAGGACAGCGCCCTGTGTGCATTTGAAGGAAGAGGAGGGACTTGACCGGTAAAATATGCACACGAAAAAAACAGACCCGACGGTTACTGCTGTAATAAATAGAATTTGAGCTACACCTGGAGGGGAACAGTCGGATGCAGGTGTTGTTAGCAGCAAAGGGTAGCAGCGCCTATTGCTGACAGTGCTGGAGAAGTTACGAGCGTTCACCTGTCACGGGGTGTGCAGGTATGCGTGTGGAATTTCGTGGGGCGTACAGTAGGGGAGCCAAGCACTGATGCCCTTATAAGGTTCGGTGGAACGTATACAATAAAGCACGGGGTAAAGGAGATGAAGAAAGAGAGGTAGAGCGCGACTGTCACCCACTGTGCAATCAGTTATCAGCATTCTAGCGAATCAGCATTTCCTTACAGTGGAGCATACCTCACGTCATGTCATTTTTGTTAGGGACAATGCCAGCGACGCGGCACGCATCGAACTGGAGCCCTAACATCTGGCGCTTTAAAAAAACGTATTTCAAGCTGTCGTGTTTGAAATGGTCACGTTATAACCTTGAAGGCATGGATAATGGTGACATATGGCGTCGAATTTCGCAACTGAACGTCATTCCTCGCCACCTGGCTGCCTGTGCAAGGAATCATATAATCAGTTCCGGCATGGCAACGCGCGTTAGTTTTCATAGCTCCGCGATGCCATTGGTGATGGCGTCGCACGAAGAGCAAAAAGAAACGAACGTCGCGTCAGTTACGCGGCATTTCATTTTGCGTGTCTTCTCACTGAAAAATGGTTACAGTGCTATAGTCGTTTCTTCAAACCATTTCGCTAACACGACTGCATCCTTCCAGGTGGTAATCAATTTATTTTGTAATCAGTCATTCATATTCGCATGATCGAACAGTGATCGTGGTCTCGTTTTGTAGGCCCGCCGACACTGAAAACTGAACTGGTAACGGAGCATTCTGTATCATCTGCTGTTTTTACATTGTTATAATGAATGTGTGCCTTCGACGAGTACGCGAGAGGCAAACACACAACTGCGCTCGTCCTGCGACAGTGCATCTCTAAACACTGTTGTATCTCAATGTGAAGGTGGATGCAGAACAGGGGCTATGTAATTCAGGACAATTATATATTTGTCTTCATTTCTTGTAATTGTTATCGCAAAAACTCTGAATGTGCAGTTGTCGTTACAGCATGTGGTATGACAACTGAGGCCAAGTAGAGATGTCTTAAATTCGTAATTATACATCGGCACATGCTTGCCCTTATAAACTTCACCATATCGGTGAACAGTTTTCATGAATCACAAATTCTGTGCTCACGCACGATTCTAGCTTCCCTTACGCTGAGCCAGTTTTAAAGCGCAAGTGTTTGGTTATTTACGCTTACGAACCCAAAATAATAGCGCCTCTTCGTTTACCTCAACATTATTGCACATATCTTATCGGCTGCAGCCAATGACACAGTCCTCGAACTCGTTTCCAGTGGAGCAAGACATCGACTTGGGCCTCCCGCATCGCCGCCTGTGCGGTGCAGACTCCGCAGGCAAAGGCCCAGGCTGCCATGGGCCGCCATGACATCCCGGATGCTGTAGCTAGGAGGGCCTCCGCCCCTGCCAGCCGCTGCCGCAAATGGCACGCCTGTGCACTCCGTCTTGCCTCGTAGGTGTTCAGCTGACAACGAAACCGCAAATGCCATTCATGACGTTACATCGTGCACTATTTCATGGCGAAAAGTATTGTGCGAGTCATCGTGAACATTGTTGGTATCCGCAGTGCAACAAATAAAAAACCTAATGTGTGCCAGTTAAATATTTTGGTTGGCTAATTTCTCATGTCGAGCTAGCTAAATCGCGCGGCCATTGGTGTTCGCGTAGCACCACCAGTACTAAAATGCGTTATTATGTGCTAGAAACAAGACAAATTTACTTTGCGACGCTTCAATGCATTTATAGCCGCAATACTTGGTCCCTGCTGATATATAATAAGTAGTCACTTTAGGCGCAGCAGTGCTGTTTTGGGGGCATGCATATAAAGCAGTGAACATATATTGAAAGGTTTGGTGTCTACGAAATCCGTCCTGCTAACCATGGCAGTATCCGAGATAGCGATGCGCGTTATATGTTGCGGCTTATTAAGAGTTCACTTTTACCACTAAAACATATTGAGAGGCGGAGACAGCCGCTTGCGGTCGTCCTTGTTATTTACTGCGCGCCGTTTCTGTGCTGTTTTTCTTATGCTACTCCGTTCGTAAAAGGTATCACATTTCACCCTGTGTGTGCAGTGTCTCTACAGACATTACCTGTCGATAGCAGCCTAGAGTTGGGGCTTATGTGGAGTTCATTCGCACTGGCGTCCAAAGAACATGGACAAGAAGTCATATGAAATCTATCACAAAGTGAATGGGGAAAAGGAAAAAGTTCAAGTGCCACCTCGAACTCAAAAACTATGCAGTTTTATTTCGAGCCTTTCGGCAAACCTGAGAGTGGGTGTCGCTTCGCGGCTCGAGTGGAAGGCGGAGGAACAAACAGGCTTTTCGCTGTTTCGAATCGCGCTTTGTCCAGAGCATCCTCCAATATTCGATGGTTGCCACATCATACGCAGAATAATCGTGTCGTGCATTGTGACAAGTTCCTCATGACCTCTTGACAATTGTTTAAACCGCTGTTGTCAACAAAAAAAAATTAGCCACAGATTTACATAATGTAAGCGAGAGACTTAGGTGCTTTAGCACATTCCCTTTGCTTTGTGTGCCTTCGGTGGCCAACATTCTCGGAAAAAATTTTTTAGAAGTTACTGCTATGCGAATATTGAAGGTATTCAAAAATGCTTTTTTTCAGATTTGTCGGCTATGCGTTAATCTTGGTGACTGCGCTGCCGGGTTTAAAGCGGGCTTTAAATTTAGGGCGATCAATTGTATTCATGCGGAGGAAATGCGAAAGCACGTGCTCTTTCGGCTCCGCTAAAGAAGTAAAGACGAGCACATCAAAAACTTTCGTTATATCCCGTTTCTCGTTATATGTGAGTCTTTTGTCTCTCCCTGCTCTCGCCTACAGGACTAAAGCGGAGATTTTGCTCTCTTTATTTTGGCATCAGGGACCTGTTCCAAGTAGCTCTTCCGTCAATGAAACCCCAGAGAAGACGGCGTTTTCCTCAGCGAATTACTTAATCGCAATGCGAATCTGGTGCGCAAGGATTTCATTGTTCACTTCGGATTCGGTTTTTGGATTCAATGGGCAGGACTGTAGGCACACGAAGACGATGACTTGCAAAGCAAAGCGAGAAAGGATTCCAGTATAGCACGCGGCATTTTCGGTTGCAGGTACAGTCAACAAGTAGCGCGCCCGAGTCACATCGCGGTGATGGCGTAGTGATGTAATGAAGTGGCCAAGGAAGCGGTCCGTGCAGCCTCGTGTTCGAAACCCACTGACTAGTGTTAAGCGTTTGATTAGCGTTTATTTCTTCTCCGAGGTTTAATCCCCCGACGAGACGGTGTTTCCGCTAGCGAGGAACTTAGTGTTACCGCACTCTAAGCGACACAGCAGTGATTTGGAACTGCCATCCCTGGCTCATTAGCGCAGTCATTCTAGCGGCGGCAACCTCATGCTTTGTGACGAGGCTCGTATCTCTCTAAATGTGGCCCGCTCAATACGGCAGTCGAGGGATGTGGGCGAAAAGTGGTGAAGAGACATACCAGACTAAGTAATGTTTATCTGTATGGATGAATTAACCTGTTGGTATGAAAAGAGGCTTCATTTACTCTAAATGGGAAGCTTTATTACCTAGAAAAGTGCAAAAAATCAAACACTGCTATCTTTGTCCTCTCCAGCATTCGCGAGCAAAGTGGGACGCGCGAATCCGTTAATTTTTTCCGCATCTCTGAGGCTGGGCAGCATTGCTGTTCACTACAAAACATTGATCACGGAGTTTGTTCTTGACGGTACAAGTTTGAATCGGGTGGCGAGAAATTTTCAGATACAATTTTCTCTGCAATAAGTGCGTGTTTTGCTGCTGGCCTAATATCGACACAGCGATAAATTGGTTTTTACTGAGAGCAAAAGTTGGATCGAGTTGTTCTCAATGTCCATCCTAAGCACGAAATCCCCACGCTAGAGCCTTTGCTTACGTAGACTGTACACAGCGTCGTGGCCACCAGAACAGATTTTATAAATGGCGCGGCTCATTTATGTTCGTCGCTTATCACGCCCGTTAATTTACTGTCACATGGAGTACTGAAGAAAGTAACGGCAAGAAGCAATCGAGGGAATGTCCTCGAATGCTGAAGAATACTTTCATTCCACAGCGGCACATATGGTGTATCCAAGACTCAGTGGCGAAAGCCCTTGCGTTGTGGCATCAGGGGGGAGTGTAACTGAAGGAGCGGCTGCCATTTCTGAGGTTGCATCACACTGACTGGAACTGTACCCCTGTGTCTCGCTTTGTAAAACAACCACACGAGCCTCGGAGATCGCAGGCGTAAATGGTTTGAGTACGGACTCTTATTGTTGGAGTCCCCTCGGTTGATTCACCGCCCTTACTCCTTTTTCTGCATTTTGCAGACTGCTGGCCCGGAAGTTTGTGGACATCCAGAGCATGTTTGATGTGTCCTCATGAGCCCCGGAGATAAGTTTCGGCAGTTTAGACTTGATATTTTGATGTTTTTTTTGCTATTTCTCTATTGTATACTATTATCAGGAATTTTGAAAGTTAATAAATCAACAGAACGCATATGCGGTTTCTTTATTACTTTCGCAGCCAAGCAGCGCTCTATGAGCATTGCGCTGTGGTTTTCTAAGGGGTTATTGACTCACAAAAAAGCGCCTAAAGCTGGCTGTAGAAATGCTTAGAGAGGTTACATGGAAGACTTAGTCCATAGCATACATGGTGGACAAGTATTCAGTGAAACGAAGCTCTGTTAATGGTGGCGTAGAGTCATCACAGATAGATTCTCCGAAGTATCCACCACCAGGCCATAATAATTACGGTTCAAAGCTCTCGACATCGCCCACTTCAGACCAAAATGTCTGTCAAGGGGAGGACCACGGAGATTTTGCGGCAGTTTTCGCTTAGCAGGCATTACGCCAGCGGCCACGCCATTTATCCTGTAAGTAGTTTGTTGTTCTTGCGCTACTGAGTGTATATGAGTCTTTTTGCTTATTTTGAGACGGAAAAACCTTTGTGTGTTGGTTGCGCGTAATTATAGGACAGTGCTAGAATACAGTACCGCAGAACACTGATTCCGTTCATCAACAGCATGCTTGGTAACCTCCCTGACTGGTTGCTCGAACTACACTGGATCTCGTAAATCATGTTTGGAAGATCTATCTGAAACAAGCCGTTCTCAGTTTTTAGTAAAACCAGCCAGCGCGCATGAATTCACCGGAAAACCTCTGCCCTACAACAATCCCTACCTGTATGGGAAAGGTTATGGAGAGAATGATGCTCATAGCTCTCAATAGTCTTGAGTGACAACTGGGCCAATTCCGCAATGCACCTCCTCTCAAAGGGTTCAGGAAGAATTTTTCCTCTGAAATTGTTGCTGCGCGATTATAAAGAGACTTATACACAGTCCCCAACGCTGTGCAACTGCGCTCTGTTGTGTGCATGGACGTCGAGGGTCTCACGACAATAAGTCGGAGAGCGCAATACTAGCCAGCTTTCGGAAAATGTACGCAGTCCATCGTCTACAACATCCCTTTGAAACGTGGAAAGAGTTATGTAGGGCAAAGCGGTAGATGTTTGCATGACCGCCTCCGAGAACACTGCAATAATGTGTCTGAACGGCGAGGAGGGTTCCTGGACGCTCACTGCAGAAAATGTAAGAACGGTAATGATGACAGCGATTCTGATGAAGATTTTGTGTGTCGGCCTGTGTACAAAGATTGTTCTGTGATTGCCAAACACCGTTGCCAACCAACTCTAGAGATAGTAAAGGCTGCATTGATAGACCGGTTGGGTGAGTCCTGCGTGGCCAAGTCATCTATTGCTCTAACTAACAAAGAGCTGTTATATTTGAGACAACATTTGACTCCTACAGCGCATGCGTGATGATTGCCTGGTTCTGCTATAAATACTGGTCCGAATTTCGAAATAAACCTGTTGCAAGTCAGCGCTCGTGTGTTCCATGTCATTCTTTCTTGTGTCCTTGTCTGTATTTGCGCTGTACATTTCTATTATAGAATTAAAGATCTTGATAATGAGGTATTAACGATCAATGCTTTAAAAACGGAACTGCAGGACGTGAAGTCGACTATAATTAAACTGGAAGGCACCGTTTCATACCTGTTATATAAAACAGACGACCTGGAAAAGAGGAGCCGTAGAAACAAGCTGCTTATTTACAGAATAAAAGAGAATGAAGAATCAGAAGCAGACCTTAGGAACAAAATAACAAAAAACATTTTTGACGAGAAGTTAGGATTGGAAAGAAACAACATAGAAAGTACCAAATCAACAAGGAATCGCCCTGTCATCATAAAATTTAGTGACTACCGAGAAAAGGCTTCAATAACGAAAGCATGTCCAAAGTTTAAAGGCACAGATTTTTCGTTTATTGAAGAGTTCTCAAAAAGAATTCGTGGCGTTAGAAAAAAAAAAAGTTATGGGAAAGTGCATCTCGGGTAAAAGAGCAATGGCGCCAAGGTTAAGCTGGTTTTTGACAAGCTTAGCATTGACGGTAAAATGTTAGGATGGGATAACGCAAGAAACAATAGGTATAGAATCCCGATGAATCAAAAGTACACCAAAAAGAGACAGTCTGGTTTTCAAAATCCTTAACGTAAATTCACAGCGTCGTAAACAAAGCTGCAGAACTTGAAGGCATGCTGTTCTCACACGACGCGGACGTTGCATGCTTACTGAGACCTGGTTAAGCAATGAAAATATTTGGCAGTGAAATTGTTCCCAAAGATTTTAAGGTTTTTCGTGGCGACCGGGACCGAAGAGAAGAGATGGAGGAGTGGCAATTTTAATGAAATCATCATTGCAATTTTTCAGGATGCCTTACGCTCAAGGCATTGAAACCATATTTTGCAAAACATACATCAACAAGGATCGCTTTGTTTTTGGCTATTTACAGGCCTCGCAACTCTTCTGTTACGGACTTGGAAAACTTAAGAGCATATTTACAATGCCATGTAAGAGCGAGACGATAGACTAATACTGGCTGGTGATTTCAACTGGCCTAACAATGTCTGGCACTCCTTTTCATCATGCTCTTCCCATAACGCTGATACTCTAATGCTCGACATTGTGTTCACATTTGACCTGCTGCAAGTAGTAAACAGTGTACGAGAGTGGAAAGAGCCGCAAGATCTATTCTAGATCTATTTTTTGTAAGTGGTGCCATCCGCTACTTCATACCTGTGACGTCAAAAACGGAATGTCTGATCACAAAGCTTTGTTGCTGTGCTTGTCAAATGTGTACCCAGATCGACAAACTAGCGTGCAATTTTTTCCCAGTTTGGCGCGTGCGGAAGACGAATCTATTCCGGATTTGCTTGATTCATGTTTCGATAATTCTAGGAATAGCTCTGATAGTGTGAATGGCCTATGGCTTCTCTTTAAAATGATTATTTCTGATTGTATTGCCCGTTTCGTCCCCAAATTTCAACTAAATATGTGTACCGTAATCTATGGATTTCTCGGGAGGTGTTACGCATGCATCGAAGGCTTAAAAGGTTAAAAAAGAAATAAAGCAGAAATTCAGCATTAAAGCCAATTGTGGAAGCAATTACAGAGCAACTTAAGCAGAAAATAATTTTCCACAAAGAAAAGTATTTCGGAACGCTCCTGCCTTCGTTCATTAGAACGTCTCCTGAGAAGTTCTGGCGCCAAATCACGCCCAAAGCTTCTTCCACAAACGAATTCATAATAGACGGCAAATGTGTGCCTAATGAGGCCGTTGTTTGTTCCGCGTTCAACCAATTCTTTCAGTCAGTAGTCACAGAGGACAACGGTTGTGTGCCCAACTTTTCTACAGCACTCCCTGTCATATGTGATGTAATTTCAGAGACTGGTGTTTTTAACTTGCTTTTTAACCTTGATTTTTAAAAAATCAGCAGGTCCCGATAACATACCAAACGATTTTTGAAGCGCTATGAGGAGTGGTGCGCAAATACCTGATATTCATCAGATCTTTACACGACGGTTCTTTGCCGGATGACTGGAGGACAGCCGCAATTAAACCTCTGCACAAAACTGAAAAAAAGCACACATCAAGCATTACCGACCTATATCTCTAATATCAACATCATGTAAAATTGTAGAACTTTTAATTCATAAAAATATAGTTTCTTGGAAGAGCAGAAAGCACTTACCGATTTTCAGCATGGTTTCAGGCGTGGGTTTTCTACAAGTGCACAGTTAGTTGAAACTGTGCATGACTTTGCTCAGTCGATTATTCAGGGAAAGCAATCGGACGAAATATTCATGGATTTCCGCAAAGCATTTGATAAGGTGTCTTATAACAAATTAATTCATAAATTAAGCTAATATATTAAAAACGACCGGATACTTACATGGATTACAGCTTACCTCTCAAACAGGTGTCAATTCGTCACTCTAAACAATACATCTTCTAGCGGTGTCCGGGTTATGTCTGGCGTCCCCCAGGGATCCGTTTTGGGAACACTCTTATTTCTATTGTTTATTAATGACATCGTGGCCGATCTTTCAGTCCGCGTTAAGCTGTACGCGGATGACTATTTTATATCAAGCGGTGTCTTCAGTTGATGACCAGGTACGTCTAAATAATGACCTAGAGAAGGGTTGTTCCATAGTGCAACAAATGGCAGATGTGCATTAATTTTGAACAACCGTTTCTACGAAAATTACACACAAGAAAATACCTCTTCATATCGTGTCCGACACTAACAACATATCATTATTAGAGGTGACAGAGTATAAAAATTTGGTCCTATGGATTACTAACAGCCTTTCGTGGTCAAAACACGTAGAAGCTGTCGTAGGAAATTCAATGCGGAAACTTTTTCTTGAGGCGCTCACTAAAGTCATCCCCACCTGGTGTTCATCTATTGGCATACAATTCCCTCATCCGTCCGTTACTAGAATATGCTGTAATCATCTGGGACCCTTTCACGGTAACAAACATTCAGAAATTAGAGCGAATACTGCATAAAGTGGTTAGATTTATTTTTAACTTATATTGCCGTGCATCTGTAAGTGAGGTCGTGAGGCGAAGTGGGTTACCCCCAGTTGTTGAGCGCAATCGTGTTTGTCGATAAACGTTTTTCTTCCAGCTCATAAAAGGTCATTATAAAGTTAATACTTCTAATTATTTTACTTACTCCTCAGGTTATAACACGAGACAAAGTTATGCACTAATAAATAACCCCTTTGAACGCACGAATAACTGCATTAAATCTTTTTTTTTTTCCGAGGACAATTACTGAACGGAATAAACTTAGTAGCAAGACTGTTAATCATAATTCTTTATTTTTGTTTGAAAAGTGCCTGCAATTGCTATGAATTTGGTTGTTTATATGTTGTATTTTGTTAGCTTGTTCACACCCTGCTATGATCTGTACTAAATCGCAGTATCTATAAATACATAAATAAAAATGGACCGTGCGATCAACGCTGTCATGGGCCTTAGCTACATCAAGTGTCACCAAGGCCTTAACTGTTCTCTTGCGCATTGAGAGTCGTATTCGACTCTCGAGATCCACATGCGCGGACCATAAGGAACAACCGCAACGAAAGTCAAGCTGTGCGGAGCTGAGACCGTTAATGTGATGAACATGCCCTGTGAGGTAACTGTGTACTATTCTTTCTATTAGCTTTACTAAAGTTGAGGTTAAAGCAATCGGAAGAATATTGTCTAAATGAAATTCATTCTCTGCATTTTTCAAAAGCAAAATTAATTTTGCAATTTTCCAACTGTGATGAATCCAAGGCTTTTCCAATGACGCTTTTGCAATATCCAGAAGGTGAGTTGGAAAGTCTTTCGCTAAAATCTTTAACATGCCCACAGTAACCCATCAGATCCCAGGGCAGCAATACCATTCACTTTACGCGGTTGGAGGCCAGAGAGTTGTTATTCTGCGCCATGAATCTATATAGAGCCTTCTTATTCTGGGGTTTAGAGAGATACGTGTTTAAATTTTGGCTATAATCCTCCTTTGCTTTTTAACAGTTCTTTTAAAAGATCCAGAGTAGAACTTATAATTTATCCAATTATCTGGGCTCTGATTACAGGAAAGGCTTTTGCAATCTGCTTTTTTACGAAGATAAGCTTTCTCACACTCCTCGGTCCACCAAGGAGACGGCTGTCTGGCAGGGGCAGTAGCGCACACAGAGAATACAGAGCTCTCAGCAGCATCTCGCAGAAAGGAAATTGCCCGCTGAGCTCATTCTGCTTGACCTGTGCTAACTATGAAGGGAAGCGAGGCAGATATCAATTTTTTATACGCAATGTGATTTACAAACTTCATGGTTGCACCACCTTTTCTGATAGGAGAGGATATAATAGCAAAGGTTATTGAAAAGTGGTCACTATATGTACCTGACTCTACTATTGACCATAGACATTCATGACCACAGAAGCTGGCCGCAGGAGTCAGAGCGACTACCCCAGACTGTGGTGCGAATTAAAATCACCTGCGATGACTGCGCTGTTTGCGCCGCTCAGTAACGTATCCAAATAGTCTGTCCTGTGAACACCTGAAAGTAGATGTTAGCAATAGTTACTTTGGCGCACTGTGGAAGGGAGATTTCAGCCGCCATCAACTCACAGTCATGTAGCATAACGTTCTGCGAGATTGATGCCCGGCGACGTATTTCTGTAGAGATCACAGTTATTAACCCACCACCCCTGCCATTAATGCGATCTACCCTGAAAACACGGAGTTTTTTCATTGAAAATGATATAAGTGGAGAGAGCCACGTTTCTTGCAAAATCACAATATCTGGATTATGTTTTGAAGAAGTATTTCAAGATCCGTGAAAGAAGAAAGTATGGAACGACAATTCCATTGCAGAGCTTTTAGACCCGCCATTATTATTGACTGATGAAAGAGGCAGCAACAGCCTCCTTCAGCACATCAGTCTGGGAGATTACATTGGGGGGTCCTTTCTTTGCTTTGATTTGCGGAACAGCTGACTTCGAGGGTCAGGAAAAGGCTCGACGTTCGTGGGAAGGATTGAGCATTTCAACATCAGTGTTACAGATATCTGCGTGAGAGACACTGCCAGGAGCGCTGTTCGCAGGCGGGACTTGGGATTTGTCAGGAAGCGACATGGAGTGACTCTTACTAACAGCATAATTTGGGAGAGATGCGGGCGTCGCCGCCGAAACAGATGATTCTCGTGCCATAATTTCGTGCTGCATTAAAGAGGCAACTGCAGAGAAATGCAGCGTTTCGCTAATCAAGGGGTGGAGAAAAGCCGGAACCGATAATTAGCCCTGCCGATCCAGTTTGGTGAAAATAGTAAAGCGAATAGTCTGTAGCAGGTAGTAAGTTCTTCCCACATATGTTCGCACCTTTCAGAGAGGCGCCGGTAGTCCATCTTCAGGGGTCTCCCTCCACGTCGGGCTCTCTGAAGAGGGATTTTATCTTGACAGTCATCTGTAGCTGCTCATTCTGTAGTCCCCACGTTTATACGCACAAGGCGATGATTTAGGCCTGGTTATCGCTGCGACTTTTCAGTCCTGTTAGGATGATCTGTTTAGCCTCTATATTCCGTTTGCTTTCACCAAAGCACTGAGAGTTTGTACTAGAACTCCAGCATGACACGAAGTGAAAGTGCCTTTGCGGACCCTGATAGGACTTCCATCTTTGTGTTTGGCAGGCATGCCAGACGCGCTATTTTTTTCCGGAATGGAATTCCGTCAGCTCTCACGTTTTTACCATTCCGTACGGTTGCCATACGAGTTTTTTTTTGCGTTTTCGAACCGCTTTTGATCGCGCTCTTTCGTTTGCTTTAATATTGTTTACACATGTTTTCTGGTATAGGCAAGACCAAAACCGCACCAAGGCAGTCATCGCCTTCGTGATGTCGACCAAGCTGCTGCACCTCGGGCGGCGTCCGACCACGGTGCTGCTGCCCCTGCCAGTAGCCTCAGAAAGTTTGTCTCGAAGACGTCTGCACACAACTCCTCGTTGTGGCGTTCTTCGTCGTCGGGGATAAAACTCACCACAAGGGGCTCGCGTTAGCCGCTGCGATACGCTGCTGTGGTGTGCGAGGAGACACGCCAGGTTTCACATTGATACGGGAGAGGGAGAGCGCGTTGTATTTCCATGCAAAGCCTTGGAGACCCATAGACAATAACCTAGTGGTATGTCACGGTGACAATCGGCAGAAAGCAAACTCTGGGGTCTTGTATACGGCGGCTTACCAGTAGGACAGGGCATGTAGTGACAAGAGATCTGGTCAACGACATTGAAGGAGGTAAAAAAAAGGACTGAGGTCCAATTGGAAAGCACTCAGGTAATGAAAAACAGCTTACCATTTCTCTCAACAAGATCGTACGCAATAGTTCTGCCTTGCCAGTAGTCGCCCAAGGTGCGGTATCATGGAGGTGAAGGAAAAAGCTTGAAATTGGGTTGGGAAAAGCTCAGCGAGCTACGGAAAGGAAAAGGATGGGGGCAATGTTAGGTGACAGAGAGAGTTCATGATGAAGATTACTGCGAAGGGCAGACATGAGACTGATAGGTAGATGCCGAGAAATAAAGCCTTTAAACTGTTAGCTTAAACAATTTTCATAACACTCGGTATTGCTTGACCGAGAGAGATAGGAGTGGGCTAAGGAACAATCCCCGGGAGTTATGCTCTACATCAAGAACAGGAGGCTAGCTGAGAGAATGTCAAGACAGGGCGTACGTAGCTGGATGTTAGAGATCCATGTGCATAGATTAGATGAAGTAGTTTGCGTTTCTAGAGTAGTCTCGGCTGGTAGAGGACAGGTTTAAGTGAATATCAGTTGGACATCCATTGCCTTGTAGCGCACGTATATATAGTTTTGATTATGATTTTACGACGGCCGTAGTAGCACTCTGAGGTTTCCGTTTGTATACGAGCGGGAACAAAAATCTTTGCTTAATTTTGCTAGGTTCCTTAATACATTCATTATCTTTAAGGCCTCGTAATACACTTCAGGAAAGATTAAGCATAACTGAAACATATCATTTCTTTCTTCGTGCATGATAAAAAAGCCACACAGGTAAAATTGCACACAGTTATGGCGTACAGCGCTTGTTGGCAGCTCCAACCGTGTCTTCCTTTCTGTACACAGTGGCAGCAGGTACTCCGGTTCCTCTTCGCTGAGGTGTCTGTCCTGACCTGCTGAAAAGCTATAAAATTCCAAACTATTTCGCACAGACCTTTCTCCTGCTTCAGGAACCGCGGTTCTATCAGTGATCTTTTATTTTTACGAGTCAGCTAAAGTGCGAGCACAATATAAACAATTTTCCAACAATTCTCGTCCACCGGCTCTGCTTTGAGAACACGGCGCAGCCATTTCTCAGTGCATCTTGTGGGATCTCTTTTTGCTTAATAATGAAAAAGGTAATGCAAACAATTTTCAACTCTATGACCAAGGCTGTTATGCAGGATTCGCTTTGCCACACAGTGGCTGAGCCGGTTGCTATTTCGCTTCATAAGTAGTTGTGAAAAGTCACTATACGGCAGAAAGTTGCTCCATTGTAATGAACGAAAACTACAGTCCAAAAGAACTTAAAGCAAAAGAAAAGTGTAGAGTTGCAAGAAGCTTACACTGTATTTAACTACGGCGCCGCCACTCACACAAACACTGTAGTTTGCCGATCGTTCCCTCAGTGAGGAACGCGTGTTCAAGCTGATCCTTCCCTCTCTCAGGGTTTTACGGATGATTGTTTCCTGGGTTTCCAAGACGTTCTTGATAGAGAGGCTTAGCGTCGAAACACAGGACAAATTGAAGAAAGACTACACGTGCGCTTAAAGGTCATAACGACAATGGGCATCTGGAAGGAAGAGTAGCCAGCCTCGCGAGTGCTCAAAAATTACTGCAGGGCCCAGCATCAAAGGTAAACCAAACTTATACACTACGGTCAAAGGCACACTCGAATGCATGGACGTCTTTTGGTTATTTCTTGATGGTAGGTCGTGCGCCTTTTCATGGCGCAATAGTGTATACGATCCAGGATGAAAATCGGTGATATACGCCGTGCAACCAATAAGAAAACTCTTTTGTGTCAGGAAATTTTTTTTACCGAGCTATTTTTTTACACAAAACAGAATGAAGTGAACGGTGCTGCCAGTGAAGCGTCAATTCCATAAAAAAGGCTGTAACTCCATACTATCTAGAAGAAAATTTACACAACGAAGCTTCTTTACGCTTATAGCTACAAAACTGTATCCCTGTTATAGAATATGCATTCAGTAAAGTGTTGGCAAAACAGTGCTGCATTGACGGTATGCGTATGAAGAAATAAAAGGATAATAAATGGCTTAGTCGTCCTCCTAACCGTCGCAGCATCAGTCGTGACGATGCGCGAATTGCGTGTAACTTCTACACGCCATTTCGCACTTTCTGATAAAATACTGGAGGGCGTGCATGCACGCCTGCGGTCGCCCCCCTTATTTACTGCGCCCCTTCCTTTTGTGATAGTTTTGTGGTGCTATATTCCTTTACCAATTAGCACCGCATTTCACCCTGCTCGCATGTTCTCCCTACAGACATTGGTTGTTGCGAACAACTTTTGGAGCTATTTGCGGTTGGGAATATGTTGTGTTAATTCGGACAGTGCAAACCGAGAGGTACGAAGGTTACCTGGGAGTTAAAGGCAACATACCACTTTTTATTATTCTGGCGGGAAGCTCCACACCTCGCCGTGCGGCTAGACTTGAATACAGCCGGCCGAAGAGGTTTCTCGCTGTTTCTAGTCGCGTTTTTTTTTTCTTCAAATAATGCTTAATTGTGACGTACCTACCACATAATGCCCGGACTAATCCGACAGTCACCTCTTGCAGTTTTCCTCTTGATCTCTGTGGTACTAATACGTAAGCCATTTGTGTAAAAAGCGGCACAGGAATCATGTAAAACAGCCACTTCTTGCTCATTGGCGCGGTCACTTCACGGCGAATGTCTCATGCACTGCGCAAACGCGTTTTTTATGTCGAAATCAGCGCCTGCTGAATAAATCAGTCGTAGGCTACATACAAACCGATATTGATCTTTATCGATAAATACACGCGCTAATAAACAAAGCGCCTGGATTAACTGAAAACAGAGCTTTTATTTGCTAGAAATGTTAAAAAAATGAACGCGGTGGGGCCAAATCCACCTTGTCGCAAGCAATGCGTAGTGTCTTAAGCTATTCATTTGAGTGCTGTTCCCTGAGAATAGGCAACATGACTGTTCACTCCCAGCTGGTGATCATGGAGTAATTGCAGGTGATGACGTCACGTGTTTGAATCTAACGGCGGGGAAATATCAATAGAGGCGTCTTCTCCTTCTGTATGAAGATAAAAATGGCCAGAGAAGTCACAAAATCAGTTTTTACTATGAGAACAGATCTAAGTTGGGTACAGGCGTCCTCAGTGTCCCTTTAAAGTATGAAGTGCTCATGCAAGCATCTTTACATATGCTGAGAATGGACAACGACGGGGCCATAGAAATTGTAATATATTAAAAGGCGCGAATCATTAGCAGCCTGGCCTCCTCTCTTTTATTAATCTACTCGTTTTTCTACATGCTTAAGACGGCTGCAAGCATAAGTAACATCTTACCAACACTGTTCTCACTTCGGTTATTGATCAATTCGCTCTCGCCCCACAATAAGCTTGCCGTCCTGGTTAGCTCAGTTGGCAGGTGAAGCGCTGGTCTTGGATTAAAACCCCGGAGCAGGAAAAAAATTTTTTGAACTCCAAAGTTTCTGAGAAAGCTCTATAGCTTTCCTTGGTAGCCGCATGACTGAGCTTGGGTGGATGTCAATGAGTAATTACTCGCTTATTACATATCTCCTTCACATCGGGGGATAACCCTAAACATTTGATCAAGTAATGACAACATACAAAGGAGTGGACGTGGTCGCACAGCGGCATATACTTCTGTTACATGTAGGCACGAAATGCAGTGTCAAACACTCTGACTGGCCAAAGCTGTTCCGCGTTATGGGGGAGTGCAACTGAAGAAGCAGCCGGAATTTCTTAGGGTGCCCCATTCTTACTAGAACCACTTCTCAGTGCCTAGATTTAATAAAATCGCACGGGCCGCAGACATCACTTGCGACCAATTTTCGGCTTGAACACAATTTCTTAGCAACCACTGTCTGTGTCTCTATCTGATTTGCCACTCTTTTTTTATCGCATACGCAGAGAGCTGGACTTCAGTGCCCTTGAGCGTCACGGAGCCACAAAGAGAGCTGGCCGACGTTTCTATTTTTTTGAATACTTTGTCGATATAAGTGTATTGGATATATTTTAAATAGTATTGTAATTAAATAAATCAAAAGAATGTGTCAGTCGTCTCAATTCTTTTTAACAACCTGCTAGCGCTCTGTGGGCGCTTGTCCGCCGTTGTTCTCTAGGGACTGTTCACAGCAAGAAGCGGATAAAACTGGAGTTGTAATGCACTAAACTAGTTCCGGATTCTACAAGAAATATTGAGTCCATGCCACGAATGGGGGACAAAGCATTTAGAGAAAGGAAGTTACGTTAATGAAGTTACGTCACTCACACAGAATCTCTGCAGTGTCCCGCTTCTAGGCCGTACAACTACAGGCGGAGCGCTCTCGACTCCTCCCACTTCCCCCAAACCGTCCGCCGAGGGTTGCCACATAGCGAAAGGTGGTATCGCTAAGTAAGGTACAGCAGCAATTTTCGCTTAGGACGTGCTACTCAGATGGGCTGACCATGTATCCTGAGAGCAGTTGTTATTCTTCTAACGGTTGAGTTTTAACAGTTTTGCTAATTTCGAGGACAATTGCGTCTGAGAATAATGCTGCGCGTATTGATAGGACTCTTCTAAAATACCGCACCGCCAAACATGCTACATGCTACTTGGGGCTAATGACCAGCTACCTAAGTTGGTTGGTTGCTGTATGCCGCGTTAAAGCAGGCTCCTCACGACGGACGAAATGTCAGTTTCTGGGAACAGGCATCACTTCACTTGACCATCCCCGCCTCGTCCGCGGACACCTTCTCCCTCTTCAATTCTGGAGGCGGTCTCCTGCATTTCTGGAACGAAAATTCTCTAGTCTAGATTGAACGTTGTTTTTCTTTCATGTTTTTTGTTTAGTATAGCGGCTTTGTGCTTTCCATTCTGCTGACACAGTTGTGGCGTGTGATGCTTGTCTCGATCTTCGAGTGATCGTAGGGAGCTGTGGCGAGGAGGGCTACGAGGACCATAGTTTCGAATATTTTCAGCGGTCCACACACCTTAAACAAATTGGTTAAACTTATAGATGCCAGTGGCTAAGACTGTGTTTGGCGGTGATGTGGAAGAACTTGGGGACGTGCTGACTTTAGCACGAAGAGAACTAGGTGTCTGCAGTTTCGCTGGAGAACTATATCATGCTTTGTTTCGACTACGAACGACCTTGGATGCTGAGCACTGCTCAAACCTATGTCAGACATATTCTTCCCGAATCCAGACCTGTTCGCCAGCTTGTAGTGAGGGTAAATCTCTGGCTCAATGCCCTCTGTCAAAGTCCTCAGCGGTGTTTTCCTTGTAAGCGTCATCTCTGACCGCAAGCTCCCCCCTTTCCAGCCAGTGCGGCCGTAGCTTCATTTCCATTTTGGAGATTCGCATTTTAAATCGTCTTCCCATTCGAAGTTTAGAAGCAGCTAAAGCTGCTCACACCTTGTGTATTTCTATAGCTGAGAAAAGCGGGCGAGGATCTTATACCTTGATGAGGACATCTTTCACAGTAAGAATCATCCGTGCCGCCTCCTCCTTAGACATGAGTAAGGAGGGCTGCTAGTGATGTGTTTGAAGTTGTAGAAGGCAGCAAAGGCGGCGAACTATAGTGTATAGAAATGTGAACCACTGCCTGGCCGCACCTCTAGCGGTATTCCGTGACGGGAGAACAGCCTTTTAAGCCAAACAGTGAAAATCTGACCTGTCATATTTTTCAGTGTTAACCTGCGGAACCGTGCGCTGTAAACAACCACCATTAAGAAGGTTTGTCAATCACATGAAATAGGTCAAGCCAAGAAGTTCCCAGAGGCAACCAGGGAGCCCTGAGTACATCTTGAGTACCGTATACCGCAAGACCTCACGCGTCCTGATACTGGGAGTCTATGGCTAGCTGCCAAAATTGTTCGGCAGTGCCAGGCTGCGGTCAGACAGAATCCACGCGATGCACAAACCCGTAACTCTGCGTCACCGTTCCCTCCACTCCCACAGAAAATGCCTTTTCCCTCAAGGGTTCTGGCAGCTCTTTTCTGAGTTTCACGATCTACCAGTCTCGCGTATGGCAGAAGTGATATTTTCGTTTTTCGGTTAATGCACATGTTCAGAGCGATTGAAACCGTCGCCGTGCTCTTCACACCGGCAGTAAGTCAGAACCAGCGTGATGCTAATCCTTGGCGAACAGCTCTAGTGCGCAAAGTAAGTTTTATTTTTATGTCCTGTGTTGACAGTCCACTTCAAGGTACTTGTAAGTTTTTGTTTGGTTTGGTTTATGGAGTTTAACGTCCCAAAGCGACTTTGTAATTTTTTCTCGAACACGCGTGCCAAGTGTGGCACGCATTGCACGCAGAGGATAGCAGCTGATGGTTCTCTGAGCTTTCTGCTGGGAAACGGGCGGGAATGTAAATGCTCAGTCATTTTTCTTACCTTTATGCCGCTAATTTTCACTGAAGCTTCGTGGTGCAATTTATAAACCACGAGGCATAGTTGAAAGGAATCATTATTGCTATGAGCATGACCATAAATATATGTTATGCAAAAAAGAACACAGGACATAATTCTAACATAAAGGACTTTTTGGCAGTACTAAGCATGTCTCCTGTTCCGCAGAGTGGCAGCAGATGTTCCACCTCTCAACCACTGAAGGATCAGTCTGGCCTACTCACATGAGAGGCGTTAGGAGCATGAGACCAAATTTTTAAAAACCAAACTATTTCGCAAAAATCTTTATTCTGCATGAGGAACAGAGGTTAGCCAAAATACGCGCACAAGGAAAATAATTTGCCAGAATCATCGCCCAGCGGCGTTGCCTCAAAAACTCAGCCCAGCCACTTTAAATTTGAACACCTCTTGTGGGATCTCTATTCGCTCAGTTTTCGAACGGCCAACACGCACACTGCGTTCTGGCATGGTTACGGCTGTCATGCTGCATTCACACTGCCACTCACCGGCGGAGCAAGTGGCTGATCTTACTTTATTGGTTACTTGTCAAGAACTGGAAATGCCGAATGATGCTGCATAATAGTGAAACAAAACTACAGTCTATAAGGAAGGTTGCAAAGACCTTACATATCGCACTTATCTACTAGAGCCCCAATCGCAAGCAGTGAGCTAGGACGATCGTACCCTCAGAGAGGGGGGTACGCAATGTGTCAATTCCCCGTCCCAGTCCTGCACTCGCTCTGCGTTTTCTAGCTGAATTCCCCCTTGCTTTTCATGCGCGCCTGTCGCGTTACACAAGTTCTGACTCCACAGACTCATTTCTCAACCAGCTGTTAGTAGAGGATTGAAGTTCAGATTTTCATGCCTGGTTTTTCTCTTTTTTTGTCGGTGTTTCATGTGTACGGGGTTTTGCAGTTCTACGGGTGACAACTAAAGAGCAGATATTTTCCTTAAAGTAGCGCAAAGCGTATTTTTGTGACGCAATCCTTTCGGTGAAAAAAGCTGAAAATCCTTGGTTCCCTTAGAGCGACCAAAGAGAAAAATATCGCCTCCCGATTGAACATTTTCTCCCGTCTATTATTTGTATGGAGGAGATTAAAGCCAACGCTGCTGTTCATGAAGCAGAATTTTTCTAAAAAGTTATTAGGCCACGCTAATTGGCACCAAAGTTACTTTACGAATCTTCATCTTGTGTAGAGATGCAAGACGTTATCCCTAATATTATTTATTATTCATTCAGTCACGTCATGGTGCTACAGTGCTGTTGGAAGAATATGGGTATGAAAAAATAAAAATATTTAGCCAGGTGTTTCCGCTACAAAGGCTTTCTGCTAACCATCACAGTAACCAACGTAAAGATTTACGCTATGTTTAAATTATTGTGCAGCTTTCTGTCTTCCGGATAAAAACACGGAGAGACGGACACAGACGTCTGCGGTCATCGTTTCGGCTTACTGTGGCCATTTTTTGGGGCGGCATTTTTTTCATCGTATATTTCTATCCGCAAGAGTATCGCATTTCCGCCAGCCCGTGGAGTCACCCTGCAGGCACTGGCAGTCGTCAGCATCTTCGGGAACCTTGAGCGTTCAGATTTACGCTGCGTTCATTCACGCATTCGTAGCGATTTACGCGTAAGGGGGAGGGGGTGAATGAACTCGATACTGAAGTGAAAGATGCAAGAGAAATCGTTCAAGGGTCACCTGGAACTTACAAGCAAGTGTTTGTTGCGATCCTCGCTGAAAGCTTGACAGTAGGCTTCGCCACGCGGCTTGACTTGAAAGCAACTGTCTGAAGCAGTTTCTCTCTGTTTTCAGTCGCGCTTTGTGGAGAGCATGCTGTAATTTGCGGTGGCTACCACACCATACACGGAAAAACATTGCCGGCCACTGTACCAGGTTCCATCAGGACCTCTGAGGTACTGATACGTACAAAACTCAAAACTGGTGTAAAAAGCGACAAAAGAGTCTTGCAGAGCCCGTTACCTCTGGCTCATTCGGTGCGTTTAACAAGGAGCGTATATCTCATGTCCCGCGCAATGTTGTACTTCTATTTTCGTAATCAGCGAACGGTGAACATGTCCCGCGCAATGTTGTACTTCTATTTTCTTAATCAGCGAACGGTGAACACTTCAACCGTGGGGGGGGGGGGGGGGGGGCGGGGGGGGACACGCGAGTACCCTTAAATGTATACTAATGTCAAAGTGATTTTGCCATTACTCAATAAACTAGCGTACATTTTCGAAAAAAAGCTTCATTGTTGGAAGAAGGAGGTTTATCAGGTAGAAAAGTTATAGCAATGAAGCACTGCTGACGCTCTACCCGGACGTTTTCGGAAGTAAAGTGCGATACATCAAGACATTTATACGTTGCAGACCAATGAGGAGCGGTAACACCAATAATCATGTGCAGACGGTGATCATGAAGTCCAGTGTGGTCCCGGCATGTTGAGTCTGAGTAGAGTGTGGAGAAAATTTTCAGATACAATTTTTATTCAGTAAATGCGTCTTTTTTGCTGCCGGACAGAGTTCGCCAGAAAGAGCTAGAAAATTGGCTGTTACTGAGAAGAAAATTTAGATGAAGTTGTCCTGAGTGCTCCTTAATGAACGACGAGTCCATGAAATCTCGTTTACATATGCTCAATCCACTGCAAGGGTCCGCTGAAAATAGAAGGTATAAAAGCCGCGAAACATTTACTAGCGTCGCCATTTCTTTTTGAAGTGATGATTTGTTTTTCTAAAAGTCCAACACTGCATCAAGCACAAATAATGATACCAGCGAATGCTTCGTTCCGTGTGGACAAAAGTTCTTGCGCTGTCGCTTTCCGGTAGAGAGTGAAAGAGCCACTGGCATTTTTGAAGGTGCCTCAGTCTGACCGAAACTACACCACGTCGTCTCGCTTTGTACTACACGGCGTAGACCTCTGAGGTCTCTGGGAAAATTTTTTCCGCGCTGGACACGATTTCTTGGTGACTGCAGTCTGGAAGTCCTTTTTGCATTCAAGGCCCTCAGTCACGCTTTCCTTGCCTGCGCAGACTGCTGAGTTTGAAGTTTGTGGACCTGCCAGGAAAGTTCCACGTGTCCTCAGCCGCCACGGAGAGAGCTAGGCTGAGTTTTCAGTGTTAAATTTTGCGTTTTTTTTTTATTTAGTGAAATGAAAGCGTTTGTAGAAAACTGTATTTTATTAAATGAAAAAAAAAACGCATCAGCCGTCTGTTCATTCTTTTCACAGTCTCGAAGCGCTCTGTAAGCACTTCATCCGCCGTTGTCATCAAAGAAATTTTTCCCCTACAACAACTGGGCAAAACTTGCGTTCCAAGCATTCTGTGTACTGCATGTTGACTCCGCCGACATTTATTTGCACGTGGTTAGCTCTCAACACGAGTGTCGGCAAACACAAGATGCACTCAAGGAAGCTGAGAAAGTTATTTCTGGTTAAGACAAGTTAAGGAAAAGAATAGTGTCAGCTGACGGGGCTCTTGAAGACTCGAGCGGAGCTACCACCATCAGAGCCCTCCAAGAATATTACATACGCCTTTCCAGCAGTGCAGTTCATGAATTTTAGTGCCCAGGATAAGAGAGAGTGATTTTTTTATCTCACTTTAAAGCACGTGAGGCACAGGTAACATGGAAGCGTCGCTTTTCGACGTTCCCAGACTAGCACAGTAAGAACGAGGTCCCTTAAACTGCCGTCACCGCTGGGTATTTACTGTGGTGGTGAGGTGTGCGCCAGTATCTGGTGATGTGCCGCGCAAAGGAATACGGGGAATTATTGATGTGCTTGTACATATTCGCACTTCTGCATCTACTATCCCTCATTATACATATTTCCGCTACCTCACTGTTGAGTAGCAGTCAAGGTAGTCGCATTTAAGGCGCCCCTGAGTATATTGCACTGCAAAGCTATCTCTGTCCCTGCCACTCTCACGCTGATTGAAACATCTCCCTATCTTTCTACTACTTTCACGCCTTAAACTTCGTCCAAGCTCATCTGGATACATACGCCGGAGATCTAAAAGCAACGAACGCTAAGTGAGGAGCGGCTGCGGGCTTCGCGGCAAACTATACCGTGCTTTTTCTCTGCTTTCTTTTTTTTTCCTTTCGGAGCTGCCATGAAAAACAGCGCTGTTTTTGTCTCTGAAGCTATGACAGTTACCCATGGTGGAGGATTGGCCAGTTTGAAGCACATCCATGCAGAAGAAAAATATTTCCAAGTTTTCTTCGTCGCTCGTCTATTTCTTCATCTTCCTTTCGGAATCCCACGTCGATTACATTCTAACATCTCCATCTTTTGAGTGTCTCGAGAGAAATTTTACGACAAAGGCCTGCTCAAGTTCCGCGATGTTAGACGTCAAATGGCTACCTGCATTCAAATAAAATGCGGGCCCTGTGACCTCCGAAATATGGGTGTCATAACCGTCGTTTTCTAGCGCGCGCGTAAAATAACGGGTTGAAGGACAAAGAAAACCCTCCCGAGGTCTTCGTTCCTCTCGAGTCTACCGCTCGAGCCGCGCGAGACATAGAACGCACGCCATGTTTTTTTTAGAACCGTTGTTTCGTGAGGGAACACAGAGCTATGTGCGACTACCCAAGCAGTCCTGACCGGCCCACTGCTCAGCTGCATACAACTGGTTCCGGTCTCCACCTCGCGATAGAGGGTGACCATGGACAAGGAGCTGACTGCTGCCGTGAGAGGAGCCGGGACATCGCAACGTGCGTCACGCGGTCAGCTGGGAAGCTACCGGTCGCCGAGGTCGCCAAGCGCTATGTGGCCTCCGACCGACGCCTCACACCGACCATCGGAGAACAAGGCGCTGATGACTACCACCACAACAATGACTACCACAAGGGGCGCTTAGGCTCCGAGAAGCGAATGTGCGGGAATGCATCGTACCGGGCGCAGCTGTCAGCCGTGCCCCCAGCGACACGCACGGTGAGCTTGCTTCTTAGCCTTCTTGGTTTGCTTTCATGCACTGTTCGAATTATTCTGTCAAGTGCTTCTCCGAACTTTTTTATTCAAGGGTCAGTGCGCGTGTTCGAAAGGGCTGAACCTTCCCAACACGAGCGTATGCAGGTGCCACCAGTTGTAGTTAGATAGTATGCCAGACGGTAGTCCCTTTCGAACAGCACTTGCAGGCAATGTAATTTTGTTTTCACGTCCATCGCTTCGAACCAACTCCTCGCTAGCCATAAGCCTCTGAAGGACAAAGTGATATGGGTGTAGCATGTCTTGCATGAGGAGGAAAAGCTAGCATCTTGCAGGCTGCTGAGGACAGCGCCCTCTGTGCATTTGAAAGAAGAGGAGGGACTTGACCGGTAAAATATGCACACGAAAAAAAACAGACCCGACGGTTACTGCTGTGATAAATAGAATTTGCGCTACACCTGGAGGGGTACAGTGGGATGCAGGTGTTGTTAGCAGCAAAGGGTAACAGCGCCTATTGCTGACAGTGCTGGAGAAGTTACGAGCGTTCACCTGTCACGGGGTGTGCAGGTATGCGTGTGGAATTTCGTGGGGCGTACAGTAGGGGAGCCAAGCACTGATGCCCTTATAAGGTTCGGTGGAACGTATACAATAAAGCAAGGGGGAAAGGAGATGAAGAAAGAGAGGTAGAGCGCGACTGTCACCCACTGTGCAATCAGTTATCAGCATTCTAGCGAATCAGCATTTCCTTACAGTGGAGCATACCTCACGTCATGTCATTTTTGTTAGGAACAATGCCAGCGACGCGGCACGCATCGAACTGGAGCCTTAACATCTGGCGCTTTAAAAAAACGTATTTCAAACTGTCGTGTTTGAAATGGTCACGTTATAACCTTGAAGGCATGGATAATGGTGACATATGGCGTCGCATTTCGCAACTGAACGTCATTCCTCGCCACCTGGCTGCCTGTGCAAGGATTCATATAATCAGTTCCGGCATGGCAACGCGCGTTAGTTTTCATAGCTCCGCGATGCCATTGGTGATGGCGTCGCACGAAGAGCAAAAAGAAACGAACGTCGCGTCAGTTACGCGGCATTTCATTTTGCGTGTCTTCTCACTGAAAAATGGTTACAGTGCTATAGTTGTTTCTTCAAACCATTTCGCTAACACGACTGCATCCTTCCAGGTGGTAATCAATTTATTTTGTAATCAGTCATTCATATTCGCATGATCGAACAGTGATCGTGGTCTCGTTTTGTAGGCCCGCCGACACTGAAAACTGAACTGGTAACGGAGCATTCTGTATCATCTGCTGTTTTTACATTGCTATAATGAATGTGTGCCTTCGACGAGTACGCGAGAGGCAAACACACAACTGCGCTCGTCCTGCGACAGTGCATCACTAAACACTGTTGTATCTCAATGTGAAGGTGGATGCAGAACAGGGGCTATGTAATTCAGGACAATTATATATTTGTCTTCATTTCTTGTAATTGTTATCGCAAAAACTCTGAGTGTGCAGTTGTCGTTACAGCATGTGGTATGACAACTGAGGCCAAGTAGAGATGTCTTAAATTCGTAATTATACATCGGCACATGCTTGCCCTTATAAACTTCACCATATCGGTGAACAGTTTTCATGAATCACAAATTCAGTGCTCACGCACGATTCTAGCTTCCCTTACGCTGAGCCAGTTTTAAAGCGCAAGTGTTTGGTTATTTACGCTTACGAACCCAAAATAATAGCGCCTCTTCGTTTACCTCAACATTATTGCACATATCTTATCGGCTGCAGCCAATGACACAGTCCTCGAACTCGTTTCCAGTGGAGCAAGACATCGACTTGGGCCTCCCGCATCGCCGCCTGTGCGGTTCAGACTCCGCAGGCAAAGGCCCAGGCTGCCATGGGCCGCCATGACATCCCGGATGCTGTAGCTAGGAGGGCCTCCGCCCCTGCCAGCCGCTGCCGCAAATGGCACTCCTGAGCACTCCGTCTTGCCTCGTAGGTGTTCAGCTGACAACGAAACCGCAAATGCCATTCATGACGTTACATCGTGCACTATTTCATGGCGAAAAGTATTGTGCGAGTCATGGTGAACATTATTGGTATCCGCAGTGCAAGAAATAAAAAACCTTATGTGTGCCAGTTAAATATTTGTTGGCTAATTTCTCAGGTCGAGCTAGCTAAATCGCGCTGCCATTGGTGTTCGCGTAGCACCACCAGTACTAAAATGCGTTATTAGGTGCTAGAAACAAGACAAATTTACTTTGCGACGCTTCAACGCATTTATAGCCGCTATACTTGGTCCCTGCTGATATATAATAAGTAGTCACTTTAGGCGCAGCAGTGCTGTTTTAGGGGCATGCATATAAAGCAGTGAACATATATTGAAAGGTTTGGTGTCTACAAAATCCGTCCTGCTAACCATGGCAGTATCCGAGATAGCGATGCGCGTTATATGTTGCGGCTTATTAGGAGTTCACTTTTACCACTAAAACATATTGAGAGGCGGAGACAGCCGCTTGCGGTCGTCCTTGTTATTTACTGCGCGCCGTTTCTGTGCTGTTTTTCTTATGCTACTCCGTTCGTAAAAGGTATCACATTTCACCCTGTGTGTGCAGTGTCTCTACAGACATTACCTGTCGATAGCAGCCTAGAGTTGGGGCTTATCTGGAGTTCATTCGCACTGGCGTCCAAAGAACATGGACAAGAAGTCATATGAAATCTATCACAAAGTGAATGGGGAAAAGGAAAAAGTTCAAGTGCCACCTCGAACTCAAAAACTATGCAGTTTTATTTCGAGCCTTTCGGCAAACCTGAGAGTGGGTGTCGCTTCGCGGCTCGAGTGGAAGGCGGAGGAACAAACAGGCTTTTCGCTGTTTCGAATCGCGCTTTGTCCAGAGCATCCTCCAATATTCGATGGTTGCCACATCATACGCAGAATAATCGTGTCGTGCATTGTGACAAGTTCCTCATGACCTCATGACAATTGTTTAAACCGCTGTTGTCAACAAAAAAAAATTAGCCACAGATTTACATAATGTAAGCGAGAGACTTAGGTGCTTTAGCACATTCCCTTTGCTTTGTGTGCCTTCGGTGGCCAACATTCTCGGAAAAAATTTTTTAGAAGTTACTGCTATGCAAATATTGAAGGTATTCAAAAATGCTTTTTTTTCAGAATTGTCGGCTATGCGTTAATCTTGGTGACTGCGCTGCCGGGTTTAAAGCGGGCTTTAAATTTAGGGCGATCAATTGTATTCATGCGGAGGAAATGCGAAAGCACGTGCTCTTTCGGCTCCGCTAAAGAAGTAAAGACGAGCACATCAAAAACTTTCGTTATATCCCGTTTCTCGTTATATGTGAGTCTTTTGTCTCTCCTTGCTCTCGCCTACAGGACTAAAGCGGAGATTTTGCTCTCTTTATTTTGGCATCAGGGACCTGTGCCAAGTAGCTCTTCCGTCAATGAAACCCCAGACAAGACGGCGTTTTCCTCAGCGAATTACTTAATCGCAATGCGAATCTGGTGCGCAAGGATTTCATTGTTCACTTCGGATTCGGTTTTTGGATTCAATGGGCAGGACTGTAGGCACACGAAGACGATGACTTGCAAAGCAAAGCGAGAAAGGATTCCAGTATAGCACGCGGCATTTTCGGTTGCAGGTACAGTCAACAAGTAGCGCGCCCGAGTCACATCGCGGTGATGGCGTAGTGATGTAATGAAGTGGCCAAGGAAGCGGTCCGTGCAGCCTCGTGTTCGAAACCCACTGACTAGTGTTAAGCGTTTGATTAGCGTTTATTTCTTCTCCGAGGTTTAATCCCCCGACAAGACGGTGTTTCCGCTAGCGAGGAACTTAGTGTTACCGCACTCTAAGCGACACAGCAGTGATTTGGAACTGCCATCCCTGGCTCATTAGCGCAGTCATTCTAGCGGCGGCAACCTCATGCTTTGTGACGAGGCTCGTATCTCTCTAAATGTGGCCCGCTCAATACGGCAGTCGAGGGATGTGGGCGAAAAGTGGTGAAGAGACATACCAGACTAAGTAATGTTTATCTGTATGGATGAATTAACCTGTTGGTATGAAAAGAGGCTTCATTTACTCTAAATGGGAAGCTTTATTACCTAGAAAAGTGCAAAAAATCAAACACTGCTATCTTTGTCCTCTCCAGCATTCGCGAGCAAAGTGGGACGCGCGAATCCGTTAATTTTTTCCGCATCTCTGAGGCTGGGCAGCATTGCTGTTCACTACAAAACATTGATCACGGAGTTTGTTCTTGACGGTACAAGTTTGAATCGGGTGGCGAGAAATTTTCAGATACAATTTTCTCTGCAATAAGTGCGTGTTTTGCTGCTGGCCTAATATCGACACAGCGATAAATTGGTTTTTACTGAGAGCAAAAGTTGGATCGAGTTGTTCTCAATTTCCATCCTAAGTACGAAATCCCCACGCTAGACCCTTTGCTTACGTAGACTGTACACAGCGTCGTGGCCACCAGAACAGATTTTATAAATGGCGCGGCTCATTTATGTTCGTCGCTTATCACGCCCGTTATTTTACTGTCACATGGAGTACTGAAGAAAGTAACGGCAAGAAGCAATCGAGGGAATGTCCTCGAATGCTGAAGAATACTTTCATTCCACAGCGGCACATATGGTGTATCCAAGACTCAGTGGCGAAAGCCCTTGCGTTGTGGCATCAGGGGGGAGTGTAACTGAAGGAGCGGCTGCCATTTCTGAGGTTGCATCACGCTGACTGGAACTGAACCCCTGTGTCTCGCTTTGTAAAACAACCACACGAGCCTCGGAGATCGCAGGCGTAAATGGTTTGAGTACGGACTCTTAGTGTTGGAGTCCCCTCGGTTGATTCACCGCCCTTACTCCTTTTTCTGCATTTTGCAGACTGCTGGCCCGGAAGTTTGTGGACATCCAGAGCATGTTTGATGTGTCCTCATGAGCCCCGGAGATAAGTTTCGGCAGTTTAGACATGATATTTTGATGTTTTTTTTTGCTATTTCTCTATTGTATACTATTATCAGGAATTTTGAAAGTTAATAAATCAACAGAACGCATATGCGGTTTCTTTATTACTTTCGCAGCCAAGCAGCGCTCTATGAGCATTGCGCTGTGGTTTTCTAAGGGGTTATTGACTCACAAAAAAGCGCCTAAAGCTGGCTGTAGAAATGCTTAGAGAGGTTACATGGAAGACTTAGTCCATAGCATACATGGTGGACAAGTATTCAGTGAAACGAAGCTCTGTTAATGGTGGCGTAGAGTCATCACAGATAGATTCTCCGAAGTATCCACCACCAGGCCATAATAATTACGGTTCAAAGCTCTCGACATCGCCCACTTCAGACCAAAATGTCTGTCAAGGGGAGGACCACGGAGATTTTGCGGCAGTTTTCGCTTAGCAGGCATTACGCCAGCGGCCACGCCATTTATCCTGTAAGTAGTTTGTTGTTCTTGCGCTACAGAGTGTATATGAGTCTTTTTGCTTATTTTGAGACGGAAAAACCTTTGTGTGTTGGTTGCGCGTAATTATAGGACAGTGCTAGAATACAGTACCGCAGAACACTGATTCCGTTCATCAACAGCATGCTTGGTAACCTCCCTGACTGGTTGCTCGAACTACACTGGATCACGTAAATTATGTTTGGAAGATCTATCTGAAACAAGCCGATCTCAGTTTTTAGTAAAACCAGCCAGCGCGCATGAATTCACCGGAAAACCTCTGCCCTACAACAATCCCTACCTGTATGGAAAAGGTTATGGAGAGAATGATGCTCATAGCTCTCAATCGTCTTGAGTGACAACTGTGCCAATTCCGCAATGCACCTCCTCTCAAATGGTTCAGGAAGAATTTTTCCTCTGAAATTGTTGCTGCGCGATTATAAAGAGACTTATACACAGTCCCCAACGCTGTGCAACTGCGCTCTGTTGTGTGCATGGACGTCGAGGGTCTCACGACAATATGTCGGAGAGCGCAATACTAGCCAGCTTTCGGAAAATGTACGCAGTCCATCGTCTACAGCATCCCTTTGAAATGTGGAAAGAGTTATGTAGGGCAAAGCGGTAGATGTTTGCATGACCGCGTCCGAGAACACTGCAATAATGTGTCTGAACGGCGAGGAGGGTTCCTGGACGCTCACTGCAGAAAATGTAAGAACGGTAATGATGACAGCGATTCTGATGAAGATTTTGTGTGTCGGCCTGTGTACAAAGATTGTTCTGTGATTGCCAAACACCGTTGCCAACTAACTCGAGAGATAGTAAAGACTGAATTGATAGACCGGTTGGGTGAGTCCTGCGTGGCCAAGTCATCTATTGCTCTAACTAACAAAGAGCTGTTATATTTGAGACAACATTTGACTCCTACAGCGCTAGCGTGATGATTGCCTGGTTCTGCTATAAATACTGGTCCGAATTTCGAAATAAACCTGTTGCAAGTCAGCGCTCCTGTGTTCCATGTCATTCATTCTTGTGTCCTTGTCTGTATTTGCGCTGTACATTTCTATTATAGAATTAAAGATCTTGATAATGAGGTATTAACGATCAATGCTTTAAAAACGGAACTGCAGGACGTGAAGTCGACTATAATTAAACTGGAAGGCACCGTTTCATACCTGTTATATAAAACAGACGACCTGGAAAAGAGGAGCCGTAGAAACAAGCTGCTTATTTACAGAATAAAAGAGAATGAAGAGTCAGAAGCAGACCTTAGGAACAAAATAACAAAAAACATTTTTGACGAGAAGTTAGGATTGGAAATAAGCAACATAGAAAGTACTAAATCAACAAGGAATCGCCCTGTCATCATAAAATTTAGTGACTACCGAGAAAAGGCTTCAATAACGAAAGCATGTCCAAAGTTTAAAGGCACAGATTTTTCGTTTATTGAAGAGTTCTCAAAAAGAATTCGTGGCGTTAGAAAAAAAAAAGTTATGGGAAAGTGCATCTCGGGTAAAAGAGCAATGGCGCCAAGGTTAAGCTGGTTTTTGACAAGCTTAGCATTGACGGTAAAATGTTAGGATGGGATAACGCAAGAAACAATAGGTATAAACTCCCGATGAATCAAAAGTACACCAAAAAGAGACAGTCTGGTTTTCAAAATCCTTAACGTAAATTCACAGCGTCGTAAACAAAGCTGCAGAACTTGAAGGCATGCTGTTCTCACACGACGCGGACGTTGCATGCTTACTGAGACCTGGTTAAGCAATGAAAATATTTGGCAGTGAATTTGTTCCCAAAGATTTTAAGGTTTTTCGTGGCGACCGGGACCGAAGAGAAGAGATGGAGGAGTGGCAATTTTAATGAAATCATTATTGCAATTTTTCAGGATGCCCTACGCTCAAGGCATTGAAACCATATTTTGCAAAACATACATCAACAAGGATCGCTTTGTTTTTGGCTATTTACAGGCCTCGCAACTCTTCTGTTACGGACTTGGAAAAGTTAAGAGCATATTTACAATGCCATGTAAGAGCGAGACGATAGACTAATACTGGCTGGTGATTTCAACTGGCCTAACAATGTCTGGCACTCCTTTTCATCATGCTCTTCCCATAACGCTGATACTCTAATGCTCGACATTGTGTTCACATTTGACCTGCTGCAAGTAGTAAACAGTGTACGAGAGTGCAAGGAGCCGCAAGATCTATTCTAGATCTATTTTTTGTAAGTGGTGCCATCCGCTACTTCATACCTGTGACGTCAAAAACGGAATGTCTGATCACAAAGCTGTGTTGCTGTGCTTGTCAAATGTGTACCCAGATCGACAAACTAGCGTGCAATTTTTTCCCAGTTTGGCGCGTGCGGAAGACGAATCTATTCCGGATTTGCTTGATTCATGTTTCGATAATTCTAGGAATAGCTCTGATAGTGTGAATGGCCTATGGCTTCTCTTTAAAATGATTATTTCTGATTGTATTGCCCGTTTCGTCCCCAAATTTCAACTAAATCTGTGTACCGTAATCTATGGATTTCTCGGGAGGTGTTACGCATGCATCGAAGGCTTAAAAGGTTAAAAAAGAAATAAAGCAGAAATTCAGCATTAAAGCCAATTGTGGAAGCAATTACAGAGCAACTTAAGCAGAAAATAATTTGCCACAAAGAAAAGTATTACGGAACGCTCCTGCCTTCGTTCATTAGAACGTCTCCTGAGAAGTTCTGGCGCCAAATCACGCCCAAAGCTTCTTCCACAAACGAGTTCATAATAGACGGCAAATGTGTGCCTAATGAGGCCGTTGTTTGTTCCGCGTTCAACCAATTCTTTCAGTCAGTAGTCACAGAGGACAACGGTTGTGTGCCCAACTTTTCTACAGCACTCCCTGTCATATCTGATGTAATTTCAGAGACTGGTGTTTTTAACTTGCTTTTTAACCTTGATTTTTAAAAATCAGCAGGTCCCGATAACATACCAAACGATTTTTGAAGCGCTATGAGGAGTGGTGCGCAAATACCTGATATTCATCAGAAATTTACACGACGGTTCTTTGCCGGATGACTGGAGGACAGCCGCAATTAAACCTCTGCACAAAACTGAAAAAAAGCACACATCAAGCATTACCGACCTATATCTCTAATATCAACATCATGTAAAATTGTAGAACTTTTAATTCATAAAAATATAGTTTCTTGGAAGAGCAGAAAGCACTTACCGATTTTCAGCATGGTTTCAGGCGTGGGTTTTCTACAAGTGCACAGTTAGTTGAAACTGTGCATGACTTTGCTCAGTCGATTAATCAGGGAAAGCAATCAGACGAAATATTCATGGATTTCCGCAAAGCATTTGATAAGGTGTCTCATAACAAATTAATTCATAAATTAAGCTAATATATTAAAAACGACCGGATACTTAAATGGATTACAGCTTACCTCTCAAACAGGTGTCAATTCGTCACTCTAAACAATACATCTTCTAGCGGTGTCCGGGTTATGTCTTGCGTCCCCCAGGGATCCGTTTTGGGAACACTCTTATTTCTATTGTTTATTAATGACATCGTGGCAGATCTTTCAGTCCGCGTTAAGCTGTACGCGGATGACTATTTTATATCAAGCGGTGTCTTCAGTTGATGATCAGGTACGTCTAAATAATGACCTAGAGAAGGGTTGTTCCATAGTGCAACAAATGGCAGATGTGCATTAATTTTGAACAACCGTTTCTACGAAAATACACACAAGAAAATACCTCTTCATATCGTGTCCGACACTAACAACATATCATTATTAAAGGTGACAGAGTATAAAAATTTGGTCCTATGGATTACTAACAGCCTTTCGTGGTCAAAACACGTAGACGCTGTCGTAGGAAATTCAATGCGGAAACTTTTTCTTGAGGCGCTCATTAAAGTCATCCCCACCTGGTGTTCATCTATTGGCATACAATTCCCTCACCCGTCCGTTACTAGAATATGCTGTAATCATCTGGGACCCTTTCACGGTAACAAACATTCAGAAATTAGAGCGAATACTGCATAAAGTGGTTAGATTTATTTTTAACTTATATTGCCGTGCATCTGTAAGTGAGGTCGTGAGGCGAAGTGGGTTACCCCCAGTTGTTGAGCGCAATCGTGTTTGTCGATAAAAGTTTTTCTTCCAGCTCATAAAAGGTCATTATAAAGTCAATACTTCTAATTATTTTACTTACTCCTCAGGTTATAACACGAGACAAAGGTATGCACTAATAAATAACCCCTTTGAACGCACGAAATAACTGCATTAAATCTTTTTTTTCCAAGGACAATTACTGAATGGAATAAACTTAGTAGCAAGACTGTTAATCATAATTCTTTATTTTTGTTTGAAAAGTGCCTGCAAATGCTATGAATTTGGTTGTTTATATGCTTGTATTTTGTTAGCTTGTTCCCACCCTGCTATGATCTGTACTAAATCGCAGTATCTATAAATACATAAATAAAAATGGACCGTGCGATCAACGCTGTCATGGGCCTTAGCTACATCAAGTGTCACCAAGGCCTTAACTGCTCTCTTGCGCATTGAGAGTCGTATTCGACTCTCGAGATCCACATGCGCGGACCATAAGGAACAACCGCAACGGAAGTCAAGCTGTGCGGAGCTGAGGCCGTTAATGTGATGAACATGCTCTGTGAGGTAACTGTGTACTATTCTTTCTATTAGCTTTACTAAAGTTGAGGTTAAAGCAATCGGAAGAATATTGTCTAAATGAAATTCATTCTCTGCATTTTTCAAAAGCAAAATTAATTTCGCAATTTTCCAACTGTGATGAATCCAAGGCTTTTCCAATGACGCATTTGCAATATCCAGAAGGTGAGTTGGAAAGTCTTTCGCTAAAATCTTTAACATGCCCACAGTAACCCATCAGATCCCAGGGCAGCAATACCATTCACTTTACGCGGTTGGAGGCCAGAGAGTTGTTATTCTGCGCCATGAATCTATATAGAGGCTTCTTATTCTGGGGTTTAGAGAGATACGTGTTTAAATTTTGGCTATAATCCTCCTTTGCTTTTTAACAGTTCTTTTAAAAGATGCAGAGTAGAACTTATAATTTATCCAATTATCTGGGCTCTGATTACAGGAAAGGCTTTTGCAATCTGCTTTTTTACGAAGATAAGCTTTCTCCCACTCCTCGGTCCACCAAGGAGACGGCTGTCTGGCAGGGGCAGTAGCGCACACAGAGAATACAGAGCTCTCAGCAGCATCTCGCAGAAAGGAAATTGCCCGCTGAGCTCATTCTGCTTGACCTGTGCGAACTATGAAGGGAAGCGAGGCAGATATCAATTTTTTATACGCAATGTGATTTACAAACTTCATGGTTGCACCACCTTTTCTGATAGGAGAGGATATAATAGCAAAGGTTATTGAAAAGTGGTCACTATATGTACCTGACTCTACTATTGACCATGCAGACACTCCAACCCCACAAGATGCTAATGGTAAATCTTTGACTGAACGAGAAACTCCTCGCATAAAGGTTACTACTCTAGAATTGCAGCAGCGCACAGCATTCATAGACATTCATGACCACAGAAGCTGGCCGCAGGAGTCAGAGCGACTACCCCAGACTGTGGTGCGAATTAAAATCACCTGCGATGACTGCGCTGTTTGCGCCGCTCAGTAACGTATCCAAATAGTCTGTCCTGTGAACACCTGAAAGTAGACGTTAGCAATAGTTACTTTGGCGCACTGTGGAAGGGAGATTTCAGCCGCCATCAACTCACAGTCATGGAGCATAACGTTCTGCGAGATTGATGCCCGGCGACGTATTTCTGTAGAGATCATAGTTATTAACCCACCACCCCTGCCATTAATGCGATCTACCCCGAAAACACGCAGTTTTTTCATTGAAAATGATTTAAGAGGAGAGAGCCACGTTTCTTGCAAAATCACAATATCTGGATTATGTTTTGAAGAAGTATTTCAAGATCCGTGAGAGAAGAAAGTATGGAACGACAATTCCATTGCAGAGCTTTTAGACCCGCCATTATTATTGACTGATGAAAGAGGCAGCAACAGCCTCCTTCAGCACATCAGTCTGGGAGATTACTTTGGGGGGTCCTTTCTTTGCTTTGATTTGCGGAACAGCTGACTTCGAGGGTCAGGACAAGGCTCGACGTTCGTGGCAAGGATTGAGCATTTCAACATCAGTGTTACAGATATCTGCGTGAGAGACACTGCCAGGAGCGCTGTTCGCAGGCGGGACTTGGGATTTGTCAGGAAGCGACATGGAGTGACTCTTACTAACAGCATAATTTGGGAGAGATGCGGGCGTCGCCGCCGAAACAGATGATTCTCGTGTCATAATTTCGTGCTGCATTAAAGAGGCAACTGCAGAGAAATGCAGCGTTTCGCCAATCAAGGGGTGGAGAAAAGCCGGAAGCGATAATTAGCCCTGCCGATCCAGTTTGGTGAAAATAGTAAAGCGAATAGTCTGTAGCAGGTAGTAAGTTCTTCCCACATATGTTCGCACCTTTCAGAGAGGCGCCGGTCGTCCATCTTCAGGGGTCTCCCTCCACGTCGGGCTCTCTGAAGAGGGATTTTATCTTGACAGTCATCTGTAGCTGCTCATACTGTAGTCCCCACGTCTATACGCACAAGGCGATGATTTAGGCCTGGTTATCGCTGCGACTTTTCAGTCCTGTTAGGATGATCTGGTTAGCCTCTATAATCCGTTTGCTTTCACCAAAGCACTGTGAGTTTGTACTACAACTCCAGCATGACACGAAGTGAAAGTGCCTTTGCGGACCCTGATAGGACTTCCATCTTTGTGTTTGGCAGGCATGCCAGACGCGCTATTTTTTTCCGGAATGGAATTCCGTCAGCTCTCACGTTTTTACCATTCCGTACGGTTGCCATACGAGTTTTTTTTGCGTTTTCGAACCGCTTTTGATCGTGCTCTTTCGTTTGATTTATTATTGTTTACACATGTTTTCTGGTATAGGCAAGACCAAAACCGCACCAAGGCAGTCATCGCCTTCGTGATGTCGACCAAGCTGCTGCACCTCGGGCGGCGTCCGGCCACGGTGCTGCTGCCCCTGCCAGTAGCCTCAGAAAGTTTGTCTCGAAGACGTCTGCACACAACTCCTCGTTGTGGCGTTCTTCGTCGTCGGGGATAAAACTCACCACAAGGGGCTCGCGTTAGCCGCTGCGATACGCTGCTGTGGTGTGCGAGGAGACACGCCAGGTTTCACATTGATACGGGAGAGAGAGAGCGCGTTGTATTTCCATGCAAAGCCTTGGAGACCCATAGACAATAACCTAGTGGTATGTCACGGTGACAATCGGCAGAATGCAAACTCAGGGGTCTCGTATACGGCGGCTTACCAGTAGGACAGGGCATGTAGTGACAAGAGATCTGGTCAACGACATTGAAGTAGGTAAAAAAAAGGACTGAGGTCCAATTGGAAAGCACTCAGGTAATGAAAAACAGCTTACCATTTCTCTCAACAAGATCGTACGCAATAGTTCTGCCTTGCCAGTAGTCGCCCAAGGTGCGGTATCATGGAGGTGAAGGAAAAAGCTTGAAATTGGGTTGGGAAAAGCTCAGCGAGCTACGGAAAGGAAAAGGATGGGGGCAATGTTAGGTGACAGAGAGAGTTCATGATGAAGATTACTGCGAAGGGCAGACATGAGACTGATAGGTAGATGCCGAGAAATAAAGCCTTTAAACTGTTAGCTTAAACAATTTTCATAACACTCGGTATTGCTTGACCGAGAGAGATAGGAGTGGGCTAAGGAACAATCCCCGGGAGTTATGCTCTACATCAAGAACAGGAGGCTAGCTGAGAGAATGTCAAGACAGGGCGAACGTAGCTGGATGTTAGAGATCCATGTGCATAGATTAGATGAAGTAGTTTGCGTTTCTAGAGTAGTCTCGGCTGGTACAGGACAGGTTTAATTGAATATCAGTTGGACATCCATTGCCTTGTAGCGCACGTATATATAGTTTTGATTATGATTTTACGACGGCCGTAGTAGCACTCTGAGGTTTCCGTTTGTATACGAGCGGGAACAAAAATCTTTGCTTAATTTTGCTAGGTTCCTTAATACATTCATTATCTTTAAGGCCTCGTAATCCACTTCAGGAAAGATCAAGCATAACTGAAACATATCATTTCTTTCTTCGTGCATGATAAAAAAGCCACGCAGGTAAAATTGCACACAGTTATGGCGTACAGCGCTTGTTGGCAGCTCCAACCGTGTCTTCCTTTCTGTATACAGTGGCAGCAGGTACTCCGGTTCCTCTTCGCTGAGGTGTCTGTCCTGACCTGCTGAAAAGCTATAAAATTCCAAACTATTTCGCACAGACCTTTCTCCTGCTTCTGGAACCGCGGTTCTATCAGTGATCCTTTATTTTTACGAGTAAGCTAAAGTGCGAGCACAATATAAACAATTTTCCAACAATTCTCGTCCACCGGCTCTGCTTTGAGAACACGGCGCAGCCATTTCTCAGTGCATCTTGTGGGATCTCTTTTTGCTTAATAATGAAAAAGGTAATGCAAACAATTTTCAACTCTATGACCAAGGCTGTCATGCAGGATTCGCTTTGCCACACAGTGGCTGAGCCGGTTGCTATTTCGCTTCATAAGTAGTTGTGAAAAGTCACTATACGGCAGAAAGTTGCTCCATTGTAATGAACGAAAACTACAGTCCAAAAGAACTTAAAGCAAAAGAAAAGTGTAGAGTTGCAAGAAGCTTACACTGTATTTAACTTCGGCGCCGCCACTCACACAAACACTGTAGTTTGCCGATCGTTCCCTCAGTGAGGAACGCGTGTTCAAGCTGATCCTTCCCTCTCTCAGGGTTTTACGGATGATTGTTTCCTGGGTTTCCAAGACGTTCTTGATAGAGAGGCTTAGCGTCGAAACACAGGACAAATTGAAGAAAGACTACACGTGCGCTTAAAGGTCATAACGACAATGGGCATCTGGAAGGGAGAGTAGCCAGCCTCGCGAGTGCTCAAAAATTACTGCAGGGCCCAGCATCAAAGGTAAACCAAACTTATACACCACGGTCAAAAGCACACTCGAATGCATGGACGTCTTTTGGTTATTTCTTGATGGTAGGTCGTGCGCCTTTTCATGGCGCAATAGTGTATACGAACCAGGATGAAAATCGGTGATATACGCCGTGCAACCAATAAGAAAACTCTTTTGTGTCAGGAAATTTTTTTTACCGAGCTATTTTTTTACACAAAACAGAATGAACTGAACGGTGCTGCCAGTGAAGCGTCAATTCCATAAAAAAAGGCTGTAACTCCATACTATCTAGAAGAAAATTTACACAACGAAGCTTCTTTACGCTTATAGCTACAAAACTGTATCCCTGTTATAGAATATGCATTCAGTAAAGTGTTGGCAAAACAGTGCTGCATTGATGGTATGCGTATGAAGAAATAAAAGGATATTAAATGGCTTAGTCGTCCTCCTAACCGTCGCAGCATCAGTCGTGACGATGCGCGAATTGCGTGTAACTTCTACACGCCATTTCGCACTTTCTGATAAAATACTGGAGGGCGTGCATGCACGCCTGCGGTCGCCCCCCTTATTTACTGCGCCCCTTCCTTTTGTGATAGTTTTGTGGTGCTATATTCCTTTACCAATTAGCACCGCATTTCACCCTGCTCGCATGTTCTCCCTACAGACATTGGTTGTTGCGAACAACTTTTGGAGCTATTTGCGGTTGGGAATATGTTGTGTTAATTCGGACAGTGCAAACCGAGAGGTACGAAGCTTACCTGGGAGTTAAAGGCAACATACCTCTTTTTATTATTCTGGCGGGAAGCTCCACACCTCGCCGTGCGGCTAGACTTGAATACAGCCGGCCGAAGAGGTTTCTCGCTGTTTCTAGTCGCGTTTTTTTTTTCTTCAAATAATGCTTAATTGTGACGTACCTACCACATAATGCCCGGACTAATCCGACAGTCACCTCTTGCAGTTTTCCTCTTGATCTCTGTGGTACTAATACGTAAGCCATTTGTGTAAAAAGCGGCACAGGAATCATGTAAAACAGCCACTTCTTGCTCATTGGCGCGGTCACTTCACGGCGAATGTCTCATGCACTGCGCAAACGCGTTTTTTATGTCGAAATCAGCGCCTGCTGAATAAATCAGTCGTAGGCTACATACAAACCGATATTGATCTTTATCGATAAATACACGCGCTAATAAACAAAGCGCCTGGATTAACTGAAAACAGAGCTTTTATTTGCTAGAAATGTTAAAAAAATGAACGCGGTGGCGCCAAATCCACCTTGTCGCAAGCAATGCGTAGTGTCTTAAGCTATTCATTTGAGTGCTGTTCCCTGAGAATAGGCAACATGACTGTTCACTCCCAGCTGGTGATCATGGAGTAATTGCAGGTGATGACGTCACGTGTTTGAATCTAACGGCGGGGAAATATCAATAGAGGCGTCTTCTCCTTCTGTATGAAGATAAAAATGGCCAGAGAAGTCACAAAATCAGTTTTTACTATGAGAACAGATCTAAGTTGGGTACAGGCGTCCTCAGTGTCCCTTTAAAGTATGAAGTGCTCATGCAAGCATCTTTACATATGCTGAGAATGGACAACGACGGGGCCATAGAAATTGTAATATATAAACTGCGCGAATCATTAGCAGCCTGGCCTCCTCTCTTTTATTAATCTACTCGTTTTTCTACATGCTTAAGACGGCTGCAAGCATAAGTAACATTTTACCAACACTGTTCTCACTTCGGTTATTGATCAATTCGCTCTCGCCCCACAATAAGCTTGCCGTCCTGGTTAGCTCAGTTGGCAGGTGAAGCGCTGGTCTTGGATTAAGACCCCGGACCAGGAAAAAAATTTATTGAACTCCAAAGTTTCTGAGAAAGCTCTATAGCTTTCCTTGGTAGCCGCATGACTGCGCTTGGGTGGATGTCAATGAGTAATTACTCGCTTATTACATATCTCCTTCACATCGGGGGATAACCCTAAACATTTGATCAAGTAATAACAACATACAAAGGAGCGGACGTGGTCGCACAGCGGCATATACTTCTGTTACATGTAGGCACGAAATGCAGTGTCAAACACTCTGACTGGCCAAAGCTGTTCCGCGTTATGGGGGAGTGCAACTGAAGAAGCAGCCGGAATTTCTTAGGGTGCCCCACTCTTACTAGAACCACTTCTCAGTGCCTAGATTTAATAAAATCGCACGGGCCGCAGACATCACTTGCGACCAATTTTCGGCTTGAACACAATTTCTTAGCAACCACTGTCTGTGTCTCTATCTGATTTGCCACTCTTTTTTTATCGCATACGCAGAGAGCTGGACTTCAGTGCCCTTGAGCGTCACGGAGCCACAGAGAGAGCTGGCCGACGTTTCGATTTTTTTGAATACTTTGTCGATATAAGTGTATTGGATATATTTTAAATAGTATTGTAATTAAATAAATCAAAAGAATGTGTCAGTCGTCTCAATTCTTTTTAACAACCTGCTAGCGCTCTGTGGGCGCTTGTCCACCGTTGTTCTCTGGGGACTGTTCACAGCAAGAAGCGGATAAAACTGGAGTTGTAATGCACTAAACTAGTTCCGGATTCTACAAGAAATATTGAGTCCATGCCACGAATGGGGGACAAAGCATTTAGAGAAAGGAAGTTACGTTATTGAAGTTACGTCACTGACACAGAATCTCTGCAGTGTCCCGCTTCCAGGCCGTACAACTAAAGGCGGAGCGCTCTCGACTCCTCCCACTTCCCCCAAACCGTCCGACGAGGGTTGCCACATAGCGAAAGGTGGTATCGCTAAGTAAGGTACAGCAGCAATTTTCGCTTAGGACGTGCTACTCAGATGGGCTGACCATGTATCCTGAGAGCAGTTGTTATTCTTCTAACGGTTGAGTTTTAACAGTTTTGCTAATTTCGAGGACAATTGCGTCTGAGAATAATGCTGCGCGTATTGATAGGACTCTTCTAAAATACCGCACCGCCAAACATGCTACATGCTACTTGGGGCTAATGACCAGCTACCTAAGTTGGTAGGTTGCTGTATGCCGCGTTAAAGCAGGCTCCTCACGACGGACGAAATGTCAGTTTCTGGGAACAGGCATCACTTCACGTGACCATCCCCGCCTCGTCCGCGGACACCTTCTCCCTCTTCAATTCTGGAGGCGGTCTCCTGCATTTCTGGAACGAAAATACTCTAGTCTAGATTGAACGTTGTTTTTCTTTCATGTTTTTGTTTAGTATAGCGGCGTTGTGCTTTCCATTCTGCTGACACAGTTGTGGCGTGTGATGCTTGTCTCGATCTTCAAGGTGATCGTAGGGAGCTGTGGCGAGGAGGGCTACGAGGACCATAGTTTCGAATATTTTCAGCGGTCCACACACCTTAAACAAATTGGTTAAACTTATAGATGCCAGTGGCTAAGACTGTGTTTGGCGGTGATGTGGAAGAACTTGGGGACGTGCTGACTTTAGCAAGAAGAGAACTAGGTGTCTGCAGTTTCGCTGGAGAACTATATCATGCTTTGTTTCGACTACGAACGACCTTGGATGCTGAGCACTGCTCAAACCTATGTCAGACATAATCTTCCCGAATCCAGACCTGTTCGCCAGCTTGTAGTGAGGGTAAATCTCTGGCTCAATGCCCTCTGTCAAAGTCCTCAGCGGTGTTTTCCTTGTAAGCGTCATCTCTGACCGCAAGCTCCTCCCTTTCCAGCCAGTGCGGCCGTAGCTGCATTTCCATTTTGGAGATTCACATTTTAAATCGTCTTCCCATTCGAAGTTTAGAAGGAGCTAAAGCTGCTCACACCTTGTGTATTTCTATAGCTGAGAAAAGCGGGCGAGGATCTTATACCTTGAGGAGGACGTCTTTCACAGTAAGAATCATCCGTACCGCCTCCCCCTTAGACATGAGTAAGGAGGGCTCTAGTGATGTGTTTGAAGTTGTAAAAGGCAGCAAAGGCGGCGAACTATAGTGTATAGAAATGTGAACCACTGCCTGACCGCACCTCTAGCGGTATTCCGTGACGGGAGAACAGCCTTTTAAGCCAAACAGTGAAAATCTGAGCTGTCATATTTTTCAGTGTTAACCTGCGGAACCGTGAGCTGTAAACAACCACCATTAAGAAGGTTTGTCAATCACATGAAATAGGTCAAGCCAAGAAGTTCCCAGAGGCAACCAGGGAGCCCTGAGTACATCTTGAGTACCGTATACCGCAAGACCTCACGCGTCCTGATACTGGGAGTCTATGGCTAGCTGCCAAAATTGTTCGGCAGCGCCAGGCTGCGGTCAGACAGAATCCACGCGATGCACAAACCCGTAACTCTGCGTCACCGTTCCCGCCACTCCCACAGAAAATGCCTTTTCCCTCAAGGGTTCTGGCAGCTCTTTTCTGAGTTTCACGATCTACCAGTCTCGCGTATGGCAGAAGTGATATTTTCGTTTTTCGGTTAATGCACATGTTCAGAGCGATTGAAACAGTCGCCGTGCTCTTCACACCGGCAGTAAGTCAGAACCAGCGTGATGCTAATCCTTGGCGAACAGCTCTAGTGCGCAAAGTAAGTTTTATTTTTATGTCCTGTGTTGACAGTCCACTTCAAGGTACTTGTAAGTTTTTGTTTGCTTTGGTTTATGGAGTTTAACGTCCCAAAGCGACTTTGTAATTTTTTCTCGAACACGCGTGCCAAGTGTGGCACGCATTGCACGCAGAGGATAGCAGCTGATGGTTCTCTGAGCTTTCTGCTGGGAAACGGGCGGGAATGTAAATGCTCAGTCATTTTTCTTACCTTTATGCCGCTAATTTTCACTGAAGCTTCGTGGTGCAATTTATAAACCACGAGGCATAGTTGAAAGGAATCATTATTGCTATGAGCATGACCATAAATATATGTCATGCAAAAAAGAACACAGGACATAATTCTAACATAAAAGACTTTTTGGCAGTACTAAGCATGTCTCCTGTTCCGCAGAGTGGTAGCAGATGTTCCACCTCTCAACCACTGAAGGATCAGTCTGGCCTACTCACATGAGAGGCGATAGGAGCATGAGACCAAATTTTTAAAAACCAAACTATTTCGCAAAAATCTTTATTCTGCATGAGGAACAGAGGTTAGCCAAAATACGCGCACAAGGAAAATAATTTGCCAGAATCATCGCCCAGCGGCGTTGCCTCAAAAACTCAGCCCAGCCACTTTAAATTTGAACACCTCTTGTGGGATCTCTATTCGCTCAGTTTTCGAACGGCCAACACGCACACTGCGTTCTGGCATGGTTACGGCTGTCATGCTGCATTCACACTGCCACTCACCGGCGGAGCAAGTTGCTGATCTTACTGTATTGGTTACTTGTCAAGAACTGGAAATGCCGAATGATGCTGCATAATAGTGAAACAAAACTACAGTCTATAAGGAAAGTTGCAAAGACCTTACATATCGCACTTATCTACTAGAGCCCCAATCGCAAGCAGTGAGCTAGGACGATCGTACCCTCAGAGAGGGGGGTACGCAATGTGTCAATTCCCCGACCCAGTCCTGCACTCGCTCTGCGTTTTCTAGCTGAATTCCCCCTTGCTTTTCATGCGCGCCTATCGCGTTACACAAGTTCTGACTCCACAGACTCATTTCTCAACCAGCTGTTAGTAGAGGATTGAAGTTCAGATTTTCATGCCTGGTTTTTCTCTTTTTTTGTCGGTGTTTCATGTATACGGGGTTTTGCAGTTCTACGGCTGACAACTAAAGAGCAGATATTTTCCTTAAAGTAGCGCAAAGCGTATTTTTTTGACGCAATCCTTTGGGTGAAAAGAGCTGAAAATCCTTGGTTCCCTTAGAGCGACCAAAGAGAAAAATATCGCCTCCCGATTGAACATTTTCTCCCGTCTATTATTTGTATGGAGGAGATTAAAGCCAACGCTGCTGTTCATGAAGCAGAATTTGTCTAAAAAGTTATTAGGCCACGCTAATTGGCACCAAAGTTACTTTACGAATCTTCATCTTGTGTAGAGATGCAAGACGTTATCCCTAATATTATTTATTATTCATTCAGTCACGTCATGGTGCTACAGTGCTGTTGGAAGAATATGGGTATGAAAAAATAAAAATATTTAGCCAGGTGTTTCCGCTACAAAGGCTTTCTGCTAACCATCACAGTACCAACGTAAAGATTTACGCTATGTTTAAATTATTGTGCAGCTTTCTGTCTTCCGGATAAAAACACGGAGAGACGGACACAGACGTCTGCGGTCATCGTTTCGGCTTACTGTGGCCATTTTTGGGGCGGCATTTTTTTCATCGTATATTTCTATCCGCAAGAGTATCGCATTTCCGCCAGCCCATGGAGTCACCCTGCAGGCACTGGCAGTCGTCAGCATCTTCGGGAACCTTGAGCGTTCAGATTTATGCTGCGTTCATTCGCGCATTCGTAGAGATTTACGCGTAAGGGGGAGGGGGTGAATGAACTCGATACTGAAGTGAAAGATGCAAGAGAAATCGTTCAAGGGTCATCTGGAACTTACAAGCAAGTGTTTGTTGCGATCCTCGCGGAAAGCTTGACAGTAGGCTTCGCCACGCGGCTTGACTTGAAAGCAACTGTCTGAAGCAGTTTCTCTCTGTTTTCAGTCGCGCTTTGTGGAGAGCATGCTGTAATTTGCGGTGGCTACCACACCATACACGGAAAAACATTGCCGGCTATGTACCAGGTTCCATCAGGACCTCTGAGGTACTGATACGTACAAAACTCAAAACTGGTGTAAAAAGCGACAAAAGAGTCTTGCAGAGCCCGTTACCTCTGGCTCATTCGGTGCGTTTAACAAGGAGCGTATATCTCATGTCCCGCGCAATGTTGTACTTCTATTTTCGTAATCAGCGAACGGTGAACATGTCCCGCGCAATGTTGTACTTCTATTTTCGTAATCAGCGAACGGTGAACACTTCAACCGTGGGGGGGGGGGGGGCGGGGGGGGGACACGCGAGTACCCTTAAATGTATACTAATGTCAAAGTGATTTTGCCATTACTCAATAAACCAGCGTACATTTTCGAAAAAAAGCTTCATTGTTGGAAGAAGGAGGTTTATCAGGTAGAAAAGTTATAGCAATGAAGCACTGCTGACGCTCTACCCGGACGTTTTCGGAAGTAAAGTGCGATACATCAAGACATTTATACGTTGCAGACCAATGAGGAGCGGTAACACCAATAATTATGTGCAGACGGTGATCATGAAGTCCAGTGTGGTCCCGGCATGTTGAGTCTGAGTAGAGTGTGGAGAAAATTTTGAAATACAATTTTTATTCAGTAAATGCGTCTTTTTTGCTGCCGGACAGAGTTCGCCAGAAAGAGCTAGAAAATTGGCTGTTACTGAGAAGAAAATTTAGATGAAGTTGTCCTTAGTGCTCCTTAATGAACGACGAGTCCATGAAATCTCGTTTACATATGCTCAATCCACTGCAAGGGTCCGCTGAAAATAGAAGGTATAAAAGCCGCGAAACATTTACTAGCGTCGCCATTTCTTTTTGAAGGGCTTATTTGTTTTTCTAAAAGTCCAACACTGCATCAAGCACAAATAATGATACCAGCGAATGCTTCGTTCCGTGTGGACAAAAGTTCTTGCGCTGTCGCTTTCCGGTAGAGAGTGAAAGAGCCACTGGCATTTTTGAAGGTGCCTCAGTCTGACCGAAACTACACCACGTCGTCTCGCTTTGTACTACACGGCGTAGACCTCTGAGGTCTCTGGGAAAATTTTTTCCGCGCTGGACACGATTTCCTGGTGACTGCAGTCTGGAAGTCCTTTTTGCATTCAAGGCCCTCAGTCACGCTTTCCTTGCCTGCGCAGACTGCTGAGTTTGAAGTTTGTGGACCTGCCAGGAAAGTTCCACGTGTCCTCAGCCGCCACGGAGAGAGCTAGGCTGAGTTTTCAGTGTTAAATTTTGCGTTTTTTTATTTAGTGAAATGAAAGCGTTTGTAGAAAACTGTATTTTATTAAATGAAAAAAAAACGCATCAGCCGTCTGTTCATTCTTTTCACAGTCTCGAAGCGCTCTGTAAGCACTTCATCCGCCGTTGTCATCAAAGAAATTTTTCCCCTACAACAACTGGGCAAAACTTGCGTTCCAAGCATTCTGTGTACTGCATGTTGACTCCGCCGACATTTATTTGCACGTGGTTAGCTCTCAACACGAGTGTCGGCAAACACAAGATGCACTCAAGGAAGCTGAGAAAGTTATTTCTGGTTAAGACAAGTTAAGGAAAAGAATAGTGTCAGCTCACGGGGCTCTTGAAGACTCGAGCGGAGCTACCACCATCAGAGCCCTCCAAGAATATTACATACGCCTTTCCAGCAGTGCAGTTCATGAATTTTAGTGCCCAGGATAAGAGAGAGTGATTTTTTTTATCTCACTTTAAAGCACATGAGGCACAGGTAACATGGAAGCGTCGCTTTTCGACGTTCCCAGACTAGCACAGTAAGAACGAGGTCCCTTAAACTGCCGTCACCGCTGGGTATTTACTGTGGTGGTGAGGTGTGCGCCAGTATCTGGTGATGTGCCGCGCAAAGGAATACGGGGAATTATTGATGTGCTTGTACATATTCGCACTTCTGCATCTACTATCCCTCATTATACATATTTCCGCTACCTCACTGTTGAGTAGCAGTCAAGGTAGTCGCATTTAAGGCGCCCCTGAGTATATTGCACTGCAAAGCTATCTCTGTCCCTGCCTCTCTCACGCTGATTCAAACATCTCCCTATATTTCTACTACTTTCACGCCTTAAACTTCGTCCAAGCTCATCTGGATACATACGCCGGAGATCTAAAAGCAACGAACGCTAAGTGAGGAGCGGCTGCGGGCTTCGCGGCAAACTATACCGTGCTTTTTCTCTGCTTTCTTCTTTTTCCTTTCGGAGCTGCCATGAAAAACAGCGCTGTTTTTGTCTCTGAAGCTATGACAGTTACCCATGGTGGAGGATTGGCCAGTTTGAAGCACATCCATGCAGAAGAATAATATTTCCAAGTTTTCTTCGTCGCTCGTCTATTTCTTCATCTTCCTTTCGGAATCCCACGTCGATTACATTCTAACATCTCCATCTTTTGAGTGTCTCGAGAGAAATTTTACGACAAAGGCCTGCTCAAGTTCCGCGATGTTAGACGTCAAATGGCTACCTGCATTCAAATAAAATGCGGGCCCTGTGACCTCCGAAATATGGGTGTTATAACCGTCGTTTTCTTGCGCGCGCGTAAAATAACGGGATGAAGGACAAAGAAAACCCTCCCGAGGTCTTCGTTCCTCTCGAGTCTACCGCTCGAGCCGCGCGAGACATAGCACGCACGCCATGTTTTTTTAGAACCGTTGTTTCGTGAGGGAACACAGAGCTATGTGCGACTACCCAAGCAGTCCTGACCGGCCCACTGCTCAGCTGCATACAACTGGTTCCGGTCTCCACCTCGCGATAGAGGGTGACCATGGACAAGGAGCTGACTGCTGCCGTGAGAGGAGCCGGGACATCGCAACGTGCGTCACGCGGTCAGCTGGGAAGCTACCGGTCGCCGAGGTCGCCAAGCGCTATGTGGCCTCCGACCGACGCCTCACACTGACCATCGGAGAACAAGGCGCTGATGACTACCACCACAAAATTGACTACCACAAGGGGCGCTTAGGCTCCGAGAAGCGAATGTGCGGGAATGCATCGTACCGGGCGCAGCTGTCAGCCCTGCCCCCAGCGACGCGCACGGTGAGCTTGCTTCTTAGCCTTCTTGGTTTGCTTTCATGCGCTGTTCAAATTATTCTGTCAAGTGCTTCTCCGAACTTTTTTATTCAAGGGTCAGTGCGCGTGTTCGGAAGGGCTGAACCTTCCCAACACGAGCGTATGCAGGTGCCACCAGTTGTAGTTAGATAGTATGCCAGACGGTAGTCCCTTTCGAACAGCACTTGCAGGCAATGTAATTTTGTTTTCACGTCCATCGCTTCGAACCAACTCCTCGCTAGCCATAAGCCTCTGAAGGACAAAGTGATATGGGTGTAGCATGTCTTGCATGAGGAGGAAAAGCTAGCATCTTGCAGGCTGCTGAGGACAGCGCCCTCTGTGCATTTGAAAGAAGAGGAGGGACTTGACCGGTAAAATATGCACACGAAAAAAAACAGACCCGACGGTTACTGCTGTAATAAATAGAATTTGAGCTACACCTGGAGGGGAACAGTGGGATGCAGGTGTTGTTAGCAGCAAAGGGTAGCAGCGCCTATTGCTGACGGTGCTGGAGAAGTTACGAGCGTTCACCTGTCACGGGGTGTGCAGGTATGCGTGTGGAATTTCGTGGGGCGTACAGTAGGGGAGCCAAGCACTGATGCCCTTATAAGGTTCGGTGGAACGTATACAATAAAGCAAGGGGGGAAAGGAGATGAAGAAAGAGAGGTAGAGCGCGACTGTCACCCACTATGCAATCAGTTATCAGCATTCTAGCGAATCAGCATTTCCTTACAGTGGAGCATACCTCACGTCATGTCATTTTTGTTAGGGACAATGCCAGCGACGCGGCACGCATCGAACTGGAGCCCTAACATCTGGCGCTTTAAAAAAACGTATTTCAAACTGTCGTGTTTGAAATGGTCACGTTATAACCTTGAAGGCATGGATAATGGTGACATATGGCGTCGAATTTCGCAACTGAACGTCATTCCTCGCCACCTGGCTGCCTGTGCAAGGATTCATATAATCAGTTCCGGCATGGCAACGCGCGTTAGTTTTCATAGCTCCGCGATGCCATTGGTGATGGCGTCGCACGAAGAGCAAACAGAAAGGAACGTCGCGTCAGTTACGCGGCATTTCATTTTGCGTGTCTACTCACTGAAAAATGGTTACAGTGCTATAGTCGTTTCTTCAAACCATTTCGCTAACACGACTGCATCCTTCCAGGTGGTAATCAATTTATTTTGTAATCAGTCATTCATATTCGCATGATCGAACAGTGATCGTGGTCTCGTTTTGTAGGCCCGCCGACACTGAAAACTGAACTGGTAACGGAGCATTCTGTATCATCTGCTGTTTTTACATTGCTATAATGAATGTGTGCCTTCGACGAGTACGCGAGAGGCAAACACACAACTGCGCTCGTCCTGCGACAGTGCATCTCTAAACACTGTTGTATCTCAATGTGAAGGTGGATGCAGAACAGGGGCTATGTAATTCAGGACAATTATATATTTGTCTTCATTTCTTGTAATTGTTATCGCAAAAACTCTGAATGTGCAGTTGTCGTTACAGCATGTGGTATGACAACTGAGGCCAAGTAGAGATGTCTTAAATTCGTAATTATACATCGGCACATGCTTGCCCTTATAAACTTCACCATATCGGTGAACAGTTTTCATGAATCACAAATTCAGTGCTCACGCACGATTCTAGCTTCCCTTACGCTGAGCCAGTTTTAAAGCGCAAGTGTTTGGTTATTTACGCTTACGAACCCAAAATAATAGCGCCTCTTCGTTTACCTCAACATTATTGCACATATCTTATCGGCTGCAGCCAATGACAAAGTCCTCGAACTCGTTTCCAGTGGAGCAAGACATCGACTTGGGCCTCCCGCATCGCCGCCTGTGCGGTGCAGACTCCGCAGGCAAAGGCCCAGGCTGCCATGGGCCGCCATGACATCCCGGATGCTGAAGCTAGGAGGGCCTCCGCCCCTGCCAGCCGCTGCCGCAAATGGCACGCCTGAGCACTCCGTCTTGCCTCGTAGGTGTTCAGCTGACAACGAAACCGCAAATGCCATTCATGACGTTACATCGTGCACTATTTCATGGCGAAAAGTATTGTGCGAATCATGGTGAACATTGTTGGTATCCGCAGTGCAACAAATAAAAAACCTAATGTGTGCCAGTTAAATATTTTTGTTGGCTAATTTCTCAGGTCGAGCTAGCTAAATCGCACGGCCATTGGTGTTCGCGTAGCACCACCAGTACTAAAATGCGTTATTAGGTGCTAGAAACAAGACAAATTTACTTTGCGACGCTTCAACGCATTTATAGCCGCTATACTTGGTCCCTGCCGATATATAATAAGTAGTCACTTTAGGCGCAGCAGTGCTGTTTTGGGGGCATGCATATAAAGCAGTGAACATATATTGAAAGGTTTGGTGTCTACAAAATCCGTCCTGCTAACCATGGCAGTATCCGAGATAGCGATGCGCGTTATATGTTGCGGCTTATTATGAGTTCACTTTTACCACTAAAACATATTGAGAGGCGGAGACAGCCGCTTGCGGTCGTCCTTGTTATTTACTGCGCGCCGTTTCTGTGCTGTTTTTCTTATGCTACTCCGTTCGTAAAAGGTATCACATTTCACCCTGTGTGTGCAGTGTCTCAACAGACATTACCTGTCGATAGCAGCCTAGAGTTGGGGCTTATGTGGAGTTCATTCGCACTGGCGTCCAAAGAACATGGACAAGAAGTCATATGAAATCTATCACAAAGTGAATGGGGAAAAGGAAAAAGTTCAAGTGCCACCTCGAACTCAAAAACTATGCAGTTTTATTTCGAGCCTTTCGGCAAACCTGAGAGTGGGTGTCGCTTCGCGGCTCGAGTGGAAGGCGGAGGAACAAACAGGCTTTTCGCTGTTTCGAATCGCGCTTTGTCCAGAGCATCCTCCAATATTCGATGGTTGCCACATCATACGCAGAATAATCGTGTCGTGCATTGTGACAAGTTCCTCATGACCTCATGACAATTGTTTAAACCGCTGTTGTAAACAAAAAAAAATTAGCCACAGATTTACATAATGTAAGCGAGAGACTTAGGTGCTTTAGCACATTCCCTTTGCTTTGTGTGCCTTCGGTGGCCAACATTCTCGGAAAAAATTTTTTAGAAGTTACTGCTATGCAAATATTGAAGGTATTCGAAAATGCTTTTTTTTCAGAATTGTCGGCTATGCGTTAATCTTGGTGACTGCGCTGCCGGGTTTAAAGCGGGCTTTAAATTTAGGGCGATCAATTGTATTCATGCGGAGGAAATGCGAAAGCACGTGCTCTTTCGGCTCCGCTAAAGAAGTAAAGACGAGCACATCAAAAACTTTCGTTATATCCCGTTTCTCGTTATATGTGAGTCTTTTGTCTCTCCCTGCTCTCGCCTACAGGACTAAAGCGGAGATTTTGCTCTCTTTATTTTGGCATCAGGGACCTGTGCCAAGTAGCTCTTCCGTCAATGAAACCCCAGACAAGACGGCGTTTTCCTCAGCGAATTACTTAATCGCAATGCGAATCTGGTGCGCAAGGATTTCATTGTTCACTTCGGATTCGGTTTTTGCATTCAATGGGCAGGACTGTAGGCACACGAAGACGATGACTTGCAAAGCAAAGCGAGAAAGGATTCCAGTATCGCACGCGGCATTTTCGGTTGCAGGTACAGTCAACAAGTAGCGCGCCCGAGTCACATCGCGTTGATGGCGTAGTGATGTAATGAAGTGGCCAAGGAAGCGGTCTGTGCAGCCTCGTGTTCGAAACCCACTGACTAGTGTTAAGCGTTTGATTAGCGTTTATTTCTTCTCCGAGGTTTAATCCCCCGACAAGACGGTGTTTCCGCTAGCGAGGAACTTAGTGTTACCGCACTCTAAACGACACAGCAGTGATTTGGAACTGCCATCCCTGGCTCATTAGCGCAGTCATTCTAGCGGCGGCAACCTCATGCTTTGTGACGAGGCTCGTATCTCTCTAAATGTGGCCCGCTCAATACGGCAGTCGAGGGATGTGGGCGAAAAGTGGTGAAGAGACATACCAGACTAAGTAATGTTTATCTGTATGGATGAATTAACCTGTTGGTATGAAAAGAGGCTTCATTTACTCTAAATGGGAAGCTTTATTACCTAGAAAAGTGCAAAAAATCAAACACTGCTATCTTTGTCCTCTCCAGCATTCGCGAGCAAAGTGGGACGCGCGAATCCGTTAATTTTTTCCGCATCTCTGAGGCTGGGCATCATTGCTGTTCACTACAAAACATTGATCACGGAGTTTGTTCTTGACGGTACAAGTTTGAATCGGGTGGCGAGAAATTTTCAGATACAATTTTCTCTGCAATAAGTGCGTGTTTTGCTGCTGGCCTAATATCGACACAGCGATAAATTGGTTTTTACTGAGAGCAAAAGTTGGATGTTCTCAATGTCCATCCTAAGTACGAAATCCCCACCCTAGACCCTTTGCTTACGTAGACTGTACACAGCGTCGTGGCCACCAGAACAGATTTTATAAATGGCGCGGCTCATTTATGTTCGTCGCTTATCACGCCCGTTATTTTACTGTCACATGGAGTACTGAAGAAAGTAACGGCAAGAAGCAATCGAGGGAATGTCCTCGAATGCTGAAGAATACTTTCATTCCACAGCGGCACATATGGTGTATCCAAGACTCAGTGGCGAAAGCCCTTGCGTTGTGGCATCAGGGGGGAGTGTAACTGAAGGAGCGGCTGCCATTTCTGAGGTTGCATCACACTGACTGGAACTGTACCCCTGTGTCTCGCTTTGTAAAACAACCACACGAGCCTCGGAGATCGCAGGCGTAAATGGTTTGAGTACGGACTCTTAGTGTTGGAGTCCCCTCGGTTGATTCACCGCCCTCACTCCTTTTTCTGCATTTTGCAGACTGCTGGCCCGGAAGTTTGTGGACATCCAGAGCATGTTTGATGTGTCCTCATGGGCCCCGGAGATAAGTTTCGGCAGTTTAGACTTGATATTTTGATGTTTTTTTTGCTATTTCTCTATTGTATACTATTATCAGGAATTTTGAAAGTTAATAAATCAACAGAACGCATATGCGGTTTCTTTTTTACTTTCGCAGCCAAGCAGCGCTCTATAAGCATTGCGCTGTGGTTTTCTAAGGGGTTATTGACTCACAAAAAAGCGCCTAAAGCTGGCTGTAGAAATGCTTAGAGAGGTTACATGGAAGACTTAGTCCATAGCATACATGGTGGACAAGTATTCAGTGAAACGAAGCTCTGTTAATGGTGGCGTAGAGTCATCACAGATAGATTCTCCGAAGTATCCACCACCAGGCCATAATAATTACGGTTCAAAGCTCTCGACATCGCCCACTTCAGACCAAAATGTCTGTCAAGGGGAGGACCACGGAGTTAAGTCTGTCGCTGAACAAGATTTTGCGGCAGTTTTCGCTTAGCAGGCATTACGCCAGCGGCCACGCCATTTATCCTGTAAGTAGTTTGTTGTTCTTGCGCTACTGAGTGTATATGAGTCATTTTGCTTATTTTGAGACGGAAAAACCTTTGTGTGTTGGTTGCGCGTAATTATAGGACAGTGCTAGAATACAGTACCGCAGAACACTGATTCCGTTCATCAACAGCATGCTTGGTAACCTCCCTGACTGGTTGCTCGAACTACACTGGATCACGTAAATCATGTTTGGAAGATCTATCTGAAACAAGCCGATCTTAATTTTTAGTAAAACCAGCCAGCGCGCAGTAATTCACCGGAAAACCTCTGCCCTACAACAATCCCTACCTGTATGGGAAAGGTTATGGAGAGAATGATGCTCATAGCTCTCAATCGTCTTGAGTGACAACTGTGCCAATTCCGCAATGCACCTCCTCTCAAAGGGTTCAGGAAGAATTTTTCCTCTGAAATTGTTGCTGCGCGATTATAAAGAGACTTATACACAGTCCCCAACGCTGTGCAACTGCGCTCTGTTGTGTGCATGGACGTCGAGGGTCTCACGACAATATGTCGGAGAGCGCAATACTAGCCAGCTTTCGGAAAATGTACGCAATCCATCGTCTATAGCATCCCTTTGAAATGTGGAAAGAGTTATGTAGGGCAAAGCGGTAGATGTTTGCATGACCGCCTCTGAGAACACTGCAATAATGTGTCTGAACGGCGAGGAGGGTTCCTGGACGCTCACTGCAGAAAATGTAAGAACGGTAATGATGACAGCGATTCTGATGAAGATTTTGTGTGTCGGCCTGTGTACAAAGATTGTTCTGTGATTGCCAAACACCGTTGCCAACTAACTCGAGAGATAGTAAAGGCTGAATTGATAGACCGGTTGGGGGAGTCCTGCGTGGCCAAGTCATCTATTGCTCTAACAAAGAGCTGTTATATTTGAGACAACATTTGACTCCTACTGCGCATGCGTGATGTTTGCCTGGTTTTGCTATAAATACTGGTACGAATTTCGAAATAAACCTGTTGCAAGTCAGCGCTCGTGTGTTCCATGTCATTCTTTCTTGTGTCCTTGTCTGTATTTGCGCTGTACATTTCTATTATAGAATTAAAGATCTTGATAATGAGGTATTAACGATCAATGCTTTAAAAACGGAACTGCAGGACGTGAAGTCGACTATAATTAAACTGGAAGGCACCGATTCATACCTGTTATATCAAATCAAATCAAATCATATTTTATTCTCCAGAAAGTATCTGGATGGTCACCTGGGCTAAAAGCTGTACGAACAGCTTGACGAAGGCCCAGGAAACCATTACATGGCAGCAGCAGACAAAACGAAATAACAATTAATGAACAATACAGTAGTGGTCGTCAATAAATAAATAGAAAAGAAATTATACAGCGTATGCATGAGAGCAACACAGCAGAAATAAGATAACAGAATGTTTATCAATAATGAATGAATGCAAAAAAAAAGAGTACAGTGATGACAGACATTTTCTCAGATGACATAAGAATAAATACAGATTACATTTTCACAAAGTATATTCGCAGTTGTTTTGGAATAAATTCAGCAGTATCTTTATATTTATTTAGAAAAAATGGCAGATTGTGAGCCAAGGATTGCAGCTTGTAATCAGTTCGAAACTGTGGTAAGGACCAAGTGTCAGTACAACGAGTGTTAACTTTTGGTGTACGATATTCAAGGGAAGCAAGTTGTGTCAAGAAATTACTCATACCTGTGGAAGAAAAGTATGTTATTTGTAACAAACGAAATTCATATATACTATTTACACGGATCATACTGAAAGATGCTATTGTGGAATTAACACTTGATGTTGGTTCGGTGTTTGCGATAAGACGAACAATTTTCCTCTGCAAAACGAGAACCTTGTTAATATTTCTTTTAGTTGTTGTTGCCCATACCAGTGTACAGTAGTTAATATGAGAAAGAAATAGAGCGTAATATATTTGTAGTCTAGCGCTTGTGGGAAGAAATGTGCGGCAGCGTGAGATTACGCCAGTAACAGCAGACAGTTTTCTAGAGATATAAATAATTTGAGCGTCCCATTTAAGATGGGCAGAAAAATACACACCGAGAACCTTATGCTCGCTGACTATTTCTATATGCTGGTCTTGACGACCTGGAAAAGAGGAGCCGTAGAAACAAGCTGCTTATTTACATAATAAAAGAGAATGAAGAATCAGCAGCAGACCATAGGAACAAAATAACAAAAAACATTTTTGACGAGAAGTTAGGATTGGAAATAAACAACATAGAAAGTACTAAATCAACAAGGAATCGCCCTGTCATCATAAAATTTAGTGACTACCGAGAAAAGGCTTCAATAACGAAAGCATGTCCAAAGTTTAAAGGCACAGATTTTTCGTTTATTGAAGAGTTCTCAAAAAGAATTCGTGACGTTAGAAAAAAAAAAGTTATGGGAAAGTGCATCTCGGGTAAAAGAGCAATGACGCCAAGGTTAAGCTGGTTTTTGACAAGCTTAGCATTGACGGTAAAATGTTAGGATGGGATAACGCAAGAAACAATAGGTATAAAATCCCGATGAACCAAAAGTACACCAAAAAGAGACAGTCTGGTTTTCAAAATCCTTAACGTAAATTCACAGCGTCGTAAACAAAGCTGCAGAACTTGAAGGCATGCTGTTTTCACACGACGCGGACGTTGCATGCTTACTGAGACCTGGTTAAGCAATGAAAATATTTGGCAGTGAATTTGTTCCCAAAGATTTTAAGGTTTTTCGTGGCGACCGGGACCGAAGAGAAGAGATGGAGGAGTGGCAATTTTAATGAAATCATTATTGCAATTTTTCAGGATGCCTTACGCTCAAGGCATTGAAACTATATTTTGCAAAACATACATCAACAAGGATCGCTTTGTTTTTGGCTATTTACAGGCCTCGCAACTCTTCTGTTACGGACTTGGAAAACTTAAGAGCATATTTACAATGCCATGTAAGAGCGAGACGATAGACTAATACTGGCTGGTGATTTCAACTGGCCTAACAATGTCTGGCACTCCTTTTCATCATGCTCTGCCCATAACGCTGATACTCTAATGCTCGACATTGTGTTCACATTTGACCTGCTGCAAGCAGTAAACAGTGTACGAGAGTGCAAGGAGCCGCAAGATCTATTCTAGATCTATTTTTTGTAAGTGGTGCCATCCGCTACTTCATACCTGTGACGTCAAAAACGGAATGTCTGATCACAAAGCTGTGTTGCTGTGCTTGTCAAATGTGTACCCAGATCGACAAACTAGCGTGCAATTTTTTCCCAGTTTGGCGCGTGCGGAAGACGAATCTATTCCGGATTTGCTTGATTCATGTTTCGATAATTCTAGGAATAGCTCTGATAGTGTGAATGGCCTATGGCTTCTCTTTAAAATGATTATATCTGATTGCATTGCCGGTTTCGTCCCCAAATTTCAACTAAATCTGTGTACCGTAATCTATGGATTTCTCGGGAGGTGTTACGCATGCATCGAAGGCTTAAAAGGTTAAAAAAGAAATAAAGCAGAAATTCAGCATTAAAGCCAATTGTGGAAGCAATTACAGAGCAACTTAAGCAGAAAATAATTTGCCACAAAGAAAAGTATTACGGAACGCTCCTGCCTTCGTTCATTAGAACGTCTCCTGAGAAGTTCTGGCGCCAAATCATGCCCAAAGCTTCCACAAACGAATTCATAATAGACGGCAAATGCGTGCCTAATGAGGCCGTTGTTTGTTCCGCGTTCAACCAATTCTTTCAGTCAGTAGTCACAGAGGACAACGGTTGTGTGCCCAACTTTTCTACAGCACTCCCTGTCATATCTGATGTAATTTCAGAGACTGGTGTTTTTAACTTGCTTTTTAACCTTGATTTTTAAAAATCAGCAGGTCCCGATAACATACCAAACGATTTTTGAAGCGCTATGAGGAGTGGTGCGCAAATACCTGATATTCATCAGATCTTTACACGACGGTTCTTTGCCGGATGACTGGAGGACAGCCGCAATTAAACCTCTGCACAAAACTGAAAAAAAGCACACATCAAGCATTACCGACCTATATCTCTAATATCAATATCATGTAAAATTGTAGAACTTTTAATTCATAAAAATATAGTTTCTTGGAAGAGCAGAAAGCACTTACCGATTTTCAGCATGGTTTCAGGCGTGGGTTTTCTACAAGTGCACAGTTAGTTGAAACTGTGCATGACTTTGCTCAGTCGATTAATCAGGGAAAGCAATCAGACGAAATATTCATGGATTTCCGCAAAGCATTTGATAAGGTGTCTCATAACAAATTATTTCATAAATTAAGCTAATATATTAAAAACGACCGGATACTTACATGGATTACAGCTTACCTCTCAAACAGGTGTCAATTCGTCACTCTAAACAATACATCTTCTAGCGGTGTCCGGGTTATGTCTGGCGTCCCCCAGGGATCCGTTTTGGGAACACTCTTATTTCTATTGTTTATTAATGACATCGTGGCAGATCTTTCAGTCCGCGTTAAGCTGTACGCGGATGACTATTTTATATCAAGCGGTGTCTTCAGTTGATGACCAGGTACGTCTAAATAATGACCTAGAGAAGGGTTGTTCCATAGTGCAACAAATGGCAGATGTGCATTAATTTTGAACAACCGTTTCTACGAAAATTACACACAAGAAAATACCTCTTCATATTTGTGTCCGACACTAACAACATATCATTATTAGAGGTGACAGAGTATAAAAATTTGGTCCTATGGATTACTAACAGCCTTTCGTGGTCAAAACACGTAGACGCTGTCGTAGGAAATTCAATGCGGAAACTTTTTCTTGAGGCGCTCATTAAAGTCATCCCCACCTGGGGTTCATCTATTGGCATACAATTCCCTCATCCGTCCGTTACTAGAATATGCTGTAATCATCTGGGACCCTTTCACGGTAACAAACATTCAGAAATTAGAGCGAATACTGCATAAAGTGGTTAGATTTATTTTTAACTTATATTGCCGTGCATCTGTAAGTGAGGTCGTGAGGCGATGTGGGTTACCCCCAGTTGTTGAGCGCAATCGTGTTTGTCGATAAAAGTTTTTCTTCCAGCTCATAAAAGGTCATTATAAAGTTAATACTTCTAATTATTTTACTTACTCCTCAGGTTATAACACGAGACAAAGGTATGCACTAATAAATAACCCCTTTGAATGCACGAAATAACTGCATTAAATCTTTTTTTTCCGAGGACAATTACTGAATGGAATAAACTTAGTAGCAAGACTGTTAATCATAATTCTTTATTTTTGTTTGTAAAGTGCCTGCAAATGCTATGAATTTGGTTGTTTATATGCTTGTATTTTGTTAGCTTGTTCCCACCCTGCTATGATCTGTACTAAATCGCAGTATCTATAAATACATAAATAAAAATGGACCCTGCGATCAACGCTGTCATAGGCCTTAGCTACATCAAGTGTCACCAAGGCCTTAACTGCTCTCTTGCGCATTGAGAGTCGTATTCGACTCTCGAGATCCACATGCGCGGACCATAAGGAACAACCGCAACGAAAGTCAAGCTGTGCGGAGCTGAGACCGTTAATGTGATGAACATGCTCTGTGAGGTAACTGTGTACTATTCTTTCTATTAGCTTTACTAAAGTTGAGGATAAAGCAATCGGAAGAATATTGTCTAAATGAAATTCATTCTCTGCATTTTTCAAAAGCAAAATTAATTTCGCAATTTTCCAACTGTGATGAATCCAAGGCTTTTCCAATGACGCATTTGCAATATCCAGAAGGTGAGTTGGAAAGTCTTTCGCTAAAATCTTTAACATGCCCACAGTAACCCATCAGATCCCAGGGCAGCAATACCATTCACTTTACGCGGTTGGAGGCCAGAGAGTTGTTATTCTGCGCCATGAATCTATATAGAGCCTTCTTATTCTGGGGTTTAGAGAGATACGTGTTTAAATTTTGGCTATAATCCTCCTTTGCTTTTTAACAGTTCTTTTAAAAGATGCAGAGTAGAACTTATAATTTATCCAATTATCTGGGCTCTGATTACAGGAAAGGCTTTTGCAATCTGCTTTTTTACGAAGATAAGCTTTCTCACACTCCTCGGTCCACCAAGGAGACGGCTGGCTGGCAGGGGCAGTAGCGCACACAGAGAATACAGAGCTCTCAGCAGCATCTCGCAGAAAGGAAATTGCCCGCTGAGCTCATTCTGCTTGACCTGTGCTAACTATGAAGGGAAGCGAGGCAGATATCAATTTTTTATACGCAATGTGATTTACAAACTTCATGGTTGCACCACCTTTTCTGATAGGAGAGGATATAATAGCAAAGGTTATTGAAAAGTGGTCACTATATGTACCTGACTCTACTATTGACCATGCAGACACTCCAACCCCACAAGATGCTAATGGTAAATCTTTGACTGAACGAGAAACTCCTCGCATAAAGGTTACTACTCTAGAATTGCAGCAGCGCACAGCATTCATAGACATTCATGACCACAGAAGCTGGCCGCAGGAGTCAGAGCGACTACCCCAGACTGTGGTGCGAATTAAAATCACCTGCGATGACTGCGCTGTTTGCGCCGCTCAGTAACGTATCCAAATAGTCTGTCCTGTGAACACCTGAAAGTAGACGTTAGCAATAGTTACTTTGGCGCACTGTGGAAGGGAGATTTCAGCCGCCATCAACTCACAGTCATGGAGCATAACGTTCTGCGAGATTGATGCCCGGCGACGTATTTCTGTAGAGATCATAGTTATTAACCCACCACCCCTGCCATTAATGCGATCTACCCTGAAAACACGGAGTTTTTTCATTGAAAATGATTTAAGTGGAGAGAGCCACGTTTCTTGCAAAATCACAATATCTGGATTATGTTTTGAAGAAGTATTTCAAGACCCGTGAGAGAAGAAAGTATGGAACGACAATTCCATTGCAGAGCTTTTAGACCCGCCATTATTATTGACTGATGAAAGAGGCAGCAACAGCCTCCTTCAGCACATCAGTCTTGGAGATTACTTTGGGGGGTCCTTTCTTTGCTTTGATTTGCGGAACAGCTGACTTCGAGGGTCAGGAAAAGGCTCGACGTTCGTGGGAAGGATTGAGCATTTCAACATCAGTGTTACAGATATCTGCGTGAGAGACACTGCCAGGAGCGCTGTTCGCAGGCGGGACTTGGGATTTGTCAGGAAGCGACATGCAGTGACTCTTACTAACAGCATAATTTGGGAGAGATGCGGGCGTCGCCGCCGAAACAGATGATTCTCGTGCCATAATTTCGTGCTGCATTAAAGAGGCAACTGCAGAGAAATGCAGCGTTTCGCCAATCAAGGGGTGGAGAAAAGCCGGAAGCGATAATTAGCCCTGCCGATCCAGTTTGGTGAAAATAGTAAAGCGAATAGTCTGTAGCAGGTAGTAAGTTCTTCCCACATATGTTCGCACCTTTCAGAGAGGCGCCGGTCGTCCATCTTCAGGGGTCTCCGTCCACGTCGGGCTCTCTGAAGAAGGATTTGATCTTGACAGTCATCTGTAGCTGCTCATACTGTAGTCCCCACGTCTATACGCACAAGGCGATGATTTAGGCCTGGTTATCGCTGCGACTTTTCAGTCCTGTTAGAATGATCTGGTTAGCCTCTATAATCCGTTTGCTTTCACCAAAGCACTGTGAGTTTGTACTACAACTCCAGCATGACACGAAGTGAAAGTGCCTTTGCGGACCCTGATAGGACTTCCATCTTTGTGTTTGGCAGGCATGCCAGACGCGCTATTTTTTTCCGGAATGGAATTCTGTCAGCTCTCACGTTTTTACCATTCCGTACGGTTGCCATACGAGTTTTTTTTTTGCGTTTTCGAACCGCTTTTGATCGTGCTCTTTCGTTTGCTTTAATATTGTTTACACATGTTTTCTGGTATAGGCAAGACCAAAACCGCACCAAGGCAGTCATCGCCTTCGTGATGTCGACCAAGCTGCTGCACCTCGGGCGGCGTCCGGCCACGGTGCTGCTGCCCCTGCCAGTAGCCTCAGAAAGTTTGTCTCGAAGACGTCTGCACACAACTCCTCGTTGTGGCGTTCTTCGTCGTCGGGGATAAAACTCACCACAAGGGGCTCGCGTTAGCCGCTGCGATACGCTGCTGTGGTGTGCGAGGAGACACGCCAGGTTTCACAATAATACGGGAGAGGGAGAGCGCGTTGTATTTCCATGCAAAGCCTTGGAGACCCATAGACAATAACCTAGTGGTATGTCACGGTGACAATCGGCAGAATGCAAACTCAGGGGTCTCGTATACGGCGGCTTACCAGTAGGACAGGGCATGTAGTGACAAGAGATCTGGTCAACGACATTGAAGTAGGTAAAAAAAAGGACTGAGGTCCAATTGGAAAGCACTCAGGTAATGAAAAACAGCTTACCATTTCTCTCAACAAGATCGTACGCAATAGTTCTGCCTTGCCAGTAGTCGCCCAAGGTGCGGTATCATGGAGGTGAAGGAAAAAGCTTGAAATTGGGTTGGGAAAAGCTCAGCGAGCTACGGAAAGGAAAAGGATGGGGGCAATGTTAGGTGACAGAGAGAGTTCATGATGAAGATTACTGCGAAGGGCAGACATGAGACTGATAGGTAGATGCCGAGAAAGAAAGCCTTTAAACTGTTAGGTTAAACAATTTTCATAACTCTCGGTATTGCTTGACCGAGAGAGATAGGAGTAGGCTAAGGAACAATCCCCGGGAGTTATGCTCTACATCAAGAACAGGAGGCTAGCTGAGAGAATGTCAAGACAGGGCGAACGTAGCTGGATGTTAGAGATCCATGTGCATAGATTAGATGAAGTAGTTTGCGTTTCTAGAGTAGTCTCGGCTGGTACAGGACAGGTTTAAGTGAATATCAGTTGGACATCCATTGCCTTGTAGCGCACGTATATATAGTTTTGATTATGATTTTACGACGGCCGTAGTAGCACTCTGAGGTTTCCGTTTGTATACGAGCGGGAACAAAACTCTTTGCTTAATTTTGCTAGGTTCCTTAATACATTCATTATCTTTAAGGCCTCGTAATCCACTTCAGGAAAGATTAAGCATAACTGAAACATATCATTTCTTTCTTCGTGCATGATAAAAAAGCCACGCAGGTAAAATTGCACACAGTTATGGCGTATAGCGCTTGTTGGCAGCTCCAACCGTGTCTTCCTTTCTGTATACAGTGGCAGCAGGTACTCCGGTTCCTCTTCGCTGAGGTGTCTGTCCTGACCTGCTGAAAAGCTATAAAATTCCAAACTATTTCGCACAGACCTTTCTCCTGCTTCAGGAACCGCGGTTCTATCAGTGATCCTTTATTTTTACGAGTCAGCTAAAGTGCGAGCACAATATAAACAATTTTCCAACAATTCTCGTCCACCGGCTCTGCTTTGAGAACACGGCGCAGCCATTTCTCAGTGCATCTTGTGGGATCTGTTTTTGCTTAATAATGAAAAAGTTAATGCAAACAATTTTCAACTCTATGACCAAGGCTGTCATGCAGGATTCGCTTTGCCACACAGTGGCTGAGCCGGTTGCTATTTCGCTTCATAAGTAGTTGTGAAAAGTCACTATACGGCAGAAAGTTGCTCCATTGTAATGAACGAAAACTACAGTCCAAAAGAACTTAAAGCAAATGAAAAGTGTAGAGTTGCAAGAAGCTTACACTGTATTTAACTACGGCGCCGCCACTCACACAAACACTGTAGTTTGGCGATCGTTCCCTCAGTGAGGAACGCGTGTTCAAGCTGATCCTTCCCTCTCTCAGGGTTTTACGGATGATTGTTTCCTGGGTTTCCAAGACGTTCTTGATAGAGAGGCTTAGCGTCGAAACACAGGACAAATTGAAGAAAGACTACACGTGCGCTTAAAGGTCATAACGACAATGGGCATCTGGAAGGGAGAGTAGCCAGCCTCGCGAGTGCTCAAAAATTACTGCAGGGCCCAGCATCAAAGGTAAACCAAACTTATACACCACGGTCAAAAGCACTCGAATGCATGGACGTCTTTTGGTTATTTCTTGATGGTAGGTCGTGCGCCTTTTCATGGCGCAATAGTGTATACGAACCAGGATGAAAATCGGTGATATACGCCGTGCAACCAATAAGAAAGCTCTTTTGTGTCAGGAAATTTTTTTTACCGAGCTATTTTTTTACACAAAACAGAGTGAAGTGAACGGTGCTGCCAGTGAAGCGTCAATTCCATAAAAAAGGCTGTAACTCCATACTATCTAGAAGAAAATTTACACAACGAAGCTTCTTTACGCTTATAGCTACAAAACTGTATCCCTGTTATAGAATATGCATTCAGTAAAGTGTTGGCAAAACAGTGCTGCATTGACGGTATGCGTATGAAGAAATAAAAGGATATTAAATGGCTTAGTCGTCCTCCTAACCGTCGCAGCATCAGTCGTGACGATGCGCGAATTGCGTGTAACTTCTACACGCCATTTCGCACTTTCTGATAAAATACTGGAGGGCGTGCATGCACGCCTGCGGTCGCCCCCCTTATTTACTGCGCCCCTTCCTTTTGTGATAGTTTTGTGGTGCTATATTCCTTTACCAATTAGCACCGCATTTCACCCTGCTCGCATGTTCTCCCTACAGACATTGGTTGTTGCGAACAACTTTTGGAGCTATTTGCGGTTGGGAATATGTTGTGTTAATTCGGACAGTGCAAACCGAGAGGTACGAAGGTTACCTGGGAGTTAAAGGCAACATACCACTTTTTATTATTCTGGCGGGAAGCTCCACACCTCGCCGTGCGGCTAGACTTGAATACAGCCGGCCGAAGAGGTTTCTCGCTGTTTCTAGTCGCGTTTTTTTTTCTTCAAATAATGCCTAATTGTGACGTACCTACCACATAATGCCCGGACTAATCCGACAGTCACCTCTTGCAGTTTTCCTCTTGATCTCTGTGGTACTAATACGTAAGCCATTTGTGTAAAAAGCGGCACAGGAATCATGTAAAACAGCCACTTCTTGCTCATTGGCGCGGTCACTTCACGGCGAATGTCTCATGCACTGCGCAAACGCGTTTTTTATGTCGAAATCAGCGCCTGCTGAATAAATCAGTCGTAGGCTACATACAAACCGATATTGATCTTTATCGATAAATACACGCGCTAATAAACAAAGCGCCTGGATTAACTGAAAACAGAGCTTTTATTTGCTAGAAATGTTAAAAAAATGAACGCGGTGGGGCCAAATCCACCTTGTCGCAAGCAATGCGTAGTGTCTTAAGCTAATCATTTGAGTGCTGTTCCCTGAGAATAGGCAACATGACTTTTCACTCCCAGCTGGTGATTATGGAGTAATTGCAGGTGATGACGTCACGTGTTTGAATCTAACGGCGGGGAAATATCAATAGAGGCGTCTTCTCCTTCTGTATGAAGATAAAAATGGCCAGAGAAGTCACAAAATCAGTTTTTACTATGAGAACAGATCTAAGTTGGGTACAGGCGTCCTCAGTGTCCCTTTAAAGTATCAAATGCTCATGCAAGCATCTTTACATATGCTGAGAATGGACAACGACGGGGCCATAGAAATTGTAATATATAAAAGGCGCGAATCATTAGCAGCCTGGCCTCCTCTCTTTTATTAATCTACTCGTTTTTCTACATGCTTAAGACGGCTGCAAGCATAAGTAACATTTTACCAACACTGTTCTCACTTCGGTTATTGATCAATTCGCTCTCGCCCCACAATAAGCTTGCCGTCCTGGTTAGCTCAGTTGGCAGGTGAAGCGCTGGTCTTGGATTAAAACCCCGGACCAGGAAAAAAAATTTATTGAACTCCAAAGTTTCTGAGAAAGCTCTATAGCTTTCCTTGGTAGCCGCATGACTGCGCTTGGGTGGATGTCAATGAGTAATTACTCGCTTATTACATATCTCCTTCACATCGGGGGATAACCCTAAACATTTGATCAAGTAATGACAACATACAAAGGAGCGGACGTGGTCGCACAGCGGCATATACTTCTGTTACATGTAGGCACGAAATGCAGTGTCAAACACTCTGACTGGCCAAAGCTGTTCCGCGTTATGGGGGAGTGCAACTGAAGAAGCAGCCGGAATTTCTTAGGGTGCCCCATTCTTACTAGAACCACTTCTCAGTGCCTAGATTTATTAAAATCGCACGGGCCGCAGACATCACTTGCGACCAATTTTCGGCTTGAACACAATTTCTTAGCAACCACTGTCTGTGTCTCTATCTGATTTGCCACTCTTTTTTTATCGCATACGCAGAGAGCTGGACTTCAGTGCCCTTGAGCGTCACGGAGCCACAGAGAGAGCTGGCCGACGTTTCGATTTTTTTGAATACTTTGTCGATATAAGTGTATTGGATATATTTTAAATGGATTGTAATTAAATAAATCAAAAGAATGTCTCAGTCGTCTCAATTCTTTTTAACAACCTGCTAGCGCTCTGTGGGCGCTTGTCCACCGTTGTTCTCTGGGGACTGTTCACAGCAAGAAGCGGATAAAACTGGAGTTGTAATGCACTAAACTAGTCCCGGATTCTACAAGAAATATTGAGTCCATGCCACGAATGGGGGACAAAGCATTTAGAGAAAGGAAGTTACGGTAATGAAGTTACGTCACTCACACAGAATCTCTGCAGTGTCCCGCTTCTAGGCCGAACAACTACAGGCGGAGCGCTCTCGACTCCTCCCACTTCCCCCAAACCGTCCGCCGAGGGTTGCCACATAGCGAAAGGTGGTATCGCTAAGTAAGGTACAGCAGCAATTTTCGCTTAGGACGTGCTACTCAGATGGGCTGACCATGTATCCTGAGAGCAGTTGTTATTCTTCTAACGGTTGAGTTTTAACAGTTTTGCTAATTTCGAGGACAATTGCGTCTGAGAATAATGCTGCGCGTATTGATAGGACTCTTCTAAAATACCGCACCGCCAAACATGCTACATGCTACTTGGGGCTAATGACCAGCTACCTAAGTTGGTAGGTTGCTGTATGCCGCGTTAAAGCAGGCTCCTCACGACGGACGAAATGTCAGTTTCTGGGAACAGGCATCACTTCACGTGACCATCCCCGCCTCGTCCGCGGACACCTTCTCCCTCTTCAATTCTGGAGGCGGTCTCCTGCATTTCTGGAACGAAAATACTCTAGTCTAGATTGAACGTTGTTTTTCTTTCATGTTTTTTGTTTAGTATAGCGGCTTTGTGCTTTCCATTCTGCTGACACAGTTGTGGCGTGTGATGCTTGTCTCGATCTTCGGGTGATCGTAGGGAGCTGTGGCGAGGAGGGCTACGAGGACCATAGTTTCGAATATTTTCAGCGGTCCACACACCTTAAACAAATTGGTTAAACTTATAGATGCCAGTGGCTAAGACTGTGTTTGGCGGTGATGTGGAAGAACTTGGGGACGTGCTGACTTTAGCACGAAGAGAACTAGGTGTCTGCAGTTTCGCTGGAGAACTATATTATGCTTTGTTTCGACTACGAACGACCTTGGATGCTGAGCACTGCTCAAACCTATGTCAGACATAATCTTCCCGAATCCAGACCTGTTCGCCAGCTTGTAGTAAGGGTAAATCTCTGGCTCAATGCCCTCTGTCAAAGTCCTCAGCGGTGTTTTCCTTGTAAGCGTCATCTCTGACCGCAAGCTCCTCCCTTTCCAGCCAGTGCGGCCGTAGCTGCATTTCCATTTTGGAGATTCGCATTTTAAATCGTCTTCCCATTCGAAGTTTAGAAGGAGCTAAAGCTGCTCACACCTTGTGTATTTCTATAGCTGAGAAAAGCGGGCGAGGATCTTATACCTTGAGGAGGACGTCTTTCACAGTAAGAATTATCCGTGCCGCCTCCTCCTTAGACATGAGTAAGGAGGGCTGCTAGTGATGTGTTTGAAGTTGTAGAAGGCAGCAAAGGCGGCGAACTATAGTGTATAGAAATGTGAACCACTGCCTGACCGCACCTCTAGCGGTATACCGTGACGGGAGAACAGCCTTTTAAGCCAAACAGTGAAAATCTGAGCTGTCATATTTTTCAGTGTTAACCTGCGGAACCGTGAGCTGTAAACAACCACCATTAAGAAGGTTTGTCAATCACATGAAATAGGTCAAGCCAAGAAGTTCCCAGAGGCAACCAGGGAGCCCTGAGTACATCTTGAGTACCGTATACCGCAAGACCTCACGCGTCCTGATACTGGGAGTCTATGGCTAGCTGCCAAAATTGTTCGGCAGCGCCAGGCTGCGGTCAGACAGAATCCACGCGATGCACAAACCCGTAACTCTGCGTCACCGTTCCCTCCACTCCCACAGAAAATGCCTTTTCCCTCATGGGTTCTGGCAGCTCTTTTCTGAGATTCACGATCTACCAGTCTCGCGTATGGCAGAAGTGATATTTTCGTTTTTCGGTTAATGCACATGTTCAGAGCGATTGAAACCGTCGCCGTGCTCTTCACACCGGCAGTAAGTCAGAACCAGCGTGATGCTAATCCTTGGCGAACAGCTCTAGTGCGCAAAGTAAGTTTTATTTTTATGTCCTGTGTTGACAGTCCACTTCAAGATACTTGTAAGTTTTTGTTTGGTTTGGTTTATGGAGTTTAACGTCCCAAAGCGACTTTGTAATTTTTTCTCGAACACGCGTGCCAAGTGTGGCACGCATTGCACGCAGAGGATAGCAGCTGATGGTTCTCTGAGCTTTCTGCTGGGAAACGGGCGGGAATGTAAATGCTCAGTCATTTTTCTTACCTTTATGTCGCTAATTTTCACTGAAGCTTCGTGGTGCAATTTATAAACCACGAGGCATAGTTGAAAGGAATCATTATTGCTATGAGCATGACCATAAATATATGTCATGCAAAAAAGAACACAGGACATAATTCTAACATAAAGGACTTTTTGGCAGTACTAAGCATGTCTCCTGTTCCGCAGAGTGGCAGCAGATGTTCCACCTCTCAACCACTGAAGGATCAGTCTGGCCTACTCACATGAGAGGCGTTAGGAGCATGAGACCAAATTTTTAAAAACCAAACTATTTCGCAAAAATCTTTATTCTGCATGAGGAACAGAGGTTAGCCAAAATACGCGCACAAGGAAAATAATTTGCCAGAATCATCGCCCAGCGGCGTTGCCTCAAAAACTCAGCCCTGCCACTTTAAATTTGAACACCTCTTGTGGGATCTCTATTCGCTCAGTTTTCGAACGGCCAACACGCACACTGCGTTCTGGCATGGTTACGGCTGTCATGCTGCATTCACACTGCCACTCACCGGCGGAGCAAGTTGCTGATCTTACTTTATTGGTTACTTGTCAAGAACTGGAAATGCCGAATGATGCTGCATAATAGTGAAACAAAACTACAGTCTATAAGGAAAGTTGCAAAGACCTTACATATCGCACTTATCTACTAGAGCCCCAATCGCAAGCAGTGAGCTAGGACGATCGTACCCTCAGAGAGGGTGGTACGCAATGTGTCAATTCCCCGACCCAGTCCTGCACTCGCTCTGCGTTTTCTAGCTGAATTCCCCCTGGCTTTTCATGCGCGCCTATCGCGTTACACAAGTTCTGACTCCACAGACTCATTTCTCAACCAGCTGTTAGTAGAGGGTTGAAGTTCAGATTTTCATGCCTGGTTTTTCTCTTTTTTTTGTCGGTGTTTCATGTATACGGGGTTTTGCAGTTCTACGGCTGACAACTAAAGAGCAGATATTTTCCTTAAAGTAGCGCAAAGCGTATTTTTGTGACGCAATCCTTTGGGTGAAAAGAGCTGAAAATCCTTGGTTCCCTTAGAGCGACCAAAGAGAAAAATATCGCCTCCCGATTGAACATTTTCTCCCGTCTATTTTTTGTATGGAGGAGATTAAAGCCAACGCTGCTGTTCATGAAGCAGAATTTTTCTAAAAAGTTATTAGGCCACGCTAATTGGCACCAAAGTTACTTTACGAATCTTCATCTTGTGTAGAGATGCAAGACATTATCCCTAATATTATTTAATATTCATTCAGTCACGTCATGGTGCTACAGTGCTGTTGGAAGAATATGGGTATGAAAAAATAAAAATATTTAGCCAGGTGTTTCCGCTACAAAGGCTTTCTGCTAACCATCACAGTATCCAACGTAAATATTTACGCTATGTTTAAATTATTGTGCAGCTTTCTGTCTTCCGGATAAAAACACGGAGAGACGGACACAGACGTCTCCGGTCATCGTTTCGGCTTACTGTGGCCATTTTTTGGGGCGGCATTTTTTTCATCGTATATTTCTATCCGCAAGAGTATCGCATTTCCGCCAGCCCGTGGAGTCACCCTGCAGGCACTGGCAGTCGTCAGCATCTTCGGGAACCTTGAGCGTTCAGATTTATGCTGCGTTCATTCACGCATTCGTAGAGATTTACGCGTAAGGGGGAGGGGGTGAATGAACTCGATACTGAAGTGAAAGATGCAAGAGAAATCGTTCAAGGGTCACCTGGAACACACAAGCAAGTGTTTGTTGCAATCCTCGCGGAAAGCTTGACAGTAGGCTTCGCCACGCGGATTGACTTGAAAGCAACTGTCTGAAGCAGTTTCTCTCTGTTTTCAGTCGCGCTTTGTGGAGAGCATGCTGTAATTTGCGGTGGCTACCACACCATACACGGAAAAACATTGCCGGCTACTGTACCAGGTTCCATCAGGACCTCTGAGGTACTGATACGTACAAAACTCAAAACTGGTGTAAAAAGCGACAAAAGAGTCTTGCAGAGCCCGTTACCTCTGGCTCATTCGGTGCGTTTAACAAGGAGCGTATATCTCATGTCCCGCGCAATGTTGTACTTCTATTTTCGTAATCAGCGAACGGTGAACATGTCCCGCGCAATGTTGTACTTCTATTTTCGTAATCAGCGAACGGTGAACACTTCAACCGTGGGGGGGGGACACGCGAGTACCCTTAAAAGTATACTAATGTCAAAGTGATTTTGCCATTACTCAATAAACTAGCGTACATTTTCGAAAAAAAGCTCCATTGTTGGAAGAAGGAGGTTTATCAGGTAGAAAAGTTATAGCAATGAAGCACTGCTGACGCTCTACCCGGACGTTTTCGGAAGTAAAGTGCGATACATCAAGACATTTATACGTTGCAGACCAATGAGGAGCGGTAACACCAATAATCATGTGCAGACGGTGATCATGAAGTCCAGTGTGGTTCCGGCATGTTGAGTCTGAGTAGAGTGTGGAGAAAATTTTCAGATACAATTTTTATTCAGTAAATGCGTCTTTTTTGCTGCCGGACAGAGTTCGCCAGAAAGAGCTAGAAAATTGGCTGTTACTGAGAAGAAAATTTAGATGAAGTTGTCCTGAGTGCTCCTTAATGAACGACGAGTCCATGAAATCTGGTTTACATATGCTCAATCCACTGCAAGGGTCCGCTGAAAATAGAAGGTATAAAAGCCGCGAAACATTTAATAGCGTCGCCATTTCTTTTTGAAGGGATGATTTGTTTTTCTAAAAGTCCAACACTGCATCAAGCACAAATAATGATACCAGCGAATGCTTCGTTCCGTGTGGACAAAAGTTCTTGCGCTGTCGCTTTCCGGTAGAGAGTGAAAGAGCCACTGGCATTTTTGAAGGTGCCTCAGTCTGAGCGAAACTACACCACGTCGTCTCGCTTTGTACTACACCGCGTAGACCTCTGAGGTCTCTGGGAAAATATTTTCCGCGCTGGACACGATTTCCTGGTGACTGCAGTCTGGAAGCCCTTTTTGCATTCAAGGCCCTCAGTCACGCTTTCCTTGCCTGCGCAGACTGCTGAGTTTGAAGTTTGTGGACCTGCCAGGAAAGTTCCACGTGTCCTCAGCCGCCACGGAGAGAGCTAGGCTGAGTTTTCAGTGTTAAATTTTGCGTTTTTTTTATTTAGTGAAATGAAAGCGTTTGTAGGAAACTGTATTTTATTAAATGAAAAAAAAACGCATCAGCCGTCTGTTCATTCTTTTCACAGTCTCGAAGCACTCTGTAAGCACTTCATCCGCCGTTGTCATCAAAGAAATTTTTCCCCTACAACAACTGGGCAAAACTTGCGTTCCAAGCATTCTGTGTACTGCATGTTGACTCCGCCGACATTTATTTGCACGTGGTTAGCTCTCAACACGAGTGTCGGCAAACACAAGATGCACTCAAGGAAGCTGAGAAAGTTATTTCTGGTTAAGACAAGTTAAGGAAAAGAATAGTGTCAGCTGACGGGGCTCTTGAAGACTCGAGCGGAGCTACCACCATCAGAGCCCTCCAAGAATATTACATACGCCTTTTCAGCAGTGCAGTTCATGAATTTTAGTGCCCAGGATAAGAGAGAGTGATTTTTTTTATCTCACTTTAAAGCACGTGAGGCACAGGTAACATGGAAGCGTCGCTTTTCGACGTTCCCAGACTAGCACAGTAAGAACGAGGTCCCTTAAACTGCCGTCACCGCTAGGTATTTACTGTGGTGGTGAGGTGTGCGCCAGTATCTGGTGATGTGCCGCGCAAAGGAATACGGGGAATTATTGATGTGCTTGTACATATTCGCACTTCTGCATCTACTATCCCTCATTATACATATTTCCGCTACCTCACTGTTGAGTAGCAGTCAAGGTAGTCGCATTTAAGGCGCCCCTGAGTATATTGCACTGCAAAGCTATCTCTGTCCCTGCCTCTCTCACGCTGATTCAAACATCTCCCTATCTTTCTACTACTTTCACGCCATAAACTTCGTCCAAGCTCATCTGGATACATACGCCGGAGATCTAAAAGCAACGAACGCTAAGTGAGGAGCGGCTGCGGGCTTCGCGGCAAACTATACCGTGCTTTTTCTCTGCTTTCTTCTTTTTCCTTTCGGAGCTGCCATGAAAAACAGCGCTGTTTTTGTCTCTGAAGCTATGACAGTTACCCATGGTGGAGGATTGGCCAGTTTGAAGCACATCCATGCAGAAGAATAATATTTCCAAGTTTTCTTCGTCGCTCGTCTATTTCTTCATCTTCCTTTCGGAAACCCACGTCGATTACATTCTAACATCTCCATCTTTTGAGTGTCTCGAGAGAAATTTTACGACAAAGGCCTGCTCAAGTTCCGCGATGTTAGACGTCAAATGGCTACCTGCATTCAAATAAAATGCGGGCCCTGTGACTTTCGAAATATGGGTGTCATAACCGTCGTTTTCTTGCGCGCGCGTAAAATAACGGGATGAAGGACAAAGAAAACCCTCCCGAAGGTCTTCGTTCCTCTCGAGTCTACCGCTCGAGCCGCGCGAGACATAGAACGCACGCCATGTTTTTTAGAACCGTTGTTTCGTGAGGGAACACAGAGCTATGTGCGACTACCCAAGCAGTCCTGACCGGCCCACTGCTCAGCTGCATACAACTGGTTCCGGTCTCCACCTCGCGATAGAGGGTGACCATGGACAAGGAGCTGACTGCTGCCGTGAGAGGAGCCGGGACATCGCAACGTGCGTCACGCGGTCAGCTGGGAAGCTACCGGTCGCCGAGGTCGCCAAGCGCTATGTGGCCTCCGACTGACGCCTCACACTGACCATCGGAGAACAAGGCGCTGATTACTACCACCACAACAATGACTACCACAAGGGGCGCTTAGGCTCCGAGAAGCGAATGTGCGGGAATGCATCGTACCGGGCGCAGCTGTCAGCCGTGCCCCCAGCGACACGCACGGTGAGCTTGCTTCTTAGCCTTCTTGGTTTGCTTTCATGCACTGTTCGAATTATTCTGTCAAGTGCTTCTCCGAACTTTTTTATTCAAGGGTCAGTGCGCGTGTTCGAAAGGGCTGAACCTTCCCAACACGAGCGTATGCAGGTGCCACCAGTTGTAGTTAGATAGTATGCCAGACGGTAGTCCCTTTCGAACAGCACTTGCAGGCAATGTAATTTTGTTTTCACGTCCATCGCTTCGAACCAACTCCTCGCTAGCCATAAGCCTCTGAAGGACAAAGTGATATGGGTGTAGCATGTCTTGCATGAGGAGGAAAAGCTAGCATCTTGCAGGCTGCTGAGGACAGCGCCCTCTGTGCATTTGAAAGAAGAGGAGGGACTTGACCGGTAAAATATGCACACGAAAAAAAACAGACCCGACGGTTACTGCTGTAATAAATAGAATTTGAGCTACACCTGGAGGGGAACAGTGGGATGCAGGTGTTGTTAGCAGCAAAGGGTAGCAGCGCCTATTGCTGACAGTGCTGGAGAAGTTACGAGCGTTCACCTGTCACGGGGTGTGCAGGTATGCGTGTGGAATTTCGTGGGGCGTACAGTAGGGGAGCCAAGCACTGATGCCCTTATAAGGTTCGGTGGAACGTATACAATAAAGCAAGGGGGAAAGGAGATGAAGAAAGAGAGGTAGAGCGCGACTGTCACCCACTGTGCAATCAGTTATCAGCATTCTAGCGAATCAGCATCTCCTTACAGTGGAGCATACCTCACGTCATGTCATTTTTGTTAGGAACAATGCCAGCGACGCGGCACGCATCGAACTGGAGCCCTAACATCTGGCGCTTTAAAAAAACGTATTTCCAACTGTCGTGTTTGAAATGGTCACGTTATAACCTTGAAGGCATGGATAATGGTGACATATGGCGTCGAATTTCGCAACTGAACGTCATTCCTCGCCACCTGGCTGCCAGTGCAAGGATTCATATAATCAGTTCCGGCATGGCAACGCGCGTTAGTTTTCATAGCTCCGCGATGCCATTGGTGATGGCGTCGCACGAAGAGCAAAAAGAAACGAACGTCGCGTCAGTTACGCGGCATTTCATTTTGCGTGTCTTCTCACTGAAAAATGGTTACAGTGCTATAGCCGTTTCTTCAAACCATTTCGCTAACACGACTGCATCCTTCCAGGTGGTAATCAATTTATTTTGTAATCAGTCATTCATATTCGCATGATCGAACAGTGATCGTGGTCTCGTTTTGTAGGCCCGCCGACACTGAAAACTGAACTGGTAACGGAGCATTCTGTATCATCTGCTGTTTTTACATTGCTATAATGAATGTGTGCCTTCGACGAGTACGCGAGAGGCAAACACACAACTGCGCTCGTCCTGCGACAGTGCATCTCTAAACACTGTTGTATCTCAATGTGAAGGTGGATGCAGAACAGGGGCTATGTAATTCAGGACAATTATATATTTGTCTTCATTTCTTGTAATTGTTATCGCAAAAACTCTGAATGTGCAGTTGTCGTTACAGCATGTGGTATGACAACTGAGGCCAAGTAGAGATGTCTTAAATTCGTAATTATACATCGGCACATGCTTGCCCTTATAAACTTCACCATACTGGTGAACAGTTTTCATGAATCACAAATTCAGTGCTCACGCACGATTCTAGCTTCCCTTACGCTGAGCCAGTATTAAAGCGCAAGTGTTTGGTTATTTACGCTTACGAACCCAAAATAATAGCGCCTCTTCGTTTACCTCAACATTATTGCACATATCTTATCGGCTGCAGCCAATGACACAGTCCTCGAACTCGTTTCCAGTGGAGCAAGACATCGACTTGGGCCTCCCGCATCGCCGCCTGTGCGGTGCAGACTCCGCAGGCAAAGGCCCAGGCTGCCATGGGCCGCCATGACATCCCGGATGCTGTAGCTAGGAGGGCCTCCGCCCCTGCCAGCCGCTGCCGCAAATGGCACGCCTGTGCACTCCGTCTTGCCTCGTAGGTGTTCAGCTGACAACGAAACCGCAAATGCCATTCATGACGTTACATCGTGCACTATTTCATGGCAAAAAGTATTGTGCGAGTCATGGTGAACATTGTTGGTATCCGCAGTGCAACAAATTAAAAACCTAATGTGTGCCAGTTAAATATTTTGGTTGGCTAATTTCTCAGGTCGAGCTAGCTAAATCGCGCGGCCATTGGTGTTCGCGTAGCACCACCAGTACTAAAATGCGTTATTAGGTGCTAGAAACAAGACAAATTTACTTTGCGACGCTTCAATGCATTTATAGCCGCAATACTTGGTCCCTGCTGATATATAATAAGTAGTCACTTTAGGCGCAGCAGTGCTGTTTTGGGGGCATAAATATAAAGCAGTGAACATATATTGAAAGGTTTGGTGTCTACAAAATCCGTCCTGCTAACCATGGCAGTATCCGAGATAGCGATGCGCGTTATATGTTGCGGCTTATTAGGAGTTCACTTTTACCACTAAAACATATTGAGAGGCGGAGACAGCCGCTTGCGGTCGTCCTTGTTATTTACTGCGCGCCGTTTCTGTGCTGGTTTTCTTATGCTACTCCGTTCGTAAAAGGTATCACATTTCACCCTGTGTGTGCAGTTTCTCTACAGACATTACCTGTCGATAGCAGCCTAGAGTTGGGGCTTATGTGGAGTTCATTCGCACTGGCGTCCATAGAACATGGACAAGAAGTCATATGAAATCGATCACAAAGTGAATGGGGAAAAGGAAAAAGTTCAAGTGCCACCTCGAACTCAAAAACTATGCAGTTTTATTTCGAGCCTTTCGGCAAACCTGAGAGTGGGTGTCGCTTCGCGGCTCGAGTGGAAGGCGGAGGAACAAACAGGCTTTTCGCTGTTTCGACTCGCGCTTTGTCCAGAGCATCCTCCAATATTCGATGGTTGCCACATCATACGCAGAATAATCGTGTCGTGCATTGTGACAAGTTCCTCATGACCTCATGACAATTGTTTAAACCGCTGTTGTCAACAAAAAAAAATTAGCCACAGATTTACATAATGTAAGCGAGAGACTTAGGTGCTTTAGCACATTCCCTTTGCTTTGTGTGCCTTCGGTGGCCAACATTCTCGGAAAAAATTTTTTAGAAGTTACTGCTATGCAAATATTGAAGGTATTCAAAAATGCTTTTTTTTTTTCAGAATTGTCGGCTATGCGTTAATCTTGGTGACTGCGCTGCCGGGTTTAAAGCGGGCTTTAAATTTAGGGCGATCACTTGTATTCATGCGGAGGAAATGCGAAAGCACGTGCTCTTTCGGCTCCGCTAAAGAAGTAAAGACGAGCACATCAAAAACTTTCGTTATATCCCGTTTCTCGTTATATGTGAGTCTTTTGTCTCTCCCTGCTCTCGCCTACAGGACTAAAGCGGAGATTTTGCTCTCTTTATTTTGGCATCAGGGACCTGTGCCAAGTAGCTCTTCCGTCAATGAAACCCCAGACAAGACGGCGTTTTCCTCAGCGAATTACTTAATCGCAATGCGAATCTGGTGCGCAAGGATTTCATTCTTCACTTCGGATTCGGTTTTTGCATTCAATGGGCAGGACTGTAGGCACACGAAGACGATGACTTGCAAAGCAAAGCGAGAAAGGATTCCAGTATAGCACGCGGCATTTTCGGTTGCAGGTACAGTCAACAAGTAGCGCGCCCGAGTCACATCGCGGTGATGGCGTAGTGATGTAATGAAGTGGCCAAGGAAGCGGTCCGTGCAGCCTCGTGTTCGAAACCCACTGACTAGTGTTAAGCGTTTGATTAGCGTTTATTTCTTCTCCGAGGTTCTTTCCCCCGACAAGACGGTGTTTCCGCTAGCGAGGAACTTAGTGTTACCGCACTCTAAGCGACACAGCAGTGATTTGGAACTGCCATCCCTGGCTCATTAGCGCAGTCATTCTAGCGGCGGCAACCTCATGCTTTGTGACGAGGCTCATATCTCTCTAAATGTGGCCCGCTCAATACGGCAGTCGAGGGATGTGGGCGAAAAGTGGTGAAGAGACATACCAGACTAAGTAATCTTTATCTGTATGGATGAATTAACCTGTTGGTATGAAAAGAGGCTTCATTTACTCTAAATGGGAAGCTTTATTACCTAGAAAAGTGCAAAAAATCAAACACTGCTATCTTTGTCCTCTCCAGCATTCGCGAGCAAAGTGGGACGCGCGAATCCGTTAATTTTTTCCGCATCTCTGAGGCTGGGAAGCATTGCTGTTCACTACAAAACATTGATCACGGAGTTTGTTCTTGACGGTACAAGTTTGAATCGGGTGGCGAGAAATTTTCAGATACAATTTTCTCTGCAATAAGTGTGTGTTTTGCTGCTGGCCTAATGTCGACACAGCGATAAATTGGTTTTTACTAAGAGCAAAAGTTGGATCGAGTTGTTCTCAATGTCCATCCTAAGTACGAAATCCCCACGCTAGACCCTTTGCTTACGTAGACTGTACACAGCGTCGTGGCCACCAGAACAGATTTTATAAATGGCGCGGCTCATTTATGTTCGTCGCTTATCACGCCCGTTATTTTACTGTCACATGGAGTACTGAAGAAAGTAACGGCAAGAAGCAATCGAGGGAATGTCCTCGAATGCTGAAGAATACTTTCATTCCACAGCGGCACAAATGGTGTATCCAAGACTCAGTGGCGAAAGCCCTTGCGTTGTGGCATCAGGGGGGAGTGTAACTGAAGGAGCGGCTGCCATTTCTGAGGTTGCATCACACTGACTGGAACTGTACCCCTGTGTCTCGCTTTGTAAAACAACCACACGAGCCTCGGAGATCGCAGGCGTAAATGGTTTGAGTACGGACTCTTAGTGTTGGTGTCCCCTCGGTTGATTCACCGCCCTTACTCCTTTTTCTGCATTTTGCAGACTGCTGGCCCGGAAGTTTGTGGACATCCAGAGCATGTTTGATGTGTCCTCATGAGCCCCGGAGATAAGTTTCGGCAGTTTAGACTTGATATTTTGATGTTTTTTTTGCTATTTCTCTATTGTATACTATTATCAGGAATTTTGAAAGTTAATAAATCAACAGAACGCATATGCGGTTTCTTTATTACTTTCGCAGCCAAGCAGCGCTCTATGAGCATTGCGCTGTGGTTTTCTAAGGGGTTATTGACTCACAAAAAAGCGCCTAAAGCTGGCTGTAGAAATGCTTAGAGAGGTTACATGGAAGACTTAGTCCATAGCATACATGGTGGACAAGTATTCAGTGAAACGAAGCTCTGTTAATGGTGGCGTAGAGTCATCACAGATAGATTCTCCGAAGTATCCACCACCAGGCCATAATAATTACGGTTCAAAGCTCTCGACATCGCCCACTTCAGACCAAAATGTCTGTCAAGGGGAGGACCACGGAGATTTTGCGGCAGTTTTCGCTTAGCAGGCATTACGCCAGCGGCCACGCCATTAATCCTGTAAGTAGTTTGTTGTTCTTGCGCTACTGAGTGTATATGAGTCTTTTTGCTTATTTTGGGACGGAAAAACCTTTGTGTGTTGGTTGCGCGTAATTATAGGACAGTGCTAGAATACAGTACCGCAGAACACTGATTCCGTTCATCAACAGCATGCTTGGTAACCTCCCTGACTGGTTGCTCGAACTACACTGGATCACGTAAATTATGTTTGGAAGATCTATCTGAAACAAGCCGATCTCAGTTTTTAGTAAAACCAGCCAACGCGCATGAATTCACCGGAAAACCTCTGCCCTACAACAATCCCTACCTGTATGGAAAAGGTTATGGAGAGAATGATGCTCATAGCTCTCAATCGTCTTGAGTGACAACTGTGCCAATTCCGCAATGCACCTCCTCTCAAAGGGTTCAGGAAGAATTTTTCCTCTGAAATTGTTGCTGCGCGATTATAAAGAGACTTATACACAGTCCCCAACGCTGTGCAACTGCGCTCTGTTGTGTGCATGGACGTCGAGGGTCTCAAACGACAATATGTCGGAGAGCGCAATACTAGCCAGCTTTCGGAAAATGTACGCAGTCCATCGTCTACAGCATCCCTTTGAAATGTGGAAAGAGTTATGTAGGGCAAAGCGGTAGATGTTTGCATGACCGCGTCCGAGAACACTGCAATAATGTGTCTGAACGGCGAGGAGGGTTCCTGGACGCTCACTGCAGAAAATGTAAGAACGGTAATGATGACAGCGATTCTGATGTAGATTTTGTGTGTCGGCCTGTGTACAAAGATTGTTCTGTGATTGCCAAACATCGTTGCCAACTAACTCGAGAGATAGTAAATGCTGAATTGATAGACCGGTTGGGTGAGTCCTGCGTGGCCAAGTCATCTATTGCTCTAACTAACAAAGAGCTGTTATATTTGAGACAACATTTGACTCCTACAGCGCTAGCGTGATGATTGCCTGGTTCTGCTATAAATACTTGTCCGAATTTCGAAATAAACCTGTTGCAAGTCAGCGCTCCTGTGTTCCATGTCATTCATTCTTGTGTCCTTGTCTGTATTTGCGCTGTACATTTCTATTATAGAATTAAAGATCTTGATAATGAGGTATTAACGATCAATGCTTTAAAAACGGAACTGCAGGACGTGAAGTCGACTATAATTAAACTGGAAGGCACCGTTTCATACCTGTTATATAAAACAGACGACCTGGAAAAGAGGAGCCGTAGAAACAAGCTGCTTATTTGCAGAATAAAAGAGAATGAAGAGTCAGAAGCAGACCTTAGGAACAAAATAACAAAAAACATTTTTGACGAGAAGTTAGGATTGGAAATAAGCAACATAGAAAGTACTAAATCAACAAGGAATCGCCCTGTCATCATAAAATTTAGTGACTACCGAGAAAAGGCTTCAATAACGAAAGCATGTCCAAAGTTTAAAGGCACAGATTTTTCGTTTATTGAAGAGTTCTCAAAAAGAATTCGTGGAGTTAGAAAAAAAAAAGTTATGGGAAAGTGCATCCCGGGTAAAAGAGCAATGGCGCCAAGGTTAAGCTGGTTTTTGACAAGCTTAGCATTGACGGTAAAATGTTAGGATGGGATAACGCAAGAAACAATAGGTATAAAATCCCGATGAATCAAAAGTACACCAAAAAGAGACAGTCTGGTTTTCAAAATCCTTAACGTAAATTCACAGCGTCGTAAACAAAGCTGCAGAACTTGAAGGCATGCTGTTCTCACACGACGCCGACGTTGCATGCTTACTGAGACCTGGTTAAGCAATGAAAATATTTGGCAGTGAATTTGTTCCCAAAGATTTTAAGGTTTTTCGTGGCGACCGGGACCGAAGAGAAGAGATGGAGGAGTGGCAATTTTAATGAAATCATCATTGCAATTTTTCAGGATGCCTTACGCTCAAGGCATTGAAACCATATTTTGCAAAACATACATCAACAAGGATCGCTTTGTTTTTGGCTATTTACAGGCCTCGCAACTCTTCTGTTACGGACTTGGAAAACTTAAGAGCATATTTACAATGCCATGTAAGAGCGAGACGATAGACTAATACTGGCTGGTGATTTCAACTGGCCTAACAATGTCTGGCACTCCTTTTCATCATGCTCTTCCCATAACGCTGATGCTCTAATGCTCGACATTGTGTTCACATTTGACCTGCTGCAAGTAGTAAACAGTGTACGAGAGTGCAAGGAGCCGCAAGATCTATTCTAGATCTATTTTTTGTAAGTGGTGCCATCCGCTACTTCATACCTGTGACGTCAAAAACGGAATGTCTGATCACAAAGCTGTGTTGCTGTGCTTGTCAAATGTGTACCCAGATCGACAAACTAGCGTGCAATTTTTTCCCAGTTTGGCGCGCGCGGAAGACGAATCTATTCCGGATTTGCTTGATTCATGTTTCGATAATTCTAGGAATAGCTCTGATAGTGTGAATGGCCTATGGCTTCTCTTTAAAATGATTATTTCTGATTGCATTGCCCGTTTCGTCCCCAAATTTCAACTAAATCTGTGTACCGTAATCTATGGATTTCTCGGGAGGTGTTACGCATGCATCGAAGGCTTAAAAGGTTAAAAAAGAAATAAAGCAGAAATTCAGCATTAAAGCCAATTGTGGAAGCAATTACAGAGCAACTTAAGCAGAAAATAATTTGCCACAAAGAAAAGTATTACGGAACGCTCCTGCCTTCGTTCATTAGAACGTCTCCTGAGAAGTTCTGGCGCCAAATCACGCCCAAAGCTTCTTCCACAAACGAATTCATAATAGACGGCAAATGTGTGCCTAATGAGGCCGTTGTTTGTTCCGCGTTCAACCAATTCTTTCAGTCAGTAGTCGCAGAGGACAACGGTTGTGTGCTCAACTTTTCTACAGCACTCCCTGTCATATCTGATGTAATTTCAGAGACTGGTGTTTTTAACTTGCTTTTTAACCTTGATTTTTAAAAATCAGCAGGTCCCGATAACATACCAAACGATTTTTGAAGCGCTATGAGGAGTGGTGCGCAAATACCTGATATTCATCAGATCTTTACACGACGGTTCTTTGCCGGATGACTGGAGGACAGCCGCAATTAAACCTCTGCACAAAACTGAAAAAAAGCACACATCAAGCATTACCGACCTATATCTCTAATATCAACATCATGTAAAATTGTAGAACTTTTAATTCATAAAAATATAGTTTCTTGGAAGAGCAGAAAGCACTTACCGATTTTCAGCATGGTTTCAGGCGTGGGTTTTCTACAAGTGCACAGTTAGTTGAAACTGTGCATGACTTTGCTCAGTCGATTAATCAGGGAAAGCAATCAGACGAAATATTCATGGATTTCCGCAAAGCATTTGATAAGGTGTCTCATAACAAATTAATTCATAAATTAAGCTAATATATTAAAAACGACCGGATACTTACATGGATTACAGCTTACCTCTCAAACAGGTGTCAATTCGTCACTCTAAACAATACATCTTCTAGCGGTGTCCGGGTTATGTCTGGCGTCCCCCAGGGATCCGTTTTGGGAACACTCTTATTTCTATTGTTTATTAATGACATCGTGGCAGATCTTTCAGTCCGCGTTAAGCTGTACGCGGATGACTATTTTATATCAAGCGGTGTCTTCAGTTGATGACCAGGTACGTCTAAATAATGACCTAGAGAAGGGTTGTTCCATAGTGCAACAAATGGCAGATGTGCATTAATTTTGAACAACCGTTTCTACGAAAATTACACACAAGAAAATACCTCTTCATATCGTGTCCGACACTAACAACATATCATTATTAGAGGTGACAGAGTATAAAAATTTGGTCCTATGGATTACTAACAGCCTTTCGTGGTCAAAACACGTAGAAGCTGTCGTAGGAAATTCAATGCGGAAACTTTTTCTTGAGGCGCTCATTAAAGTCATCCCCACCTGGTGTTCATCTATTGGCATACAATTCCCTCATCCGTCCGTTACTAGAATATGCTGTAATCATCTGGGACCCTTTCACGGTAACAAACATTCAGAAATTAGAGCGAATACTGCATAAAGTGGTTAGATTTATTTTTAACTTATATTGCCGTGCATCTGTAAGTGAGGTCGTGAGGCGAAGTGGGTTACCCCCAGTTGTTGAGCGCAATCGTGTTTGTCGATAAAAGTTTTTCTTCCAGCTCATAAAAGGTCATTATAAAGTTAATACTTCTAATTATTTTACTTACTCCTCAGGTTATAACACGAGACAAATGTATGCACTAATAAATAACCCCTTTGAATGCACGAAATAACTGCATTAAATCTTTTTTTTCCGAGGACAATTACTGAATGGAATAAACTTAGTAGCAAGACTGTTAATCATAATTCTTTATTTTTGTTTGAAAAGTGCCTGCAAATGCTATGAATTTGGTTGTTTATATGCTTGTATTTTGTTAGCTTGTTCCCACCCTGCTATGATCTGTACTAAATCGCAGTATCTACAAATACATAAATAAAAATGGACCCTGCGATCAACGCTGTCATAGGCCTTAGCTACATCAAGTGTCACCAAGGCCTTAACTGCTCTCTTGCGCATTGAGAGTCGTATTCGACTCTCGAGATCCACATGCGCGGACCATAAGGAACAACCGCAACGAAAGTCAAGCTGTGCGGAGCTGAGGCCATTAATGTGATGAACATGCTCTGTGAGGTAACTGTGTACTATTCTTTCTATTAGCTTTACTAAAGTTGAGGTTAAAGCAATCGGAAGAATATTGTCTAAATGAAATTCATTCTCTGCATTTTTCAAAAGCAAAATTAATTTCGCAATTTTCCAACTGTGATGAATCCAAGGCTTTTCCAATGACGCATTTGCAATATCCAGAAGGTGAGTTGGAAAGTCTTTCGCTAAAATCTTTAACATGCCCACAGTAACCCATCAGATCCCAGGGCAGCAATACCATTCACTTTACGCGGTTGGAGGCCAGAGAGTTGTTATTCTGCGCCATGAATCTATATAGAGCCTTCTTATTCTGGGGTTTAGAGAGATACGTGTTTAAATTTTTGCTATAATCCTCCTTTGCTTTTTAACAGTTATTTTAAAAGATGCAGAGTAGAACTTATAATTTATCCAATTATCTGGGCTCTGATTACAGGAAAGGCTTTTGCAATCTGCTTTTTTACGAAGATAAGCTTTCCCACACTCCTCGGTCCACCAAGGAGACGGCTGTCTGGCAGGGGCAGTAGCGCACACAGAGAATACAGAGCTCTCAGCAGCATCTCGCAGAAAGGAAATTGCCCGCTGAGCTCATTCTGCTTGACCTGTGCTAACTATGAAGGGAAGCGAGGCAGATATCAATTTTTTATACGCAATGTGATTTACAAACTTCATGGTTGCACCACCTTTTCTGATAGGAGAGGATATAATAGCAAAGGTTATTGAAAAGTGGTCACTATATGTACCTGACTCTACTATTGACCATGCAGACACTCCAACCCCACAAGATGCTAATGGTAAATCTTTGACTGAACGAGAAACTCCTCGCATAAAGGTTACTACTCTAGAATTGCAGCAGCGCACAGCATTCATAGACATTCATGACCACAGAAGCTGGCCGCAGGAGTCAGAGCGACTACCCCAGACTGTGGTGCGAATTAAAATCACCTGCGATGACTGCGCTGTTTGCGCCGCTCAGTAACGTATCCAAATAGTCTGTCCTGTGAACACCTGAAAGTAGACGTTAGCAATAGTTACTTTGGCGCACTGTGGAAGGGAGATTTCAGCCGCCATTAACTCACAGTCATGGAGCATAACGTTCTGCGAGATTGATGCCCGGCGACGTATTTCTGTAGAGATCATAGTTATTAACCCACCACCCCTGCCATTAATGCGATCTACCCTGAAAACACGGAGTTTTTTCATTGAAAATGATTTAAGTGGAGAGAGCCACGTTTCTTGCAAAATCACAATATCTGGATTATGTTTTGAAGAAGTATTTCAAGATCCGTGAGAGAAGAAAGTATGGAACGACAATTCCATTGCAGAGCTTTTAGACCCGCCATTATTATTGACTGATGAAAGAGGCAGCAACAGCCTCCTTCAGCACATCAGTCTGGGAGATTACTGTGGGGGGTCCTTTCTTTGCTTTGATTTGCGGAACAGCTGACTTTGAGGGTCAGGAAAAGGCTCGACGTTCGTGGGAAGGATTGTGCATTTCAACATCAGTGTTACAGATATCTGCGTGAGAGACACTGCCAGGAGCGCTGTTCGCAGGCGGGACTTGGGATTTGTCAGGAAGCGACATGGAGTGACTCTTACTAACAGCATAATTTGGGAGAGATGCGGGCGTCGCCGCCGAAACAGATGATTCTCGTGCCATAATTTCGTGCTGCATTAAAGAGGCAACTGCAGAGAAATGCAGCGTTTCGCCAATCAAGGGGTGGAGAAAAGCCGGAAGCGATAATTAGCCCTGCCGATCCAGTTTGGTGAAAATAGTAAAGCGAATAGTCTGTAGCAGGTAGTAAGTTCTTCCCACATATGTTCGCACCTTTCAGAGAGGCGCCGGTCGTCCATCTTCAGGGGTCTCCCTCCACGTCGGGCTCTCTGAAGAGGGATTTTATCTCGACAGTCATCTGTAGCTGCTCATACTGTAGTCCCCACGTCTATACGCACAAGGCGATGATTTAGGCCTGGTTATCGCTGCGACTTTTCAGTCCTGTTAGGATGATCTGGTTAGCCTCTATAATCCGTTTGCTTTCACCAAAGCACTGTGAGTTTGTACTACAACTCCAGCATGACACGAAGTGAAAGTGCCTTTGCGGACCCTGATAGGACTTCCATCTTTGTGTTTGGCAGGCATGCCAGACGCGCTATTTTTTTCCGGAATGGAATTCCGTCAGCTCTCACGTTTTTACCATTCCGTACGGTTGCCATACGAGTTTTTTTTTTTGCGTTTTCGAACCGCTTTTGATCGTGCTCTTTCGTTTGCTTTAATATTGTTTACACATGTTTTCTGGTATAGGCAAGACCAAAACCGCACCAAGGCAGTCATCGCCTTCGTGATGTCGACCAAGCTGCTGCACCTCGGGCGGCGTCCGGCCACGGTGCTGCTGCCCCTGCCAGTAGCCTCAGAAAGTTTGTCTCGAAGACGTCTGCACACAACTCCTCGTTGTGGCGTTCTTCGTCGTCGGGGATAAAACTCACCACAAGGGGCTCGCGTTAGCCGCTGCGATACGCTGCTGTGGTGTGCGAGGAGACACGCCAGGTTTCACATTGATACGGGAGAGGGAGAGCGCGTTGTATTTCCATGCAAAGCCTTGGAGACCCATAGACAATAACCTAGTGGTATGTCACGGTGACAATCGGCAGAATGCAAACTCAGGGGTCTCGTATACGGCGGCTTACCAGTAGGACAGGGCATGTAGTGACAAGAGATCGGGTCAACGACATTGAAGTAGGTAAAAAAAAGGACAGAGGTCCAATTGGAAAGCACTCAGGTAATGAAAAACAGCTTACCATTTCTCTCAACAAGATCGTACGCAATAGTTCTGCCTTGCCAGTAGTCGCCCAAGGTGCGGTATCATGGAGGTGAAGGAAAAAGCTTGAAATTGGGTTGGGAAAAGCTCAGCGAGCTACGGAAAGGAAAAGGATGGGGGCAATGTTAGGTGACAGAGAGAGTTCATGATGAAGATTACTGCGAAGGGCAGACATGAGACTGATAGGTAGATGCCGAGAAATAAAGCCTTTAAACTGTTAGCTTAAACAATTTTCATAACACTCGGTATTGCTTGACCGAGAGAGATAGGAGTGGGCTAAGGAACAATCCCCGGGAGTTATGCTCTACATCAAGAACAGGAGGCTAGCTGAGAGAATGTCAAGACAGGGCGAACGTAGCTGGATGTTAGAGATCCATGTGCATAGATTAGATGAAGTAGTTTGCGTTTCTAGAGTAGTCTCGGCTGGTACAGGACAGGTTTAATTGAATATCAGTTGGACATCCATTGCCTTGTAGCGCACGTATATATAGTTTTGATTATGATTTTACGACGGCCGTAGTAGCACTCTGAGGTTTCCGTTTGTATACGAGCGGGAACAAAAATCTTTGCTTAATTTTGCTAGGTTCCTTAATACATTCATTATCTTTAAGGCCTCGTAATCCACTTCAGGAAAGATCAAGCATAACTGAAACATATCATTTCTTTCTTCGTGCATGATAAAAAAGCCACGCAGGTAAAATTGCACACAGTTATGGCGTACAGCGCTTGTTGGCAGCTCCAACCGTGTCTTCCTTTCTGTATACAGTGGCAGCAGGTACTCCGGTTCCTCTTCGCTGAGGTGTCTGTCCTGACCTGCTGAAAAGCTATAAAATTCCAAACTATTTCGCACAGACCTTTCTCCTGCTTCTGGAACCGCGGTTCTATCAGTGATCCTTTATTTTTACGAGTAAGCTAAAGTGCGAGCACAATATAAACAATTTTCCAACAATTCTCGTCCACCGGCTCTGCTTTGAGAACACGGCGCAGCCATTTCTCAGTGCATCTTGTGGGATCTCTTTTTGCTTAATAATGAAAAAGGTAATGCAAACAATTTTCAACTCTATGACCAAGGCTGTCATGCAGGATTCGCTTTGCCACACAGTGGCTGAGCCGGTTGCTATTTCGCTTCATAAGTAGTTGTGAAAAGTCACTATACGGCAGAAAGTTGCTCCATTGTAATCAACGAAAACTACAGTCCAAAAGAACTTAAAGCAAAAGAAAAGTGTAGAGTTGCAAGAAGCTTACACTGTATTTAACTACGGCGCCGCCACTCACACAAACACTGTAGTTTGGCGATCGTTCCCTCAGTGAGGAACGCGTGTTCAAGCTGATCCTTCCCTCTCTCAGGGTTTTACGGATGGTTGTTTCCTGGGTTTCCAAGACGTTCTTGATAGAGAGGCTTAGCGTCGAAACACAGGACAAATTGAAGAAAGACTACACGTGCGCTTAAAGGTCATAACGAGAATGGGCATCTGGAAGGGAGAGTAGCCAGCCTCGCGAGTGCTCAAAAATTACTGCAGGGCCCAGCATCAAAGGTAAACCAAACTTATACACCACGGTCAAAGGCACACTCGAATGCATGGACGTCTTTTGGTTATTTCTTGATGGTAGGTCGTGCGCCTTTTCATGGCGCAATAGTGTATACGAACCAGGATGAAAATCGGTGATATACGCCGTGCAACCAATAAGAAAACTCTTTTGTGTCAGGAAATTTTTTTTACCGAGCTATTTTTTTACACAAAACAGAATGAAGTGAACGGTGCTGCCAGTGAAGCGTCAATTCCATAAAAAAGGCTGTAACTCCATACTATCTAGAAGAAAATTTACACAACGAAGCTTCTTTACGCTTATAGCTACAAAACTGTATCCCTGTTATAGAATATGCATTCAGTAAAGTGTTGGCAAAACCGTGCTGCATTGACGGTATGCGTATGAAGAAATAAAAGGATCTTAAATGGCTTAGTCGTCCTCCTAACCGTCGCAGCATCAGTCGTGACGATGCGCGAATTGCGTGTAACTTCTACACGCCATTTCGCACTTTCTGATAAAATACTGGAGGGCGTGCATGCACGCCTGCGGTCGCCCCCCTTATTTACTGCGCCTCTTCCTTTTGTGATAATTTTGTGGTGCTATATTCCTTTACCAATTAGCACCGCATTTCACCCTGCTCGCATGTTCTCCCTACAGACATTGGTTGTTGCGAACAACTTTTGGAGCTATTTGCGGTTGGGAATATGTTGTGTTAATTCGGACAGTGCAAACCGAGAGGTACGAAGGTTACCTGGGAGTTAAAGGCAACATACCACTTTTTATTATTCTGGCGGGAAGCTCCACACCTCGCCGTGCGGCTAGACTTGAATACAGCCGGCCGAAGAGGTTTCTCGCTGTTTCTAGTCGCGTTTTTTTTTTCTTCAAATAATGCTTAATTGTGACGTACCTACCACATAATGCCCGGACTAATCCGACAGTCACCTCTTGCAGTTTTCCTCTTGATCTCTGTGGTACTAATACGTAAGCCATTTGTGTAAAAAGCGGCACAGGAATCATGTAAAACAGCCACTTCTTGCTCATTGGCGCGGTCACTTCACGGCGAATGTCTCATGCACTGCGCAAACGCGCTTTTATGTGAAATCAGCGCCTGCTGAATAAATCAGTCGTAGGCTACATACAAACCGATATTGATCTTTATCGATAAATACACGCGCTAATAAACAAAGGGCCTGGATTAACTGAAAACAGAGCTTTCATTTGCTAGAAATGTTAAAAAATGAACGCGGTGGGGCCAAATCCACCTTGTCGCAAGCAATGCGTAGTGTCTTAAGCTATTCATTTGAGTGCTGTTCCCTGAGAATAGGCAACATGACTGTTCACTCCCAGCTGGTGATCATGGAGTAATTGCAGGTGATGACGTCACGTGTTTGAATCTAACGGCGCGGAAATATCAATAGAGGCGTCTTCTCCTTCTGTATGAAGATAAAAATGGCCAGAGAAGTCACAAAATCAGTTTTTACTATGAGAACAGATCTAAGTTGGGTACAGGCGTCCTCAGTGTCCCGTTAAAGTATGAAGTGCTCATGCAAGCATCTTTACATATGCTGAGAATGGACAACGACGGGGCCATAGAAATTGTAATATATAAAAGGCGCGAATCATTAGCAGCCTGGCCTCCTCTCTTTTATTAATTTACTCGTTTTTCTACATGCTTAAGACGGCTGCAAGCATAAGTAACATTTTACCAACACTGTTCTCACTTCGGTTATTGATCAATTCGCTCTCGCCCCACAATAAGCTTGCCGTCCTGGTTAGCTCAGTTGGCAGGTGAAGCGCTGGTCTTGGATTAAGACCCCGGACCAGGAAAAAAATTTATTGAACTCCAAAGTTTCTGAGAAAGCTCTATAGCTTTCCTTGGTAGCCGCATGACTGCGCTTGGGTGGATGTCAATGAGTAATTACTCGCTTATTACATATCTCCTTCACATCGGGGGATAATCCTAAACATTTGATCAAGTAATGACAACATACAAAGGAGCGGACGTGGTCGCACAGCGGCATATACTTCTGTTACATGTAGGCACGAAATGCAGTGTCAAACACTCTGACTGGCCAAAGCTGTTCCGCGTTATGGGGGAGTGCAACTGAAGAAGCAGCCGGAATTTCTTAGGGTGCCCCACTCTTACTAGAACCACTTCTCAGTGCCTAGATTTAATAAAATCGCACGGGCCGCAGACATCACTTGCGACCAATTTTCGGCTTGAACACAATTTCTTAGCAACCACTGTCTGTGTCTCTATCTGATTTGCCACTCTTTTTTTATCGCATACGCAGAGAGCTGGACTTCAGTGCCCTTGAGCGTCACGGAGCCACAGAGAGAGCTGGCCGACGTTTCGATTTTTTTGAATACTTTGTGGATATAAGTGTATTGGATATATTTTAAATAGTATTGTAATTAAATAAATCAAACGAATGTGTCAGTCGTCTCAATTCTTTTTAACAACCTGCTAGCGCTCTGTGGGCGCTTGTCCACCGTTGTTGTCTGGGGACTGTTCACAGCAAGAAGCGGATAAAACTTGAGTTGTAATGCACTAAACTAGTTCCGGATTCTACAAGAAATATTGAGTCCATGCCACGAATGGGAGACAAAGCATTTAGAGAAAGGAAGTTACGTTAATGAAGTTACGTCACTCACACAGAATCCCTGCAGTGTCCCGCTTCTAGGCCGTACAACTACAGGCGGAGCGCTCTCGACTCCTCCCACTTCCCCCAAACCGTCCGCCGAGGGTTGCCACATAGCGAAAGGTGGTATCGCTAAGTAAGGTACTGCAGCAATTTTCGCTTAGGACGTGCTACTCAGATGGGCTGACCATGTATCCTGAGAGCAGTTGTTATTCTTCTAACGGTTGAGTTTTAACAGTTTTGCTAATTTCGAGGACAATTGCGTCTGAGAATAATGCTGCGCGTATTGATAGGACTCTTCTAAAATTCCGCACCGCCAAACATGCTACATGCTACTTGGGGCTAATGACCAGCTACCTAAGTTGGTAGGTTGCTGTATGCCGCGTTAAAGCAGGCTCCTCACGACGGACGAAATGTCAGTTTCTGGGAACAGGCATCACTTCACGTGACCATCCCCGCCTCGTCCGCGGACACCTTCTCCCTCTTCAATTCTGGAGGCGGTCTCCTGCATTTCTGGAACGAAAATACTCTAGTCTAGATTGAACGTTGTTTTTCTTTCATGTTTTTTGTTTAGTATAGCGGCTTTGTGCTTTCCATTCTGCTGACACAGTTGTGGCGTGTGATGCTTGTCTCGATCTTCGAGTGATCGTAGGGAGCTGTGGCGAGGAGGGCTACGAGGACCATAGTTTCGAATATTTTCAGCGGTCCACACACCTTAAACAAATTGGTTAAACTTATAGATGCCGGTGGCTAAGACTGTGTTAGGCGGTGATGTGGAAGAACTTGGGGACGTGCTGACTTTAGCACGAAGAGAACTAGGTGTCTGCAGTTTTGCTGGAGAACTATATCATGCTTTGTTTCGACTACGAACGACCTTGGATGCTGAGCACTGCTCAAACCTATGTCAGACATAATCTTCCCGAATCCAGACCTGTTCGCCAGCTTGTAGTGAGGGTAAATCTCTGGCTCAATGCCCTCTGTCAAAGTCCTCAGCGGTGTTTTCCTTGTAAGCGTCATCTCTGACCGCAAGCTCCTCCCTTTCCAGCCAGTGCGGCCGTAGCTGCATTTCCATTTTGGAGATTCGCATTTTAAATCGTCTTCCCATTCGAAGTTTAGAAGGAGCTAAAGCTGCTCACACCTTGTGTATTTCTATAGCTGAGAAAAGCGGGCGAGGATCTTATACCTTGAGGAGGACGTCTTTCACAGTAAGAATCATCCGTGCCGCCTCCCCCTTAGACATGAGTAAGGAGGGCTACTAGTGATGTGTTTGAAGTTGTAGAAGGCAGCAAAGGCGGCGAACTATAGTTTATAGAAATGTGAACCACTGCCTGACCGCACCTCTAGCGGTATTCCGTGACGGGAGAACAGCCTTTTAAGCCAAACAGTGAAAATCTGAGCTGTCATATTTTTCAGTGTTAACCTGCGGAACCGTGAGCTGTAAACAACCACCATTAAGAAGGTTTGTCAATCACATGAAATAGGTCAAGCCAAGAAGTTCCCAGAGGCAACCAGGGAGCCCTGAGTACATCTTGAGTACCGTATACCGCAAGACCTCACGCGTCCTGATACTGGGAGTCTATGGCTAGCTGCCAAAATTGTTCGGCAGCGCCAGGCTGCGGTCAGACAGAATCCACGCGATGCACAAACCCGTAACTCTGCGTCACCGTTCCCTCCACTCCCACAGAAAATGCCTTTTCCCTTAAGGGTTCTGGCAGCTCTTTTCTGAGTTTCACGATCTACCAGTCTCGCGTATGGCAGAAGTGATATTTTCGTTTTTCGGTTAATGCACATGTTCAGAGCGATTGAAACCGTCGCCGTGCTCTTCACACCGGCAGTAAGTCAGAACCAGCGTGATGCTAATCCTTGGCGAACAGCTCTAGTGCGCAAAGTAAGTTTTATTTTCATGTCCTGTGTTGACAGTCCACTTCAAGGTACTTGTAAGTTTTTGTTTGGTTTGGTTTATGGAGTTTAACGTCCCAAAGCGACTTTGTAATTTTTTCTCGAACACGCGTGCCAAGTGTGGCACGCATTGCACGCAGAGGATAGCAGCTGATGGTTCTCTGAGCTTTCTGCTGGGAAACGGGCGGGAATGTAAATGCTCAGTCATTTTTCTTACCTTTATGCCGCTAATTTTCACTGAAGCTTCGTGGTGCAATTAATAAACCACGAGGCATAGTTGAAAGGAATCATTATTGCTATGAGCATGACCATAAATATATGTCATGCAAAAAAGAACACAGGACATAATTCTAGCATAAAGGACTTTTTGGCAGTACTAAGCATGTCTCCTGTTCCGCAGAGTGGCAGCAGATGTTCCACCTCTCAACCACTGAAGGATCAGTCTGACCTACTCACATGAGAGGCGTTAGGAGCATGAAACCAAATTTTTAAAAACCAAACTATTTCGCAAAAATCTTTATTCTGCATGAGGAACAGAGGTTAGCCAAAATACGCGCACAAGGAAAATAATTTGCCAGAATCATCGCCCAGCGGCGTTGCCTCAAAAACTCAGCCCAGCCACTTTAAATTTGAACACCTCTTGTGGGATCTCTATTCGCTCAGTTTTCGAACGGCCAACACGCACACTGCGTTCTGGCATGGTTACGGCTGTCATGCTGCATTCACACTGCCACTCACCGGCGGAGCAAGTTGCTGATCTTACTTTATTGGTTACTTGTCAAGAACTGGAAATGCCGAATGATGCTGCATAATAGTGAAACAAAACTACAGTCTATAAGGAAAGTTGCAAAAACCGTACATATCGCACTTATCTACTAGAGCCCCAATCGCAAGCAGTGAGCTAGGACGATCGTACCCTCAGAGAGGGGGGTACGCAATGTGTCAATTCCCCGACCCAGTCCTGCACTCGCTCTGCGTTTTCTAGCTGAATTCCCCCTGGCTTTTCATGCGCGCCTATCGCGTTACACAAGTTCTGACTCCACAGACTCATTTCTCAACCAGCTGTTAGTAGAGGATTGAAGTTCAGATTTTCATGCCTGGTTTTTCTCTTTTTTTGTCGGTGTTTTATGTATACGGGGTTTTGCAGTTCTACGGCTGACAACTAAAGAGCAGATATTTTCCTTAAAGTAGCGCAAAGCGTATTTTTGTGACGCAATCCTTTGGGTGAAAAGAGCTGAAAATCCTTGGTTCCCTTAGAGCGACCAAAGAGAAAAATATCGCCTCCCGATTGAACATTTTCTCCCGTCTATTATTTGTATGGAGGAGATTAAAGCCAACGCTGCTGTTCATGAAGCAGAATTTTTCTAAAAAGTTATTAGGCCACGCTAATTGGCACCAAAGTTACTTTACGAATCTTCATCTTGTGTAGAGATGCAAGACGTTATCCCTAATATTATATATTATTCATTCAGTCACGTCATGGTGCTACAGTGCTGTTGGAAGAATATGGGTATGAAAAAATAAAAATATTTAGCCAGGTGTTTCCGCTACAAAGGCTTTCTGCTAACCATCACAGTATCCAACGTAAATATTTACGCTATGTTTAAATTATTGTGCAGCTTTCTGTCTTCCGGATAAAAACACGGAGAGACGGACACAGACGTCTGCGGTCATCGTTTCGGCTTACTGTGGCCATTTTTTGGGGCGGCATTTTTTTCATCGTATATTTCTATCCGCAAGAGTATCGCATTTCCGCCAGCCCGTGGAGTCACCCTGCAGGCACTGGCAGTCGTCAGCATCTTCGGGAACCTTGAGCGTTCAGATTTATGCTGCGTTCATTCACGCATTCGTAGAGATTTACGCGTAAGGGGGAGGGGGTGAATGAACTCGATACTGAAGTGAAAGATGCAAGAGAAATCGTTCAAGGGTCACCTGGAACTTACAAGCAAGTGTTTGTTGCGATCCTCGCGGAAAGCTTGACAGTAGGCTTCGCCACGCGGCTTGACTTGAAAGCAACTGTCTGAAGCAGTTTCTCTCTGTTTTCAGTCGCGCTTTGTGGAGAGCATGCTGTAATTTGCGGTGGCTACCACACCATACACGGAAAAACATTGCCGGCCACTGTACCAGGTTCCATCAGGACCTCTGAGGTACTGATACGTACAAAACTCAAAACTGGTGTAAAAAGCGACAAAAGAGTCTTGCAGAGCCCGTTACCTCTGGCTCATTCGGTGCGTTTAACAAGGAGCGTATATCTCATGTCCCGCGCAATGTTGTACTTCTATTTTCGTAATCAGCGAACGGTGAACACTTCAACCGTGCGGGGGGGGGGGGGGGGGGGACACGCGAGTACCCTTAAAAGTATACTAATGTCAAAGTGATTTTGCCATTACTCAATAAACTAGCGTACATTTTCGAAAAAAAGCTCCATTGTTGGAAGAAGGAGGTTTATCAGGTAGAAAAGTTATAGCAATGAAGCACTGCTGACGCTCTACCCGGACGTTTTCGGAAGTAAAGTGCGATACATCAAGACATTTATACGTTGCAGACCAATGAGGAGCGGTAACACCAATAATCATGTGCAGACGGTGATCATGAAGTGCAGTGTGGTTCCGGCATGTTGAGTCTGAGTAGAGTGTGGAGAAAATTTTCAGATACAATTTTTATTCAGTAAATGCGTCTTTTTTGCTGCCGGACAGAGTTCGCCAGAAAGAGCTAGAAAATTGGCTGTTACTGAGAAGAAAGTTTAGATGAAGTTGTCCTGAGTGCTCCTTAATGAACGACGAGTCCATGAAATCTGGTTTACATATGCTCAATCCACTGCAAGGGTCCGCTGAAAATAGAAGGTACAAAAGCCGCGAAACATTTAATAGCGTCGCCATTTCTTTTTGAAGGGATGATTTGTTTTTCTAAAAGTCCAACACTGCATCAAGCACAAATAATGATACCAGCGAATGCTTCGTTCCGTGTGGACAAAAGTTCTTGCGTTGTCGCTTTCCGGTAGAGAGTGAAAGAGCCACTGGCATTTTTGAAGGTGCCTCAGTCTGACCGAAACTACACCACGTCGTCTCGCTTTGTACTACACGGCGTAGACCTCTGAGGTCTCTGGGAAAATATTTTCCGCGCTGGACACGATTTCCTGGTGACTGCAGTCTGGAAGCCCTTTTTGCATTCAAGGCCCTCAGTCACGCTTTCCTTGCCTGCGCAGACTGCTGAGTTTGAAGTTTGTGGACCTGCCAGGAAAGTTCCACGTGTCCTCAGCCGCCACGGAGAGAGCTAGGCTGAGTTTTCAGTGTTAAATTTTGCGTTTTTTTTATTTAGTGAAATGAAAGTGTTTGTAGGAAACTGTATTTTATTAAATGAAAAAAAAACGCATCAGCCGTCTGTTCATTCTTTTCACAGTCTCGAAGCACTCTGTAAGCACTTCATCCGCCGTTGTCATCAAAGAAATTTTTCCCCTACAACAACTGGGCAAAACTTGCGTTCCAAGCATTCTGTGTACTGCATGTTGACTCCGCCGACATTTATTTGCACGTGGTTAGCTCTCAACACGAGTGTCGGCAAACACAAGATGCACTCAAGGAAGCTGAGAAAGTTATTTCTGGTTAAGACAAGTTAAGGAAAAGAATAGTGTCAGCTGACGGGGCTCTTGAAGACTCGAGCGGAGCTACCACCATCAGTGCCCTCCAAGAATATTACATACGCCTTTTCAGCAGTGCAGTTCATGAATTTTAGTGCCCAGGATAAGAGAGAGTGATTTTTTTTATCTCACTTTAAAGCACGTGAGGCACAGGTAACATGGAAGCGTCGCTTTTCGACGTTCCCAGACTAGCACAGTAAGAACGAGGTCCCTTAAACTGCCGTCACCGCTAGGTATTTACTGTGGTGGTGAGGTGTGCGCCAGTATCTGGTGATGTGCCGCGCAAAGGAATACGGGGAATTATTGATGTGCTTGTACATATTCGCACTTCTGCATCTACTATCCCTCATTATACATATTTCCGCTACCTCACTGTTGAGTAGCAGTCAAGGTAGTCGCATTTAAGGCGCCCCTGAGTATATTGCACTGCAAAGCTATCTCTGTCCCTGCCTCTCTCACGCTGATTGAAACATCTCCCTATCTTTCTACTACTTTCACGCCTTAAACTTCGTCCAAGCTCATCTGGATACATACGCCGGAGATCTAAAAGCAACGAACGCTAAGTGAGGAGCGGCTGCGGGCTTCGCGGCAAACTATACCGTGCTTTTTCTCTGCTTTCATCTTTTTCCTTTCGGAGCTGCCATGAAAAACAGCGCTGTTTTTGTCTCTGAAGCTATGACAGTTACCCATGGTGGAGGATTGGCCAGTTTGAAGCACATCCATGCAGAAGAATAATATTTCCAAGTTTTCTTCGTCGCTCGTCTATTTCTTCATCTTCCTTTCGGAAACCCACGTCGATTACATTCTAACATCTCCATCTTTTGAGTGTCTCGAGAGAAATTTTACGACAAAGGCCTGCTCAAGTTCCGCGATGTTAGACGTCAAATGGCTACCTGCATTCAAATAAAATGCGGGCCCTGTGACCTCCGAAATATGGGTGTCATAACCGTCGTTTTCTTGCGCGCGCGTAAAATAACGGGATGAAGGACAAAGAAAACCCTCCCGAGGTCTTCGTTCCTCTCGAGTCTACCGCTCGAGCCGCGCGAGACATAGAACGCACGCCATGTTTTTTTAGAACCGTTGTTTCGTGAGGGAACACAGAGCTATGTGCGACTACCCAAGCAGTCCTGACCGGCCCACTGCTCAGCTGCATACAACTGGTTCCGGTCTCCACCTCGCGATAGAGGGTGACCATGGACAAGGAGCTGACTGCTGCCGTGAGAGGAGCCGGGACATCGCAACGTGCGTCACGCGGTCAGCTGGGAAGCTACCGGTCGCCGAGGTCGCCAAGCGCTATGTGGCCTCCGACCGACGCCTCACACTGACCATCGGAGAACAAGGCGCTGATGAATACCACCACAACAATGACTACCACAAGGGGCGCTTAGGCTCCGAGAAGCGAATGTGCGGGAATGCATCGTACCGGGCGCAGCTGTCAGCCGTGCCCCCAGCGACACGCACGGTGAGCTTGCTTCTTAGCCTTCTTGGTTTTCTTTCATGCACTGCTCGAATTATTCTGTCAAGTGCTTCTCCGAACTTTTTTATTCAAGGGTCAGTGCGCGTGTTCGAAAGGGCTGAACCTTCCCAACACGAGCGTATGCAGGTGCCACCAGTTGTAGTTAGATAGTATGCCAGACGGTAGTCCCTTTCGAACAGCACTTGCAGGCAATGTAATTTTGTTTTCACGTCCATCGCTTCGAACCAACTCCTCGCTAGCCATAAGCCTCTGAAGGACAAAGTGATATGGGTGTAGCATGTCTTGCATGAGGAGGAAAACCTAGCATCTTGCAGGCTGCTGAGGACAGCGCCCTCTGTGCATTTGAAAGAAGAGGAGGGACTTGACCGGTAAAATATGCACACGAAAAAAAACAGACCCGACGGTTACTGCTGTAATAAATAGAATTTGAGCTACACCTGGAGGGGAACAGTGGGATGCAGGTGTTGTTAGCAGCAAAGGGTAGCAGCGCCTATTGCTGACAGTGCTGGAGAAGTTACGAGCGTTCATTTGTCACGGGGTGTGCAGGTATGCGTGTGGAATTTCGTGGGGCGTACAGTAGGGGAGCCAAGCACTGATGCCCTTATAAGGTTCGGTGGAACGTATACAATAAAGCAAGAGGGAAAGGAGATGAAGAAAGAGAGGTAGAGCGCGACTGTCACCCACTGTGCAATCAGTTATCAGCATTCTAGCGAATCAGCATTTCCTTACAGTGGAGCATACCTCACGTCATGTCATTTTTGTTAGGAACAATGCCAGCGACGCGGCACGCATCGAACTGGAGCCCTAACATCTGGCGCTTTAAAAAAACGTATTTCAAACTGTCGTGTTTGAAATGGTCACGTTATAACCTTGAAGGCATGGATAATGGTGACATATGGCGTCGAATTTCGCAACTGAACGTCATTCCTCGCCACCTGGCTGCCTGTGCAAGGATTCATATAATCAGTTCCGGCATGGCAACGCGCGTTAGTTTTCATAGCTCCGCGATGCCATTGGTGATGGCGTCGCACGAAGAGCAAAAAGAAACGAACGTCGCGTCAGTTACGCGGCATTTCATTTTGCGTGTCTTCTCACTGAAAAATGGTTACAGTGCTATAGTCGTTTCTTCAAACCATTTCGCTAACACGACTGCATCCTTCCAGGTGGTAATCAATTTATTTTGTAATCAGTCATTCATATTCGCATGATCGAACAGTGATCGTGGTCTCGTTTTGTAGGCCCGCCGACACTGAAAACTGAACTGGTAACGGAGCATTCTGTATCATCTGCTGTTTTTACATTGCTATAATGAATGTGTGCCTTCGACGAGTACGCGAGAGGCAAACACACAACTGCGCTCGTCCTGCGACAGTGCATCTCTAAACACTGTTGTATCTCAATGTGAAGGTGGATGCAGAACAGGGGCTATGTAATTCAGGACAATTATATATTTGTCTTCATTTCTTGTAATTGTTATCGCAAAAACTCTGAATGTGCAGTTGTCGTTACAGCATGTGGTATGACAACTGAGGCCAAGTAGAGATGTCTTAAATTCGTAATTATACATCGGCACATGCTTGCCCTTATAAACTTCACAATATCGGTGAACAGTTTTCATGAATCACAAATTCTGTGCTCACGCACGATTCTAGCTTCCCTTACGCTGAGCCAGTTTTAAAGCGCAAGTGTTTGGTTATTTACGCTTACGAACCCAAAATAATAGCGCCTCTTCGTTTACCTCAACATTATTGCACATATCTTATCGGCTGCAGCCAATGACACAGTCCTCGAACTCGTTTCCAGTGGAGCAAGACATCGACTTGGGCCTCCCGCATCGCCGCCTGTGCGGTGCAGACTCCGCAGGCAAAGGCCCAGGCTGCCATGGGCCGCCATGACATCCCGGATGCTGTAGCTAGGAGGGCCTCCGCCCCTGCCAGCCGCTGCCGCAAATGGCACGCCTGTGCACTCCGTCTTGCCTCGTACGTGTTCAGCTGACAACGAAACCGCAAATGCCATTCATGACGTTACATCGTGCACTATTTCATGGCGAAAAGTATTGTGCGAGTCATGGTGAACATTGTTGGTATCCGCAGTGCAACATATAAAAAACCTAATGTGTGCCAGTTAAATATTTTTGTTGGCTAATTTCCCAGGTCGAGCTCGCTAAATCGCGCGGCCATTGGTGTTCGCGTAGCACCACCAGTACTAAAATGCGTTATTAGGTGCTAGAAACAAGACAAATTTACTTTGCGACGCTTCAATGCATATATAGCCGCAATACTTGGTCCCTGCTGATATATAATAAGTAGTCACTTTAGGCGCAGCAGTGCTGTTTTGGGGGCATACATATAAAGCAGTGAACATATATTGAAAGGTTTGGTGTCTACAAAATCCGTCCTGCTAACCATGGCAGTATCCGAGATAGCGATGCGCGTTATATGTTGCGGCTTATTAGGAGTTCACTTTTACCACTAAAACATTTTGAGAGGCGGAGATAGCCGCTTGCGGTCGTCCTTGTTATTTACTGCGCGCCGTTTCTGTGCTGTTTTTCTTATGCTACTCCGTTCGTAAAAGGTATCACATTTCACCCTGTGTGTGCAGTGTCTCTACAGACATTACCTGTCGATAGCAGCCTAGAGTTGGGGCTTATGTGGAGTTCATTCGCACTGGCGTCCAAAGAACATGGACAAGAAGTCATATAAAATCTATCACAAAGTGAATGGGGAAAAGGAAAAAGTTCAAGTGCCACCTCGAACTCAAAAACTATGCAGTTTTATTTCGAGCCTTTCGGCAAACCTGAGAGTGGGTGTCGCTTCGCGGCTCGAGTGGAAGGCGGAGGAACAAACAGGCTTTTCGCTGTTTCGAATCGCGCTTTGTCCAGAGCATCCTCCAATATTCGATGGTTGCCACATCCTACGCAGAATAATCGTGTCGTGCATTGTGACAAGTTCCTCATGACCTGATGACAATTGTTTAAACCGCTGTTGTCAACAAAAAAAAATTAGCCACAGATTTACATAATGTAAGCGAGAGACTTAGGTGCTTTAGCACATTCCCTTTGCTTTGTGTGCCTTCGGTGGCCAACATTCTCGGAAAAAATTTTTTAGAAGTTACTGCTATGCAAATATTGAAGGTATTCAAAAATGCTTTTTTTTCAGAATTGTCGGCTATGCGTTAATCTTGGTGACTGCGCTGCCGGGTTTAAAGTGGGCTTTAAATTTAGGGCGATCAATTGTATTCATGCGGAGGAAATGCGAAAGCACGTGCTCTTTCGGCTCCGCTAAAGAAGTAAAGACGAGCACATCAAAAACTTTCGTTATATCCCGTTTCTCGTTATATGTGAGTCTTTTGTCTCTCCCTGCTCTCGCCTACAGGACTAAAGCGGAGATTTTGCTCTCTTTATTTTGGCATCAGGGACCTGTGCCAAGTAGCTCTTCCGTCAATGAAACCCGAGACAAGACGGCGTTTTCCTCAGCGAATTACTTAATCGCAATGCGAATCTGGTGCACAAGGATTTCATTGTTCACTTCGGATTCGGTTTTTGGATTCAATGGGCAGGACTGTAGGCACACGAAGACGATGACTTGCAAAGCAAAGCGAGAAAGGATTCCAGTATAGCACGCGGCATTTTCGGTTGCAAGTACAGACAACAAGTAGCGCGCCCGCGTCACATCGCGGTGATGGCGTAGTGATGTAATGAAGTGGCCAAGGAAGCGGTCCGTGCAGCCTCGTGTTCGAAACCCACTGACTAGTGTTAAGCGTTTGATTAGCGTTTATTTCTTCTCCGAGGTTTAATCCCCCGACAAGACGGTGTTTCCGCTAGCGAGGAACTTAGTGTTACCGCACTCTAAGCGACACAGCAGTGATTTGGAACTGCCATCCCTGGCTCATTAGCGCAGTCATTCTAGCGGCGGCAACCTCATGCTTTGTGACGAGGCTCGTATCTCTCTAAATGTGGCCCGCTCAATACGGCAGTCGAGGGATGTGGGCGAAAAGTGGTGAAGAGACATACCAGACTAAGTAATGTTTATCTGTATGGATGAATTAACCTGTTGGTATTAAAAGAGGCTTCATTTACTCTAAATGGGAAGCTTTATTACATAGAAAAGTGCAAAAAATCAAACACTGCTATCTTTGTCCTCTCCAGCATTCGCGAGCAAAGTGGGACGCGCGAATCCGTTAATTTTTTCCGCATCTCTGAGGCTGGGCAGCATTGCTGTTCACTACAAAACATTGATCACGGAGTTTGTTCTTGACGGTACAAGTTTGAATCGGGTGGCGAGAAATTTTCAGATACAATTTTCTCTGCAATAAGTGCGTGTTTTGCTGCTGGCCTAATATCGACACAGCGATAAATTGGTTTTTACTGAGAGCAAAAGTTGGATCGAGTTGTTCTCAATGTCCATCCTAAGCACGAAATCCCCACGCTAGAGCCTTTGCTTACGTAGACTGTACACAGCGTCGTGGCCACCAGAACAGATTTTATAAATGGCGCGGCTCATTTATGTTCGTCGCTTATCACGCCCGTTATTTTACTGTCACATGGAGTACTGAAGAAAGTAACGGCAAGAAGCAATCGAGGGAATGTCCTCGAATGCTGAAGAATACTTTCATTCCACAGCGGCACATATGGTGTATCCAAGACTCAGTGGCGAAAGCCCTTGCGTTGTGGCATCAGGGGGGAGTGTAACTGAAGGAGCGGCTGCCATTTCTGAGGTTGCATCACACTGACTGGAACTGTACCCCTGTGTCTCGCTTTGTAAAACAACCACACGAGCCTCGGAGATCGCAGGCGTAAATGGTTTGAGTACGGACTGCAATAATGTGTCTGAACGGAGAGGAGGGTTCCTGGACGCTCACTGCAGAAAATGTAAGAACGGTAATGATGACAGCGTTTCTGATGAAGATTTTGTGTGTCGGCCTGTGTACAAAGATTGTTCTGTGATTGCCAAACACCGTTGCCAACTAACTCGAGAGATAGTAAAGGCTGAATTGATAGACCGGTTGGGTGAGTCCTGCGTGGCCAAGTCATCTATTGCTCTAACTAACAAAGAGCTGTTATATTTGAGACAACATTTGACTCCTACAGCGCATGCGTGATGATTGCCTGGTTCTGCTATAAATACTGGTCCGAATTTCGAAATAAACCTGTTGCAACTCAGCGCTCGTGTGTTCCATGTCATTCTTTCTTGTGTCCTTGTCTGTATTTGCGCTGTACATTTCTATTATAGAATTAAAGATCTTGATAATGAGGTATTAACGATCAATGCTTTAAAAACGGAACTGCAGGACGTGAAGTCGACTATAATTAAACTGGAAGGCACCGTTTCATACCTGTTATATAAAACAGACGACCTGGAAAAGAGGAGCCGTAGAAACAAGCTGCTTATTTACAGAATAAAAGAGAATGAAGAATCAGAAGCAGACCTTAGGAACGAAATAACAAAAAACATTTTTGACGAGAAGTTAGGATTGGAAATAAACAACATAGAAAGTACTAAATCAACAAGGAATCGCCCTGTCATCATAAAATTTAGTGACTACCGAGAAAAGGCTTCAATAACGAAAGCATGTCCAAAGTTTAAAGGCACAGATTTTTCGTTTATTGAAGAGTTCTCAAAAAGAATTCGTGACGTTAGAAAAAAAAAAGTTATGGGAAAGTGCATCTCGGGTAAAAGAGCAATGGCGCCAAGGTTAAGCTGGTTTTTGACAAGCTTAGCATTGACGGTGAATTGTTAGGATGGGATAACGCAAGAAACAATAGGTATAAAATCCCGATGAATCAAAAGTACACCAAAAAGAGACAGTCTGGTTTTCAAAATCCTTAACGTAAATTCACAGCGTCGTAAACAAAGCTGCAGAACTTGAAGGCATGCTGTTCTCACACGACGCGGACGTTGCATGCTTACTGAGACCTGGTTAAGCAATGAAAATATTTGGCAGTGAATTTGTTCCCAAAGATTTTAAGGTTTTTCGTGGCGACCGGGACCGAAGAGAAGAGATGGAGGAGTGGCAATTTTAATGAAATCATCATTGCAATTTTTCAGGATGCCTTACGCTCAAGGCATTGAAACCATATTTTGCAAAACATACATCAACAAGGATCGCTTTGTTTTTGGCTATTTACAGGCCTCGCAACTCTTCTGTTACGGACTTGGAAAACTTAAGAGCATATTTACAATGCCATGTAAGAGCGAGACGATAGACTAATACTGGCTGGTGATTTCAACTGGCCTAACAATGTCTGGCACTCCTTTTCATCATGCTCTTCCCATAACGCTGATACTCTAATGCTCGACATTGTGTTCACATTTGACCTGCTGCAAGTAGTAAACAGTGTACGAGAGTGCAAGGAGCCGCAAGATCTATTCTAGATCTATTTTTTGTAAGTGGTGCCATCCGCTACTTCATACCTGTGACGTCAAAAACGGAATGTCTGATCACAAAGCTGTGTTGCTGTGCTTGTCAAATGTGTACCCAGATCGACAAACTAGCGTGCAATTTTTTCCCAGTTTGGCGCGTGCGGAAGACGAATCTATTCCGGATTTGCTTGATTCATGTTTCGATAATTCTAGGAATAGCTCTGATAGTGTGAATGGCCTATGGCTTCTCTTTAAAATGATTATTTCTGATTGTATTGCCCGTTTCGTCCCCAAATTTCAACTAAATCTGTGTACCGTAATCTATGGATTTCTCGGGAGGTGTTACGCATGCATCGAAGGCTTAAAAGGTTAAAAAAGAAATAAAGCAGAAATTCAGCATTAAAGCCAATTGTGGAAGCAATTACAGAGCAACTTAAGCAGAAAATAATTTGCCACAAAGAAAAGTATTACGGAACGCTCCTGCCTTCGTTCATTAGAACGTCTCCTGAGAAGTTCTGGCGCCAAATCACGCCCAAAGCTTCTTCCACAAACGAATTCATAATAGACGGCAAATGTGTGCCTAATGAGGCCGTTGTTTGTTCCGCGTTCAACCAATTCTTTCAGTCAGTAGTCACAGAGGACAACGGTTGTGTGCTCAACTTTTCTACAGCACTCCCTGTCATATCTGATGTAATTTCAGAGACTGGTGTTTTTAACTTGCTTTTTAACCTTGATTTTTAAAAATCAGCAGGTCCCGATAACATACCAAACGATTTTTGAAGCGCTATGAGGAGTGGTGCGCAAATACCTGATATTCATCAGATCTTTACACGACGGTTCTTTGCCGGATGACTGGAGGACAGCCGCAATTAAACCACTGCACAAAACTGAAAAAAAGCACACATCAAGCATTACCGACCTATATCTCTAATATCAACATCATGTAAAATTGTAGAACTTTTAATTCATAAAAATATAGTTTCTTGGAAGATCAGAAAGCACTTACCGATTTTCAGCATGGTTTCAGGCGTGGGTTTTCTACAAGTGCACAGTTAGTTGAAACTGTGCATGACTTTGCTCAGTCGATTAATCAGGGAAAGCAATCAGACGAAATATTCATGGATTTCCGCAAAGCATTTGATAAGGTGTCTCATAACAAATTAATTCATAAATTAAGCTAATATATTAAAAACGACCGGATACTTACATGGATTACAGCTTACCTCTCAAACAGGTGTCAATTCGTCACTCTAAACAATACATCTTCTAGCGGTGTCCGGGTTATGTCTGGCGTCCCCCAGGGATCCGTTTTGGGAACACTCTTATTTCTATTGTTTATTAATGACATCGTGGCAGATCTTTCAGTCCGCGTTAAGCTGTACGCGGATGACTATTTTATATCAAGCGGTGTCTTCAGTTGATGACCAGGTACGTCTAAATAATGACCTAGAGAAGGGTTGTTCCATAGTGCAACAAATGGCAGATGTGCATTAATTTTGAACAACCGTTTCTACGAAAATTACACACAAGAAAATACCTCTTCATATCGTGTCCGACACTAACAACATATCATTATTAGAGGTGACAGAGTATAAAAATTTGGTCCTATGGATTACTAACAGCCTTTCGTGGTCAAAACACGTAGAAGCTGTCGTAGGAAATTCAATGCGGAAACTTTTTCTTGAGGCGCTCATTAAAGTCATCCCCACCTGGTGTTCATCTATTGGCATACAATTCCCTCATCCGTCCGTTACTAGAATATGCTGTAATCATCTGGGACCCTTTCACGGTAACAAACATTCAGAAATTAGAGCGAATACTGCATAAAGTGGTTAGATTTATTTTTAACTTATATTGCCGTGCATCTGTAAGTGAGGTCGTGAGGCGAAGTGGGTTACCCCCAGTTGTTGAGCGCAATCGTGTTTGTCGATAAAAGTTTTTCTTCCAGCTCATAAAAGGTCATTATAAAGTTAATACTTCTAATTATTTTACTTACTCCTCAGGTTATAACACGAGACAAATGTATGCACTAATAAATAACCCCTTTGAATGCACGAAATAACTGCATTAAATCTTTTTTTTCCGAGGACAATTACTGAATGGAATAAACTTAGTAGCAAGACTGTTAATCATAATTCTTTATTTTTGTTTGAAAAGTGCCTGCAAATGCTATGAATTTGGTTGTTTATATGCTTGTATTTTGTTAGCTTGTTCCCACCCTGCTATGATCTGTACTAAATCGCAGTATCTAAATACATAAATAAAAATGGACCCTGCGATCAACGCTGTCATGGGCCTTAGCTACATCAAGTGTCAACAAGGCCTTAACTGCTCTCTTGCGCATTGAGAGTCGTATTCGACTCTCGAGATCCACATGCGTGGACCATAAGGAACAACCGCAACGAAAGTCAAGCTGTGCGGAGCTGAGGCCGTTAATGTGATGAACATGCTCTGTGAGGTAACTGTGTACTATTCTTTCTATTAGCTTTACTAAAGTTGAGGTTAAAGCAATCGGAAGAATATTGTCTAAATGAAATTCATTCTCTGCATTTTTCAAAAGCAAAATTAATTTCGCAATTTTTCAACTGTGATGAATCCAAGGCTTTTCCAATGACGCATTTGCAATATCCAGAAGGTGAGTTGGAAAGTCTTTCGCTAAAATCATTAACATGCCCACAGTAACCCATCAGATCCCAGGGCAGCAATACCATTCACTTTACGCGGTTGGAGGCCAGAGTTGTTATTCTGCGCCATGAATCTATATAGAGCCTTCTTATTCTGGGGTTTAGAGAGATACGTGTTTAAATTTTGGCTATAATCCTCCTTTGCTTTTTAACAGTTCTTTTAAAAGATGCAGAGTAGAACTTATAATTTATCCAATTATCTGGGCTCTGATTACAGGAAAGGCTTTTGCAATCTGCTTTTTTACGAAGATAAGCTTTCTCACACTCCTCGGTCCACCAAGGAGACGGCTGTCTGGCAGGGGCAGTAGCGCACACAGAGAATACAGAGCTCTCAGCAGCATCTCGCAGAAAGGAAATTGCCCGCTGAGCTCATTCTGCTTGACCTGTGCTAACTATGAAGGGAAGCGAGGCAGATATCAATTTTTTATACGCAATGTGATTTACAAACTTCATGGTTGCACCACCTTTTCTGATAGGAGAGGATATAATAGCAAAGGTTATTGAAAAGTGGTCACTATATGTACCTGACTCTACTATTGACTCTACTATTGACACTCCAACCCCACAAGATGCTAATGGTAAATCTTTGACTGAACGAGAAACTCCTCGCATAAAGGTTACTACTCTAGAATTGCAGCAGCGCACAGCATTCATAGACATTCACGACCACAGAAGCTGGCCGCAGGAGTCAGAGCGACTACCCCAGACTGTGGTGCGAATTAAAATCACCTGCGATGACTGCGCTGTTTGCGCCGCTCAGTAACGTATCCAAATAGTCTGTCCTGTGAACACCTGAAAGTAGACGTTAGCAATAGTTACTTTGGCGCACTGTGGAAGGGAGATTTCAGCCGCCATCAACTCACAGTCATGGAGCATAACGTTCTGCGAGATTGATGCCCGGCGACGTATTTCTGTAGAGATCATAGTTATTAACCCACCACCCCTGCCATTAATGCGATCTACCCTGAGAACACGGAGTTTTTTCATTGAAAATGATTTAAGTGGAGAGAGCCACGTTTCTTGCAAAATCACAATATCTGGATTATGTTTTGAAGAAGTATTTCAAGATCCGTGAGAGAAGAAAGTATGAAACGACAATTCCATTGCAGAGCTTTTAGACCCGCCATTATTATTGACTGATGAAAGAGGCAGCAACAGCCTCCTTCAGCACATCAGTCTGGGAGATTACTTTGGGGGGTCCTTTCTTTGCTTTGATTTGCGGAACAGCTGACTTCGAGGGTCAGGAAAAGGCTCGACGTTCGTGGGAAGGATTGAGCATTTCAACATCAGTGTTACAGATATCTGCGTGAGAGACACTGCCAGGAGCGCTGTTCGCAGGCGGGACTTGGGATTTGTCAGGAAGCGACATGGAGTGACTCTTACTAACAGCATAATTTGGGAGAGATGCGGGCGTCGCCCCCGAAACAGATGATTCTCGTGCCATAATTTCGTGCTGCATTAAAGAGGCAACTGCAGAGAAATGCAGCGTTTCGCCAATCAAGGGGTGGAGAAAAGCCGGAAGCGATAATTAGCCCTGCCGATCCAGTTTGGTGAAAATAGTAAAGCGAATAGTCTGTAGCAGGTAGTAAGTTCTTCCCACATATGTTCGCACCTTTCAGAGAGGCGCCGGTCGTCCATCTTCAGGGGTCTCCCTCCACGTCGGGCTCTCTGAAGAGGGATTTTATCTTGACAGTCATCTGTAGCTGCTCATACTGTAGTCCCCACGTCTATACGCACAAGGCGATGATTTACGCCTGGTTATCGCTGCGACTTTTCAGTCCTGTTAGGATGATCTGGTTAGCCTCTATAATCCGTTTGCTTTCACCAAAGCACTGTGAGTTCGTACTACAACTCCAGCATGACACGAAGTGAAAGTGCCTTTGCGGACCCTGATAGGACTTCCATCTTTGTGTTTGGCAGGCATGCCAGACGCGCTATTTTTTTCCGGAATGGAATTCCGTCAGCTCTCACGTTTTTACCATTCCGTACGGTTGCCATACGAGTTTTTTTTTGCGTTTTCGAACCGCTTTTGATCGTGCTCTTTCGTTTGCTTTAATATTGTTTACACATGTTTTCTGGTATAGGCAAGACCAAAACCGCACCAAGGCAGTCATCGCCTTCGTGATGTCGACCAAGCTGCTGCACCTCGGGCGGCGTCCGGCCACGGTGCTGCTGCCCCTGCCAGTAGCCTCAGAAAGTTTGTCTCGAAGACGTCTGCACACAACTCCTCGTTGTGGCGTTCTTCGTCGTCGGGGATAAAACTCACCACAAGGGGCTCGCGTTAGCCGCTGCGATACGCTGCTGTGGTGTGCGAGGAGACACGCCAGGTTTCACATTGATACGGGAGAGGGAGAGCGCGTTGTATTTCCATGCAAAGCCTTGGAGACCCATAGACAATAACCTAGTGGTATGTCACGGTGACAATCGGCAGAATGCAAACTCAGGGGTCTCGTATACGGCGGCTTACCAGTAGGACAGGGCATGTAGTGACAAGAGATCTGGTCAACGACATTGAAGTAGGTAAAAAAAAAGGACTGAGGTCCAATTGGAAAGCACTCAGGTAATGAAAAACAGCTTACCATTTCTCTCAACAAGATCGTACGCAATAGTTCTGCCTTGCCAGTAGTCGCCCAAGGTGCGGTATCATGGAGGTGAAGGAAAAAGCTTGAAATTGGGTTGGGAAAAGCTCAGCGAGCTACGGAAAGGAAAAGGATGGGGGCAATGTTAGGTGACAGAGAGAGTTCATGATGAAGATTACTGCGAAGGGCAGACATGAGACTGATAGGTAGATGCCGAAAAATAAAGCCTTTAAACTGTTAGCTTAAACAATTTTCATAACACTCGGTATTGCTTGACCGAGAGAGATAGGAGTGGGCTAAGGAACAATCCCCGGGAGTTATGCTCTACATCAAGAACAGGAGGCTAGCTGAGAGAATGTCAAGACAGGGCGAACGTAGCTGGATGTTAGAGATCCATGTGCATAGATTAGATGAAGTAGTTTGCGTTTCTAGAGTAGTCTCGGCTGGTACAGGACAGGTTTAAGTGAATATCAGTTGGACATCCATTGCCTTGTAGCGCACGTATATATAGTTTTGATTATGATTTTACGACGGCCGTAGTAGCACTGTGAGGTTTCCGTTTGTATACGAGCGGGAACAAAAATCTTTGCTTAATTTTGCTAGGTTCCTTAATACATTCATTATCTTTAAGGCCTCGTAATCCACTTCAGGAAAGATTAAGCATAACTGAAACATATCATTTCTTTCTTCGTGCATGATAAAAGAGCCACGCAGGTAAAATTGCACACAGTTATGGCGTACAGCGCTTGTTGGCAGCTCCAACCGTGTCTTCCTTTCTGTATACAGTGGCAGCAGGTACTCCGGTTCCTCTTCGCTGAGGTGTCTGTCCTGACCTGCTGAAAAGCTATAAAATTCCAAACTATTTCGCACAGACCTTTCTCCTGCTTCAGGAACCGCGGTTCTATCAGTGATCCTTTATTTTTACGAGTCAGCTAAAGTGCGAGCACAATATAAACAATTTTCCAACAATTCTCGTCCACCGGCTCTGCTTTGAGAACACGGCGCAGCCATTTCTCAGTGCATCTTGTGGGATCTCTTTTTGCTTAATAATGAAAAAGGAAATGCAAACAATTTTCAACTCTATGACCAAGGCTGTCATGCAGGATTCGCTTTGCCACACAGTGGCTGAGCCGGTTGCTATTTCGCTTCATAAGTAGTGGTGAAAAGTCACTATACGGCAGAAAGTTGCTCCATTGTAATGAACGAAAACTACAGTCCAAAAGAACTTAAAGCAAAAGAAAAGTGTAGAGTTGAAAGAAGCTTACACTGTATTTAACTACGGCGCCGCCACTCACACAAACACTGTAGTTTGCCGATCGTTCCCTCAGTGAGGAACGCGTGTTCAAGCTGATCCTTCCCTCTCTCAGGGTTTTACGGATGATTGTTTCCTGGGTTTCCAAGACGTTCTTGATAGAGAGGCTTAGCGTCGAAACACAGGACAAATTGAAGAAAGACTACACGTGCGCTTAAAGGTCATAACGACAATGGGCATCTGGAAGGGAGAGTAGCCAGCCTCGCGAGTGCTCAAAAATTACTGCAGGGCCCAGCATCAAAGGTAAACCAAACTTATACACCACGGTCAAAGGCACACTCGAATGCATGGACGTCTTTTGGTTATTTCTTGATGGTAGGTCGTGCGCCTTTTCATGGCGCAATAGTGTATACGAACCAGGATGAAAATCGGTGATATACGCCGTGCAACCAATAAGAAAACTCTTTTGTGTCAGGAAATTTTTTTTACCGAGCTATTTTTTTACACAAAACAGAATGAAGTGAACGGTGCTGCCAGTGAAGCGTCAATTCCATAAAAAAGGCTGTAACTCCATACTATCTAGAAGAAAATTTACACAACGAAGCTTCTTTACGCTTATAGCTACAAAACTGTATCCCTGTTATAGAATATGCATTCAGTAAAGTGTTGGCAAAACAGTGCTGCATTGACGGTATGCGTATGAAGAAATAAAAGGATATTAAATGGCTTAGTCGTCCATCTAACCGTCGCAGCATCAGTCGTGACGATGTGCGAATTGCGTGTAACTTCTACACGCCATTTCGCACTTTCTGATAAAATACTGGAGGGCGTGCATGCACGCCTGCGGTCGCCCCCCTTATTTACTGCGCCCCTTCCTTTTGTGATTGTTTTGTGGTGCTATATTCCTTTACCAATTAGCACCGCATTTCACCTTGCTCGCATGTTCTCCCTACAGACATTGGTTGTTGCGAACAACTTTTGGAGCTATTTGCGGTTGGGAATATGTTGTGTTAATTCGGACAGTGCAAACCGAGAGGTACGAAGGTTACCTGGGAGTTAAAGGCAACATACCACTTTTTATTATTCTGGCGGGAAGCTCCACACCTCGCCGTGCGGCTAGACTTGAATACAGCCGGCCGAAGAGGTTTCTCGCTGTTTCTAGTCGCGTTTTTTTTTCTTCAAATAATGCTTAATTGTGACGTACCTACCACATAATGCCCGGACTAATCCGACAGTCACCTCTTGCAGTTTTCCTCTTGATCTCTGTGGTACTAATACGTAAGCCATTTGTGTAAAAAGCGGCACAGGAATCATGTAAAACAGCCACTTCTTGCTCATTGGCGCGGTCACTTCACGGCGAATGTCTCATGCACTGCGCAAACGCGTTTTTTATGTCGAAATCAGCGCCTGCTGAATAAATCAGTCGTAGGCTACATACAAACCGATATTGATCTTTATCGATAAATACACGCGCTAATAAACAAAGCGCCTGGATTAACTGAAAACAGAGCTTTTATTTGCTAGAAATGTTAAAAAAATGAACGCGGTGGCGCCAAATCCACCTTGTCGCAAGCAATGCGTAGTGTCTTAAGCTATTCATTTTAGTGCTGTTCACTGAGAATAGCCAACATGACTGTTCACTCCCAGCTGGTGATCATGGAGTAATTGCAGGTGATGACGTCACGTGTTTGAATCTAACGGCGGGGAAATATCAATAGAGGCGTCTTCTCCTTCTGTATGAAGATAAAAATGGCCAGAGAAGTCACAAAATCAGTTTTTACTATGAGAACAGATCTAAGTTGGGTACAGGCGTCCTCAGTGTCCCTTTAAAGTATGAAGTGCTCATGCAAGCATCTTTACATATGCTGAGAATGGACAACGACGGGGCCATAGAAATTGTAATATATAAAATGCGCGAATCATTAGCAGCCTGGCCTCCTCTCTTTTATTAATCTACTCGTTTTCTACATGCTTAAGACGGCTGGAAGCATAAGTAACATTTTACCAACACTGTTCTCACTTCGGTTATTGATCAATTCGCTCTCGCCCCACAATAAGCTTGCCGTCCTGGTTAGCTCAGTTGGCAGGTGAAGCGCTGGTCTTGGATTAAGACCCCGGACCAGGAAAAAAATTTATTGAACTCCAAAGTTTCTGAGAAAGCTCTATAGCTTTCCTTGGTAGCCGCATGACTGCGCTTGGGTGGATGTCAATGAGTAATTACTCGCTTATTACATATCTCCTTCACATCGGGGGATAACCCTAAACATTTGATCAAGTAATAACAACATACAAAGGAGCGGACGTGGTCGCACAGCGGCATATACTTCTGTTACATGTAGGCACGAAATGCAGTGTCAAACACTCTGACTGGCCAAAGCTGTTCCGCGTTATGGGGGAGTGCAACTGAAGAAGCAGCCGGAATTTCTTAGGGTGCCCCACTCTTACTAGAACCACTTCTCAGTGCCTAGATTTAATAAAATCGCACGGGCCGCAGACATCACTTGCGACCAATTTTCGGCTTGAACACAATTTCTTAGCAACCACTGTCTGTGTCTCTATCTGATTTGCCACTCTTTTTTTATCGCATACGCAGAGAGCTGGACTTCAGTGCCCTTGAGCGTCACGGAGCCACAGAGAGAGCTGCCCGACGTTTCGATTTTTTTGAATACTTTGTCGATATAAGTGTATTGGATATATTTTAAATAGTATTGTAATTAAATAAATCAAAAGAATGTGTCAGTCGTCTCAATTCTTTTTAACAACCTGCTAGCGCTCTGTGGGCGCTTGTCCACCGTTGTTCTCTGGGGACTGTTCACAGCAAGAAGCGGATAAAACTGGAGTTGTAATGCACTAAACTAGTTCCGGATTCTACAAGAAATATTGAGTCCATGCCACGAATGGGGGACAAAGCATTTAGAGAAAGGAAGTTACGTTAATGAAGTTACGTCACTCACACAGAATCTCTGCAGTGTCCCGCTTCCAGGCCGTACAACTACAGGCGGAGCGCTCTCGACTCCTCCCACTTCCCCCAAACCGTCCGACGAGGGTTGCCACATAGCGAAAGGTGGTATCGCTAAGTAAGGTACTGCAGCAATTTTCGCTTAGGACGTGCTACTCAGATGGGCTGACCATGTATCCTGAGAGCAGTTGTTATTCTTCTAACGGTTGAGTTTTAACAGTTTTGCTAATTTCGAGGACAATTGCGTCTGAGAATAATGCTGCGCGTATTGATAGGACTCTTCTAAAATACCGCACCGCCAAACATGCTACATGCTACTTGGGGCTAATGACCAGCTACCTAAGTTGGTAGGTTGCTGTATGCCGCGTTAAAGCAGGCTCCTCACGACGGACGAAATGTCAGTTTCTGGGAACAGGCATCACTTCACGTGACCATCCCCGCCTCGTCCGCGGACACCTTCTCCCTCTTCAATTCTGGAGGCGGTCTCCTGCATTTCTGGAACGAAAATACTCTAGTCTAGATTGAACGTTGTTTTTCTTTCATGTTTTTTGTTTAGTATAGCGGCTTTGTGCTTTCCATTCTGCTGACACAGTTGTGGCGTGTGATGCTTGTCTCGATCTTCGAGTGATCGTAGGGAGCTGTGGCGAGGACGGCTACGAGGACCATAGTTTCGAATATTTTCAGCGGTCCACACACCTTAAACAAATTGGTTAAACTTATAGATGCCAGTGGCTAAGACTGTGTTTGGCGGTGATGTGGAAGAACTTGGGGACGTGCTGACTTTAGCACGAAGAGAACTAGGTGTCTGCAGTTTCGCTGGAGAACTATATCATGCTTTGTTTCGACTACGAACGACCTTGGATGCTGAGCACTGCTCAAACCTATGTCAGACATAATCTTCCCGAATCCAGACCTGTTCGCCAGCTTGTAGTGAGGGTAAATCTCTGGCTCAATGCCCTCTGTCATAGTCCTCAGCGGTGTTTTCCTTGTAAGCGTCATCTCTGACCGCAAGCTCCTCCCTTTCCAGCCAGTGCGGCCGTAGCTGCATTTCCATTTTGGAGATTCGCATTTTAAATCGTCTTCCCATTCGAAGTTTAGAAGGAGCTAAAGCTGCTCACACCTTGTGTATTTCTATAGCTGAGAAAAGCGGGCGAGGATCTTATACCTTGAGGAGGACGTCTTTCACAGTAAGAATCATCCGTGCCGCCTCCCCCTTAGACATGAGTAAGGAGGGCTGCTAGTGATGTGTTTGAAGTTGTAGAAGGCAGCAAAGGCGGCGAACTATAGTGTATAGAAATGTGAACCACTGCCTGACCGCACCTCTAGCGGTATTCAGTGACGGGAGAACAGCCTTTTAAGCCAAACAGTGAAAATCTGAGCTGTCATATTTTTCAGTGTTAACCTGCGGAACCGTGAGCTGTAAACAACCACCATTAAGAAGGTTTGTCAATCACATGAAATAGGTCAAGCCAAGAAGTTCCCAGAGGCAACCAGGGAGCCCTGAGTACATCTTGAGTACCGTATACCGCAAGACCTCACGCGTCCTGATACTGGGAGTCTATGGCTAGCTGCCAAAATTGTTCGGCAGCGCCAGGCTGCGGTCAGACAGAATCCACGCGATGCACAAACCCGTAACTCTGCGTCACCGTTCCCTCCACTCCCACAGAAAATGCCTTTTCCCTCAAGGGTTCTCAGCTCTTTTCTGAGTTTCACGATCTACCAGTCTCGCGTATGGCAGAAGGGATATTTTCGTTTTTCGGTTAATGCACATGTTCAGAGCGATTGAAACCGTCGCCGTGCTCTTCACACCGGCAGTAAGTCAGAACCAGCGTGATGCTAATCCTTGGCGAACAGCTCTAGTGCGCAAAGTAAGTTTTATTTTCATGTCCTGTGTTGACAGTCCACTTCAAGGTACTTGTAAGTTTTTGTTTGGTTTGGTTTATGGAGTTTAACGTCCCAAAGCGACTTTGTAATTTTTTCTCGAACACGCGTGCCAAGTGTGGCACGCATTGCACGCAGAGGATAGCAGCTGATGGTTCTCTGAGCTTTCTGCTGGGAAACGGGCGGGAATGTAAATGCTCAGTCATTTTTCTTACCTTTATGCCGCTAATTTTCACTGAAGCTTCGTGGTGCAATTTATAAACCACGAGGCATAGTTGAAAGGAATCATTATTGCTATGAGCATGACCATAAATATATGTCATGCAAAAAAGAACACAGGACATAATTCTAGCATAAAGGACTTTTTGGCAGTACTAAGCATGTCTCCTGTTCCGCAGAGTGGCAGCAGATGTTCCACCTCTCAACCACTGAAGGATCAGTCTGGCCTACTCACATGAGAGGCGTTAGGAGTATGAGACTAAATTTTTAAAAACCAAACTATTTCGTAAAAATCTTTATTCTGCATGAGGAACAGAGGTTAGCCAAAATACGCGCACAAGGAAAATAATTTGCCAGAATCATCGCCCAGCGGCGTTGCCTCAAAAACTCAGCCCAGCCACTTTAAATTTGAACACCTCTTGTGGGATCTCTATTCGCTCAGTTTTCGAACGGCCAACACGCACACTGCGTTCTGGCATGGTTACGGCTGTCATGCTGCATTCACACTGCCACTCACCGGCGGAGCAAGTTGCTGATCTTATTTTATTGGTTACTTGTCAAGAACTGGAAATGCCGAATGATGCTGCATAATAGTGAAACAAAACTACAGTCTATTAGGAAAGTTGCAAATACCTTACATATCGCACTTATCTACTAGAGCCCCAATCGCAAGCAGTGAGCTAGAACGATCGTACCCTCAGAGAGGGGGGTACGCAATGTGTCAATTCCCCGACCCAGTCCTGCACTCGCTCTGCGTTTTGTAGCTGAATTCCCCCTGGCTTTTCATGCGCGCCTATCGCGTTACACAAGTTCTGACTCCACAGACTCATTTCTCAACCAGCTGTTAGTAGAGGATTGAAGTTCAGATTTTCATGCCTGGTTTTTCTCTTTTTTTGTCGGTGTTTCATGTATACGGGGTTTTGCAGTTCTACGGCTGACAACTAAAGAGCAGATATTTTCCTTAAAGTAGCGCAAAGCGTGTTTTTGTGACGCAATCCTTTGGGTGAAAAGAGCTGAAAATCCTTGGTTCCCTTAGAGCGACCAAAGAGAAAAATATCGCCTCCCGATTGAACATTTTCTCCCGTCTATTATTTGTATGGAGGAGATTAAAGCCAACGCTGCTGTTCATGAAGCAGAATTTTTCTAAAAAGTTATTAGGCCACGCTAATTGGCACCAAAGTTACTTTACGAATCTTCATCTTGTGTAGAGATGCAAGACGTTATCCCTAATATTATTTATTATTCATTCAGTCACGTCATGGTGCTACAGTGCTGTTGGAAAAATATGGGTATGAAAAAATAAAAATATTTAGCCAGGTGTTTCCGCTACAAAGGCTTTCTGCTAACCATCACAGTATCCAACGTAAAGATTTACGCTATGTTTAAATTATTGTGCAGCTTTCTGTCTTCCGGATAAAAACACGGAGAGACGGACACAGACGTCTGCGGTCATCGTTTCGGCTTACTGTGGCCATTTTTTGGGGCGGCATTTTTTTCATCGTATATTTCTATCCGCAAGAGTATCGCATTTCCGCCAGCCCGTGGAGTCACCCTGCAGGCACTGGCAGTCGTCAGCATCTTCGGGAACCTTGAGCGTTCAGATTTATGCTGCGTTCATTCACGCATTCGTAGAGATTTACGCGTAAGGGGGAGGGGGTGAATGAACTCGATACTGAAGTGAAAGATGCAAGAGAAATCGTTCAAGGGTCACCTGGAACTTACAAGCAAGTGTTTGTTGCGATCCTCGCGTAAAGCTTGACAGTAGGCTTCGCCACGCGGCTTGACTTGAAAGCAACTGTCTGAAGCAGTTTCTCTCTGTTTTCAGTCGCGCTTTGTGGAGAGCATGCTGTAATTTGCGGTGGCTACCACACCATAGACGGAAAAACATTGCCGGCCACTGTACCAGGTTCCATCAGGACCTCTGAGGTACTGATACGTACAAAACTCAAAACTGGTGTAAAAAGCGACAAAAGAGTCTTGCAGAGTTTGTTACCTCTGGCTCATTCGGTGCGTTTAACAAGGAGCGTATATCTCATGTCCCGCGCAATGTTGTACTTCTATTTTCGTAATCAGCGAACGGTGAACATGTCCCGCGCAATGTTGTACTTCTATTTTCGTAATCAGCGAACGGTGAACACTTCAACCGTGGGGGGGGGGGGGGGGGGGGGACACGCGAGTACCCTTAAAAGTATACTAATGTCAAAGTGATTTTGCCATTACTCAATAAACTAGCGTACATTTTCGAAAAAAAGCTTCATTGTTGGAAGAAGGAGGTTTATCAGGTAGAAAAGTTATAGCAATGAAGCACTGCTGACGCTCTACCCGGACGTTTTCGGAAGTAAAGTGCGATACATCAAGACATTTATACGTTGCAGACCAATGAGGAGCGGTAACACCAATAATCATGTGCAGACGGTGATCATGAAGTCCAGTGTGGTCCCGGCATGTTGAGTCTGAGTAGAGTGTGGAGAAAATTTTCAGATACAATTTTTATTCAGTAAATGCGTCTTTTTTGCTGCCGGACAGAGTTCGCCAGAAAGAGCTAGAAAATTGGCTGTTACTGAGAAGAAAATTTAGATGAAGTTGTCCTGAGTGCTCCTTAATGAACGACGAGTCCATGAAATCTCGTTTACATATGCTCAATCCACTGCAAGGGTCCGCTGAAAATAGAAGGTATAAAAGCCGCGAAACATTTACTAGCGTCGCCATTTCTTTTTGAAGGGATGATTTGTTTTTCTAAAAGTCCAACACTGCATCAAGCACAAATAATGATACCAGCGAATGCTTCGTTCCGTGTGGACAAAAGTTCTTGCGCTGTCGCTTTCCGGTAGAGAGTGAAAGAGCCACTGGCATTTTTGAAGGTGCCTCAGTCTGACCGAAACTACACCACGTCGTCTCGCTTTGTACTACACGGCGTAGACCTCTGAGGTCTCTGGGAAAATTTTTTCCGCGCTGGACACGATTTCCTGGTGACTGCAGTCTGGAAGTCCTTTTTGCATTCAAGGCCCTCAGTCACGCTTTCCTTGCCTGCGCAGACTGCTGAGTTTGAAGTTTGTGGACCTGCCAGGAAAGTTCCACGTGTCCTCAGCCGCCACGGAGAGAGCTAGGCTGAGTTTTCAGTGTTGAATTTTGCGTTTTTTTTATTTAGTGAAATGAAAGCGTTTGTAGAAAACTGTATTTTATTAATTGAATAAAAAACGCATCAGCCGTCTGTTCATTCTTTTCACAGTCTCGAAGCGCTCTGTAAGCACTTCATCCGCCGTTGTCATCAAAGAAATTTTTCCCCTACAACAACTGGGCAAAACTTGCGTTCCAAGCATTCTGTGTACTGCATGTTGACTCCGCCGACATTTATTTGCACGTGGTTAGCTCTCAACACGAGTGTCGGCAAACACAAGATGCACTCAAGGAAGCTGAGAAAGTTATTTCTGGTTAAGACAAGTTAAGGAAAAGAATAGTGTCAGCTGACGGGGCTCTTGAAGACTCGAGCGGAGCTACCACCATCAGAGCCCTCCAAGAATATTACATACGCCTTTCCAGCAGTGCAGTTCATGAATTTTAGTGCCCAGGATAAGAGAGAGTGATTTTTTTTATCTCACTTTAAAGCACGTGAGGCACAGGTAACATGGAAGCGTCGCTTTTCGACGTTCCCAGACTAGCACAGTAAGAACGAGGTCCCTTAAACTGCCGTCACCGCTAGGTATTTACTGTGGTGGTGAGGTGTGCGCCAGTATCTGGTGATGTGCCGCGCAAAAGAATACGGGGAATTATTGATGTGCTTGTACATATTCGCACTTCTGCATCTACTATCCCTCATTATACATATTTCCGCTACCTCACTGTTGAGTAGCAGTCAAGGTAGTCGCATTTAAGGCGCCCCTGAGTATATTGCACTGCAAAGCTATCTCTGTCCCTGCCTCTCTCACGCTGATTCAAACATCTCCCTATCTTTCTACTACTTTCACGCCTTAAACTTCGTCCAAGCTCATCTGGATACATACGCCGGAGATCTAAAAGCAACGAACGCTAAGTGAGGAGCGGCTGCGGGCTTCGCGGCAAACTATACCGTGCTTTTTCTCTGCTTTCTTCCTTTTCTTTTCGGAGCTGCCATGAAAAACAGCGCTGTTTTTGTCTCTGAAGCTATGACAGTTACCCATGGTGGAGGATTGGCCAGTTTGAAGCACATCCATGCAGAAGAAAAATATTTCCAAGTTTTCTTCGTCGCTCGTCTATTTCTTCATCTTCCTTTCGGAATCCCACGTCGATTACATTCTAACATCTCCATCTTTTGAGTGTCTCGAGAGAAATTTTACGACAAAGGCCTGCTCAAGTTCCGCGATGTTAGACGTCAAATGGCTACCTGCATTCAAATAAAATGCGGGCCCTGTGACCTCCAAAATATGGGTGTCATAACTGTCGTTTTCTTGCGCGCGCGTAAAATAACGCGATGAAGGACAAAGAAAACCCTCCCGAGGTCTTCGTTCCTCTCGAGTCTACCGCTCAAGCCGCGCGAGACATAGAACGCACGCCATGTTTTTTTAGAACCGTTGTTTCGTGAGGGAACACAGAGCTATGTGCGACTACCCAAGCAGTCCTGACCGGCCCACTGCTCAGCTGCATACAACTGGTTCCGGTCTCCACCTCGCGATAGAGGGTGACCATGGACAAGGAGCTGACTGCTGCCGTGAGAGGAGCCGGGACATCGCAACGTGCGTCACGCGGTCAGCTGGGAAGCTACCGGTCGCCGAGGTCGCCAAGCGCTATGTGGCCTCCGACCGACGCCTCACACTGACCATCGGAGAACAAGGCGCTGATGACTACCACCACAACAATGACTACCACAAGGGGCGCTTAGGCTCCGAGAAGCGAATGTGCGGGAATGCATCGTACCGGGCGCAGCTGTCAGCCGTGCCCCCAGCGACACGCACGGTGAGCTTGCTTCTTAGCCTTCTTGGTTTGCTTTCATGCACTGCTCGAATTATTCTGTCAAGTGCTTCTCCGAACTTTTTTATTCAAGGGTCAGTGCGCGTGTTCGAAAGGGCTGAACCTTCCCAACACGAGCGTATGCAGGTGCCACCAGTTGTAGTTAGATAGTATGCCCGACGGTAGTCCCTTTCGAACAGCACTTGCAGGCAATGTAATTTTGTTTTCACGTCCATCGCTTCGAACCAACTCCTCGCTAGCCATAAGCCTCTGAAGGACAAAGTGATATGGGTGTAGCATGTCTTGCGTGAGGAGGAAAAGCTAGCATCTTGCAGGCTGCTGAGGACAGCGCCCTCTGTGCATTTGAAAGAAGAGGAGGGACTTGACCGGTAAAATATGCACACGAAAAAAAACAGACCCGACGGTTACTGCTGTAATAAATAGAATTTGAGCTACACCTGGAGGGGAACAGTGGGATGCAGGTGTTGTTAGCAGCAAAAGGAAGCAGCGCCTATTGCTGACAGTGCTGGAGAAGTTACGAGCGTTCACCTGTCACGGGGTGTGCAGGTATGCGTGTGGAATTTCGTGGGGCGTACAGTAGGGGAGCCAAGCACTGATGCCCTTATAAGGTTCGGTGGAACGTATACAATAAAGCACGGGGTAAAGGAGATGAAGAAAGAGAGGTAGAGCGCGACTGTCACCCACTGTGCAATCAGTTATCAGCATTCTAGCGAATCAGCATTTCCTTACAGTGGAGCATACCTCACGTCATGTCATTTTTGTTAGGGACAACGCCAGCGACGCGGCACGCATCGAACTGGAGCCCTAACATCTGACGCTTTAAAAAAACGTATTTCAAACTGTCGTGTTTGAAATGGTCACGTTATAACCTTGAAGGCATGGATAATGGTGACATATGGCGTCGAATTTTGCAACTGAACGTCATTCCTCGCCACCTGGCTGCCTGTGCCAGGATTCATATAATCAGTTCCGGCATGGCAACGCGCGTTAGTTTTCATAGCTCCGCGATGCCATTGGTGATGGCGTCGCACGAAGAGCAAAAAGAAACGAACGTCGCGTCAGTTACGCGGCATTTCATTTTGCGTGTCTTCTCACTGAAAAATGGTTACAGTGCTATAGTCGTTTCTTCAAACCATTTCGCTAAAACGACTGCATCCTTCCAGGTGGTAATCAATTTATTTTGTAATCAGTCATTCGTATTCGCATGATCGAACAGTGATCGTGGTCTCGTTTTGTAGGCCCGCCGACACTGAAAACTGAACTGGTAACGGAGCATTCTGTATCATCTGCTGTTTTTACATTGCTATAATGAATGTGTGCCTTCGACGAGTACGCGAGAGGTAAACACACCTGCGCTCGTCCTGCGACAGTGCATCTCTAAACACTGTTGTATCTCAATGTGAAGGTGGATGCAGAACAGGGGCTATGTAATTCAGGACAATTATATATTTGTCTTCATTTCTTGTAATTGTTATCGCAAAAACTCTGAATGTGCAGTTGTCGTTACAGCATGTGGTATGAAAACTGAGGCCAAGTAGAGATGTCTTAAATTCGTATTTATACATCGGCACATGCTTGCCCTTATAAACTTCACCATATCGGTGAACAGTTTTCATGAATCACAAATTCAGTGCTCACGCACGATTCTAGCTTCCCTTACGCTGAGCCAGTTTTAAAGCGCAAGTGTTTGGTTATTTACGCTTACGAACCCAAAATAATAGCGCCTCTTCGTTTACCTCAACATTATTGCACATATCTTATCGGCTGCAGCCAATGACACAGTCCTCGAACTCGTTTCCAGTGGAGCAAGACATCGACTTGGGCCTCCCGCATCGCCGCCTGTGCGGTGCAGACTCCGCAGGCAAAGGCCCAGGCTGCCATGGGCCGCCATGACATCCCGGATGCTGTAGCTAGGAGGGCCTCCGCCCCTGCCAGCCGCTGCCGCAAATGGCACGCCTGTGCACTCCGTCTTGCCTCGTAGGTGTTCAGCTGACAACGAAACCGCAAATGCCATTCATGACGTTACATCGTGCACTATTTCATGGCGAAAAGTATTGTGCGAATCATGGTGAACATTGTTGGTATCCGCAGTGCAACAAATAAAAACCTAATGTGTGCCAGTTAAATATTTTTGTTGGGTAATTTCCCAGGTCGAGCTAGCTAAATCGCGCGGTCATTGGTGTTCGCGTAGCACCACCAGTACTAAAATGCGTTATTAGGTGCTAGAAACAAGACAAATTTACTTTGCGACGCTTCAATGCATATATAGCCGCAATACTTGGTCCCTGCTGATATATAATAAGTAGTCACTTTAGGCGCAGCAGTGCTGTTTTGGGGGCATGCATATAAAGCAGTGAACATATATTGAAAGGTTTGGTGTCTACAAAATCCGTCCTGCTAACCATGGCAGTATCCGAGATAGCGATGCGCGTTATATGTTGCGGCTTATTAGGAGTTCACTTTTACCACTAAAACATATTGAGAGGCGGAGACAGCCGCTTGCGGTCGTCCTTGTTATTTACTGCGCACCGTTTCTGTGCTGTTTTTCTTATGCTACTCCGTTCGTAAAAGGTATCACATTTCACCCTGTGTGTGCAGTGTCTCTACAGACATTACCTGTCGATAGCAGCCTAGAGTTGGGGCTTATGTGGAGTTCATTCGCACTGGCGTCCAAAGAACATGGACAAGAAGTCATATGAAATCTATCACAAAGTGAATGGGGAAAAGGAAAAAGTTCAAATGCCACCTCGAACTCAAAAACTATGCAGTTTTATTTCGAACCTTTCGGCAAACCTGAGAGTGGGTGTCGCTTCGCGGCTCGAGTGGAAGGCGGAGGAACAAACAGGCTTTTCGCTGTTTCGAATCGCGCTTTGTCCAGAGCATCCTCCAATATTCGATGGTTGCCACATCATACGCAGAACAATCGTGTCGTGCATTGTGACAAGTTCCTCATGACCTCATGACAATTGTTTAAACCGCTGTTGTCAACAAAAAAAAATTAGCCACAGATTTACATAATGTAAGCAAGAGACTTAGGTGCTTTAGCACATTCCCTTTGCTTTGTGTGCCTTCGGTGGCCAACATTCTCGGAAAAAAGTTTTTAGAAGTTACTGCTATGCGAATATTGAAGGTATTCAAAAATGCTTTTTTTCAGAATTGTCGGCTATGCGTTAATCTTGGTGACTGCGCTGCCGGGTTTAAAGCGGGCTTTAAATTTAGGGCGATCAATTGTATTCATGCGGAGGAAATGCGAAAGCACGTGCTCTTTCGGCTCCGCTAAAGAAGTAAAGACGAGCACATCAAAAACTTTCGTTATATCCCGTTTCTCGTTATATGTGAGTCTTTTGTCTCTCCCTGCTCTCGCCTACAGGACTAAAGCGGAGATTTTGCTCTCTTTATTTTGGCATCAGGGACCTGTGCCAAGTAGCTCTTCCGTCAATGAAACCCCAGACAAGACGGCGTTTTCCTCAGCGAATTACTTAATCGCAATGCGAATCTGGTGCACAAGGATTTCATTGTTCACTTCGGATTCGGTTTTTGGATTCAATGGGCAGGACTGTAGGCACACGAAGACGATGACTTGCAAACCAAAGCGAGAAAGGATTCCAGTATAGCACGCGGCATTTTCGGTTGCAGGTACAGTCAACAAGTAGCGCGCCCGAGTCACATCGCGGTGATGGCGTAGTGATGTAATGAAGTGGCCAAGGAAGCGGTCCGTGCAGCCTCGTGTTCGAAACCCACTGACTAGTGTTAAGCGTTTGATTAGCGTTTATTTCTTCTCCGAGGTTTAATCCCCCGACAAGACGGTGTTTCCGCTAGCGAGGAACTTAGTGTTACCGCACTCTAAGCGACACAGCAGTGATTTGGAACTGCCATCCCTGGCTCATTAGCGCAGTCATTCTAGCGGCGGCAACCTCATGCTTTGTGACGAGGCTCGTATCTCTCTAAATGTGGCCCGCTCAATACGGCAGTCGAGGGATGTGGGCGAAAAGTGGTGAAGAGACATACCAGACAAAGTAATGTTTATCTGTATGGATGAATTAACCTGTTGGTATGAAAAGAGGCTTCATTTACTCTAAATGGGAAGCTTTATTACCTAGAAAAGTGCAAACAATCAAACACTGCTATCTTTGTCCTCTCCAGCATTCGCGAGCAAAGTGGGACGCGCGAATCCGTTAATTTTTTGCGCATCTCTGAGGCTGGGCAGCATTGCTGTTCACTACAAAACATTGATCACGGAGTTTGTTCTTGACGGTACAAGTTTGAATCGGGTGGCGAGAAATTTTCAGATACAATTTTCTCTGCAATAAGTGCGTGTTTTGCTGCTGGCCTAATATCGACACAGCGATAAATCGGTTTTTACTGAGAGCAAAAGTTGGATCGAGTTGTTCTCAATGTCCATCCTAAGTACGAAATCCCCACGCTAGAGCCTTTGCTTACGTAGACTGTACACAGCGTCGTGGCCACCAGAACAGATTTTATAAATGGCGCGGCTCATTTATGTTCGTCGCTTATCACGCCCGTTATTTTACTGTCACATGGAGTACTGAAGAAAGTAACGGCAAGAAGCAATCGAGGGAATGTCCTCGAATGCTGAAGAATACTTTCATTCCACAGCGGCACATATGGTGTATCCAAGACTCAGTGGCGAAAGCCCTTGCGTTGTGGCATCAGGGGGGAGTGTAACTGAAGGAGCGGCTGCCATTTCTGAGGTTGCATCACACTGACTGGAACTGTACCCCTGTGTCTCGCTTTGTAAAACAACCACACGAGCCTCGGAGATCGCAGGCGTAAATGGTTTGAGTACGGACTCTTAGTGTTGGAGTCCCCTCGGTTGATTCACCGCCCTTACTCCTTTTTCTGCATTTTGCAGACTGCTGGCCCGGAAGTTTGTGGACATCCAGAGCATGTTTGATGTGTCCTCATGGGCCCCGGAGATAAGTTTCGGCAGTTTAGACTTGATATTTTGATGTTTTTTTTGCTATTTCTCTATTGTATACTATTATCAGGAATTTTGAAAGTTAATAAATCAACAGAACGCATATGCGGTTTCTTTATTACTTTCGCAGCCAAGCAGCGCTCTATGAGCATTGCGCTGTGGTTTTCTAAGGCGTTATTGACTCACAAAAAAGCGCCTAAAGCTGGCTGTAGAAATGCTTAGAGAGGTTACATGGAAGACTTAGTCCATAGCATACATGGTGGACAAGTATTCAGTGAAACGAAGCTCTGTTAATGGTGGCGTAGACTCGTCACAGATAGATTCTCCGAAGTATCCACCACCAGGCCATAATAATTACGGTTCAAAGCTCTCGACATCGCCCACTTCAGACCAAAATGTCTGTCAAGGGGAGGACCACGGAGTTAAGTCTGTCGCTGAACAAGATTTTGCGGCAGTTTTCGCTTAGCAGGCTTTACGCCAGCGGCCACGCCATTTATCCTGTAAGTAGTTTGTTGTTCTTGCGCTACTGAGTGTATATGAGTCTTTTTGCTTATTTTGAGACGGAAAAACCTTTGTGTGTTGGTTGCGCGTAATTATAGGACAGTGCTAGAATACAGTACCGCAGAACACTGATTCCGTTCATCAACAGCATGCTTGGTAACCTCCCTGACTGGTTGCTCGAACTACACTGGATCACGTAAATCATGTTTGGAAGATCTATCTGAAACAAGCCGATCTCAATTTTTAGTAAAACCAGCCAGCGCGCATGAATTCACCGGAAAACCTCTGCCCTACAACAATCCCTACCTGTATGGGAAAGGTTATGGAGAGAATGATGCTCATAGCTCTCAATCGTCTTGAGTGACAACTGTGCCAATTCCGCAATGCACCTCCTCTCAAAGGGTTCAGGAAGAATTTTTCCTCTGAAATTGTTGCTGCGCGATTATAAAGAGACTTATACACAGTCCCCAACGCTGTGCAACTGCGCTCTGTTGTGTGCATGGACGTCGAGGGTCTCACGACAATATGCCGGAGAGCGCAATACTAGCCAGCTTTCGGAAAATGTACGCAGTCCATCGTCTACAGCATCCCTTTGAAATGTGGAAAGAGTTATGGAGGGCAAAGCGGTAGATGTTTGCATGACCGCCTCCGAGAACACAGCAATAATGTGTCTGAACGGCGAGGAGGGTTCCTGGACGCTCACTGCAGAAAATGTAAGAACGGTAATGATGACAGCGATTCTGAAGAAGATTTTTTGTGTCGGCCTGTGTACAAAGATTGTTCTGTGATTGCCAAACACCGTTGCCAACTAACTCGAGAGATAGTAAAGGCTGAATTGATAGACCGGTTGGGTGAGTCCTGCGTGGCCAAGTCATCTATTGCTCTAACTAACTAAGAGCTGTTATATTTGAGACAACATTTGACTCCTACAGCGCATGCGTGATGATTGCCTGGTTTTGCTATAAATATTGGTCCGAATTTCGAAATAAACCTGTTGCAAGTCAGCGCTCGTGTGTTCCATGTCATTCTTTCTTGTGTCCTTGTCTGTATTTGCGCTGTACATTTCTATTATAGAATTAAAGATCTTGATAATGAGGTATTAACGATCAATGCTTTAAAAACGGAACTGCAGGACGTGAAGTCGACTATAATTAAACTGGAAGGCACCGTTTCATACCTGTTATATCAAATCAAAATCAAATCAAATCAAATCATATTTTATTCTCCAGAAAGTATCTGGATGGTCACCTGGGCTAAACGCTGTACGAACAGCTTGACGAAGGCCCAGGAAACCATTACATGGCAGCAGCAGACAAAACGAAATAACAATTAATGAACAATACAGTAGTGGTCGTCAATAAATAAATAGAAAAGAAATTATACAGCGTATGCATGAGAGCAACACAGCAGAAATAAGATAACAGAATGTTTATCAATAATGAATGAATGCAAAAAAAAAGAGTACAGTGATGACAGACATTTTCTCAGATGACATAAGAATAAATACAGATTACATTTTCACAAAGTATATTCGCAGTTGTTTTGGAATAAATCCAGCAGTATCTTTATATTTATTTAGAAAAAATGGCAGATTGTGAGCCAAGGATTGCAGCTTGTAATCAGTTCGAAACTGTGGTAAGGACCAAGTGTCAGTACAACGAGTGTTAACTTTTGGTGTACGATATTCAAGGGAAGCAAGTTGTGTCAAGAAATTACTCATACCTGTGGAAGAAAAGTATGTTATTTGTAACAAACGAAATTCATATATATTATTTACACGGATCATATTGAAAGATGCTATTGTGGAATTAACACTTGATGTTGGTTCGGTGTTTGCGATAAGACGAACAATTTTCCTCTGCAAAACGAGAACCTTGTTAATATTTCTTTTAGTTGTTGTTGCCCATACCAGTGTACAGTAGTTAATATGAGAAAGAAATAGAGCGTAATATATTTGTATTTTAGCGCTTGTGGGAAGAAATGTGCGGCAGCGTGAGATTACGCCAGTAACAGCAGACAGTTTTCTAGAGATATAAATAATTTGAGCGTCCCATTTAAGATGGGCAGAAAAATACACACCGAGAACCTTATGCTCGCTGACTATTTCTATATGCTGGTCTTGACGACCTGGAAAAGACGACCTGGAAAAGAGGAGCCGTAGAAACAAGCTGCTTATTTACAGAGTAAAAGAGAATGAAGAATCAGAAGCAGACCTTAGGAACAAAATAACAAAAAACATTTTTGACGAGAAGTTAGGATTGAAAATAAACAACATAGAAAGTACTAAATCAACAAGAAATCGCCCTGTCATCATAAAATTTAGTGACTACCGAGAAAAGGCTTCAATAACGAAAGCATGTCCAAAGTTTAAAGGCTCAGATTTTTCGTTTATTGAAGTGTTCTCAAAAGGAATTCGTGACGTTAGAAAAAAAAAAGTTATGGGAAAGTGCATCTCGGGTAAAAGAGCAATGGCGCCAAGGTTAAGCTGGTTTTTGACAAGCTTAGCATTGACGGTAAAATGTTAGGATGGGATAACGCAAGAAACAATAGGTATAAAATCCCGATGAATCAAAAGTACACAAAAAGAGACAGTCTGGTTTTCAAAATCCTTAACGTAAATTCACAGCGTCGTAAACAAAGCTGCAGAACTTGAAGGCATGCTGTTCTCACACGACGCGGACGTTGCATGCTTACTGAGACCTGGTTAAGCAATGAAACTATTTGGCAGTGAATTTGTTCCCAAAGATTTTAAGGTTTTTCGTGGCGACCGGGACCGAAGAGAAGAGATGGAGGAGTGGCAATTTTAATGAAATCATCATTGCAATTTTTCAGGATGCCTTACGCTCAAGGCATTGAAACTATATTTTGCAAAACATACATCAACAAGGATCGCTTTGTTTTTGGCTATTTAGAGGCCTCGCAACTCTTCTGTTACGGACTTGGAAAACTTAAGAGCATATTTACAATGCCATGTAAGAGCGAAACGATAGACTAATACTGGCTGGTGATTTCAACTGGCCTAACAATGTCTGACACTCCTTTTCATCATGCTCTGCCCATAACGCTGATACTCTAATGCTCGACATTGTGTTCACATTTGACCTGCTGCAAGCAGTAAACAGTGTACGAGAGTGCAAGGAGCCGCAAGATCTATTCTAGATCTATTTTTTGTAAGTGGTGCCATCCGCTACTTCATACCTGTGACGTCAAAAACGGAATGTCTGATCACAAAGCTGTGTTGCTGTGCTTGTCGAATGTGTACCCAGATCGACAAACTAGCGTGCAATTTTTTCCCAGTTTGGCGCGTGCGGAAGACGAATCTATTCCGGATTTGCTTGATTCATGTTTCGATAATTCTAGGAATAGCTCTGATAGTGTGAATGGCCTATGGCTTCTCTTTAAAATGATTATTTCTGATTGTATTGCCCGTTTCGTCCCCAAATTTCAACTAAATCTGTGCACCGTAATCTATGGATTTCTCGGGAGGTGTTACGCATGCATCGAAGGCTTAAAAGGTTAAAAAAGAAATAAAGCAGAAATTCAGCATTAAAGCCAATTGTGGAAGCAATTACAGAGCAACTTAAGCAGAAAATAATTTGCCACAAAGAAAAGTATTACGGAACGCTCCTGCCTTCGTTCATTAGAACGTCTCCTGAGAAGTTCTGGCGCCAAATCACGCCCAAAGCTTCTTCCACAAACGAATTCATAATAGACGACAAATGTGTGCCTAATGAGGCCGTTGTTTGTTCCGCGTTCAACCAATTCTTTCAGTCAGTAGTCACAGAGGACAACGGTTGTGTGCCCAACTTTTCTACAGCACTCCCTGTCATATCTGATGTAATTTCAGAGACTGGTGTTTTTAACTTGCTTTTTAACCTTGATTTTTAAAAATCAGCAGGTCCCGATAACATACCAAACGATTTTTGAAGCGCTATGAGGAGTGGTGCGCAAATACCTGATATTCATCAGATCCTTACACGACGGTTCTTTGCCGGATGACTGGAGGACAGCCGCAATTAAACCTCTGCACAAAACTGAAAAAAAGCACACATCAAGCATTACCGACCTATATCTCTAATATCAACATCATGTAAAATTGTAGAACTTTTAATTCATAAAAATATAGTTTCTTGGAAGAGCAGAAAGCACTTACCGATTTTCAGCATGGTTTCAGGCGTGGGTTTTCTACAAGTGCACAGTTAGTTGAAACTGTGCATGACTTTGCTCAGTCGATTAATCAGGGAAAGCAATCAGACGAAATATTCATGGATTTCCGCAAAGCATTTGATAAGGTGTCTCATAACAAATTAATTCATAAATTAAGCTAATATATTAAAAACGACCGGATACTTACATGGATTACAGCTTACCTCTCAAACAGGTGTCAATTCGTCACTCTAAACAATACATCTTCTAGCGGTGTCCGGGTTATGTCTGGCGTCCCCCAGGGATCCGTTTTGGGAACACTCTTATTTCTATTGTTTATTAATGACATCGTGGCAGATCTTTCAGTCCGCGTTAAGCTGTACGCGGATGACTATTTTATATCAAGCGGTGTCTTCAGTTGGTGACCAGGTACGTCTAAATAATGACCTAGAGAAGGGTTGTTCCATAGTGCAACAAATGGCAGATGTGCATTAATTTTGAACAACCGTTTCTACGAAAATTACACACAAGAAAATACCTCTTCATATCGTGTCCGACACTAACAACATATCATTATTAGAGGTGACAGAGTATAAAAATTTGGTCCTATGTATTACTAACAGCCTTTCGTGGTCAAAACACGCAGACGCTGTCGTAGGAAATTCAATGCGGAAACTTTTTCTTGAGGCGCTCATTAAAGTCATCCCCACCTGGTGTTCATCCATTGGCATACAATTCCCTCATCCGTCCGTTACTAGAATATGCTGTAATCATCTGGGACCCTTTCACGGTAACAAACATTCAGAAATTAGAGCGAATACTGCATAAAGTGGTTAGATTTATTTTTAACTTATATTGCCGTGCATCTGTAAGTGAGGTCGTGAGGCGAAGTGGGTTACCCCCAGTTGTTGAGCGCAATCGTGTTTGTCGATAAAAGTTTTTCTTCCAGCTCATAAAAGGTCATTATAAAGTTAATACTTCTAATTATTTTACTTACTCCTCAGGTTATAACACGAGACAAAGGTATGCACTAATAAATAACCCCTTTGAACGCACGAAATAACTGCATTAAATCTTTTTTTTCCGAGGACAATTACTGAATGGAATAAACTTAGTAGCAAGACTGTTAATCATAATTCTTTATTTTTGTTTGAAAAGTGCCTGCAAATGCTATGAATTTGGTTGTTTATATGCTTGTATTTTGTTAGCTTGTTTCCCACCCTGCTATGATCTGTACTAAATCGCAGTATCTATAAATACATAAATAAAAATGGACCGTGCGATCAACGCTGTCATGGGCCTCAGCTACATCAAGTGTCACCAAGGCCTTAACTGCTCTCTTGCGCATTGAGAGTCGTATTCGACTCTCGAGATCCACATGCGCGGACCATAAGGAACAACCGCAACGAAAGTCAAGCTGTGCGGAGCTGAGGCCGTTAATGTGATGAACATGCTCTGTGAGGTAACTGTGTACTATTCTTTCTATTAGCTTTACTAAAGTTGAGCTTAAAGCAATCGGAAGAATATTGTATAAATGAAATTCATTCTCTGCATATTTCAAAAGCAAAATTAATTTCGCAATTTTCCAACAGTGATGAATCCAAGGCTTTTCCAATGACGCATTTGCAATATTCAGAAGGTGAGTTGGAAAGTCTTTCGCTAAAATCTTTAACATGCCCACAGTAACCCATCAGATCCCAGGGCAGCAATACCATTCATTTTACGCGGTTGGAGGCCAGAGAGTTGTTATTCTGCGCCATGAATCTATATAGAGCCTTCTTATTCTGGGGTTTAGAGAGATACGTGTTTAAATTTTGGCTATAATCCTCCTTTGCTTTTTAACAGTTATTTTAAAAGATGCAGAGTAGAACTTATAATTTATCCAATTATCTGGGCTCTGATTACAGGAAAGGCTTTTGCAATTTGCTTTTTTACGAAGATAAGCTTTCTCACACTCCTCGGTCCACCAAGGAGACGGCTGTCTGGCAGGGGCAGTAGCGCACACAGAGAATACAGAGCTCTCAGCAGCATCTCGCAGAAAGGAAATTGCCCGCTGAGCTCATTCTGCTTGACCTGTGCTAACTATGAAGGGAAGCGAGGCAGACATCAATTTTTTATACGCAATGTGATTTACAAACTTCATGGTTGCACCACCTTTTCTGATAGGAGAGGATATAATAGCAAAGGTTATTGAAAAGTGGTCACTATATGTACCTGACTCTACTATTGACCATGCAGACACTCCAACCCCACAAGATGCTGATGGTAAATCTTTGACTGAACGAGAAACTCCTCGCATAAAGGTTACTACTCTAGAATTGCAGCAGCGCACAGCATTCAGACATTCATGACCACAGAAGCTGGCCGCAGGAGTCAGAGCGACTACCCCAGACTGTGGTGCGAATTAAAATCACCTGCGATGACTGCGCTGTTTGCGCCGCTCAGTAACGTATCCAAATAGTCTGTCCTGTGAACACCTGAAAGTAGACGTTAGCAATAGTTACTTTGGCGCACTGTGGAAGGGAGATTTCAGCCGCCATCAACTCACAGTCATGGAGCATAACGTTCTGCGAGATTGATGCCCGGCGACGTATTTCTGTAGAGATCATAGTTATTAACCCACCACCCCTGCCATTAATGCGATCTACCCTGAAAACACGGAGTTTTTTCATTGAAAATGATTTAAGTGGAGAGAGCCACGTTTCTTGCAAAATCACAATATCTGGATTATGTTTTGAAGAAGTATTTCAAGATCCGTGAGAGAAGAAAGTATGGAACGACAATTCCATTGCAGAGCTTTTAGACCCGCCATTATTATTGACTGATGAAAGAGGCAGCAACAGCCTCCTTCAGCACATCAGTCTGGGAGATTACTTTGGGGGGTCCTTTCTTTGCTTTGATTTGCGGAACAGCTGACTTCGAGGGTCAGGAAAAGGCTCGACGTTCGTGGGAAGGATTGAGCATTTCAGCATCAGTGTTACAGATATCTGCGTGAGAGACACTGCCAGGAGCGCTGTTCGCAGGCGGGACTTGGGATTTGTCAGGAAGCGACATGGAGTGACTCTTACTAACAGCATAATTTGGGAGAGATGCGGGCGTCGCCGCCGAAACAGATGATTCTCGTGTCATAATTTCGTGCTGCATTAAAAAGGCAACTGCAGAGAAATGCAGCGTTTCGCCAATCAAGGGGTGGAGAAAAGCCGGAAGCGATAATTAGCCCTGCCGATCCAGTTTGGTGAAAATAGTAAAGCGAATAGTCTGTAGCAGGTAGTAAGTTCTTCCCACATATGTTCGCACCTTTCAGAGAGGCGCCGGTCGTCCATCTTCAGGGGTCTCCCTCCACGTCGGGCTCTCTGAAGAGGGATTTTATCTTGACAGTCATCTGTAGCTGCTCATACTGTAATCCCCACGTCTATACGCACAAGGCGATGATTTAGGCCTGGTTATCGCTGCGACTTTTCAGTCCTGTTAGGATGATCTGGTTAGCCTCTATAATCCGTTTGTTCTCACCAAAGCACTGTGAGTTTGTACTACAACTCCAGCATGACACGAAGTGAAAGTGCCTTTGCGGACCCTGATAGGACTTCCATCTTTGTGTTTGGCAGGCATGCCAGACGCGCTATTTTTTTCCGGAATGGAATTCCGTCAGCTCTCACGTTTTTACCATTCCGTACGGTCGCCATACGAGTTTTTTTTTGCGTTTTCGAACCGCTTTTGATCGTGCTCTTTCGTTTGCTTTAATATTGTTTACACATGTTTTCTGGTATAGGAAAGACCAAAACCGCACCAAGGCAGTCATCGCCTTCGTGATGTCGACCAAGCTGCTGCACCTCGGGCGGCGTCCGGCCACGGTGCTGCTGCCCCTGCCAGTAGCCTCAGAAAGTTTGTCTCGAAGACGTCTGCACACAACTCCTCGTTGTGGCGTTCTTCGTCGTCGGGGATAAAACTCACCACAAGGGGCTCGCGTTAGCCGCTGCGATACGCTGCTGTGGTGTGCGAGGAGACACGCCAGGTTTCACATTGATACGGGAGAGGGAGAGCGCGTTGTATTTCCATGCAAAGCCTTGGAGACCCATAGACAATAACCTAGTGGTATGTCACGGTGACAATCGGCAGAATGCAAACTCAGGGGTCTCGTATACGGCGGCTTACCAGTAGGACAGGGCATGTAGTGACTAGAGATCTGGTCAACGACATTGAAGTAGGTAAAAAAAAAGGACTGAGGTCCAATTGGAAAGCACTCAGGTAATGAAAAACAGCTTACCATTTCTCTCAACAAGATCGTACGCAATAGTTCTGCCTTGCCAGTAGTCGCCCAAGGTGCGGTATCATGGAGGTGAAGGAAAAAGCTTGAAATTTGGTTGGGAAAAGCTCAGCGAGCTACGGAAAGGAAAAGGATGGGGGCAATGTTAGGTGACAGAGAGAGTTCATGATGAAGATTACTGCGAAGGGCAGACATGAGACTGATAGGTAGATGCCGAGAAATAAAGCCTTTAAACTGTTAGCTTAAACAATTTTCATAACACTCGGTATTGCTTGACCGAGAGAGATAGGAGTGGGCTAAGGAACAATCCCCGGGAGTTATGCTCTACATCAAGAACAGGAGGCTAGCTGAGAGAATGTCAAGACAGGGCGAACGTAGCTGGATGTTAGAGATCCATGTGCATAGATTAGATGAAGTAGTTTGCGTTTCTAGAGTAGTCTCGGCTGGTACAGGACAGCTTTAAGTGAATATCAGTTGGACATCCATTGCCTTGTAGCGCACGTATATATAGTTTTGATTATGATTTTACGACGGCCGTAGTAGCACTGTGAGGTTTCCGTTTGTATACGAGCGGGAACAAAAATCTTTGCTTAATTTTGCTAGGTTCCTTAATACATTCATTATCTTTAAGGCCTCGTAATCCACTTCAGGAAAGATTAAGCATAACTGAAACATATCATTTCTTTCTTCGTGCATGATAAAAAAGCCACGCAGGTAAAATTGCACACAGTTATGGCGTACAGCGCTTGTTGGCAGCTCCAACCGTGTCTTCCTTTCTGTATACAGTGGCAGCAGGTACTCCGGTTCCTCTTCGCTGAGGTGTCTGTCCTGACCTGCTGAAAAGCTATAAAATTCCAAACTATTTCGCACAGACCTTTCTCCTGCTTCAGGAACCGCGGTTCTATCAGTGATCCTTTATTTTTACGAGTCAGCTAAAGTGCGAGCACAATATAAACAATTTTCCAACAATTCTCGTCCACCGGCTCTGCTTTGAGAACACGGCGCAGCTATTTCTCAGTGCATCTTGTGGGATCTCTTTTTGCTTAATAATGAAAAAGGTAATGCAAACAATTTTCAACTCTATTACCAAGGCTGTCATGCAGGATTCGCTTTGCCACACAGTGGCTGAGCCGGTTGCTATTTCGCTTCATAAGTAGTTGTGAAAAGTCACTATACGGCAGAAAGTTGCTCCATTGTAATGAACAAAAACTACAGTCCAAAAGAACTTAAAGCAAAAGAAAAGTGTAGAGTTGCAAGAAGCTTACACTGTATTTAACTACGGCGCCGCCACTCACACAAACACTGTAGTTTGGCGATCGTTCCCTCAGTGAGGAACGCGTGTTCAAGCTGATCCTTCCCTCTCTCAGGGTTTTACGGATGATTGTTTCCTGGGTTTCCAAGACGTTCTTGATAGAGAGGCTTAGCGTCGAAACACAGGACAAATTGAAGAAAGACTACACGTGCGCTTAAAGGTCATAACGACAATGGGCATCTGGAAGGGAGAGTAGCCAGCCTCGCGAGTTCTCAAAAATTACTGCAGGGCCCAGCATCAAAGGTAAACCAAACTTATACACCACGGGCAAAGGCACACTCGAATGCATGGACGTCTTTTGGTTATTTCTTGATGGTAGGTCGTGCGCCTTTTCATGGCGCAATAGTGTATACGAACCAGGATGAAAATCGGTGATATACGCCGTGCAACCAATAAGAAAACTCTTTTGTGTCAGGAAATTTTATTTACCGAGCTATTTTTTTACACAAAACAGAATGAAGTGAACGGTGCTGCCAGTGAAGCGTCAATTCCATAAAAAAGGCTGTAACTCCATACTATCTAGAAGAAAATTTACTCAACGAAGCTTCTTTACGCTTATAGCTACAAAACTGTATCCCTGTTATAGAATATGCATTCAGTAAAGTGTTGGCAAAACAGTGCTGCATTGACGGTATGCGTATGAAGGAATAAAAGGATATTAAATGGCTTAGTCGTCCTCCTAACCGTCGCAGCATCAGTCGTGACGATGCGCGAATTGCGTGTAACTTCTACACGCCATTTCGCACTTTCTGATAAAATACTGGAGGGCGTGCATGCACGCCTGCGGTCGCCCCCCTTATTTACTGCGCCCCTTCCTTTTGTGATAGTTTTGTGGTGCTATATTCCTTTACCAATTAGCACCGCATTTCACCCTGCTCGCATGTTCTCCCTACAGACATTGGTTGTTGCGAACAACTTTTGGAGCTATTTGCGGTTGGGAATATGTTGTGTTAATTCGGACAGTGCAAACCGAGAGGTACGAAGGTTACCTGGGAGTTAAAGGCAACATACCACTTTTTATTATTCTGGCGGGAAGCTCCACACCTCGCCGTGCGGCTAGACTTGAATACAGCCGGCCGAAGAGGTTTCTCGCTGTTTCTAGTCGCGTTTTTTTTTCTTCAAATAATGCTTAATTGTGACGTACCTACCACATAATGCCCGGACTAATCCGACAGTCACCTCTTGCAGTTTTCCTCTTGATCTCTGTGGTACTAATACGTAAGCCATTTGTGTAAAAAGCGGCACAGGAATCATGTAAAACAGCCACTTCTTGCTCATTGGCGCGGTCACTTCACGGCGAATGTCTCATGCACTGCGCAAACACGTTTTTTATGTCGAAATCAGCGCCTGCTGAATAAATCAGTCGTAGGCTACATACAAACCGATATTGATCTTTATCGATAAATACACGCGCTAATAAACAAAGCGCCTGGATTAACTGAAAACAGAGCTTTCATTTGCTAGAAATGTTAAAAAAATGAACGCGGTGGGGCCAAATCCACCTTGTCGCAAGGAATGCGTAGTGTCTTAAGCTATTCATTTGAGTGCTGTTCCCTGAGAATAGGCAACATGACTGTTCACTCCCAGCTGGTGATCATGGAGTAATTGCAGGTGATGACGTCACGTGTTTGAATCTAACGGCGGGGAAATATCAATAGAGGCGTCTTCTCCTTCTGTATGAAGATAAAAATGGCCAGAGAAGTCACAAAATCAGTTTTTACTATGAGAACAGATCTAAGTTGGGTACAGGCGTCCTCAGTGTCCCTTTAAAGTATGAAGTGCTCATGCAAGCATCTTTACATATGCTGAGAATGGACAACGACGGGGCCATAGAAATTGTAATATATAAAAGGCGCGAATCATTAGCAGCCTGGCCTCCTCTCTTTTATTAATCTACTCGTTTTTCTACATGCTTAAGACGGCTGCAAGCATAAGTAACATTTTACCAACACTGTTCTCACTTCGGTTATTGATCAATTCGCTCTCGCCCCACAATAAGCTTGCCGTCCTGGTTAGCTCAGTTGGCAGGTGAAGCGCTGGTCTTGGATTAAAACCCCGGACCAGGAAAAAAATTTATTGAACTCCAAAGTTTCTGAGAAAGCTCTATAGCTTTCCTTGGTAGCCGCATGACTGCGCTTGGGTGGATGTCAATGAGTAATTACTCGCTTATTACATATCTCCTTCACATCGGGGGATAACCCTAAACATTTGATCAAGTAATGACAACATACAAAGGAGCGGACGTGGTCGCACAGCGGCATATACTTCTGTTACATGTAGGCACGAAATGCAGTGTCAAACACTCTGACTGGCCAAAGCTGTTCCGCGTTATGGGGGAGTGCAACTGAAGAAGCAGCCGGAATTTCTTAGGGTGCCCCACTCTTACTAGAACCACTTCTCAGTGCCTAGATTTAATAAAATCGCACGGGCCGCAGACATCACTTGCGACCAATTTTCGGCTTGAACACAATTTCTTAGCAACCACTGTCTGTGTCTCTATCTGATTTGCCACTCTTTTTTTATCGCATACGCAGAGAGCTGGACTTCAGTGCCCTTGAGCGTCACGGAGCCACAGAGAGAGCTGGCCGACGTTTCGATTTTTTTGAATACTTTGTCGATATAAGTGTATTGGATATATTTTAAATAGTATTGTAATTAAATAAATCAAACGAATGTGTCAGTCGTCTCAATTCTTTTTAACAACCTGCTAGCGCTCTGTGGGCGCTTGTTCACCGTTGTTCTCTGGGGACTGTTCACAGCAAGAAGCGGATAAAACTGGAGTTGTAATGCACTAAACTAGTTCCGGATTCTACAAGAAATATTGAGTCCATGCCACGAATGGGGGACAAAGCATTTAGAGAAAGGAAGTTACGTTAATGAAGTTACGTCACTCACACAGAATCTCTGCAGTGTCCCGCTTCCAGGCCGTACAACTACAGGCGGAGCGCTCTCGACTCCTCCCACTTCCCCCAAACCGTCCGCCGAGGGTTGCCACATAGCGAAAGGTGGTATCGCTAAGTAAGGTACTGCAGCAATTTTCGCTTAGGACGTGCTACTCAGATGGGCTGACCATGTATCCTGAGAGCAGTTGTTATTCTTCTAACGGTTGAGTTTTAACAGTTTTGCTAATTTCGAGGACAATTGCGTCTGAGAATAATGCTGCGCGTATTGATAGGACTCTTCTAAAATACCGCACCGCCAAACATGCTACATGCTACTTGGGGCTAATGACCAGCTACCTAAGTTGGTAGGTTGCTGTATGCCGCGTTAAAGCAGGCTCCTCACAACGGACGAAATGTCAGTTTCTGGGAACAGGCATCACTTCACGTGACCATCCCCGCCTCGTCCGCGGACACCTTCTCCCTCTTCAATTCTGGAGGCGGTCTCCTGCATTTCTGGAACGAAAATACTCTAGTCTAGATTGAACGTTGTTTTTCTTTCATGTTTTTTGTTTAGTATAGCGGCTTTGTGCTTTCCATTCTGCTGACACAGTTCTGGCGTGTGATGCTTGTCTCGATCTTCGAGTGATCGTAGGGAGCTGTGGCGAGGAGGGCTACGAGGACCATAGTTTCGAATATTTTCAGCGGTCCACACACCTTAAACAAATTGGTTAAACTTATAGATGCCAGTGGCTAAGACTGTGTTTGGCGGTGATGTGGAAGAACTTGGGGACGTGCTGACTTTAGCAAGAAGAGAACTAGGTGTCTGCAGTTTCGCTGGAGAACTATATCATGCTTTGTTTCGACTACGAACGACCTTGGATGCTGAGCACTGCTCAAACCTATGTCAGACATATTCCCGAATCCAGACCTGTTCGCCAGCTTGTAGTGAGGGTAAATCTCTGGCTCAATGCCCTCTGTCAAAGTCCTCAGCGGTGTTTTCCTTGTAAGCGTCATCTCTGACCGCAAGCTCCTCCCTTTCCAGCCAGTGCGGCCGTAGCTGCATTTCCATTTTGGAGATTCGCATTTTAAATCGTCTTCCCATTCGAAGTTTAGAAGGAGCTAAAGCTGCTCACACCTTGTGTATTTCTATAGCTGAGAAAAGCGGGCGAGGATCTTATACCTTGAGGAGGACGTCTTTCACAGTAAGAATCATCCGTGCCGCCTCCCCCTTAGACATGAGTAAGGAGGGCTGCTAGTGATGTGTTTGAAGTTGTAGAAGGCAGCAAAGGCGGCGAACTATAGTGTATAGAAATGTGAGCCACTGCCTGACCGCACCTCTAGCGGTATTCCGTGACGGGAGAACAGCCTTTTAAGCCAAACAGTGAAAATCTGAGCTGTCATATTTTTCAGTGTTAACCTGCGGAACCGTGAGCTGTAAACAACCACCATTAAGAAGGTTTGTCAATCACATGAAATAGGTCAAGCCAAGAAGTTCCCAGAGGCAACCAGGGAGCCCTGAGTACATCTTGAGTACCGTATACCGCAAGACCTCACGCGTCCTGATACTGGGAGTCTATGGCTAGCTGCGAAAATTGTTCGGCAGCGCCAGGCTGCGGTCAGACAGAATCCACGCGATGCACAAACCCGTAACTCTGCGTCACCGTTCCCGCCACTCCCACAGAAAATGCCTTTTCCCTCAAGGGTTCTGGCAGCTCTTTTCTGAGTTTCACGATCTACCAGTCTCGCGTATGGCAGAAGTGATATTTTCGTTTTTCGGTTAATGCACATGTTCAGAGCGATTGAAACCGTCGCCGTGCTCTTCACACCGGCAGTAAGTCAGAACCAGCGTGATGCTAATCCTTGGCGAACAGCTCTAGTGCGCAAAGTAAGTTTTATTTTCATGTCCTGTGTTGACAGTCCACTTCAAGGTACTTGTAAGTTTTTGTTTGGTTTGGTTTATGGAGTTTAACGTCCCAAAGCGACTTTGTAATTTTTTATCGAACACGCGTGCCAAGTGTGGCACGCATTGCACGCAGAGGATAGCAGCTGATGGTTAGGTCCGAGGATGGTCAGGTAAGGCAGAGACAGTCTCCTCACTTCAAAAAATAAGAGGGAGCATTATTTTTAATATTGCGGGCGCGCTTTTGTTTCTGCAAAGCGTCGTGCCTCGCGTAGTGCCGCCACCTGTCCATTTTCTTTGAACGGGTAAAGTTCTGGTCGGTGGTACCTGTCTCGCTGCTAATGAGATTATGGGAAGCCAGCAGGAGAATGGCGAGGAAAGCTATGAGGACAGCAGTTTGGACAATTTTCAGGTCCGTCCGGTCTGTCAACTTCTGTTGCGGCCCCTACACGCTTAACAACATGGTTTAAGGTGTATAGAATCGACCGGCAGTAAACACCAAAACAGAGCCCCGCATTCTCATGACCCTGAGGAGCGAGCAGCTGTGTTTTCGAACTGGCATATTCGAAATTCTGTTCTTCCCCTGTTGTCACCCTCCCTCTTCTCTCTAGCCTAGTTTTGAGTAGCATTGCAGAAATTCCTAAGCTGTCTTCCTGCCTTCCTGTGTTGATAATCATCCCTCTGTCCCGCTCTCACATTCAATGAATTTTTCTTCTTTGTCAACCACTTCTTCCTCTTGATCTTTCTTCAAGCCCGCCTGGACAGCTAGAGTTTCGTCCTAATCGCAAAGATAAGCGCGGAGCTAAAAGCGTCCCGCCTTTCTTCTGCCTTTCTCTTGCTTCTTACCGGAGCTCCCATTGAAGCCCCTGCTTTCTTTATTGCATTTCCGTCTTGTTCGTGTCCGTGCTCATCTTTTTGGAAGCCCCACATTAATAACATTCTATCTTCCCCATCTTTGAGAGTGGCCGGACAGAAGAACGCGGACGCGACCGAAGCGCAGGCTCCGCGATTGCAGACGTAAAATGCCATCCTGCATTAAAATAGTCGCGTTATCAGGAGCCTCCGAATTATAAGCGACGTTTCCTTCGACACGCGCAAATCGAGCGGGATGTAGAGAAAAAACCGCTATGTAGAGTTGGGGCCCTGAGCACGGACTTCAAAGAATTGAGACGAGGCTCACTTGTCGAGTGGTAACTATGAACAACCTTTATTTCAGGAGGACACCGATATTTATACCATTTAGTCCTATGATACCTAAAAGAAAATAACAAGTACACGTCTACAAAGAAAACACACAAGACAAACCAATCAACTCAAACCGGCACCAAAATCGACAATACAACATAGGCTTCCTTCCTTGTAGAATACTGAACAATACAACGAAAGAAGAGAAACATAACAACCACATGGAACTACATACATGAAATTCAAACCCGAATATCAGAAATCATATGAAAAATCATACATGAAAGTGAAAACGGATGATAGTGAATTTTCATGGCGCAAGGGCATCGGCGCCGAAAGAGCGCCATGGGACAAGGTATTTGCGTTTGCCCAAGGTGGAGTCAAAGACCCAGCTTTGAAATTCAATACTGACTGCACTTTCATAAAAAAGCACATGGAATTGAAAATTGAACACGCACACCATCTATCGTGCACTTGTTTTCTATTAGCTTGTTTCAGGGTTTTTATCTTTCAAAACTACAAGCCATACCTTCCTGGGAGGAGTGCTCAATAGGAGACGAAGTGCTCATCTTTCTTTTCTGGTCATAACCGTGAGAATTTTCTGCTGGTACGTTCGGTTTTCTCCCTCGTCACTTTTCTTTAGTACACCTGTATGATCTATCCAAAAGGCAGATGACTAATTCCGTGAGTGCTCATAACATCCTCCACCCAAATGCCTGCAGCCTTATGTGGCCTTTTTTGGCACCTGTGTGTGAAAGCAAATTAACAGGATGCAGATTCAATCAGCCTCAAAAAGTGTTTCCAGACAACATACGTGGACCTTGGACCTTACCCGTTAAGAGTACATTCACTCCAAGAGGACATTTCTTCAGTATGCGAATATCCAAAACAATTGAACAATGATTTATATTCTGTAATGGTGTTGTGTTGCCTTGGGACATACTTCAGCAGACTCTTTAAAAGGACATTGACATCATGCCTCGCACTATAAGATTTCTGCCTGTAATAGAAGGCTCCGGCCAGGATTCCGTGAGAACGTCGCGTGCACAGAACTGTTCAGCGCGTGGAAAAGCCGTGTGACGGATAAACACGCAGAACTGCCGCGCTGAACGCATCGCTATTAAAAGAGGTAATAAGAGTGCATTCTAGACCGGGAAGCATTTGCTGCGGAAGTTCAACCTCCTGTCTGGTCGCCCTTTCTTGACGTGTATGCCAAATGGAAATTTGTTATATGGGCCAAGTAAAGGTGGCGTGAAGCCGTGTGAAGAGATCGCTTAACTCTACCAGGTCAAGTTAGGCACTAGGAAAGCCAGAGGGGGTTCCTGCTGTTCAATGCAGCAACGATAAAAAAAAGCTTCTGAGATGAAAAAATAAAACATCGGGAAACAAAGATTCACTGTTGACTTTCACATTGCTCCTATAACCGTCCCTCTGGACGATAGGCCCATCCCGGAGGTGGACATTCTCTGGGTCCTGGACTTTCATATCCAGAACAATGGTAGAAACAGCCTTCTCATAAAGAAATTCAAGCAGGTAACGGGCGGAGTCTCGCACCTCATCCGCAGAATTTAGACCGGCCATAGGGGCATGAAAGAGCACGACCTACGACGTCTTTTTCACATCTTTATCCTGAGTACATTTATATACACGCTCCCCTACTGCAGACCTAGGGTTGAGGAGGTCTCCACCTTGCACGTGATGCTTCGGACCGCGTTCAGGACAGCCCGCCACCTTACCCCTGCATGACCCCTCCTTCCAAAAATTCAAATATCTGGGAGGCACACACATGCATTGAGATAGAGAAGGCAGTTAGGCGGCTCTTGCAGGGCAGCATATACTCCGTACACCAAAGCGCATTGTTCACAAAATAAAGATCTTGACGACTGTGGTGACTCGGCGTGGCAGTCCATTATGCAGCTTTTCCAGAGACTAAATAGTCCCAGCAACATAAATAGATCATATGGCATAGCACAGCTTTTTCCGCTGGCAAAAAAACGAATACTGTGAGGTGTGATGTCAATGTCCTTCTTAATCGTTCGTTCTAAAATGTTCCATAAGAATTTAGCATCAATTCACAGAATAAAACAATAGCCAATTGTCTCTGGTGTATTGTAAAGGCGGCAATTCACCGTCCATGGCGCAAGCATCTCCTTAGCATGAAGCCATGCCTTCACAGGCAGCATGGATGTGTGTAGTTTAAAGGAGAATGTTTTTTTGCGGCAGAATAAATGCACATTCGCCTAACACGTTTTAAAACACTAGTGTCAAGAGACTCCAGAAAAGGTTACCGATACAACGGTACAGGGAACAAATGCTCTGTAAGTGCCTGAGTCATCTGCCTTCTGGACAGGCTATACAGGTAGTCTAAAGAAAAGCGCACAGTGAGGAAATTGAAGGTGGCAACGACTTCCTTAATGAATCCCCATAGAGGCCCCCAAGAGTGTGCCCCGTCGGTGCGAATAGGAAAGGCAAATGAGCACTGAGACGCCTAATAAGCACAGCTACTAAAAAGGATGGTTTGACGATTTGAAAAAAGGAAAAGTGCGAAACAAGCTGATGCACGAATAAGTGAACAAGGACGTTCCAGCAGACTCTTGAGAAATAAATACGTTATCGCGACGCATGGGTTCCCATTGGGAACGCCATACGAATGTAGAAAATATTCTGTGCATCACCTGCACTTTCTGCCTCGCATAGTGCAGAACCTGTAACACATAGGCAAGTTTTGTAAATAAAAAAATGTTGCAGACTTGAGCCCGAGCAAACACTGACAGTTCCCTACCCATCCAAGCATGGGTTCGTCGCCACATGGAGACTATCTGTGAATCCCAGTAGGCGCCACTGTTGCGAATTTCGCGAAAAGGAACACCTAGGTAGTGAAGCGTCCCGTAGTCCCAGCTTATGCCACCATAATGACTTGGCGTTGTACCCCAATAGCCCAAACCAAAACCCCTTGAACTTATCTAGATTAAGAGCCGCACCTGATACCTCGCAAAACTGTTCAGTCAAATGCAATTCCTCAAGCACACTCTTAGTATAAGAACAAACAATGGCGACATCATGTGCATAGGCTAAAACCTTAATTTCACACTGCGCCAGGGAAGAACTCAACTACGGATATTTGTGCAGTTAATAATACTGAGGCAAAGGGGCTCCAGATGTAGGTCAAACAAAAAGGCGATAATGGACAGCCTTGGCGAACAGATATTTTAATTGCAATACGTTTGGTTAGCTCTTAGTTAACAATTAGCCTTGTATAGGACTCCTTATAGCACAGTCTTAGGCCCCTCAGCAAAATATCTCTAATATTTGCATGCTCTTAGACCACAAACAAGAAATCGTGATGAACTTTATCAAAGGCTTTGGCAAGGTCAATCTGCATTAGAGCTACTTGTCCGATCTCACCTGATACTGTCTCCACTACTGAACGTGCGATATGAATATAGGTTTAGATGCGGCGGCCTCTGATACCGCAGACCTGATTCCTTCCTATTAAGTGAGCGACAACCAGCTGCAGACGATTGCAAAGAACCTTTGCAAAAAGCTTGTAATGTGCATTACAGAGGGAAATTGTACGATATCTCTCAACTGTTTTCAACCGATTTGAATCCCAGCTTTTTGGAATTAATATAGTATGCCCAGAATAGAAAGGGGAGGGGGCAAAAAACCAACATCTTAAGAATAATCTTAAAAAGCCTGGAAAACCTCCATCATGGCAGGCGCGAGGCAAGTGAAAAATGTTTTATAGAACTCGCTAGTAATGCTATCGGGCCCAGGAGATTCCTGAGTCGTCTTGTCAGAAATAGCAGATTTAATTTCATCCTAAGTAATAGGCCCCTCCACTACAGCACGCTGCTCATCGTCAAGTCGGGGCAAGGTTTCGAAGCAGTGACTCTAATCTGATGTCGCATTTGTGCCCACACAACCACCAAACAGCTTCCGATAATAGTCAAAGAAAGCCTCAATAATACCAGGACTATCGCTGTATGTGCCACCTCATACTGAATTTCCAATATTTCTTTAGCTAGAGCAGTCTGCTTTTTATCACTCAGGGCCCGACGAGATGGTTGCTCATCCAGAAACCTACGGGTCCTAGATCTTATCAAGGCCCCTTTGTATCTTTCGATTTCAATCTACTGAAGCTCTGCTTTTGCGCCAGTGATATCTTCTACATAGGCACCTGGGCTAATCCTCTCTAACTCAAGTAGCTCAACCAAAGTACGTTTGAGGTCTCTAAGGTGATGTCTCTTCAAAAACGCAATTCTTGCTGAGGCCTCAAAGACAATGTTTTCTGTTTCCTGTTTAAATAAGTCCCATTTTTTGCAAAACTGAGAGGTCATTGCGTGACCACGTGTCCTTCAAGCAAGTAGATACAGCACGTTTGAAGATTTCATCTGAGAGCAGGCAGCTATTCACCTTCCACAGCTCCCATCGAGGATGGAGTATGCGCCGACTGTACCTCCGTATCTGAAGGCGCACTATGCAGTGATCACTGAAGAACATGGGCCGCAGCCAGTAACGAAAAACGCTGGATAACATGTCTGCTCAAGCGTAAATCCTGTCAAACCAAGCACTAGAGGAGCACTGAAATTGAGTCCAACATCTTGTCCAACATCTTTTCCAACATCCACCACGTTGTATTCGCATGCCAAATCAGTAAGAAAGAAGCACTAGGGTCATATCGCTTACTTAACACTCCTCGGCCTTCATCCCTACAAACACGCTTGAAATCTCTCAACAGCATAATTTTACGATCCGTGGACAAATGGTCGAATAATGACAGGAAAATAGCCTTTTATCACGCTGCTTTACAAGGGCACAAACAAAAACAATTCGCCACTGCACACCCAAAATTGCGAGGTCACAGAATATAAGTCATCCGTCATCATCTGTGCTATACGACACGGCAGTAATCTCCAGTGTGTTGGCCAGGAATAGCATGCACCCACCTGATAAGCCTCTCGAGTGACTAACAATAACATTGGATTCTGACAACAAAGGCTCGGCAGCAGCTTCAGTCTGCTCATCAGAGGACAGCTTGGTTTCCTGGATGGCTGCCACTCTCACGCCCCATTTGTTAAAAGATGCCGTAACTGATGTTGCCTTCGGAGATCACGCAAACCCCTAATGTCAAGGGTAGCGACATGAAATGCTGTGACGCCCACCATTTTTGGTGCTTGTCTTATTGAAGGCCATCCCCTGTACTGGGGTGGCCGGTCTGCAAATCGGCGGTCTGTAGGGCAGACATCGCCCTTCGTTTTGAGGTGACCTTTTCCAATGCCACAGCACCAGGTGCCTTCTGCTCATCGCCATCGACACACACCTCATCATCTGCAGGACGTTTCAAAGGTGCGTTGTTGTCCATCGCCTCTCCTGAGACAACCAAGGCTTAGGTTCATGAAGCCGAGTGGACCACGTCGCTCGCAACCACGCCGACAGCCGATGTGACACCGAACACACTAGAAGCTGACACTTAAGCTGATACAATGCTGCACTACGGCGACGAAGGGGCATCGCGGCCGCAGAAGGCATGTCGCTTGTGATCGTTGAGTGACAGGTGGCTCCTGATCAGAGAGCACAGGACTCAAAGCAGCAGAGCCGAGAAGACCCGGGTCCGATGGCTTTGGGTCTGGAGACGGGGAATCCTGTTTGTCCATACTTGCAGGCGGAACCTTGCCGTTATTCGGTGCGTCAGCCTTTGGTCCATTTTTTGTTTGGAGCTTATTACTCAGTTCACCCAATGCTTCCACAACATTCGACACATCCATAACGTGTTCTGACACCACTTCATCCTCATGTGTCCAGTTGCCATGGAGTATCCTGTCAGAATAACTCATAACACAGTTATCTACTGTGTGCCCAAAGCGTCGGCACTGGGTGCATCGAGGCGTACGACACTGACGCCACACGTGGCCCATACGGTTACTATGAAGACACAGCGGAGACCTGCTTGGGATCACAACTAAAGCTTGCATCCCGAAAACGTTGAGCGTGGGAGGAATAGCACTTGCTGAAACTCCGTCGTTAAGCGTGAGCGAATTTCACGGTTCACTGTTTCCTTGTTCTCCACTCCGGGGTACCGCCACTTCTCACGCTGGATAGTTTGTACAGTTCCAAAAGGCTCCAAAGCTTCCACTATCCTCCGGTGCTTCATATAGAGCGGGAGCCAAAGAAGCTTAAGCTTCACGTTTTTGGTGTTCGGGTCCAACACCACACATTTTAGACCTTTGATGTAGAACTCTGTGTGTGTGTGTGTGTGTGTGTGTGTGTGTGTGTGTGTGTGTGTGTGTGTGTGTGTGTGTGTGTGTGTGTGTGTGTGTGTGTGTGTGTGTGTGTGTGTGTGTGTGTGTGTGTGTGTGTGTGTGTGTGTGTGTGTGTGTGTGTGTGTGTGTGTGTGTGTGTGTGTGTGTGTGTGTGCGCGCGCGTGCGTGCGTGTGCGCGTGCGTGCGTGCGTGCGTCTGTGTGTGTGTGTGTGTGTGTGTGTGTGTGTGTGTGTGTGTGTGTGTGTGTGTGTGTGTGTGTGTGTGTGTGTGTGTGTGTGTGTGTGTGTGTGTGTGTGTGTGTGTGTGTGTGTGTGTGTGTGTGTGTGTGTGTGTGTGTGTGTGTGCGTGTGTGTGTGTGTGTGTGTGCGTGCGTGCGTGCGTGCGTGTGTGTGTGTGTGTGTGTGTGTGTGTGTGTGTGTGTGTGTGTGTGTGTGTGTGTGTGTGTGTGTGTGTGTGTGTGTGTGTGTGTGTGTGTGTGTGTGTGTGTGTGTGTGTGTGTGTGTGTGTGTGTGTGTGTGTGTGTGTGTGTGTGTGTGTGTGTGTGTGTGTGTGTGTGTGTGTGTGTGTGTGTGTGTGTGTGTCTGTTAAGGTGGCTGCACATCGCTCCAGTGAAAAATCTCGCCATCCGCATAAATACGTTCCTTATATAAAGAGAACTGACATCGCAACATCTGAGGAAGTTCCCGAGGCTTATACGCCGTCTGACTGGGTGGCAGTAAGCAAATGTCCTTCAGTCATTTCGGCAGCTGGACTGGGCTCCGTGGCTAGGCCTAGAGCCACCGGTGACGCGCTGGCAGAGGTGGCTTCGCCGGCGTCGGTCCCTGCTCCCGGTCCATCAGCGGCGGCGCACATCCCGCCTTCTCCAAATGCACCTCAGCCCGTGAGCGATCTGCCCTCTGGGCGGAACTCGGCATTGGCTGCCCAGCCTCCTCTGCTGGATGGGGCTTCAACCGTGCAGCGTGTGGAGGAGAGCTCTCCAATGGACCTGTCTTCAGCACCTCCATCCGTGCCATCGGCTTCCCGCAGTTCTCAATAGCGCCCATCAGGGGACACTGCACAGGATTCTTCTTCTGCCAACTGCAGCTCACAAGGCAAGCGTTCCTGCGCAGCGTATGCCAACCAGGTGGATGTGCCGACATCGCGATCAGTATCGTACAAATTGTCCATTAAAGCTCTGCCAGCCAAAAGCCTGACAGACATTCCGAACAGGATTCTTCAGGCGAACCTGGACGCGTGTCTTGGGGCCAAAGGTTTTCGTGGCTTCACGTCTAGAACGAAATCTAATACCATCGCTGTGTGCCTGCCAACTTTGGCTGCTGTCGAGCGTCTGCAAACGCCCAAGGGCATATCGCTTACAAGCGAGATTTCGGTGCCGGTCCAGGTGTACCTAGTACAAGGTTCGGACCTACAACGTTGTGCTGTTTACAACGTCGACGTTGCTGAAGACCAGACGACCCTCCAGCGTGAGCTGTACTGTCCAACCCACCGTGTCATCCAAGAACGGTATATGGGAAAGGGGCGCTCGTGCATCGTCACACTACAGGGCCCACCAACTCTCCCAGAACGACTTTACTTCTATGGCTGTATTCTGCGGTCTCGCACTTACAAACCGAGTGCTGTCTATTGCTACAGCAGTTTCAGACCTGGCCACATGCGCCGATCATGTCCTTTTGCAACGCAAGATGAGGCTCGGCCGCAAGGCACACCGTCTTACAGGTGTGGACTTTGCAAGACTGACGACCACGAGATCACCTCTTCAACTTGCTCAACAAAACTGAAATCAACTGAGAAGGTTCGGTGTGGCATCCGTAAGCAAGTGCCTCGTAATAAAAACAGAGCCTCGATACAGACATCCAACAGGTTTGCTTCCAACAGGATGCAAACCTCCATCCAACAGACATCCAACACACCATCCAACAGACATCCAACAGGATGAAGACGACTGGCCGGAGCTTTCTGAGCCCAATCCACTTGCAGCCCCTGCCCAACAGTCCTACAGTGTTACAGTTCGCAAGGATCGCGCTCGCCTTCAAGCTACGCAAAAGCACAGCGTACTAGAACCTCTGCGTCAGGACATGGCAGCAGTTGACGACCAAATTGCCCGCCTTTTAGCTGAGGTCTCCAAGCTACGGCAACGCCGTGAACTGCTTGCTCGCCGTAGACAACCAGTGGAATCCTACTCCACGCCAATCAATGCTGCAGCGCCTTCGACTACATCAAGCCCTCATGCGTTTTTCGCCGACTCTAGCAGGTCTTCTGCCCTCGTCCGATTTATGGTAAACCACTTATCTAACCTGACATCAGTTCTATTACAAAGCTTGGAAGCCTAATCGAAAATGGCGAGTACACGTAGTTCTGGTGTGCTCCAATGGAGCTGCAGAGGCCTCTCCGCAAAGCTGGGAGAGCTCAAATCTCGACTTCGCATGACCAAGCTCCAGGTGTGGGCCCTGCTACTGCAGGAGAACAATGCCTTGCCATCCATTCCGGGCTTTAATGGATACATGTCTCCTTCAATGAACGACCGTCGTGTGCACACTCTTGCCCCTCCGGGAAAGGCGGCGGTGTAAGTTGATGCGCGTTTTCCTCAAGTTCGCCTCTCTCTAGAAAACTGGTGCACCTCATATCAAGAAGTAGTCGCAGTGGTTGTGAAGCTTCCCAATGCAACTCTTCTGGTCGTGTCATACTATGTAAGACCCGCCGGTGGACCACCCTCCCGCATTAATCTGAGGTGGTTATTGACTCTACGACGACAGCACCCAGGGTGGCCTGTTTTAGTCGGTGGTGACTTTAACGCCCCTCATCCGGAGTGGGGGTACCCCACTTCAAGCCCCCGTGGTAGGCGTGTGCGGGACGCATTCGCGGATGCAGTGTTTGTTTTACTCAACCGTCCAGATTCAGCAACGCGGACTGTGCGCCATGCTCGCAGTCCAACATATGCTCCGGACCTTACGTGGTGGTCAGGACCTGAGACTCCATCGTGGCACCTGGAGACAGACTGCTGGGGTAGTGACCACCATTCTATCATCATCAGTCTCCATCCATCAAGGGCCCGTCGATTACGCCATAGGTGTTCTGCGGTCAATTGGGACACGTTTCGCACCACCATCGAAGATATTTATGTGCAATCATCTACACTACTTGTGGACTACATACAAACTGCGCTGAATAAGGCTACGGTTGTCACCTGGACGGACGTGAATCGCCTGGCGCCGGATGCGGGTCTGCTTAACCTGTGGGCTGCTCGTCGACAAGCGGAGATGGCAGCTTCCCTAGACCCGACATCTGCGCAAGCACGGACAAGGCTGAATTACCTTACTGCCAAGGCTCGCAGATATGAACGCGATCTCTCGCGATGGCAGTGGCATGCGTGGTGTGAGCAGTTCTCGACAAAGTCATCGAATGCTGCTCTCTGGCGAACGTTTCGTGCAATGGAACATGGTTCCCGTCGTCCTGACGCAGCGGCTACAGCATGCTTCGCAGCTAACTTAGCTCCGGATGATTTCGCCAGAGAGGCAGCGCGGAAGTTTTTCCCCAAGTATGATGTGTTGCCTTCAAGGGTCATAGGAGCCCCCTTGGCTGCCATTCCAGCATATGTCGATAAGCTCCCATCTACAGCCGACGCCGAGGGAATTGCAAGCCCATTTTCAATGCCCGAGTTGCTTGCAGCAATAGACGAGGCCCGTCGGAAGACCGTGCCCGGTCCGGACTCCATTCCGTACGAGGTTTACAAGAACTTAAGTTCCGCTGTACTGCCTCAACTCCTCGCCACCATTAACAAGGCATGGATAGAAGGCGTCGCACCAGAAACCTGGAAATCGGCTGCTGTGATCCCCATACCAAAGCCGGGGAAGCCACCGACAGACCTCGGAAATTTCCGGCCTATATCGCTTACGCCAACATTATGCAAGTTTACCGAAAAAATGCTTGCCACACGACTGTCGTGGTGGCTTGAGCACCATGGTTTCTACCATCCCGCCCAAATTGGCTTTCTTACGTCCATAGGCACAGAAGATGGACTGGCTGTCTTGTCGTCAGCAATTCTGGCCTCAACTCGCAGCCACAATGAACGTACTGTACTAGCCATGGGCGTTGAAAAGGCGTACGATAATATCAGTTACGCTGCCATCCTGTAATCGCTTGACATGCTGCATTTCCCCGTTAGAGTGCGCAATTTTGTTAAATCCTTCCTTGAAGGCCGACACTTTGCCATACGCCTCGGTGGTGAGGCCGTCGGATCATTTGTGCCTCTTCGCGGCGTTCCCCAGGGATCGGTGTTATCGCCAACATTATTTAATATTGCTTTTATCCCCCTTGCTTGGCGCTTACATGATGTCTCTGAGATTATGTTCTTATTGTATGCTGAAGATATAACGGTGTGGAGCACTCACAACGACCTGATGCCTCAAGCAGCAGGTCTACAATGAGCCATAGATATTACGTCGACTATTGCTTCTTCAATTGGTCAGCAGCTTTCATTAGGCAAAACCACGTTCGTGTCAGTCGCCAACCGCTGATGGCGCCGTAAACTGGCTGTAGCACTAATTCGTCTCCATCTATCCGGAGCTCCAATCCAAGAAAATTCGACCGTAAAAACCTTGGGCTTGACAATACACGAGTAAGAAACAGGTACGGCTTGGCTTTCTCGGGCTAAAAAGCAAGCAATTTAGGCGTTTGGTATGATTAGACGCATTGCTACTAAAGCAGGCGGAGCCCGCTCTCTTGTTGCACGACAGTTGTTGCGGGCAGTTGTGCAACCGCGCCTCGTTTACCAAGCCCAATTCCAGCATTTTATGAGGGCTCAATGGGATCGTCTAGAAGCTGTTAATCGAGGGGCAATCAGGGTCATCACTTGCCTTCCCCGCATTACCCCGATCGTGGCGCTCCAAGAACGTGCACAGCTGAATACACTAGATGAGCTGGGGCAGCGATGCAGCGATGGCGTAGAGGTAGAACATCCGCCTCGCGTGCAAGAGGACCGGGGTTCAAATCCTGGTGCCGCGCAATTCTCCACCGGGTTTAAAAAAAATATCCGCGTGTCGATGGAATTGCATAACCAGGCCTGGAGTGCGGCCTGATCTCGGTGACCAGAACCGACAACGCACTCTCTCACCAGAGCAGGATTTGGCCACCCTGGTGTAGTACTTGGCCACAACCTTCTATGATCAAACCAATTAACCCTCGGCCCTCAGTCCCCAGCGGCTGCAGAGCAACTGACCACGGCGGCGGTCAGACCTGTGACGCAGCGGAGGGTGCTAAGAATCTCTGGCTCCGGACAGGCCGCCATTGGAATATGAACCTGGCAACGTTTAACGCTAGAACTTTAGCTAGTGAGGCTAGCCTAGCAGTGCTGTTTGAGGAACTAGCGGGAATTAAATGGGATGTGATAGGGCTTAGCGAAGTTAGGAGGACAGGTGAGGCGTATACAGTACTAAAGGACGGACACATACTGTGCTATCGCGGGTTAGAGGATAGACGAGAACTAGGTGTGGGATTCCTCATTAATAAGGATATAGCTGGCAACGTAGAGGAGCTCTACAGTATTACCGAGAGGGTAGCAGCTATAGTAATTAGGCTGAATAGGAGGTACAAGCTGAAAGTGGTGCAGGCCTACGCACCCACATCCAGCCATGATGACCAGACCGTTGAAAGTTTCTATGAGGACGTAGTATCGGCAATGAATAAAGTAAAATCGCAGTACACTGTACTGATGGGCGACTTCAATGCGAAGGTGGGCAAGAAGCAGGCTGACGACCACGCGGTAGGTGACTATGGGATAGGCTCTAGAAATAGCAGGGGAGAGTTATTAGTCGAATTCGCAGATAGAAATAATTTACGGATCATGAATACCTTCTACCGCAAACGAGAAAACAGGAAGTGGACCTGGAAGAGCCCCAGTGGTGAGATTAAAAATGAAATCGACCTCATACTATGCGCTAAACCTGGCATCATTCAGGATGTGGCCGTCCTCGGAAAGGTGCGTTGTAGCGACCACAGAATGGTAAGGTCTAGAATTAGCTTAGACTTGAAGAGGGATCGGAAGAAGCTAGTGAAGAAGAAGACCATTAACGAGTTAGTCGTAAGAGGGAAAGTACAGGAGTTTAGGATAGCGCTGCAAAACAGATATTCGGCTTTAACTGAGGAAGATGATCTTGATGTTCATTCAATGCACGATAATCTGACAACAATAATTACGTAGTGCGCAGTAGAAGTAGGCGGTAGGACAGTTAGACAGGATACCGGGAAGCTATCTCAGGTGACGAAAGATCTGATTAAGAAGCGTCAAAAAATGAGGGCATGTAACCCTACAGATAGAATAGAACTAACGGAGCTATCAAAGTTATTAAATAAGCGCAAGGTAGCCGACATAAGGAAGTTTAATATGGAGAAAATCGAGCATGCTATAAAAAACGGAGGTAGCCTAAAAACAGTGAAGAGGAAACTAGGCATAGGTAAAAACCAAATGTATGCATTAAGAGACAAGCAGGGCAATGTCATTAGCAATATGGATAAGATAGTTAACGTAGCCGAAGAGTTCTACACAGACCTGTACAGTAGCCAATGTAATCAGAGCGTTAATGAGAAAGACAGCAGTGCACAGCAATGCGTCATCCCGCCAGTAACGAAAGATGAAGTAAAGAAAGCCTTAGAAGCAATGAAAAGGGGAAAAGCAGCTGGGGAGGATCAGGTAACAGCAGATCTGTTGAAGAGTGGAGGGGACATCGTGCTTGAAAAACTAGCCACCCTGTATACGCAATGCCTTATGACCTCGACTGTACCAGAAGCTTGGAAGGCTGCAAACATTATCTTAATTCATTAGAAGGGAGACGCCAAGGACTTGAAAAATTACAGGCCGATCAGCTTACTATCCGTTGCCTACAAAGTATTTACTAAGGTAATAGCTAATAGAGTGAGGGCAACGTTAGACTTTAATCAACCAAATGATCAGACAGGCTTCCGTAAAGGATATTCCACAATAGATCATATTCACACTATCAATCAGGTGATAGAGAAATGCGCAGAATATAATCTACCTCTATATATAGCTTTCATTGATTACGAGAAAGCATTCGGCTCAGTGGAAACCTCAGCAGTCATACAGGCATTGCGTAATCAGGGGGTAGAAGAGCCTTATGCCAAAATACTGGAAGATATATATAGCAACTGCACAGCTACTATAGTCCTCCATAAAGTCAGCAATAAAATTCCAATAAAGAAGGGCGTCAGGCAATGAGACACGATCTCGCCAATGCTGTTCACCGCATGTTTACAGGAGGTATTTCGAGGCCTGAATTGGGAACAGTTGGGAATAAGAATAAATGAAGAATACCTAAATAATCTGTGATTTGCTGATGACATGCCTTGCTGATTCACTCAGGAGGTGAACTGCAAATCATGATCAATGAGTTAGACAGGCAGAGCAGATCGATGGGTCTAAAAATTAACATGCAGAAAACCAAGGTAATGTTCAACAGCCTAGCAAGGGAACAACAGTTCACAATCGGCAGCGAGAGCCTAGAAATTGTGACGGAATACGTCTACTTAGGGCAGGTAGTGACAGCTGATCCGGATCATGAGAGGGAGATAACTAGAAGGATAAGAATGGGGTGGAGCGCATATGGCAAATTCTAGCAGATCATGAGTGGCAGTTTACCAATTTCCCCCAAGAGGAAAGTGTACAACAGCATAATCTTACCGGTACTCACCTACGGGGCAGATACGTGGAGGCTAACGAAAAGAGTTCAGCTTAAGTTAAGGACAACGCAGCGAGCCATGGAAAGAAAAATTATAGGTGTAACGTTAAGAGATCGGAAGCGGGCAGAGTGGGTGAGGGAACAAACACGGGTTAATGACATCCTAGTCGAAATCAAGAGAAAGAAATGGGCTTGGGCAGAGCATGTAATGCGAAGGCAAGATAACCGCTGGTCCTTAAGGGTAACGGAGTGGATTCCAAGAGAAACTAAGCGGAGCAGGGGGCGGCAGAAGGTTAGGTGCTCGGATGAGATTAAGAAGTTTGCAGGCAAAGGGTGGATGCAGCTGCAGAGGCCTTTGCCCTGCAGTGGGTGTAGTAAGGCTGATGATGATGATGATTATGAGCTGGGGCAGCAACGACGCGATGCTCGCCGCCTAAAGTCAAGCCTTACACACGCCTTACAAGCCTTACAGTGTGCACTCGGGGCATATGCTTCATCGCACTCCATTCTACTACCGCCCCCGCCAGTTCTTCCTCCTTGGCGTTTTGTGCAGCTGACAACAAGCCAACTGATCTACGTCGGCCATCATCTACGCGAGCGGCATCGTCGTTTCGCCACTGAATTACAGAGCAAGACGCCAATCTGCCGCATGGCTCCATCGTTATGTACGTTGAAGGAAGCATCCAGGCCTGCGAAACAACAACGGCAGTTTACTGTCCTTGCAAGCCTGCTCTGAACAAAATGTCAAGGTTTTGCCTCTCAGAACCTCCTTGCTCCTTCTGTGCGTAGATGCTTGCAGTTCAAGAGGCACTTTGCTCTGTGGCCGCCGTTCCCATGCTACCCACAGCTCTCATTGTCATTCGCACCGACACCCTTCACGTCACACGCCTACTACGACGAGTCAGTCGCACCCCAGAAATCTGCCAAGGCATTCATCGTCTGGCAGCACGCATCCCGCAGCAAATCTGCATTGATTGGGTTCTGCGTGACCTCCTGAGCCCACAAAGCCGCGCAGATATTGCGACCCGCCTTTCGACCCCAACCTCGTCTTTGCCTCGAGTCCTCACTCTGGATGACACCGCCCTCCTTTTAACAAGAAAGGAACACCTCCGGCGCCGCAACGTGCTCTAATTCCTCCGTGTGCGGTAACCCTTCCCCGTGGTCTTATCCGTGCAGAGGAGGTTGCGCTTCGGAGGATACGGGCCGGGGTTGCCCTAACACCAGCTGTGGCACGCAAGTGGCCGAATTTCCAAGATTTATATACCCGCCCCGGGTGTCCAGTCTGCACGAACAGAAACTGTGAGGCAGATATCCACCACCTGTTGTGGGACTATGCGGCGCTGAAGCCGACCAGAATTCGGCATCTGGCGGCAGTGGGACTCTAACCGGACAATCCGGATTGCTATATTGCCTGGACACAGGTTCCATTTCATTGTTCACTTCTTGATTTTCATCAAATCAGCCCAACTTTTTCATTCATTTAAGCATCTTGCTCATCTCTCACTTCATAGTTTTATGCCATGAGGCAATAAACATCGCTTCAAAAATGAAACTCAGCTTTGTCAATAAGCTTCTGTTTTGAGGAACTGCTCTCGCAGGTAACCATCCCAACGTGGCTCATTTGGTACTGGTCAATACACACAATGACGCGGAGGTCCACAATCTGCGCGAGCGCGTCTCGGAAGTCGGGAGCACGGTATGGGTGACCCTTGAGGTCAGCTTGCAGAAAGACGGTGTTGAGGACAACATCACCGGTAGGTAGTCGAGGGAGGACAACTTTGTGCGAGTCCGTGGCAACTTCAGGTGTCGGAGACCTCGGCCAACGGCCGATGGGCTGTTTCCAGCTAGAAGCATTTCAACACACAGCCGTTCAGAACGGCTTCTTCTTCCTCTTCCCCGCCACGAGGGCTCAAGGTTTGACCGTGCAAAAAGGCGCATCTAGTGAACGCGCGTCTTTCATATATTAACTCTTCCGAACCAGATGTCGCCGCGTTACGCTACGTATATCCTGACCTAACAGGGTTAGGCCATAATCAATTTTTTACTGACTTAGCAGCATAGCCTTGATTCCCAGAAAATCCGCAGTGCGTGTGTGCGTGTGTGCGTGCGCACGTGTGTGTCACTACTTCAAGCTTCCACAACGCCTCAACCCACCGATCACCTTCCAGCCTCTGGAAGCAGCCTCTGGTTTGCCCCCTCCGGGCACTAAGATTTAAAAATCCACCTACCCCTCTAGAAGGATTTCACCCTCCATAAACACCCCCCGGTGCACCTTCGGTCGTCCTCCTGTAAAATGCATCACCTATCTACTACCCTGCACCCACAACCTATGGACTTCCATTCTCTAGAAGGCTTTTACACACAACCCTCAGGAAGCACCACCCGGTGAGTGAATCTTCGGGCACGAAGTGATAAAAATGCACCAATGCATTTCCACCCACCTGCACCCTCAGGATAGTTCCCCTCCCTACCAGAAGCTACAAAACCCAAATGGAAGTCGAAATGGAGGTGGTAAGTGCAAGCACAAATAGCACTGCTAAAGCTGATTTGTCGCATCACATCGTATAATTTTTGGCTCTCTAACTGATAGAGGGTGCCTCACTGTGACTGGAATTATACCTCATGCAGTGTCTCGCTTAGAATAACACCGCATGGGCCTGAGAGGTTCCTCGTAGGGAATTTGCTTCGTTGAACACGGTTTCTTAGTGACTGCAGCCCTGTTCTCCCGCTTTGATTCACCACCTTAATTCACGCCTTTCTCGCCTGCTACGCAGACTGGTCAGTATCGAGCTTGTGGACATTTGAAGGCTTTCAGGCGGCCCTGAGCCGCCATGGAGAGAGCCGGTGGAAATTTGCATTTTATATATTTCATATTACAGTCCATATTAGTGATTTAATTTACTAAATCAAACTAAGGCACTAGTCGTCTCTTCATTCCTTTAACAACCTACAATTCCTCTGCAACTATTTATCCACCGTTGTTTTCTCGATGACTGTTCACTGCTACGATAAATCTAGAGGTAGAATTTTTGGAAGTTTTTTTAAAGCGTTGTTTATTGCCTCAGGGCATAAAAGGATACGAATGAAGGATGACGAGGATGCTTCATATTGCGGGAGCGCTTTTGTACCTACAAAGCGGCGGGTTTCGGGCGATTTCGCCCTGTTTCCTTCGTGCGGGACCAGTTCTGGTGTAGGGGCCCCAACCTAAAGTTTGCCGCGTGACGACAGCGCCGTGCTCCTCTCGTAGCGGCGGAATTCTGAAGCGTCGATCGGGCGCGACAGCGCCGCGGCGCTGACCGGCCGTGTTCGCGTGCTGCGCGCGCTTTCTCTCCGCGTGCTGCTCGCACCCGTCTCCTCGCGGGCGCGGTGCATGCGAGCACAGCCTGACGACTGCTCAGCACCGATTATGTCCACTGGTGGGCAGTTATTAAGCGGTGATCGAAGGGGCACGCGGCACCGTGGTTGTCTAAAGGCGGGGAAGCGTCTTGCTTGATTTGTGGGCTTCCATGAAATGACAAGTTTGGTTACAGCCGTGGGTGCTGTCAATAGAAATTACCCAGGTGGCAGGAATCGCCCAAACCGAGGTAATGGTGCAGTATCGGGCGCTGCACTATTGATGAAAAAATGGTACTGTTGATCCATCCCCTGCGGCAACAGGCAAGAGCGCTGGCGGGCCCTTAATATATCTGCACTCACTCCGCCAACACCATGTCAAGTGGCAGCGCATACAGCTACGAAGGCGAAGAAGGCCGACACGATTACACATGTGAACTAACCTGGTGTCTCTGCGTACACAGGCGGTAGCAGTGTGGGTCCGCAAATAACAGACCACGGACTGTAGACCTCGGGCGGCCGCGCAGTAGTGCTACGTGCCCCGTCGATGCGCATCAGAACTGAGTCGTGCCAGTGGTTTGGAAGTTTAACGTCTCAAGGCTGTACATATATTGTGCGCAAAGCCGTTTTCGAAGGGCTGAGGATTAACTGATATTATTTTTAGATTATATATGGCAAATACGCCATCTGCTGTAAATACGATCATGTGGAAATAGAGGCTAGGCAAGCGCGAAACCGCTAGGAACGGCGTATCCGTTACCATATCGGTAGTATCAGCCGCATGTCAATGCTAAGACTCTAAAACCTCAACAGGACAGGATTCATTAATGCGCATTGACATCGCGAAATGCGCTTTCTTATTTCGCACAAATTTAAATGCAGCGCGATTCTACCTGTGACACTGGGGTGAACAGGCTAACGCCAAAGCCATTGAAACACCGCGGAAAGGATAAATAAGAATTAGCAGTGGCTTAGCTCGGCTATGCTTGGTTATACGTAGCGTGAGCTACGCTAAGCCGCTGAGCATCATTTGCCGCTGAGCGGGAATTTCGCTCTCCTTCTCCAAGGCTATACCACACTGTCAAACGCCCCGCTATATGTATAACCCACTGATACCTCTGCGCATGCGCACAAAATGAGAGGCGCTATCAAGCGGCTCCGGCGCGGCGTTACACTTGGCTGCTGCGCAGCGGAGGAGTAGAGCTGGGCACGCTCCGGCGCCAGTGCGTCTGCCGCGGCTATGACCGGCGAGACGATCGCGTAGGCGGCGGTTCCGGAGCGCCAGCTTTGCGCCGTGTGATGTCACTGCTCCTCGCGCATGCGCATAATGGCTCTCCAGGAGCCACACGAAACTGCACAACCTCGGCCAGTGTAGCTCACGCTACAAAAGGTAGCAGAAACATGTCACCAGCAGGCACGGAGGAAGCAAGCAGGTCGAGCTGAGCTAGCACAATTTGAAGACACGAAGAAAAAAAACGCGAGACTCATTCGTGCCGCAGTTTTGTTCAAAGATGGGGTTTAATTTCAGTTTTCACTTCGTACACCACTTGGTTATGTACTTTGGCCACTAAACTACGCGTGACGAAAACATCACCCTTTTGGACAATTGGCTTGACGCCGCGCACACGAGCCGCTCCCGCTTTAAAGCACGAGAGGGCGCGCAAAATTTTCGCAGAAGTGTCAAAGCGCGAGCAAAACCATCGAATGGGCGCGCTGTTCTCTCGCAACGGCGTCCATGAACGAGCGAAGAGAGCATAGCGTGCGCGAAGCAAGCTCCTCTCACAACGGCGCCGAAACGTGAGCCAGAAAGAACGAGCGCGCGCGCACAAAACTAGTTTCCTTCACGTGCGGCCGCCGCAGACGCACACAAGTCAGTGACGAAGCTCGTCGCCCGGCCTGATCAATTACGAGGAGTCGCTCGGAGAGGGCGCTGTTCACTGGCGTTCCCAGAGCCCTCTGGCCCAGGTTGTGTCCCTGTAGTTCATGCTTCGCTATTTGAGAGATTCTATGCACCAGGGAGAGGAGAGACACGAGAACACCTGTTTCTGGAATTTTCAGGGCCGGCCACTCTCCCTTCTGCTGTCGCGGTACACACATATCTAACAACTTCGTATATGAAATCGACTGCTAGTAGTACCGCGCACCCAAAATAAAGTTCCATTTTCTCATGAGTCGAAACAGCAGCGTCGCTTTTTTAACTAGCGCCTACCCTCTATCGCAGTCTTGTGCAGAAAGATAGAAAGGCACATTTAAGGAGAACCTTCCCATCTTTCTCCGTACTTACACCTCTCTTTCTGCCTCTGACATCTTCTCTTTTACCTCAGAAAACTCTGTTCATATCCACGCGGGTGAATTGGCCAAGGAACAGTGGTGAATGCCAAGGAAGTAGTTGCGCGGAGAACAAAAGGCGTGAGGTGGCGAGGTGAAGTCTGAATTGTAAAAAAGTTTTCTGGCAGATTTAAATAAATTAAAGAGATCTTGAAGTACCAGGAATAGAACAAAGCACACTTTTTGGACATGCAGTAAAATTTTATATACAGTTAACAAGGCAACCAACCATTTGCAATACTGTAATCATGAAGGTAGCCGCAAACACAACTTAACTAGAACCACTTGGCGCTCGCACCGAACGACAGAATTGGAAGGGGTCATAACCTCGAAAGAGGGACCTACTTTGCCTACTACTTCTTCCTCCTCTTGATCTTCCTCCAAGATCCACTGGAAAAATGAAATTTTGCGCTACCCGCCGCGGTGGCCCAGTGGTTAGGGCGCTCGGCTACTGATCCGGAGTTCCCGAGTTCGAACCCAACCGGGGCGGCTTCGTGTTTATGGAGGCAAAACGCTAAGGCGCGCGCATGCTGTGCGATGTCAGTGCATGTTAAAGATCCCTAGGTGGTCGAAATTATTCCGGAGCCCTCCACTAAGGCACCTCTTTCTTCCTTTCTTTTTTCTCTCCCTCCTTTATCCCTTCCCTTACGACGCGGTTCAGGTTTCCGCCGATATTTGAGACAGATATTCCGTCATTTCTTTCCCAAAAAATCAATTATTATTATTCCGCTACCACAGAAAACAATAATAATAAAAATAAATGGTTTTGGGGGAAAGGAAACGGCGCAGTATGTCTCATATATCGCTGGACACCTGAACCGCGCCATAAGGGAAGAGATAAAGGAGGGAGTGAAAGACCAAAGGAAGAATGAGGTGCCCTTCAATTTTGACCACCTGGGGATCTTTAACGTGCACTGACATCGCCATCGCAAGTTTTTCCCGGGGTTCCCACTGAAGCCCCGCTGTATCCTTTTCAGTTTTTTTCTTTGTTCGTCTCCGTTCCATTGTGCCGGATCAGAAGCACGCGTACGTGACGGGCTCCCAGATTTCGCGATTGTAGACGTGAAATACATGCCGGCCAGGGAATTAATCGCGTGCTCAGAGCGTCCGAATTATTTCCGACATGTGTCCCTGTGCACGCGCAGAACGAACGGAAAGGCAGAAAAAGAAGCTCTCGAGGTATTCGTTCTCGCGCCTTCTGCTCGAGCGACGCGAGACAACGAACGCCATCTTTCCTTCAGAACCATTTCTTCACGATACGACGCATCTTCAAGCTATGTGCGTCCACCCAGACCTTCCCGTCTGGTCTTATGCTCAGCTCCAACAGAGCGGTTCCGGGCTCCTCCTCGCTATGGAGAACGATCTCGGACAAGGAGCTGACTGCTGCCGTTGGAGCTGCAGTAACATCGCAACCCGTACTACGCGGCCATCCAGGCATCCACTGGCCGCCGAGCTCGCCAAGCGCTTCGTCACCTCGGTCCCATGCCACAGCTGCTCTATCGGAGCACAAGCTGCCAGTGACTACCACCACCACCGCGGTCAAGACGAGGAGGCGCTGAAGCTCTGTGAAGGGCCTTTGCAGACATGCACCCAGCCGGGCACAGCCGTCAGCCGTCCCTACAGCGACCTGCTCGGTGAGTTGGCTCTCGAGAATTCTACTCTGCAGAGTTGCTTTGGTAAACTTGGTGGATTTTCCTGTAAGCTGCTTCCCCGAGTCCTGCATTCGATGCCTTCACTCAGTGCGAGTGTTCAGAAGGTTCAGCTTTATGCAGGTCCCATCAGCCGTAGTTCAAAACCAGCCAGATGGTGTTCCATTGCGTGAAGCAGTACTGGGCAACGCAGAGTTCTGTTTTCACGCCTAGGGCAAGGAACCGGCTCCTCGTTACTCGTAAGCTTTTTGCAGGACATAGTTACTGAAGTGTAGCATGTCTTGCATGATGAGGAAAAGCTAGCAGCTTGCTGTTGACAGGACACCGACAGGAGCTCACTGACAGGAGCCCGGCGTCACAGCGATGCTGCAAGTTGAGGAAAGCCTATGTATTATATTCAACTTGATTCCGCACCCTCTCCGCCCGCCTATTGCTCGCACACATAGTTATCACCCTTCCTTGCCCCATTGAGCGAAAACCCGCCTCTGTGTATGGGAGAACATTCGCGCGCGCGCGCGCGCGCGCGCGCGCGCGTGCGTGCGTGCGTGCGTGCGTGTGTGTGTGTGTGTGTGTGTGTGTGTGTGTGTGTGTGTGTGTGTGTGTGTGTGTGTGTGTGTGTGTGTGTGTGTGTGTGTGTGTGTGTGTGTGTGTGTGCGTGCGTGCGTGCGTGCGTGTGTGTGTGTGTGTGTGTGTGTGTGTGTGTGTGTGTGTGTGTGTGTGTGTGTGTGTGTGTGTGTGTGTGTGTGTGTGTGTGTGTGTGTGTGTGTGTGTGTGTGTGTGTGTGTGTGTGTGTGTGTGTGTGTGTGTGTGTGTGTGTGTGTGTGTGTGTGTGTGTGTGTGTGTGTGTGTGTGTGTGTGTGTGTGTGTGTGTGTGTGTGTGTGTGCGCGCGCGCGCGCGCGCGCGATGGCAGGTGCTGTTAACCTTGGGTTTGCATGACCTAGGTTGCTCTTCCCGTGCAACCTACCTAGCACAAAGCGTCAAAGCGTGGCTCCAGAATTCTCGGAGTGAAAGCGTGGTTTATGCCGCTTGATGGCTAGCTCAGCCATTTCACCGTTTCCCATGCCATAATTTGATGCTGCTGTAAAGCGGCAACCGCTAAGAAATGCATTGTTTCAGCAATCAAACGGTCGAGAAAAGCCGAAAGTGGATATCTGTGCAGAGTCAGTTTGGTGTAAGTAACAAAGGAACTTGAAGCCTGTAGCAGAGTAAGTTCTGCCTACAGATGTTGACATCATTCATGGGGGCGCCAGCAAGCCATGTGCAGTGGTCCCACCAGGTCGGGCTCCCTAAGAAGGAATTTTATATTGACGTCGAACTATCGCTACCCGTACTGCAATCCTGAAGTCTACAGGGCGAGAATTTCGGCATGCTTATCTATGTAGTTGTTTAGTCCAGTTATAATGAGCTGGTTATACGCTATATCCATTCGCCTTCACGCAGCTCCGTGAATTTCACACCACAACGTATAAACACCGAAGCGCGGCACGAAGCGAAAGTGACGCCGAGGACAAAGAAGGGACTGACATCTTTGTGTCCCTCAGTTGTGCCAGACGAGTCATTTTTCCGGAGTTGAGTTCCTTTTAGGAAATGTTGCCAGAGTTGGGCGGTGATGTGGTATCGTAAATACGTGGACATTATGAATATTGTAAAAATAAAATTCCGTAATTGTGAAAGCAAATAAAATTGTCAGAGATTAACTGATGACATGAAAGCGTTCAGCCCATTTCTTATTGTGAACATGAAGGGCGTTAAAGAGTTGCGCGTGTATGCACATCGGTCGTGTATGCGACCAGGTATTTCTTCTTTACTTACATACTTGGTGGGGAAATAGCAGTTTTGTTTACTTAACATTTCAGCAGAAGGATTTGTGCAGTCACGGTTCAGCACTAAACCTTATCTGAAATATCGAGGTGTCACGTGAGGTCATATAAAATAGCGCAATTAAGGACACTCAGAGGTGCCCTAAATTCGACAACTTACCGTCAGCGCTTTCGTTTCCTTCCTCGTAAACTCCACCCCATCGATCAGCAGTTTTGATAATTACCGATTTCCATGCATGCTTTTATCATCCTGGCAGAAAACTATGTGGGCAGATGTGGAGACAATGTGGCCGCGGCTGGAACAGGACAGGGTTAATTGGAAAGATATGAGATAGGTGTTTGTCCGGCAGTAGCCATAGTGAGGCTGATGATAGTAACGATGACTCAACACTATTAAAGATCCACTTTTGATGCACGAATTTTTTTTTGTCTGTGGCTTTAAGAACCGAAATTCAATGTGCCTTTTTTGTTTCTCTGAAATTATTGCGAACGTTTTCTCGGGTGCAGGCAACGGAGCAGTCGTGGAAGCCATTGCCAGTGAAGCAAGGCATTTGGCTTACGCTCCGTGCATGCCACCCTGTGCGGTGGTGACTCCTCATTCACCACCCAGGGTGCCATTGCCTTCGTGATGACGGCCCAGCTGCTCGATCTGGAAGGGGGTCCGGCCGCGCTGCTGCTGCTGCCCCTGCCAGTTTCCTCGGTGAGTGGCGTCTCCCAAACTCCAGCACACTGCTCCTTCTTCGTTCCGCATCCTCAGGGGTCCAGGAGGGGCCCAAATTAGCCGAGGTGATATGCGGCTTTGATGTCCATTCAGCCACACCTGATTTCAGAATGGCAATGGTGAGGGAGCGCGCCGTACTTCCATGCGAAGCGTTTGCGGCCCACTGGCAAATAACTATACCTTATGTCACGGTGGCTGTTGAATGCAGATTTTGGGCTACCATAGCTTCAATAATCCTCCATAACGTCAGCAATAGGATTTTAATAAGGAAGGGCGTCAGGCAAGGGGACACGGTCTCGCCAATGCCATTCACCGCCTGTTTACTGGAGGTATTCCGAGCCCTCAATTGATAACATTTAGGGATAAGACTTAATGAAGAATGCCTACATAATATGTGATTCGCTGATGACATTGCCCTGCTGAGTCACTCAGGAGATGAATTGCAAAGCACGATCAATGAGTTAGACAGGCAGACCGAAACTGTGGGTCTAAAAATTAACATGCAGAAAACTAAAGTAATCTTCAACAGCCTAGCAAGAAAACATCAGTTCACAATTGCTACCGAGGTTCTGGAAGTGGTAAAGCACTACTTAGGGCAGGTACTGACTGCTGATCCAGATCATTAGAGGGAAATAACTCAAAGAATAAAAATGGGGTGGAGCGCATATGACAGTTTCTCTCAGATCATGAATGGCAGTTTACCATCCTCTCTCAAAAGAAAGTATACAACAGCTGTATCTTAGCGGCACTCACCTACGGGCAGAAACGTGGAGGCTAACGAATTGGGTTCAGTTAAAATTAAGGACAGCAAAGCGAGCCATGGAAAGTAAAAAGACAGGTCTAACGTTAAGAGACCGGAAGCGGGCAGAGTGGGTGAGGGAACAAACGCGGGTTAATGACAACCAAGTCGAAATCAAGAAAAAATGGGCTTTTGCGGGGCATGTACTGCTTACGGCAAGATAACCGCTGGTCCTTAAGCGTAACGGAGTGGGTTCCAAGAGTAAACAAGCGTAGTAGAGGCCGGAAGAAAGTTAGGTAGGCGGATGAGATTAAGAAGCTTGTGGGCATAAGGCGGGCAGAGCTGGCTAAGGACAGGGTTAATTGGAGAGACGTGAGAGAGGCCTTTGCCCTGCAGTGGGCGTAGTCAGGCTGATGATGACGATGATGAGGATGATGATACGGGCACTTTACCAATGAACAAGGGCATGTAGTGACTGCAGATCCGGACCATTAGAGGGAAACAGGAAAGAAGAAAACGACTGAGGTCCATTTGGAAATGCTCAGAGGTAATGGATAGCAGTTTACGAGCTTCCCTCGAGAAAAACTTATGCAACAGTAATATCTTGGCAGTAGTGACCGCTGGTGCTGAAACATGGAGGCTAACGAAAAGGCTTGAAGTTTAGGACAGCTCAACGAGCTTTGGAAAGTAAAATAATAGGGGAAATGTTCAATGACAGGGAGAATTCTTGATGAAAAGTAGCGTGAAGGAAAAACGGAAGGCTAACAGAGCGACACAGACAAGCGCCGCCTTTTCATTGTGAACTTTAACCAACCCGCCCAGCATTCACTATTTTTGGGCCGAGAGCAGAGTAGAGTGCGTTAGGGAACAAACGCCCGATAATGGTACCCTAGTTCAAGAAGAACTGGTAATGAATGGAGAGCGAAAAAATATTAGATCTAAGATTACCGGCTTAGCGCGTTAATCAGCGAAAGATTATTGGTATTAGCAGCTCAGAGGTCGGAAGCGGAAAGCCGATTAGAATGTTCGCAGGCGACTGCCCGTTTATGCGTCTCAAAGGACCGTTTTGGCGTCTATACGATCAAGTGCATAGTCGACCGTCTTCTGTTTGCGGTCTTCGGTGCGATCGAGTTGCTGGCACACTTCACGGACTCCAAGGCCCGCTTGAACGAAGAAAATAGTCTAGTTTCCAGTGATTTTCTTTCTCAGACTAAACAGTCCGTTGGTTTTGGGGAAAGGAAACGCGCATAACTGGCTCACCGGGTCAGTGGGCACTTAAGTCTCTCTGGGAAGTACGTGGCGGTTGTGTTAACCTAATGCGTCGCGCATTATACGGCATCTGCTTTACCCTCTAAACTGCTGCTGCTAAATGGCTTGTACAAAACTATTACACCTTTCTCTGTAAAATCTCGAGCTCTTAGGGCGAGGGAGTCCATTCCAAGTGAAGGCAAACGTAGCTGCATGTGGCAAAGCATGTGGACTGATCAGAATATTAAGTTTGCGAGCACAGAGTGGCCGCGGCTGGCGCAGGTTAGCCTCAGATAGGTGAGAGAGGGAGAGGCGTGTGTCCTGCAGTGGACGTAGTTGGCATGATAGTGATGATGTCACGATGGCCGCTGGAAGTCGAGTTCTCCACTGGTATACGAGCAGGAACAAAAATGTTCGGCTTGTTTTGCTTCCCTTATTATATACATTACCTTAATCTCCTCGTATTCCACTTTCAGAAAGATTCGGCATACGTAAACGAATCAATAGGTCCTATGTGCGGGACAAAAAAAAATCAGCGAACTCTTGCCTAAATTCTATAAACATGCGAAAGCAGAATTGCAGGAATGATAAAGACGATGATGACAGAATTGTTTGTGTATCTTCGCTCCGCAGATGTAAGTTGATGAAGACGACGATGTGCACTGCACAGCGCGCAAGTGTGTTGTGGTTGAACTCCAGGTGTGGTCGGTTGTGCCGATAGCCTATTACTCTCGCGCAGCGGCCAGCGAAGCTGATTTGTTCTCTCCGCCACGGGTTCCGAATCCCAATCGCGGATGTTTATTTCATTTATTTTTATTTGCTTCTTTCACTCGGCACAAAACCCACAAACATGGAAAGATCTTCCTCGGAGTTTACCCATCGGAATACTGCTACCGCGCTAAAAAAGAAAAATTCGTTCACGAAAAATAGGGCAGAATTAAGGCATACAGAATTTCTTGGCAGTTATATAGGCACGTCTTCGGTTCGGTACAGTTGCAGACGACGCTGCACCTGATATTCACTGAAGTATCGGTCCTTGCCTGCTCTTATGAGAGCGTTTGGAGCACGAATTCAATAATTATGAAAGACCAAACGCAGGTCTTTATGTTACAGTGATGGCTCTTTTTGCCTGACCTCAGCTAAGTGTGCGCACGTAGAAAGAATTTGGCAGAAACCTCCGCCCAGCGGCTCTAACCTCCGAACATGATCCCAGACATTTCTCAACTCTTCTGGGATCTCCCTTCGCTCATTATCGAAAGGGTAACGAGCACACTTAGTTATGGTAAAACCAAGGATGTCAAGCAGCATTCGCTTTTCCAACGAATGGCGGAGCAGGTTGCTGATCTTACTTCATAATTAGTTGGCGCAGATCACTTGGAAAGAAAGTTTCTCTATAGTGTAGAAAAAAACGACAGCTTAGTTACAGGTAAAGCAAAATAAAAATATTCCCACTGTAATTGCAAAGAGGATACACATCTCTCTTACCTACGGCGCTGCCACATTCACGCACACTGAAGTTTGGACGATTGTTTCCTCATTGAAGGATGCGTGCTCAAGGTAGTAGTCTGCCTCCTTTCTCAAATCTAAACTCAGCAGCACAGACTGCTTGGGCGAGTTCATGCATTGCCAAGAACATGGACAAAGAAGCACTTGGACAGCAAAGCAGTCGTGTCTCCATGTTCTTGTGCGCTTGTCCGTGTTTTGCGCACTCAGCGTTTCCCCCAATGTATTTTCCTGATTTTTTACTGTTTTTCGTGGAGATTATAAATGATAGCTTATGATCCGACGTTATCTGCGGGCGGGTGAGCACCGGCAGTGGTCGGTCACGTCCAGTAGGCAACGCCGCGCCAGACGCAAATTTGGCGCGCCTACAGTGCAACCACTCCGACACGGCGCAGCGTCTGCGCCTGGAGAAGCGCATGCGCACAACGCCCGACACTCCATCAGTAAATTCAAGATGGCTCTTTGCGTTTCTTCGAAGGGGCACAGGACCTCTCCAAACGTGAATTCCACGGTGTTGAAGGAGCAGACGATGATTGATGCCAGATGATGGAGACAAAGAGAAAATATATTTACAGGATGTACAAGGGCAAACTGCGTTACAAGTTGAGTCACACAGACCGTCAAGCTGGAATTGACAAAAACAATTCTCACACAGAGAAATTCGACAAAACCTTACTCATCGACCCGAGGTTAGAGTCTAGGTCTGTAGAATTGCGTGCCACTGCTCGGAGCCACTAGCTCAACTACACAGGACTGCCCTCCAATGATTTTGCATGCAATTTTAAAGTTTTTGCAAACAAATAAGTTAGGGCGGTCATATTTCGAGGGCCGCCTTAAGATTCGATAACCAATGGAGGTAGCCACAGCCTCTGAAGGTTGGACCCAACTTCGAGCCCGGGGCTTGGCTAAAAAGAAAAAGAAACATACAGGAAACATTCTGAAAACTCTCTCTCCCTGGGGTTGAGTTCTCGCCCTAATTGTTTGATGTTTTCCCCTTCCCTGCCGCACCCGCGCGTTGCCTCTCGAAGGATGAAACTTTTTTTTAGCTAATTGGCGGGACCACTGATCCACTGGCGCACCGCAGGAATGTCAAACGGGGGAGAACCGCAACGCTTCGGTGCCATGGAGAATGCCAAAAAAGAAAAAAAAGGCCCATCGCGGAATGCGAGGTGGTTCGCATTCTGCCGCCGTGGGAATGCTGCCCAAGACCAAGCGGCACCACGTGCTCATTGTGCGCGCCTCGCATGCTTTCTTGGTGCGCTTAACAAAGCCAGGTGTCTCCGGCCGTCACAGCGCTGCTGTTAAGCAGCCAGTGCCTCCTGCGCCTTTGCCACTGCTTGCGGGGGGAGGGGGGGCACGTGGGTAGGGGGGACCTCGGAGCTTCACTGTGAGCTCTCCACGTGGACCGGAGGCCCGCAGTGACCGCAAGCTAAGGGAATAAAAAAAATGTACGCGTTGATGAAGCGCGGCCTTACACCATCTGTAGTGGATTTTCGAAGCGGCTCAGTCCCATGGACAGGAAATGCGGTGTGGTCAGGCCAGCAGCTGCTGGCGCGGTCGACGCGGAATAGAGACTGTTCCATTGCTTGCATTGCTTCTATTCCACACCCGATTATTCTTCCACCATGATTCCGTGCTGGGCGCCGTCGAAGCGGGCCGGAAGCCACCGAACACGCTGGTGGTCGAGCGCCGTTGTACGCTGCTGAAGTGTAGTGGTTCGCGCTTTGGCCGAGGTTACGTCGCTATGTTTTAAGAATTGAAGAATAAGTGTTTTTTCGAGATTTTCTACTTTGGCAGAGCAAACATGCAGTATCTGTTTCATAGGAAGCATTCAACGAAATGGGACGCACAAATCTCAAGTCCTTTTAACGAGGTGGGTTCCATGTTCCTTCATCGCGGCAGCTCGGAGGCGCACCTGCGCTCTTTAGAGTTCATGCACTTATTGATTTGCAACTTTAGAAATACGCGCATGTGTTGGACAACCAGATGCAACAGGCGCAGCGATCACGTTACACAGTTTTTCGCTCCCACAGAGACTGTTTCCAAACATTTGTTGGAGTGAGCTTTGACTTCGGATTTCTTGTGTATGGCCCTTTGTAGTTGTTCACCTTACAAAACAACGAAAAATGTCGATAATCAAGTCGAAAAATGGTCGGTGAATCGGGATGAAATTCGGTGGTACACGCCATGCAACATTCAGAAGACTATTTTGTGCGAGCTAAATTTTTTCTCCCACCTATTTTTTTTTCATATCGAGCATAACGAAGCAAACGTGGATGTCCGGGAAACATGAATTCCCAAAAAAATGCTATTACGTCATACTATTGAGGAATGATTTGCTTTATGGAGCTTTATCACGCTTATATCTGCAAAACTGTGTCCCTGTTGTTGTTGAATATGCATTCAAGCAGGGCTTGTTGCATAGTGCTGCCTAGACGGGATGTGCATGAAGAAATAAAAGGACGTTGTAAGACTTAAAAACTGCGAACGCTGTCCTGCTAACCACCACAGTATTCGTCGTAACAATGTGCGTTGGTTAACTTCTTCACTGGAGGTAGCTCTTTCTACTAAAAATATAGGAAGGCGTACACAGACGCCAACGGATGTCCCGCTTATTTACTCCGCCCCTTTCTAAAGTGGTGGTACTAAGACGGTATATTCCTTTCCAAATAGTGTCCACTTCATCCTGCTTGTGCATTTTCCCTACGGACTTCGGATGTCAGCAGCAACTTTTGGTGCTATTTGTGATGGGGGCTATGTCGTATTCATCCGGAAAGGTGTCCAAGTATATGCGTAAGAACTCAAGTGAAATCGATAATAGAATGATCGGTACATAAAAAGAAATTCAAGCGTGACGTGGCAGCTAAAAGCAAACTTTTTTATGATTCTGGCGAGAAGCTGCGGAGTATGCCTCGCCATGCGGCTGGACTTCATGCCGCGTTTCGCAAAAAGAATGCTCTAATATGCCGTGGCTACCACATAATAACCGGAAAAATCTCGTCGTGCACTGCGACAGGTTCTTTCCTGATATCTTAGGTAATATCACGCGCAACACTTGTGTAAAAGAGACATACGAGTCATCAGGAACTGTCACTTCTCTCTAACTGGCGGAGTCACTTTAAAGGTGAATATCACATGTATTGCGTGAAAGCATTACTTTGTTTCTAAATCAGCGCCCATTGAATACGTAAGTCCTGGCGTACAGACGAATATTGCTAAGGCGCCACTAAAGGCAGACTAAATAAAAAAATATTGACCTTTCATGATGAATTAGCGTGCCATAAAGAAAAGCGGCTGAATTACTCAAAGAGGAGGAGAAAAAATGTGTTTCTCGTTCGAGTGGTCGAGCGGTTGGCTTCCTCATTCGAGGAGTCCACTGGAGATGGCTGATCGACTTACTTGCTGAACGAGCGCTTCTTGTCCATGCAGGGTATCGCCGGTGGCTCACACCGCTTAAATGATGTGCTAGTTGGGGTTTGGGGTTTGGGGTGTTGGGGTTTGCACCCGCACCGCCATCTGATGTGGAAGAATGTGGGACCTATGTCGGCGCACCAGGGGCGGACGCCACGATATGTTAGTGGGTACATCTTGCTGTGTGTAGGTCTCGGAATGTGTTTGTTTGAATAAGTGAAAGCTATGCCGTGTTCAGTGCTGAGCTTTTTTTGATGGGCAGGATAAATCCCGCGGTTAAGCCACTAGATCTCGAGGCGTTCGGCGTAAGAGAAAGGAGATAGCACGAAGGTAAAGGGTGGGCACTGATCGGACGATTGGTAAAATCCCGCTGGGTTGGTTAACGCTCGAGATAAGGCGTTCCCTCTTTCCTTCCCTCCAGTCCCGCGTGGCCCGGCGTCCACGTGATTCGATACTGTTCTTCCAGCTTCGGGTCCAGCCTCTCAGCGACCAGCAGCGGCGTTCACCCGTTGGAAAGGTTCCGGCTGGCCTGTCGCGAGTCGGTTACGACGTGAACTTCGCTGCCCCCCTCTCGATGGCAGGGAAATATTAATAAAGATCACAGTTAATATTAATAACGATCACAGATCACAGCGCCACCCCCGGTCCCTTTATGCAGGAATCTGCGATGTTTTGATACAATTATTTACGCGCATAACTCTGAGGCTAGGGAACATCACCATTCACTTTCAGAAGGTGATTGTAGCGCCATATCAGTGTCGACGTCACGAGTCTGAATCGAACGGCGGGGAAATTTTAAGTTGCAATTTTCTCGGCAAGAGAAGCGTCTTTTCTTGCTGAACAAAGATAAAAAATAGCCAGAAAACGCAACAAAACGATTTTTGCAAAGACCAGAAGTAGGATGCGTGTTCAGTGCCCTTTTTACGTACGAAGAGCTCATGCAAGCACCGGTTTTGCGTATGTTGAGAGTCCGCAACGACAGGGCTTCAGAAAATGGAATATCCAGAAGGCGTGCAATATTTGCAAGCGTGAGCTTGTCTTTTTGAAGAGGTGACTGGTTTTTTCATAATGCTAACACGGCTGCAAGCATATATACTTAGGACATGCAGAAAAACAAATGTGCTCACTCAGCAGCAAATACTTTCGTTGCATGCCAGCACAAAGGGCAGTGTCCTAGTCTGTGACTGGCGAAAGTTCTTCAGTTGTCGCATTGCGATTGAGTGTCACTGAAGGAGCAGCCGGCATTTCTGAGAGTGCCTCACACTGGCCCAAACTATCTCTCAGTCCTTCGATTTTAATATCATCGTACGGACCACAGAGGTCACTGGCGAAGAGATTGGTGCGTTGAACACGATTTTTAGTGACTGCAGTCTGCGTCTCTCTCTGATTTGTCACCCTCATTATCTTTTCTCGCCTACGCAGGCCGCTGGACCTCAAGTTCATGCGCATCCTGAGCGCTTTCGGCTGGTTCCAGGCAGCCACGGAGAGAGCTAGCGGGCGTTTAGATTTTATTTTGATAATATTTTCTTTATATTGGTGTTCCGGGTACATTTTCCATATTATTGTAATGTATTAAATCAAAGGAATGCATCAGTGGTCTCGTCATTCACATTAACAAGCTACAGGCGCTCTGCGAGCGCTTATGCACCTTTGTTCTCTGGGGACTATTCACTCCTAAGAAGCGAATAAAACGACCTGAACTGTATTAAAAGTACTTCGAGATGCTGCAAGAAAGACTGAGTGCGCCACGCAGAGTGGACAGAGCATTCAGTGAAGGGAAGTTTTGTAATGAGTCATCACTCGCCCAGATTCTCTGCAGTGCCCCTCTTCTAGGCCGTATGACCATAGCTGATGCGCTCTCGACAACGCCCACGGCACGCCAAACCATCCGCCGAGGGGAGCTTCACAGAGATAGCATGCTGTCGCTCGGCAAGGTACTGCAGCAGTTTTCGCTTAGGACGCGGTACGCTAGCGGCCGGGCGCTGTATTGCGGAAACAGTTCATTATTTCACTTATTGTTCTAAGAGTTCTGTTGTAACCCTTTTGTTTACTTTGAGAAGTGGAAATAAATACACGTAAGAAAAATGCACATTTTAATCCGACTCCTATAAAATACAGCGCCGCTAAACATCACCCCAATTGATATTTGGGGTAAATAGCCAGCTGCCGCAATTGGGAGGTTGCGCTCTGTTACGCTATGTGAAGTAGGATTCTCATGATGTCAATCTCCGATAAAGGAGCGGATACAGCTTCACGTGATTCGACATCACCGTCACCGCCTCGTCTGTGGACAACTCCTCTTCCCTCTCGTACTCTGCCGGTGCTTTCCTTCTCTTCAAGAACAAAGCTTCAGTTCTTCCTGGGTGGCCACCTATTATATTCTCGTTTCTGCAGTAGCAGGATAGAAAATAACGTTTAACCTTCGCGCCTTTCTCCGGCTCGAAACCCAACGCCTTAAAAGACTCCTCTGCCCTGTCCCTCATTCTTCAATCTCCTCTAAAGACTCCTGCCTCCTACGGCGTCTTCAAACAAACGCCTATCCCAACCAACACTATTTACATCGCCTAAACCCAACACTTTACCAAGAGAAGTGTCCTTGGTGCGGCGACATCTCAACCCTAACACATGTCCCTTGTTCATGTCCCCAAAAACCCCACCATCTAAAGCCGCGTATGCGGCCCTGGTGTTGTGGGAGGTGAAGCTGAGCGGCGCACGCCTCGACGACCAGGCAGCTCTCCTCTTCATCGCCAGAAGGTCGGCAGAAGCCTTTGGGCCCGTGAACTGACTGCTCACCCACAAGCTCTCTATCCGTCATCCTCTTCAATAAACTTTTACTCACTCACTGTCTGTAAAGAAAATTCTTTTCTCGCCTCCCATGGCCACCGTATTATTCCTCTTTGTCTACCATTTCTTGATCAATGTCCGGGCTCCCGAAAAAAAGCTAGAATGTTGTGATAACACATAACACCATGTAGCTCCTCGCAACAGTGAACAAGCAGCCGCCTTTCCACTGCGGTTATCCTGCTTACCAAAGCTTGAGTGGAGACTCCTATTTTCCTGCGAGATTTTCCTTGTTCGTACGCATTTTCATCTTTTCAACCTTGCATGAACGATATTCTAACTTCTCTGCCATCTTTCGTTTTGCCCATACAGAATCTCGCGGACGTGACGGGCGCTCGGGTTCCACAAATGTAGACGTCAAATACATCCCCACACTGAAATAACGCGCGTGCAAAGGGAGCTACGAAATATTAGCGACATGTTTTCTTGAGCACGCTCGAAACGAATGTGGAGGGAAAAAAATAATGCCTCGAGCCTGGTTATGGCCAATCTCTCTTGTGGGTATGTGCCATTTTATTACAACAAAAACAAGATCAAGTCGGCGCGAGACATCGAACGCACGCATCTTTTGTTCAGAACCATTTCTTCACGAAGCATCGCCAAGCTATGTGCATTCACCCAGGCCGTCCCGATAGGCCCTTTTGTCAGCTCCACCAGAGTGGTTCCCGACTCCAGTTTGCGATGCAGGACGATCTCGAACAAGGAGCTGACTGGTGCCATGAGAGCTGCCAGAAGAGTCCAATCCGTGTCACGCAGTCATCTGGACAATCATCGGTCGCACAGCTTACCAAGCACTTCGTCTCCTCGGTCTGACGCCTCAGCTGTTCCCAAGCCACTGGTGACTACCACCACCACCTCGGTCAAGGCGAGGAGGCATTAAGCTTCCAGAAGCGCCTGTGCAAGAATCCATCCTCTAGAGCACAGCCGTCAGCGGTCCCCCTAGCGACCTACAGTGTGAGTAGGCAGTTGGCGATCCACTGCGAGCAACGTTAAGGGGCAACACAGTTCTTAATGCGACGCGCCAGCATTACTAGCTTACTTATGAATAAAGCCGCCGCAGTGTGCTAGTGTGTGCACTCGATGATGGTGCTGCAAATCAAAGTGATTGTAAGAAAAATGCGGTGACGTTATCAAGTGGCCGTAGAATGCACACTTCCAGCCGAGATCCACTGGTTCAGGCAATCATATACATACCGTTCTGCATATACTGCCCACTGGCAGACCTCAACGTGGCGCCAGTTTTCCCGATTACATTCCGACCATTATTGTGACGCTACCGTTTCGAGTACAGCTTTCCGGGTGGTGTCATACGATTTCACACTGCGTGTACCTTACGGGTGCTGGTAAAGTTGGAGGCTACCTTGCGACAAGGATTCGAGCCGACCACATATGCACGTTTAATAGTATGCATTCTCAGACTCTAACTTTTCCCTTCAGGCTCGGTTGGGGTGTGAGACAGTTGCTGTATCATTTAGTTTATTCAGAAACCAATTTTCGTACCAAAATTCTGATGCAACCGCTTGTCGTACAGCGTTCCGGGTGGTATGCGTCTAGGGACAGTAAGTACTGTAATGATTTCGCATTTCATCAATTAAGCCGTCTTAAGTGTGTCTATCAAAATTTTGTTTCCCTCTCCTGCTTGGAAGCAGCTCCTCGATACCCATAAGCCTTTGCAGGACATAGAGACATGGCCGTAGCATGTTTCACTTGTGGAGCAAAAGCTACCAGCTGGCTGTTAGGCCTGACGACAGGCTGCTGATTGCTGTGGCTTACCCTCATTTCGAAGAAGAGGGGGGACTTCACACAGAAAACGTGTAATTGAAGAAAGTTTACAACACGTTTCGCACAGTGGCACTGCAAATTTCAGTGACAGCTAGAGGGGTTATAGATTCCCGTGATGTTTATTAGCTCTGTCGAGAGGTGCCTTTTCCCCGAGAGTGTTGTAGTAGCCAGGTACAGTCACGAGTTACGTGGCATGGAGGAGAGGGTTGGGAGTCGCGTGGGGCGAGGTGTAGACATGAGTCACGCACGGTAATGCATGGTAAGAGATGATCCCTATATATACATACTGCGGGGCTTGGTTTGGACAGAGAGTGAAGGAGCAGGAAAAAGGACCTAGTAGGAAGAGGGAGGCCATTGCTGTCATAACTGTGTTCAGACCAATAGGTCAGCAGCATTCTGGCCAATCAGCGTGGACCCTTGCAATGACATCAAGTGTGATGTCGGTCTATAGTCTGGCTTCTTCTTGCATGTCATAACAAGCCCCTGTATTCCCTTCCTTTTTCTGGTCAGTAGCTTAACGGAGGGCCTGGTTGTGGCAGTCTTGATGCTGTAGGTAGCATGAAAGGGTTCTCGCACAGCTTCCCCCTCCCTCACCGTTCTTTCACGTTTCATGTGGCAATCGCGGTAATACCGGACTTACTACTTCCGTCTCTATGGATGAGGGTGGCGCTGCTGAACACTCTCAAGGTTCAATTACACTACACATTAACACCCCCAAAAGCAGAAGGTTTGAGAACCGTCACCGTAGCTCAGTAGGCAAAGCACCGGACGCAAAATTCGGAGGTCGCGTACTCGGATCCCACATTCGGCATGGTTTGCTCTTTTTGTGTTTTCTACTAAATATCCTTCAAACAATAAAATAATTGCATTATTAATCCGCCATTCATTAACATCACAAATTAAGAAAAAGTCGCTTGTGCTCCTTGGTTTCAGTGACCATTACTTTTTTTACAACTGGTGGTGAGACAGAGAGCCGCGATTTCACTTCATGCACAGTTTCATATCAAGAATTAGTTCAGTCAAGTCTCAGCAGTGTGCACATGTCATTGTGAGAGCTTTGATAGTTCAATTGAGGCTAATTAGAGGTGCTCTAAATTTGATATTCATCAGCACTTGCGTACCATTCCTCATGAATTCCATCCCATGGATCAGCAGTTTTCGTATTTCCGAAATGACATGCGCACGCACTTTTTTATCGTTCGGTACACCTGACCCACTTTTCATGCACAAGTGTATTACTTTTGTTTCGTTTACGAACCCACTTTAATTCTGCGTTTTCTTTTACCTTAATATTATTTCCGACGTCTTCTCGTGTTCAACCAACGACAGAGTCCTCGCATCTCGCTTGCAGTGGCGCAAGTCATCGGCTTTCGCCATCGCCACTTTTGTGGCCAGGCTTCCCAGGAGGCAACCCAGGCTGCCATTGTCTTCGTCCACCCGTTCTGTAAGTGGCGTCTCGCAGACTCCTGCACATAGCTGCTCGCGGGCAAAACTCGCGACGAGGAGCTCACGTCAGCCGAGATGATTCGCAGCTGGAGTGTCCTTGCCTCAGTTCACGATGACATGGGAGGGAGAGGAAGCACGTCGCACTTACCTGCAAAGCATTCGCGACCCGCAAGCGAATGAGTAAGCCATGTATAACGTTGGCTGCTCCGGAGTTTCGCGACACAACAAAGCTGGTTACCGTCGACGGTACGCTGCATTTCCCCTGCACAGGAGTCTTAAAACTAACGCTTAAAATAATCGAATGGTCCCTTAGGATGACGGAGTGGATTCCAAGGGAAGGCAAAGGTAGCTGTATGTGCCAGAGTGATGTGAACACATCACAACAGAAAGTATTCAGGTATGAGTGGGGCGGCTGGCGCAGAACAAGGTTAATTAGAGATCAATGGGATGGGCCTTTGTGGTGCAGTGGATGTAGTTGTGATGATGATGGCGATGATGATAATGATGGCGGCGTCGCGGTGTGAGCCTTCCGCTGGTATACGGGGAAGGGAAGAAAAAAATTGACTGGCGATTTAGCATTGCTAAGCACGAAATAGTGTGCGCGAACACTGTTTTTAGCAGGTGGACACCACACCCACGTACCTGAAATCACCATTGAGGTGTAAACTGTCCCAGGGATTCAGTTATGCGCGTATTCAACATTTTCATCGTCATTGCTTATTTACGCAATGTACCCGGCCGCTGCCGTGACTCAGTGGTTATGGCGCTCGGCTGCTGACCCGAAAGACACGGGTTCGATCCTGGATGCGGCGGTCGAATTTCGATGGAGGCGAAATTCTAGAGGCCCGTGTACTGTGCGATGTCAGTGCACGTTAAAGAACCCCAGCTGGTCGAAATTTCTGGAGCCCTCCACTACGGCGTCCCTCATAGCCTGAGTTGCTTTGGGACGTTAAACCCCAATAAACCAAACCTAAACCAGCATTGTACTGCGTGTTGCGTTTCTACAGCAATGTTTTCAAAGCAGACATGCATTCCTCGAGCGCAGTGTTTCTGTCACAATGTTTTCCACGCCAGCACAAGCAGCACACACCTATCTGTCACTGCCGCCACATATATGAAAGCGCGAACATTAAGTTGGTAGTAGGATTAGTTGATGAAGACGACGATGTGCATTGCACAGCACAAGAGAGTTGCAGTTTAACACGAGGCGTGACCGGCTGCGGCTATAGCTTGGTGCTCTTGTGCAGTGGCCAGCAAAGCTGATCTGTTCGTGCCCCGCGGGTTCAAATCCCAGTCGTGGAAATGTTTTATTTGTGGTTTTCCCAAAGTCACTCTCATGGTCAAGCTTCACACAAACCGGGGAGCAGGTTTCACCTCGTGACCATAGGTATATCATGATTGTGTTCTAGCACAGCATCTGCCCCCGCCGTGCCATCACGTTTCACGTAACACTCGCGGTAATACAGGACGTACTACGCCCGCCGCTATGGACGAAGGTAGCACTGCTGAACACATTCATGGTTCGGCTGTCGCAATAAAATGTTTGGTTATTTTTGCAGGCATCATTATTGCGTTCATTGCAACTAATGTCTCGTCATCCACTATCGAAAGAATCAGACATAGTTGAAACGAATCATTAGTTGCTATCCGCATGACGAAACGAAAAACAAAAAGGAAGGATGAATCAGCTGTTCACTGAAGCATCATCCGGCCCTTCTCATACGTGAGACGTCGGGAGCATGAAGCCAATGCTATAAAAATCCAGACTAAATACGGAGCTCATTATTCTGCTTCAGCGACAGAGTCTCTACAAATGTCACTTTATGCCTGCCGTCCACTAGAGAGCGCACACAATAGGAAAAATTTGCCAGTAATCTCTACCGAGTGGCTGCACCTCATAAACACAGCCCGCCCATATCTCAACACCTTTTGTGGGATCTCCGTTTGCTCAGTTATCGAGACGGCAATACCCACAATTTGCTGGGGTATAGGCACGGCTGACATCCTGAATTCGTGCTGGCTTATTTTGGCGAAGCAAGTTTCTGAGCTCACTTCATTATTATTTGTCGAAGACCACTGTAAGAGAAAGTTGCGCAAAAATAAAAGCGATCGCCGATCTAAATATATACTCAAAGGGAAAGGAAAGTTAGTACATTCGCAAAGACTTTACATATCGTTTTTAGCTCCTCGCGTTGCCATTACACACACTGGAGCTTCGAAGATCGTTCCCTGAGTGAGTGACGGGTCCGCAAGGTGCCATCCCCCCGGCCCACTCTTGCCTCTCTCAGAACGTTTCCGCTGGTTTCCTCTTAGCTTCCCATAGCATCATTCACTGAGAGGCTGAGCGCGCAAACCGAGGAACAAGTTAAATGCTGGGCGAGCGCTGAGAGGCGATGGCGACAATGGGTGAGCAGAGGAGAGAGTCGCCGTTTGTGGCATTGCCAGCCATTGGGAGGAAACCAAAGCTCAGGCACCTCGGTGAACGGCACTAGCAGTTTAAAGCAATTTTTTTGTTTTTCTTATGCTTGCGGAAAACTCGAAAGTTTTTCCCGTCATGCTGCACGACTTACGCAGTTATCCTAACCGGTTTCTCGCTCTTTCCAGCCACGCATTGTCCACGCCGTGGAGTAATATGGGCGGCTACCCCCTTACACCAGGAATAATCTTGTCTGCCACGTGTGGCAAGTCTTCTTATGACAGCTCTGCAGATACTGATGCGCTGAGCGCCGCGTAAACAGGCACGCTCCAGTCTTTTGAAACTGACACCTCTGGCTCCCTGACGCAGTCAACCAAGCGGCGTCGATCAAGTGCACCTCCTGAAGGCTCATTTTATCCTTCGAAATCAGTTCACGCTGAATACGTTGGTCGGTATGTTTATCTGCATTGATAAATTAACCTGCCCGTATCAAAATTGGCTGCATTGACTGGAAAATGAACATTTACTACCTTTCAAACCTGTGTAAAGGAAACACGTGTGACCCTTCAGCTGCCATCTTCGCAAGCAAAGGGCGATGTGTGATTATGCGCGCATTCCTAGGCTAGGCCACACCCAAACAGTAATCGTGCAATTATTTTCGGTCACGATATCAGGGACTTCAGTCGAGTGTTGTGATGAATTTTAGGCATGATTTTTCTGAAGGTAAAAACGGCCATAAATAGCCACAAAATCGCTTTTTACTAAGAACAAAAGTTGGAGTTCCCAGTATCACGTCAAAGTGAGAACTCATGCAAACATATTTGCATGCGCTGAGAGTCTTCATCGACGGGGCCACCCAAACTCGAATTTAAACAGCATGCAGCACATCCATCTGCGACGCCTCTTCCTTCAGATGAGTTGACTGGTCATTTTAAAAACGTCCAACAATGCTTCAAGCACCGCCTGCATCTCAAGGCCCTTGTTTAACGGTCAGGCAGGGTATGCCGGCGTAAATAAGGACTACCAAAGGGGCAAACTTGCTTCGCATACCCGCGAATACTTTCGTTCCATGTCGGCATAAGGTAGAATATTCAATACTGGCGAAAGCTCTTCTGCTGTCGCATTACAGTGGAGTGTCATTGAAAGAGCAGCCGCCATTTTCGAAGCTGTCTCTCCATTACCGGAACTATACCTCAATGTCTTGCTTCGTGTAGCACCCCACGGGCCTGAGAGGTCACTAGCGAACAATCTGCGGCATTGAACACGTTTTTTTAGCGATTTCTTCTGTGTTTCTTTTTGATTCGCCTCCCTCATTCACTCTTTTCTCGCCTACGCAGACTGCTGAGCCTGAAGTTTGCGGGCATCCGGAGAGCATTCGGCCGGCCCTGGCCGGTTACAAGAGCCAGCAGGAGTTGCAGTTTTATTTTTAAATTTTTTTTTATATATTATGGAACGGGATACAGTTGTCAATATTATTATAATTTAATAAATAAAAATATTCATTATTTCTTTAACCAAGAAGCGCTCGACGAACACTTATTATCCGTTGTTCTATGGGGGATTGTTCACACGTAAGAAGAGGTTGAAGCTCGAGGCACAACTGCGTTAAAAATGCTTCTAGATGTTAAAAGAATGGCTGAGTGCATACATACCACACATGGTCGACAAAGGATTCAGTTAATGGGAGTTTCGTTAATTATGACGTAGAGTCATTACTGACACAGATTATCCACAATACCCAGCTGTAGGCCATCTAACCACAGGTGGTGAGCTCTCAACACGGACGCCAATTTGCGCTTAGGATGCATCACGCTAATGGCCGTGCTGTCCATGCTCTAATGGTTCGCTATCTCGTTTATTGTTCTAATGGCTGTATTTTAATCTTTTTACGTACTTTGGGAAGTAAAACAAAACTGACTATTAAGAAAGAGCCTGCGCGTATTGCTGGGCCTGTGCTAGAATACAGCAACGCCGAACGCCATGCGTCCTTCTACTGGGTGTCTATGGCTGCTTGCCGAAATTATTGGGCAGCGCTAGGGTGAGCTAGGCTGCGGTAAAGGGGGATCTACAGGATGGTAAAAAAGGCCACGGGGACACTTTGTCGGCCTAAAGTGTGCATGGCGAAAGCCTTCCTGATTACTATGTCACCTCGACTGTCTGCGCCGCCTGCTGCTGGGGGTGCGAGGAGGATGCGCGCCGGTGAGTGGGAGGGTAGCAGCTGGCACTGCGCCAAGATGAGCCGGTCGGACACCGTCACCGCGAGTATGAGCTCTTAAAGGCTTTCGCCTTAAAACCGCGGATTTTACCAGCGGGCGGCTCACCGCATGATTTGAGTGGCGGCCTCCTCCGCGTACAGTGCCTTTTCGTTTTGGGATTCTGACGGCGGTAGCTTCAGCACTTGAACTCTCGTGACTGGGAGCAGTGGTTATTTCGTTTACTTTTTTCGAATAATTACGCGTGTCCAAAGAGACTGAACCCTTCGCCGTGCTGTTTGCACGAGCCGTTGCTCAGAAGTAGCGAGCTGCTTACTATTGCGAACAGCGTTGGTGGGGAATGTTAAGTTTTGTTTTCAGGCCTTTTTTTTTTGGGAGGGGGGACCAGCTCCACGATAGAGGTCTAAGTTTCTGCGGAACATGTTGACACCGGTGTAGCATGAGTCCTGTGTAGTGGGCATCTAGCAGCTGACGGTCAGGTACGATGTCGGTCTGAGGGATGCCTATCTTTAAATGTTGCGGGAATGCGCAAGTTTCTGCAAAGCGTTGTGTTTCGCGTAGTGCCGTCACTTGCTCATTTACTTCGTGCTGGTGCAGTTGTGATGTTAGGCACCCGTCTCGCTTCTTCAGAGATTCTGGGAAGCCAGCGCGGGGAGGGCTACGAGGACAGCAGTTTCGGTAATTTCCAGGTCCGTCCGGTCCGTCTTCTGTCGCAGTACACACGCCTTTAACAACATGGTTGTAGGTATATGTAATCAACCTGCAGTAGTACCACACAGGCAACATAAAGGCCCAGATTCCTAGGACTCCTTCCAGCAGCTTTGTCTTCCAAATGGCACATTCGTAATTCTGTTCTTTCCCAGTTGTGAACTACTGTGCCCCAGTATTGAGTAGCCGGCTACAAGATCCTCAGAGCGTCTTCCTGCCTTCATTTGTAAATAAAGACCGTTCCGTGTCTCCCTCATTTTGATCGTATTCGCCTTCGTTGCCTACTGTTTCTTCTTTTTCTTGATCTTGCGCAAAGTCCACCCGGACTACCAGTATTTTCAGCAAGCGCAAATTCTGCGCAGCTCATCGCAACGGTAAGCCAGGAGCTGGAAGCCTCCCGCCTTTCCACTGCTTTTCTCCTCCTTACCGGAGCTCCACCGGAAGCCCCTGCTTTCATTCGTAATTTTATTTCTGTTTCGTATCCGTCTTCATCTTCTTGGAAGCCCCACATTAATGACATTCTATCTCCTCCATCTTCGAGTGTGTCAGCACAGAAGCTTCGTCTGCACGGACGCTCTCGGCTCGCTGAGGTGAGCGCTCTGATGCGCCTTTGCGCCCTGCCGTGTATGCCAATGAGGCGCGCCGTAGGCACAACCTGGAGCACTGCTCAAACATACTGCCTCCTTACAGCCCGCCTCACCCACAACATTGGGCGTCGATTGGGTCGCCCGCGTTGCTGTCATTGCGGTGGGTTTCCTCACACTCCTCACTTTGCGGAGCATCCTTGCGGAGCTCTATTTTATCCCGTATCTGTGCCTCCTATTCTTCCTTAAGAGCGCCGCAATACAGAGCTCATATCAAAGTTTAACGCAGGATATCGTCATCCAGGAAAGCGAAAAGTACTCAGAGTGCGCACCGAGTCGAACTCAAGTAGTCCGCGGGCTGCCAGAGGAGGAAAATGAACGCATTGCTATGGCGATGCGGGCAGCTTTCTGACTTGTGGGCGGAGCTTTCGGGCTACCCCAAGAAAATAGTACGCTGTACTGATTCCGCGAGTAGTCCCGGACTGTCCGGGACTGCAAATCAAATGTGCCAACAGGAACAGTACGTTGGCTTAACATTGGCATCGCAGTTGTTATAGCAACGAGCGATGCAAAATCGCGTGCCCGTTAGGTCCGGCCTTTTATGGCACGAGCCACCATGCTTGCTACCTTCATAGTGTGTCGTCAATCGGCAAAGTGCACATATTTTCTTGGTATTTAACAGAAATTTCTGGCGTGTTTTGCCATGCTAGCGCTCTCTTGCATTAAGGAATCATGACTTGTGATGCTGTTAGTTACATGCTTTATTGCATAAAAATTTTCTGCAAAATTGGCTCGGAAAACTGAGTTATGGCTAAGAACGACTGGCGCATATTGTTAGTCTTTCTTGCTAGACTCAGAAGGCAAACTACATGCTTCTGCAGGTGGATATTGCACTCTGATATCCTGAGTATCTGACACCTGGTTTAATATCTGCTGCGGGTCCTTGGACCGGTGATATTAATCCTTATATCACGCACTCCGATATTACGCACTCCGCCAAAGCTTCTGCAGGTTGATATCGTAACCTGATATCCTTGTATATATGATACATGGTTTAATATGTGCTGTGCGTCCTTGGACCGAAGATATTACACTCATTTGGCGGATGCGTAAAGCGCTCTTGCAACGGTTTGCCCGTAACACCTTTTCATACTTTCTTTCGTTCTCTCTTTCTCTTTCTTTCTCTCTCCGCGCTCCTGTTTTCAGCACGCCGCGGAGAGCCTTCGTTCGGCTTGAACCAGTAGGCAGGCTTTGTGCACTTTCCTTTTTCTTTTCTTTCTTATTAGCAGCGGGCAGGGTTGACGAATAAATGGCGCAGTGTATGAACACGGGTTGGCCCAAGACATTCACGCATGCGCGTCGGTCCTCGGCGGTTGTATTCGTAGGCCCGTGCGTTGTTCTTTTCATTATCACAGCACGGGGGATCGATGGAATTCGGCATGTCGTAGCTTCGAGGGACTGAAATTGTTGCAATATTCCGCATTGGAGGCCGTGCCCTGTGTGGGGCGACACACACATAAAAAAATTACTGAAGGTCCAGCTCTGTTAGTCCAGGATAGACGTAGCGAAAGCGTGGAGGCTTCTTCATCGGAAGAGTGCATTCACTAGATGCGCCTTTATTTATGGTTAAAGCTTGAGCCGTCGTGGCGGAATGGTAGCGTTTCCACCTCAAACACCCTGGTTCTGTTCCGAGTCTCGGCACAGATTTTTTTTTAATAAGTGACTGTGCGGGGAGTTTCAGTGGCTCCCATAGATGCCGCCACCAAATACGGTGGTTAGCGGTTAAACGCAGGCTCTGCGAAGGCGCGTTTATACTTCGGCGTAACGCGCGCGCGCGCGCTGCACGGCGACGTCACGTCGGCCAAAGCAACACCCTCGATACTCCAACTGCGCTTCACCGCCAACGCGTTGGGCGGCTTCGGCGCACTCTGACCGCACTGGCGGAGACTTGGAGCATGTCTCTATTTCAAGCCGAGTGCGCCAGCCGCCGCCATTCTGGCCAGACCGGTTCAGATCCGCGGAGAGGCGCGCGTTGTAATATCACGTGCCTCCTCGGAGCACCGCCACGGCGAAATCGCAAGTTCGCCCGTAACCGACGTAAGTTGGAGCGATTGACGCAGAATTCTACTCCAAACCAAGAAAGACCATCAAATTTATCGAGCGGCCCTGATGAAGCAGCTGGTTCAGCCTGTGGTCGCGAAAAAAGAACAGGCCATTCGGCCTGCTCGTTTCCTGTAGTGTATGAAGATAGCCTGATTCATGCACCCTTGTTAGGAGATGAAGAAGCAAGTCCTAAAGGAGCAGGATATGAGAAACCAAGTGCACAAGATGCAGTCGGTGAATTACAGCAGCCTAGTGACGCACTTGATTGCGCAACGCAAACTACCGATGACCTTCTTCGGCGCAAGCAGTCGGATTCAAGGAATATAAACCGAATGACAGTGCAATTGTTCAGGAAAGCAGATGCTATCGGGAGACTGCAGTGAGAAAACAGCCGCCTAAAAAAGAAGCTCAGTGGTTTTGAAAACCACACTCTCCACTCGGCGTTGAGAAAGTGCTTGGACAAGGTCGGCGCAGCCCAGTTCTGCTTAGAAGACTGCCTAGCGGAACAGATCGCCAATGCATGAAGGCAACGGCCCGTGTGGTCTCCAGACTTTGTCCGGAATGTGTAGTTTTGTACTACTTGTCCCCTAAGGCATACCGTTACATACGCAACAGAGAACTGTTGAAATTGCCTTAAAAAAACACGCTACTTCGCTATGTTGGCAAATCCAACAGTGAAAGTGGGATCACACCATTAATGAAAGAACGCCTAAAGCAAGAGGTGGGGCAGCTGAAAGAGCAAGCGCGGTTTTCCTCAATTATTGTGGATGAAATGGCTATAAGCTCCAAATACATCTACGATCGTAAAATGGACTGCTTTTTTGGTCAGCAAACTGTGAGAGAAGATGCTGGGACCGGAGAGAATGTAAACAACATCGTGCTTGCCAAGAAGGTGCTGTGTTTCGCTGCACAGGCCTGTCCACGTCGTACAAAATTCCTTGCTGCTTTTTCTCCACTAACCGATTAAGTGGCAAGCTCCTGTATCAGCTTACAAAAGAAGTGATCGCTGAAATTGAAAAGTGTGGCCTCTACGTCGTCCGGATCGTCACGGATAACCACAAGATTAATGTCACAATGATGCGCCACCTGGGCAATGGTTCCCTCAAGCCAGTGGTCAGTCATCCAAGTGATCTAGAAAGAGGCCTATTCTTGTTTTTTGACCGGTGTCTTATTATAAAAAACGTGCGAAGCCTTCTGGACGGGAAAATGACAGATGGCAGTCAACCAATAACTGGAGAGTTTGTGAAGCAGCTCTATGTCCTTCAAAAAAATGAGATTGTGAAACCAGTTCGATTCCTGACACAGAAGCACATAGAGCCAACTAATTTTGAGAAGATACATGTGGGCAGAGCAGTGCAGCTGTTTTCAGATGAAGTTATCTCGGCGCTTTCTTTTTTGAAAGAATACCCCAGTTACCACCCTCATGCAGAACAGTTCAGGAACGCAGACGCAACAATATTGTTAATGAAGATTATGCAGAAGTGGTTTGCCATCCACAATGTGGCCAACCGATCAGCACATGTGCATATGAGAAAGACTGCCCAAATGCACTTTTTTGCGCTACCGACGAACGCCTACAATTGCTGGAGAAGGAGTTCCCAGACTACCTCGCAACTCTCTACAATGCCTGTAAAAGGAGCGGGAAAAAGTTTCTTAGTGCTGAAACCTACGAAGCTATCTTGCTGACAAGCAAATCTACGGTAGTATGCATTAAGTACCTTCTCGAGAGCGCCTTCTTTTATGTTTTAACAAGGAACTTCTCGAGCGACCCCGTCGAGCTCCTCTTCAATTCTTTGCGGCAAATGGCAGGCCGCAACGACTGTCTGGATGCAAGAGCCGTGACATTTAGCCTGGAAAGGATCTTGCGGACTGGCAGCCTCTGCCCATCCCAAGCTTCAAACGTTGAAAACGGACAGACTGCTTTGAGGTAGGTGCATGCTATTTGAGCTCCGGGACGAGTGCTCATAGTTGTGAACTGGTTGTCTCTTGTTTCAAAATAGAAAGCTTATCACATTTCAGGCCCTTGCAGAACTAATATTTCACGATGCGAGCAGCTACTAGTGTTGTAGCCTGCCTGCTGACTAGAATTTTTTACAGTTCAGAACACACGAGCACGCAAATCCTGCTGTGCCGATGGGCAATGTGTTACAAGCAGTTTTTGCTTTTATGTGGCTGCTGCTTAGTAATGGTAGTAAATGTTTTACATGTATTGCAGTATGCATGGTGCCTCCCTGAATGTGACGTCCTCCGAACTTGATGTTCCGGCTGAAGCAACAGCACAGGCAACCACGCGCGATTCGACCGAGACAGCGCAAGTTGCCCCAGCCAGGTATATCTTGCATCAAATGTTTCTCAAGAGCTTACGCTTGGCTGGCTCGCTGGACTACTAGTGCTGTTCTTTTGCAGCCAACAGCGATTTGTCTAATACATATATTTGGCTGATATAAATAGTGTGCATATTTTGTTTCACGTTCACGGTAACTGATGATTTTGTGATGCCCATTGACGAGCTCTTCACATCCCTGAAAGCGATGCCTCGTGAGTGCACACTCGTTCACCTACTCCACCCATGTGAAGTGCCACCAAAAAGCGATCATTTTGCGTTACGTCACAGCTATGACAACTGAGTGGTATCAATGCCCAAAATTTGAAAATTTTGAGGGAATGCACGTTGAGTGGCGACATGATAAATGTCATATTTGGTTTATGCACTGGCTTTGTCTCTACATGCTGTCTAAAATTTGCTCTGCGGAACTTTTTTATAGGTTAGTGCCAAAAGCTGTTTTTTTAGTGCTCTCACAAATGGGAATACATTGCAGAATGTCTAGCTCCAAATAATAATATGGGTATGTTCTATTTCAGTGCAGCGGCCGCCATCAACCATAACAAATGTCAGCATCGCTTATATAGCAGTGTTCTTAGCGAGAGCAGTTGAGGAGCGGAGGACATGCAGCTTCTGCCCTCCCCTCCACCTGTCGGATGGACCCAGTCCCGTGCTGATGGGGCGTATTGAATTGCAATCAAGGGGTGGGCTAACATTCCCAAAGTCAGAATTTGTCACTGTCCTTGTGACCGGTAAGAAGGCTGTTGACATTGCTCTGCCGCACATAAAAAAGAGCAACGTGCGTCAGCAGCTGGCTGAACTGTTATTGCCTCGACTAGAGCAGTCTCCCCTTTTCGTTTGCCCAGCAAGGGATGACCACGCCGCAAGCACACTATCTGTAGTGTTTGATAAGTTCATGAGGCCACTCTTAGCCAACGTCGGCGCTACTGTGACAGACAGGGCTGCTTACCGCAAAAAGCGGTACAGGAAAGTGCTCCGTGTTTGAAATAAACACAATGTAAAAACGGATGCCGAACAATATGGCTCCAATTTTGTCTTTGTAAATAAAATGTCATTTATCCTCAAATGGTTTTATCTGTCCTCCTGCCAAGCTGTAGCTTCGGCGCTTAAAACACTCTTTTTTGCTTGCCGCGCACGAAAGAAAAAAAAACGAGACTAAATTCGCCCCAGTTCCAACCATACACAACGTAAAAAAACCTTATGCATTGCAGGCTTTTATTTATTTGGGGATACTGCTAGCCCATTTCGAGGCTGTAGCAGGATTGGGGTATAATATGATACATTTGAACACGTCACAAAAGAGGCATCCACAAAAAGGAAGCCCAACATTTGAGTGGGACAATGCATTCAGTGGCATCTGTAAGCGTTGAAAGTTAAATATATTACACGCATGTACAAATCTCATTTGTACCATTTCCAGAGGAAAACTGACAGAACTCCTTGATCTCTATATATCAAAAGTAATTTCAGGTTCTAAACTAATATGTAAAAGAACTGCAGAATTAAAATAATCCTCTCCGCTCGACTGTAAAATGTTCCGTGTTTGGAAACCATGCACGGCTACAGAAATAAAGAAAATTTCCTGCGTGTTGTGAAACGAACGCTCTCATGACGATCTGCCTCACCCCGGTCCTAAGTCAGCGTCATAATTTAAAAAAGCAATTGCATAATTGCACCAGTCAGCTACTTGTGCTGTGCGATAAACTTCTAGTGCGCGTCGCACACAGACTGCGAAAACTGCGTTTTCGTCCTCTGCGCCCGTCCGCATCAGGGAAAGCGAGCCTTGGGTTGCGCGCGCCACGGTGAGGCGAGAGGAGCAGTCACACCGCTTTCTCCGATTACGCTCTCTCCGTGCGAATGGGACGGCCTGAGCAACGGCGCGCCGCCGGAGCTGATCGCGGAGGCCACGGTCTGATTGTATAGCTATGTTGCTGTCGCAGTAAAGACGACACAAAAGTGGTTGCGGTGCACGCGAGCTCTCCTTTTCAATACTCCGACATTTTATCAGGTATGCGACGCAGCTGGCGAAGCGAGCGAAGGCGAGCGCAACGACGAGGAACGCAGTGTGACGTCATACCGAACGGCGGCGGTGCGAGCCGCCCGACATCATGCCAGATGGTGCGGCGAGCGCGCAAAGCCCAGTAACAGGCTCACATATCTGGGAGGACACCCGAACCGCGCACTAAAGGAAAGGATATAGGAGGGAGGGAAAGAAGAAAGAGAAAACTGAAAATTTAAAGTTGCATTTTGAGGAAAGGCGCGGCGCTGCACAGTGGCGGAACACCTGTGGCTCGGTGCTACTGGTGTGCGATGTCAGTGCACGTTAAAGATCCCCAGGTGGTCGAAATTATTCCGGAGCCCTCCACTACGGCACCTCTCTCTTCCTTTCTTCTTTCACTCCCTCCTTTACCCTCCCCTTACGGCGCGGTTCAGGTGTCCAACGATATATGAGACAGATACTGCGCCATTTCCTTTCCCCCAAAAAAAAACAATTATTATTACTGGTGGCGCATGCGCAGTTGTGACCAGGGAGCGAGAGAGTGAAATGCGCCGTGTGTCCTCACTGCTCCTCACGCCTTGTGCAAAGAGCTATTTTGTAGAACGTGGGCACGCCGACCGCGTCCAATCTATTACATAAGCAGAAAGTATGCAACCGGGGTAAGGACAGTAAACACTGTACTAGACGAAGCTATAAAATTACATCAAAGGCGGGAGCGCAGGGTGTATTCCCCGTGCGCTTCAAAGTTGTTCCAAATTTACCGGAGACACGGTGTTGTGTAATAATATTTAATAACCGCCTGAATTCACATTGAGCGCAGAAAGCTATAACTGCTCAGTTAGCATATTTAAGAGCTTTATTCGCAGAATCCAAGGTAGAAATGATTTTCATTTGCATCAATGAAGCTCTCCCAAAGCGTTCCACCAAACTTTTAATTAAAAACACACTTGTTTTAAGCTCCAAGCGTAAAAACACATTATAGAAACACCTAAGCAATTCTTATGGCGTGTAAATGCGCGAGCTAATGTAACTTCGCCACAGCGTCAGTGGACGCCTCAATCGCATTTTGAGTATCCGGTGGCGTTTACCTAGAACTAGAGACAGTGTACCCGCCGCGGTGGCTCAGTGGTTAGCGCGCTCGGCTACTGATCCAGTGTACCCGGGTTCGAACCCGACCGCGCCGGACGCGTTTTGATGGAGCCGAAACGCTATGGCGCCCGTGTGCTGTGCGATGTCAGTGCACGTTAAAGATCCCCAGGTGGTCGAAATTATACCCGAGCCCTCCACTACGCCTCCGCTTTCCTCCTTTCTTCTCTTAATCCCTCCTTTATCCCTTTTCTTACGGCGCGGTTCAGGTGTTTACCGATATGTGAGGCAGGTCGGAAAAGGCAGACGGGACACCTGAACCCCGCCATAAGGGAAGGTAAAAGGGGGGAATAAAACAATAAAGGAACTGGAGGTTACCGGAATAATTTCGACCACCAGTGCCCGTTGAAGATTCCCAGGTGGTCGAAATTATTCGGGAGACCACTACGGCACCTCTTCCTTCCTTTATTTTCTTAGGCCGACCTTTTTCCCTTCCTTTATAGCGCGGTTCAGGTGTCCGCAGATATTAGGGACAGATACTGCGCATTTCCTTTCCCCAAAATCTAATTTTCCATTTTCAAATAAAGGCGCATTAAAACGCGAAAAAAACGCCGTCACAGCTGAAGGCGCGATGCGTCTAAGGTTCCTATCTTTGTACAGTTATGAACTTGTGGTCCTGTTAACGCTCCAAGGCGTTAAATTGATTTCTGCGCCAAAACGCCTCACCCACCGACAGAGCTGTTGGAATAAAGCCCGGTGAGTTTCACCCGCCGCTACAACTGTGCGGTGACCGACCCCCCCCCCCCCCCCCCCGTCAGTCAGCCCATGTGTTGCTGCTGTTACGTCCGCACCGCTGCGAAACTCTTGTTACCATCACACAACGGCACATGCACACATAGGGTGATTGGCCAAGAACTGGGGCCCAGAGAGATTTTCAGGTAAATATTTCCTGGACGAAAATAAAATGAATGCTGAGGAAGGAAGAGGAAAAATATGCCCTCGAGGTGAGGCAAAAAGAGGAAGACGAGGCAAACCTCCTGACGAGGCCTACACCCCGAATAATACATCGAACAGTGGCCGCATGGCAAAAAAAAAAGACAACAAAAAGGAACAGTGAAATGAAACGGGAAATGCTTAACGCACACAGGAGATCGACACTAAGGTTTATAGCTTAGTGGTTTAATGATAATAATAATTGAAAGAAGAAAAATAATATTGAAAAAGTTGCCAAGGTAGGTGATTTTATTCCATTATAAAATTTTGAACAGTGGTAAAAACAGATTTGTGGCTGCATACCCAAGTATGGTGGTTCCAAACGACAATATAATTGGGTTGCTCAAACAACGGCCAAGCTGTTGTAATAGGTTCTCTAAACCCGACTTCTCTTCATTGTGTAGCGGCGAGGAAACAACAAAAAATGGTCTATAGTTTCGTGCTCACCACAGAATACGCGGACGGGATAAAGCGCCAACGCAGACCTGTGCAAATAAAAATTTAAGGGTGGGATCCGGCAGCGGGGCCTTGAAAGAGATACCTCAAGCTGCCGTGAGTGGCTGATTTCCTCCTGCACGAATACCTCAGGTGCAGGTAATCATCAGATCTCAAAAGAGATCCAGTTGTCATTCTTAACAAATTCTGTCTTCAAAAGCTCGCTGCTGTGATGTACGCTGTAGCCGGAACGAGAGGTAGCACGGGGCCATTAAGGGACGCCTTTGACAGGCAGTCCGCAACTACATTGGCTGTCACACCGCTATGACCAGGCACCCATATCATGTGAACAAGGCTCAAATGCGGAGGCAGTAATGAATGTAAGGTGTTCAAGATTGGCGAATCTACAGCCGAAGCAAGGGACGAACACAAATAAAGAGAGTCTGTAGAGACAGTGACTGAAGAGAAAGATGGCTCTAGTTTGCGAAGTGCAAGCACCACCGCCAGAAACTCCGCTTGGAAAATTGGGGTGTAGTCGGGAAGCCGCACACAAAGCGACCAACTAGAAGCATGCAATATATTCCCACCCCTGCCTTTTGATCACATTGGGAGGTGTCAGTAGCTATGATGAAAAGTAGTTTAATGCGAAACTGAAACTGTGTGCGTTGAATCTTCTTCTTTGCCTCAGTATATATCTCGACCGCATTCTTCTTCTTTGTCGACTACTTCTTCCCCTTCTAAATGTTTCTTCAACCTCACTTGAAAAAAAGGAATTTCTGCAAGCACAAAAACCACGGCGTTCTTAGCTACGGTAAGCCAGGAACTGCAAGCATCCCATCTTTCCTCTGTTTTCCCCTCTTCCTTACTAGAACGCCTTTAGAAACTCTAGTATTCTTTAGACTTGCTTCTTTGCTCATCTCCGTGTTCATTTTTTTAACTGTAATGAATGACGTACTGAGTCTTTCGCCTTCTTCCAAAGTGGCCAGGCAGAATCCCGCAGACGTCATCGACACCCAGGTTCCACGAAGGTAGACGTGAAATGCATGCCCGGACTGGATTTAATCGCGAGCTAGCCCCCGAAGTATTGTCGACATGTTCTCTTCTGCGCGCGCAAAAAAAACCTTAACTAGAAGAAAAAAATGTCTCGAGGTCTCCCTACTTCTCGAGCCAATCCGTTGCCGTGGGTATGTGCCATTGAGCCCGAAGATATCATCATCATTATCTCGAGTCGGCTGCTCGAGCTCTCTGTGCTCGAACGGCACGAGACATCGAACGCACGCCATCTTTTCTTTAGAGCCGTTCGTTCATGACGCCCCCCCCCCCCAAGCTATGTGCGTCCACACCATTCCTCCCAACCAGTACACTGCTCAGCTGTATCAGAGTGGTTGTGGACTTCAGCTCGCGATGCAGGACGATCCTGGCCAAGGAGCTGACCGTTGCTGTGAGAGCGAGAGCTGCCGGAACATCGCAACCTGTTCCGCGCTTTCATCTGGGCAGCCACCGGACGCCGAGCTCGCCAAGCACTTCGTCGCCTCGGGGCCACGCAGGACCAGTACCATCGGAGCAATCTGTGCCACGGGACCATCTAGGCAGCCACCGGACGCCGAGCTCGCCAAGCGCTTCGTCGCCTCGGAGCCACGCAGGAGCAGTACCATCGGAGCAACCTGTGCCACGGGATCATCTAGGCAGCCACCGGACGCCGAGCTCGCCAAGCGCTTCGTCGCCTCGGGGCAACCCAGGACCACTACCATCGGAGCAACCTGTGCCACGGGACCATCTAGGCAGCCACCGGACGCCGAGCTCGCCAAGCGTTTCGTCGCCTCGGGGCCACGCAGGACCAGTACCATCGGAGCAACCTGTGCCACGGGACCATCTAGGCAGCCACCGGACGCCGAGCTCGCCAAGCGCTTCGTCGCCCCGGGGCCACGCAGGACCAGTACCATCAGAACAACCTGTGCCACGGGACCATCTAGGCAGCCACCGGACGCCGAGCTCGCCAAGCGCTTCGTCGCTTCGGGGCCATGCAGGACCAGTACCATCGGAGCAACCTCTGCCGCGCGGTCATCTGGGCAGCCACCGGACGCCGAGCTCTCCAAGCGCTTCGTGGCCTCTGGGCCACGCAGCACGAGTACCATTGGGAGACAAGCCGCTGGTGAATGCCACCACCTCCGTGGCAAAGGCGAAGAGGTGCTTAAGCTCCTAGAAGCGCCTGTGCAGAAATGCACGCAGCCGGTCACAGCCGTGAGCCGTCCCCCACAACCTGAAGGGTGAGTTTGCTTTTAAGCCTTCTACTCTGCCGAGTGGCTGTGGTGCACTTGCGAGATTTTCCTCTAGGCTGCTTCTCCGTTACCCGCCTCGGTGGCTTAGTGGTTAGAGCGCTCGGTTACTGATCCGGAGTTTCCGGGTTCAAACCCGACAGAGGCGGCTGCGTTTAGATGGAGGTGAAACGCTAAGGCGCCCGTGTGCGGTGTGATGTCAGTGCATGTTAAAGATCCCCATGTGGTCGAAATTATTCCGGAGCCCTCCACTATGGCAACTCTTTCTTCCTTTCTTCTTTCACTGCCTCCTTTATCCCTTCTCTTACGGCGCGGTTCAGGTGTCCGCCGATATGTGAGAGAGATACTGAAACATTTCCTTTCCCCCAAACCATTTTTTTCTTCTCCGAACCCTGTATTCAATGCCTTCGGTCAGGGCGCGTGTTAAGGTTCAGCCGGTCGTCATGCAGGTTCCATTAGCTCCAGTTCAGAAGTATCCAGGGGTCGATTGTCGACATTCATATTGCCTGTCGGCGCCATTTTGCCTCTCTGATTGGCTCTCAGATGTTCCAGTCACCGAGGTCGTGGGTGTCACTCACCGTCAGACGCACTTTTCGGGTTGACGTCAAAATGAAGTGGCGTCGAAAATACATTTTTAGCAGCGCTATTCTTGGTACCTGGCTGGTAAATATATGTGACTGTGCTGAGCAAAAGAAGCTGCAGGTGCTACGTATGAGAACACATGCAGTCGACTTGCCTTTTGGAGGAAATTGCGGCATAATGAAAGGTCGCTTCCTGAAATCTGATTGGCTGGAACAATGTCACGTGAAGCAAGTGATACGCAAGCATTATAGATTGATGTCACATTGGCCCTTCATCTCTTCATCGTGTATAGAATGTGCCGCCATCGCCAAGAATGACTGCAATTTGCAGCCATAATTTCGCCCGGCCGCAGTGTAAAATTGGAAAATTGGTTTTTGGGGAAAGGAAAATGGCCCAGTACCTATCTCACATATCGGCTGACACTTGAACCGCGGCTTACGGGAAGAGATAAAGGAGGCGGTGAGAGAAGAGGTGCCGTAGTGTGTGTGCGTGTGGGAGGGGGGGGGGGCTCTGTAATAATTTCGACGAGCTGGGGATCATTAACGTGCACTGACATCGCACAGCACACCGGCGCTTTTGCGTTTTGCCTCCATCGAAATGCTGCCGCCGCTATTGGGTTCGAACCCGGGAACTCCGGATCAGTAGTCGAGCGCTCTAACCCACTGACTCCACTAGGTGGCTGGATGCCGCAGCCGCATTCCCGCTTTCCGAAGTCGGCGCAAGTGCTCAGTCCAAAGAGGAACCTACTTTGCCTACTACTTCTTCCTCCTCTTGATCTTCCTCCAAGATCCACTGGAAAAATGAAATTTTGCGGTGGCCCAGTGGTTAGAACGTTCGGCTACTGATCCGGCGTTCCCGGGTTCGAACCCGACCGCGGCGGCTGCGTTTTTATGGAGGAAAAACGCTATGGCGCCCGTGTGCTGTGCGATGTATGTGCATGTTAAAGGTCCCCAGGTGGTCGAAATTACTCCGGAGTCCTCCACTGCGGCACCTCTCTCTCTTCCTTTCTTCTTTCACTCCCTCCTTTATCCCTTCCCTTACGGCGCGGTTCAGGTGTCCAACGATATATGAGACAGATACTGTGTCATTTCCTTTCCCTAAAAACAAATTGAAAAAGCAAATGAAGCGACCGGAAGTTCAGTGGCATGTCCCGGACGTTTGGTGTCTGCTGTGTATTTCAATGCAAAAAGTCACGTCTTTCGATCTTCCGTCCTAAGTTTTTCGCATTTTTTTCGTATACAGTCTACTGCAATATCCAAGGAATAAGCAAGCTCAAAGCGAGAAGTGTGTACAATGTTTCGGGAACCCTGTAATTTCAAAGAAACCGAAGAAAACAGGCAGGCATGCATGTTCCTATTAGTGGCGAGCAGGTCGTGCGGCGGCACATGAGCCTCAAGGGCAAATTTTGGCCCTTTTCTAAGAACTTCTTCAAAATTCTGAGGGATGGAGATTTCCCCAACCGTTAGCACTGGTTTCCTGGAAATGCTCTGGCGCTTTTCACCATTTCTGAGAAGGTGTTTAAGAATCCCTCAAGTCTCAAGCCGGCCAAATGATCGAGGTGAACTGGTCCGTTATTCTTAAGCACCTTCTCAGAAATGGTGAAAAGCGCCAGAGCATTTCCAGGAAACCAGTGCTAACGGTTGGGGAAGTCTCCATCCTTCAGAATTTTGAAGAAGTTCTTAGAACAGGGCCAAAATTTGCCCTTGAGGCTCATGTGCCGCCGCACGACCTGCTCGCCACTAATAGGAACATTGCCCAAAAAGTGAACCGTGAAGATAGCGAGAGGTGTCTGCTTGAGGGTGTTGATTGCCTCGCGAGGTGTGCCTCAGGGTGTGCTAACCGTCGTTCGTGCCGTGTTTTAGATGAAATTGTTAAATATTTCAAAGATAAACAAATCGTCTTGCTACAAGCTGACAAAGATGGGGGATTCGTCGTCATGAAACAACAAGCCTACAAAGAAAAAGCACTGCAAGCTGTGGAAAAGAACTTTGCACCTGTGAGGAAAAGCGATGTACGCGTTAAAACTAAGTTCATGGATTTTTGCAAGGACCTCAATCTGTTTTCTTTACCTAATGATATTAGTAAATGCAGAGGCAACTGCTTGAACGTCTTCTTCACGGCTAAGACTCACAAGCCTGAAATACCCTTCAGAACGATCATCAGCGAAAATTGCTCATGGCAGCAATGTGCTAGCCGGTTCCTTTTAAAGAAGCTCTCGGTGATCAAGGTGGATGATCCCTTCGAGACAAAGAAGTCCCAAAATGTGTCAGATTACATTTAGGACAATAGCCTGGTCGGTTATGCATTTTCTGTTGATGTCGAGGATTTGTTTTATTCAGTTCCTCAAGCCGAACTTTTAGTTGCTGTGAAAGAATCTGTTGAAGTTACTGGCTAAATTTCCTTTCAGTCTTCAGCTGGTATGTCCCTTGACAATTTTTTAAAGCTTTTAGAATTTTATCTCAGCGTCACTTTTATCTCTTTTAACAAGCAACCTTTTCTTCAGCGTAATGGTGTTTGTATAGGTTCATGTGTGGCGCCAATTTTGTGTCACATTTTTTTAGCATGCATTGATCGCCTTTTGAATCAAGATTTTATTGGTGGCCCTGTTTTAAAGGTCTTCAGATATGTAGACGATTTTGTAATTCTTTTAAAAGCCACTAATGACTCCACATTCGCAGACTCCATCCAACAGGTCCTAAGGACATTTGAGAAGCATGGTAAAGGCCTGAATTTTACCCATGAAATTCCTGACAACAACGAATTACGTTTCTTGGATCTGAGGCTGAGGTTGTGCAAAGGACATACCTGCTGGGCCTATTTCCCGCGTGCTAACAAAGAGCTATTGCCCTACAACTCAAATCATTCTAAGACTGTGAAAAGAGCTATTGCTTCGCTTTGTCTGGAATCTGCGCTTCGCAGGTCGTGTCCACACCAAATGCATGCTAGCATTAATAATCAGGTCAAACGCCTTTTGGCTGCAGGCTTCCCTTGCTCGATCATAGTGGCCATTGCTGAAACCCTCCTAAAGAAGTCTGGTGCCCGACAAAAAATGGCTGTCGCGGAACGCGCGAAGACAATGCCTGAGGTGATACCTTATGTACATAAGGTGTCGCATAACCTCAAAAAAGTGGCCAGCAGGCACAACGTGCCACTTGTGTTCTCGGCGCCAAATAAGCTGGCGAAGCTGTGCCCGCGCATTTGCGGCGAACGTGAGCGTGGATGCAAAACTAAACATGAAGTAGCCTATGTCGGATGTGCTCTAGGAGTGGTGTATATGATCCCCCTTTCCTGCGGAAGGTGCTATGTCGGGCAGACGGGGCGTTGCCTTAACGATCGTTTAAGGGAACATGCAAAAAACTTGAGGGTAAAAGACAAGCTGGCGAACTTAGTTTCGCATGTTTTGGAGTGCAAATGTGTGCCACGATTTAACGAGGCTAAGGTTCTAGGCAGAAGCGCAAGCAGAACATCCAGAGTCTTGTTGGAAGCTTTCCACATAAACAAAAAACGAGATCAGTGTGTGAGCGATGCCTCAATAACGTTGTTCTCTGCGGAGCGGGCATTTCTTGAGACGCGTTTAAAAAATAACTGATTATTTTTTTAGTCCTGTTTGTTTCTTCCTTTTTTCCTTTTCTGTTATTCACGCTGTCGATTACTGGCGCTTTGTGGCTTGCTGTGTTAAGATATATATCTTAACTTTTTTGATATGAAAAAATGTTGACGCCCCTGGTTGTGTGCATGATATGATGTGACAAGGCTTTAAATACTTCCCCTGAAGCGAAAAATAAAACCAGTTGTTAGTAGCGCTCATCCCTTGTGTCGTCGTTCTCTCGCCGTGTTGGTCTTTTTTAGCGCTGACCTGTTTCAAACGAAATTGTTTGCGTAATTCATGAATTTTACCACTTGCCACTTCGAAATTTGTGTCACACTTCCTTAATCATGCTAAAGAAGCAGTTTACCCTTCCGGGCACACACCACTGTGCATCTGAATTTTTTTTGTTCATACAGCCAAGGACTGCAATGGCCTTCTTCGTGCCAATGTAGTTCACCCCTATAATCTTGAGCACTTAAAGCATTGACTGAGGAAATCTATAAGGTGTGATGGTCTGCCCTTCCCATAATACTGCAGTGCTTGTGTTGTCTAAAATTCTTTGCTTTATTCATTGCGTCCCTGTTATTTCACTCCTACTTGCTCAGTTTTCGGTACTTCTGTAGTCCAGTAAAGACCATTTGAAGCATTATTAAAAAGATGAATCAATTACTGTTGAAATGGGCTGAGTGACTGCAATTATGGATGGACACGGAGAAATTCCTTTGTGTTGGTTGGGCTTTTGAATGAAGTAAAGCAATATGGATGCATTTAAGCTTAGTAATTGGTAGTCTGTGCTTTATGCCATCGTTGGTACCTCATCAGATAGTAATATTTTTTACCTCTGTGAACAAAGGCAAAGATAAGCGGGTAATACACTGTCTTGTCTAGGGCATGGCATGTGTTAAGGGAACACTTAGATACGTTGGCTGACAGCCGAGATACAAAATGCCCTCAGTTCATTTCTGCCTTTTATACCAGCATGTGGTGATAAGGTATGTACATGTGCCACATTACCATGGTTGCACCAAACCATGCGCACGCAAGTCGTAGTCACACCACATGTGCGAAGCTACCACTCCTTAAAAGTGACAGCTGAAGACTTCACATCTAAAGATTTTTAAGCAATTTTATGCTTTTCGCACTCGAATGCACAGTGTTATTTGAGAACTCTAATACAAAGTGGTGATGGGTTCTTGTCCCTTACAACCAGCTGATATTGTGAATTATTTGGCTTTTGAAGACCTTTAATTTGTTCCTTGATAAATTTCTCGGAGGAGGTTACCAAGCATTTATGATATGTATTATCGATCTGCTTAATGGACTCTGTGGTTGCAGGGGCCTATGGTATTTGTGAAGGGCCGCATGCTGCACATTTTGTTGCAGCTGTGTACAGCAAGGCCAGAATGAATCGAGAGCGTGCATAAGCCATACTTTTCTACTTTATAGTGAGATATCCATTTAGGAAGAGTTCTTACGTGCTTCAGTCGATCCTTTACTCGGAAACATGAATCAGGCTAGTTGAATACTACAGCTGAAAGTATGCGGATCAAATATTTAGTTTTCTTCATAAGCGCTGTTCGCATTTCATTCCGGCCTGAGTGTACCTATGTGCCTTGCCATATTTTATGAATACTTGTTTTCGTCTGAAATGCGGCTGGACATATTCTGTATGCAGTACTCTTTTCTATACACTACACTTATTGTTCACAACTGCATTTTGTCTTGATTGTCTTTTAGATTACCTGGTGGACACTTCTTTCTGGCCTTTCACAGATGCCTTCAGCCCTTTATTTTTTGCTGTTCCTCCCTGAACTGTTTTTTTCTTTTTTGCTCACCAAAGCCATGGTCATGAAAACAAAACTTTTCTCGAATGCTTCTGTCACACATGAGAAGTTTCTTTGGGCAGTAAAAAATTAAAGCCATTTTAATATGTCCTCACCTTTCATCTTCACTCTCGCCTCTACGTTCCTCTCCTTCTCCTATGTGGAGTAGCATACGTGAATACTTTTTTTTTTCCAGCCGACTTCACCTCTCCTGACATTAAACCTTTCTCTTTTATGAGGAGTCTTACTGCATTGAAAGGAGCTGCCTGGTGCTGCTGTAGATGCATTACTGTTGTTCTCCACCAAAGGAATTTTAGGGCTGTGCATGGCAAATTTTTGTTTCACCTGGCACATTTTGGTGTGTATTTGAATCACACGAACAGTGTAGGTGACTATATGCTTTTGGTAAGTGTTATGTGCTTATGTCAGACAGAATTAATGATATTGAGGGCCCTTCTAAGCACTGAAAAGCAACTAGCATTCTTAAGAGCCTTTTTTTAATAAACCTACCTGCCGGTCTACACAGTGGATGTGTGACACGCTTTGTAAATTTTTTGTGAAGTCTGCAACCAGGCACACTTATATTTAATGTTCACAAAGAAAACGATGAGTACCTCACAGAATGCTAATGATGTATATGACCTCATATAGTGAATATCTCCCTGTCTTGCTTTCGCATTTTAAGTTTTTGACAATAAGACACTATACGTGTTCAGAGCGTTGCGTTTGACGCGATTCGCAGCCGCGTTTCGTGTGCCGCCGCTTGCAAACGTAACCAAGGATAGCGTTAAATTGGATGAACCTCGATTCCTAAAATGTATAATGGATTGCCGGGCTAAGCATGGTTTTTTCGCACCCAACACTTGCTGTGTAGGCCCCGCTTGTAGAGACCGATCTCCCGCGCGCTACACCGCTGAAGAAGACACAGTGGGGTTAAGCTTTCCAACGCCACTGATGCGATGAGGTTAGTTTTGACAGCCGATAACCAGCCGTTTCTCCGCCAACTCCTCTCTCCCTGACGCTGATCCCATCTCACAAGTGCGGAATCGCCGCATATGGCAATAATTGGACGCGACGCGCTTCGCGATGGCTTTGGGAGATGAGCTGAGAGCGGTTTCCTCGAAGCTGCCGACGCCGCTTAATCAATATCCATGGACCTAAATGGTTAAGTGAAAAACTGGGAGGAGCTGTGGAACAGAAAATGCTGTTTTACAGAGGATCCCTTCATTGTGCTTCATGCTGTCGGAAGTCTGAACGGGCTGCTACTGCTAGCCTACTGTCTCAACGCGAGGTGACAACACAGAAGCGGCCACAACTGAGCAACGTTGCTGAAATCCTCTGATCTGCCGCCAAGTCTCATCGCTTCATGCGGATGTGCCAACGGCAGCGCCGCGAAGATCGCGTCATGCTGTATAATTGCCGCTAAATCATTATTTCCGTGGCGACCGGCTTGCAGGGTATTTCGCGTCGCGTTCAGCACCATCACCCGCAGCTGGCTTCAGGCAAAACTTTGGAGCATCGATGTTTTTTGTACTCGGTGCCAGGCAACTGGCGACAGTATTTATTTTTTCCTTTTCTTTATTTTGCACTTTCGTCATGTTATTCTGCGTTTACGTACCTTGGCGCCGCCCCGATGTACACGTCACGGACTCACGGCACGCCCCGCTCTGGGCGGCATTGCGAATATAGAGAATCGGGCCCCAGATTATATTTTACTGCGAGCAGATTTGTTAAGCAAAGCACAGTTACATTATCACGCCTTGTGTTTGGAACGGGCGTCTCGATACTAGTAAGCTTTTTCAGAACCTAATGACGCGGGCGTAGCATGGCTTCCATGATGAAGAAAAGATAGCAGATTGCTGTTAGGTCTGACGACGGGCGTCTGATGGCATCTGTCACCCCGGATTTCAATGAACAGGGGGGACTAAACCTGTAAAACATGCAAATGAAAAAAAAACTACGGGACGTTTAATTCTAAGACAGCGGGCTTGAGGGGAAATGCACAAATGGTTTAGTAATTTTGGGGAGGGGTGCCTTTTTTCGAACGGGTGGGAGTAGCCAGATGCAGTCACCAGTCGATACGTGTGTAGGTGGAGTTGGGGAGTTGCATGGGTGTAGGGTAGGGGTTTTGAAGGTCACGCATGGTGGCGGATGATCTATACATAAGACGGCCGTTCGGCACGTCAGATACAGTGAAATAGAGCGAAGGGGCTGCAGAGGGAGATTGAGACCGCAACTGTCATCCGTGTTTTTCACACCAATCATGATCAGTATTCTGGCCCATCAGCTTGGTGTTTTACAATGGCGCATGCGTGACGTCAGCTCATTCTGCTTTACGACAAGGACAACGACACGGCATAAATGGAGCCATAGCGCTAAGACTTAACGCGGAAAAAAAAATATTCGAGACTGCCAAAATTGAAACGTGAACAATGGTTGCATGCGCTCACAGTTCCCAAATCCTGAACGTTCCTGGCCAAATAGCGGTTTGCGCAAGAATACCAAGAATCAAGTGAGGCGTGCTAACAGGCGCTAGTTTATCACGACTCGTCCGGTGTGAAACGGTCTCAGCTCTCTGCTATTTGTGATACCTACGTGTGAAGGGCAAAAAAGAGAGAAAAGCGATCGTCAACGGAGTTTTGTTGCGTTCCATTCAGTGTGCCTTCTTGACGGAAAGTCCTCACAGTGCTGTCTTGTTGCATCTCAGGAAACAAGACGATGCCTCCCGGAGGGCGCTAAAGACAAAAAACCTGAGCACAGGAGAAAAATGTGTCTGCGGTCATGGTCGTTTATTCGAATCAGTTCACTCGGGACGCCTACTTTCTTGCCGGTAGTTATCAACTTACCGTGATCATAATTTCGTTGTTTAGACGTGGCGGTACTGACAACTGAACGTGTCGTGGAAAATTGTGTGTTAGCTCCAGCTGTTTTTATGGCCGTGTAACTGACGCTTTCCCTCGGTGAGTAAGTCATTAGCCTAAGGTTTCAGTGCGCTCGGGCTTCGAAAGTGCCACGCTCAGCACAGGCGGACGACAAAGCGACGATGTAATTGCGGACAAGCAGATATTCATCTTGATTCCTCCCCTTGACCCCATAGCAACGCTCGTCGCTGTAGGTACGAACACGCCGATGACGAAAGTGCCAGGTGCGTTCGTAAAGCACGGCGCCGCGCCGCGCCAACCGCGCTATGATTTTCGCCGTTCTGGTGGCGTTTCTGCTGATTCTTTTTACTCGCGACCCAGTCCATCTGCCGTGTATACGCCAAAGTATTTATTCCTTACTTTTTAGAGTTTCTGTTCATAGTGGCAGCAGTTTTTATTTGCCTAATAATTTGCACATCCAGCAAAAGTATTTGAGCAGTCAAAGCTCAGCTCTAAACTTTATTATAAATATGCAGTTGTCATTGTGAGAGCACATGGAATAACACAATTAATCCTGTTAGAGATGCACTAAACTCTATAATAATCGATCAGTACTTGCTTTTCCTTGTTCATACACTTCACACCATCGATCAGCAGTTTTTAAAGATCCCAAATTCTATGTGCACGCCCGCTTTTATCTCTCTGTCTGCTCACCCACTTTTGATGTATGTGTGTTTTTTCTTGTCGTTTACGAACCGAAATTCCTTGTGGTTTTCCGTTTACCTGAATTTTGTTGCACTCGTGCTTTCGGGTGCAGCCAACGACGCAGCCCTCGCACCGCGTCTGCACAGGAGCAAGACATCACCTTGCGCTCCACGCATCGTCACGTGAGCCGAGCTGCTGTCGCTCGGAGGGCGTCCGACCGAGGTACACAGTACTGCTGCCTCTGCCAGCTGGTTCAGTAAGTAGTCTCACTAGCGCCTGGGCACTGCTACAGATTGCGGTTTTCCACAGCGTCATGGGCAAAACACGCCACGAGGAACACGCGTTAGCGTTGATGACACGCATCTGCTGTGTCCGTGCATACACGCATCGTTGAACAATCACGCAGGAGAATGAGCGCGTCTTACATGCAAGGCGTTCGGGACCCACGGGCAACTAATTAAGCCATATATCACCGTGGCAGCTGGAACAATCTCGGTGTCAGATGGCACGGGTATACGGGCAGTGTAACTGTGGACCAGACAGTGAATGCAGATCCGGACAATTAGATGGAACTTGGAGAGAAAAAGAGTATTAGATCTAAGCTTACTGGCTTAACGCATTAATTAGTGAAAGCTGATTGGCATTTGCTGCCGAGAGGTCTGGAGTGGCAGGCCCATTTTGCCGTTTCGCACGAGACAGCCCGGTTGGGCGTTGTTGTCACTTTGACGTGGTCCCGTAGCGCTCGGTACCCGTTTCATGACTGAGCGGTATGGCTCTCTTGTCGGTAGCGAAGACTCCGAGTCAGGCGTCGGTGAGAAGAACAAAAGGGGATTTTATAGACTATGTGCAAGTCATTATACAGGACAAGATCGGCACGGGGGCCAAGAGCTAACAGCAAACGCGACTGTCCTCGCACAGCGACGTCCGGCGAGTCTCCAATGCGTCACACATCTCACTCCACTCGTGAGCGGCACTCGGCTCACGGTGGGTTGGTCTCTCTGTGGATCGGGGCTCGGTAGATCGGGGGTCTCTCCAGGCGGCTGTGCTGCCAACCTTACACTTCTCCCCCAAATTTCACTCAAAATTTCTTAGATTTCCCTAGATGCGAAAAATAATATTCAGGCATGCAATAAAAAGGTGCGTAGTTGAATTGCAAACTCTTTTATTTCGCAGATACCCTTTTACCACACTTTGATAGCAACTTTGAATACAATAACACATTTATTTCCCATGCAAACTCAAATATCACGATCACGAGTAAGAAAAACATTCGAGTTATCAAAAGCTAACAAATCCTGGGCTAAGCCCTCAAATGAATGAAAATCTCGCAATGAACACTTATGCTCACCGACTGCAGTCAAAGAGCGAGGCAAATCCACTTTTTGCACAAATGTTGACGTGAACGAACAAACGCTAAAGCATAGGACACGCCATTCGGGTGGCATTCCGACTTTCACTCATGCATATACACGTATTTTTTTCATGAGGCCAATTAAGCGTTCGTTCACTGCAAAGTCATAACAGTTGGCTCCTCCTAGAACCCGCTTGGCGTGAAGAGTAGCTGCCAGGGTTTGCCTCACCAAGGTGTTCCTTGTGTTTGTTTTCTTTCATCAGGTTGATCTTAGAGAAAAACTCTCTCCACTGTTGCACTGGAGTGCGGCAAACAGAGAAGCTTGTAGAGGCAAAGCCTTAATTCAGGGCGCCCGTCCGCCTCATCGAGTCTCTAGAGCTCTTCTCTCCAGCGCTTCCCTCATCATCTCTATACAGTCCTTGCATTTGCTTCACCATGTGAATAGAATGTCTTGTTGTCCCCAAAAGTCTCCCTGAGTCCCGTCATCCTCGTACCTTCTCCCGGTCCGACCACGCTACGTCGATCCCAACGCATTCCCCTCGTGCAGATGGCGCATTGTCAGACTCTCAAAATCAAGGTGGGGAAGAAACGGCGAATAAGGAGCCGATTCACACCGAAAAATAAAAATGACCCACACAGAAAGTAAAATTTCCCTACATTACAACAAAGATCCCTTTTCCCCTAAACAACATTTAAATTCTCCAGATCTAGGGGAAAATCTCTAGGGTTGGCAGCCCTGCCAGGCGGCAGCGTTGGGGCTTATAAAGCTCCGAGAACCGGTTGTCACCCAAACGGCCTAATACAAAGCCAGCACTTGACGGTCGTCCGAGAGGTCCAACCAGCGATCGCGCTGGCCACCCGCTTCAAGTTTGCCGCGCGCGGTGACTTCCAGGTAGAAAGGGTAAGCGGCGCCTCGCTTTCTAGCAACTTGCTGCGCGTTTGGATAAGTCGCTCGCCGATGCTTCTCCATAGGGCGCCGCTGCCTCGCGGCGCAGTATGTTGGGTTATCAAGGAAGCGTTAGGGCGCTTGTGCCTTGCGGCGCAGCACCGAACTTGTCCAAAGGGCGTTCGCAGGAGAAATTTTGCATCTTGTAGATTTGGAATCCTGGCTGGTTGTCCGGGCACAACAGCGTCTTAGAGGCCCGTGTTGGCGCCTATACGCTCCGTGCATACTCGTATTTCTGCAGCAGCAGCCGGTAGTATGAATCAAGCCTATAGCGTTCACCAAACTATACTTGTGCACAGCAGTGAAGCAAACCAGTCAAGAAACATTTTTGTTGTGTGGCTAAGCTTTTACTGCAGGCGTGCAAAACTCTTAAAAACATTGCTGAAACGCGGCGAGGCCACCTTACGGCGGTGTCAGTGGCTCCGTTGAAAACTTGTAGACGTCCGAAGCGCTGCTTCACAACTTCTGACCAAATGTAATCTCCTTGGACTTCTTTTTGCCTTTTTTTTCTCTGTCACATATTTCCCAATCACCAGAATAACTCGCGCAGTGTGCTTTCGACACGCGGGAACGGTTTCCTTGCAGAAGCCTTACAAAGCACGCAAATCTCCACAGATTTTCGTGATGTACTGCGCGCTTTGGCTCCATGAGCCTGCGTTATATGGGTGCTTGCAATTGTGACACGCACGGCTCGGTTGGCCTTCAAAAAGGAGGGTTTCTTGCGTCGTTTTGTGTGCCTGCTTTCTATTCTGTTGTAAATCTGGTGTACCAACTAGCCCATGCAAGAGTTTTACTCGCCAAAGAATTTGGCCATTTGCAAGCTGCTGAGAATCCGCGCTCGTTCCCGTTTTTTACGCATGTCGCGCACTGAGAAAACACTGTCGGAAACTTTGAAGGGCTTTATACGTTTCTCGTTGCGAGGCCATTTTGCTGAGAGAAGCCTCAGGACTCTATCGAAGGGCCACCCAAGCGCGCGAAACATTTGAGTACGCCAGTGTGGATACCTCGGTTTGAGCGCGGCGCGACTGCTCTTTGCGGCGCATTTGACGGCGAAATTAGAGACTAACCTCACAATTATTGTTAAGGATTGGCCCCTGAATCTCTTCAATTACTGGTCTTTCATGCCTGACGTCAAGTAAAAAGCGCGCACAATACAAAGGATTAGCCAGCTATCCTCGCCCTGCGACTGTAGTTGTGAACACGGGCCAGCCATTTCTAGATATTTCTTGTGGGTTCTTCATTCGTTTAGGTATCGAAAAGGCAATGCGCGCAGTTTTCTGGGTCATGATCGCGGCTGTCGTGCTGGAGTCGCAATTCTACACATTGGCGGAGCAGGTTGCTGGTCTCACTTCATAATTGCCGAGTGCCAGTAGAGAGAAAGTGGCGCCATAATAATGAAAGAAAACGACGTTCTAATTAGATATAAAGAAAAGGAGAACAAGTACATTGCCAACAGCTTACGTATCGCACTTATTACTTACGCTGCCACACGCACACACACATTGAAGCTTGGACGATCGTTTCTTTAGCAAGTGACGGGTGCGAAAGGCGTCGGTCTCCTTCCTCACCCCACCCCTCTTTCAGCGCTTTCCCGCTGAACTGACCATTTGCGGAAAATTTTCTGAGCATGCGCGGTGAAGGCGTAGCTAGCGCCCTCTGTAGACGTTTTTGTTTTGTTTGGAAAACATGAGCCGGCCGTGCATTCCAGCGCTGTAGTGCGGCGACTAATGTGAGCTGTAACTGCCATGTAACTGTCATTTAACAGCAACGCGTTTCCACCTAAACTAACCACGCGTTTTGCAACAGGGATACTTGGACGTAATAAAAGCCGCTACGAGATACAAGGCGCAAAAGACGAAGCCGTTAAAGGAGCCAGTAAAGCAGACAACCGGCACGTTTCAAAACGTATGTTCCTGCTACATTTTGCGCTTGCTGCCAAGTATGCACAGCTCGGTTGTTCTAGAAGAGTTTTGCCATCGACGCACGTGCGTATTCAGTGACAGGCAAATTATTTATCCTAGTATGAACATTCACCATAAATGCTACAATTGATGTCAAGCTGTGCTATCTGAACAGCGCAAGCACGCGTTAGAGCGCAACCTCGCCTATATCCACGCATTCTAACACTGCAGCCGCCTGTTAGCACGCAAAGCAATGTTCTGCCTTATCAGCACGAGCCGTGATTGAGGTAGTACAACTGGTCGTTTACTAATCAGTTGAGTGTGGCCTGTGGCAAAAGGTGCTGTATGAAGCTAGCAGAAACTCCTGTCCTATCAGGCAAGTGCAAACGTAAACGTCTGTGCGCATTGGTAAAGTGCATTCATTATATTGCTACACTCGCCCGCGCATAGGCGCACATTCATGCACATTTTAATTTGGTCATTCGGCGTTCCGTTGAGGTAGCAGAGTGTAGGTATTGCCACACATGATCCTTTTTCAGGCTACAATGCGAAAACTCTTCGCTCCACCCCGTTTCTAAAATGGGAAATGGGATGTTTTTGTCCTATTTCGTTATCAAACGCATGTTTCCGGCAAAGAAACAACACAAAAACAACAAAACAAGCCCACGTGAACTGCTGAACGCTGCCTTGCGCATGTTTGGTCCAGAACCCCTTTCCAACCTAAAGTGTCAGCGGAGATTTCTTGTTTGCACGACAGGCGAAGCTCGCTTTTCCGAAAATGGTCAAAGAAAATTGCCAAAGAAAATGCCTATGATAATTGTAGGGGAAGCTCTTTGTTGTTTGAGGCCAGGACGGGAGTTTTGCGGAGTAAGACATTTAGAGCCAGGTACCACGAGATAGACACGTTGTGCGTTGCGTGCGGAGAGGAGGAGGAAATGGCTGAAAACTTGATACTTTTCTCTAAAGGGCTTCACCCTACAGTGGAAAGCAGCGGGGCTGATTTATCCAAGGCATTGGGGTTTAAGGACAGTGAAGGGAAAGTAGATTTTAAGCGTGTAGAAGTAACCAAGCGAAGGTTATCTCATTGGTGGCTAAAATCAAGACAAGAGTAAAATTTCATAATTCATGGCTAGGTGGCTTGAGCCACCGCCCGATTTAAAGGGTTCAGCCGTATCCATCCATCCATCCATCCATCCATCCATCCATCCATCCATCCATCCATCCATCCATCCATCCATCCATCCATCCATCCATCCATCCATCCATCTATCCGTCCGTCCGTCCGTCCGTCCGTCCATCCATCCATCCATCCATCCATCCATCCATCCATCCATCCATCCATCCATCCATCCATCCATCCATCCATCCATCCATCCATCCATCCTTTCCATCCATTCCATCCATTCCATCCATTTTATCCATGGTCATTTCTTCTGGGCTTTCCATGGTGTTTCTAAAGGTAGGCCTGGCGCGGAACCGCAGGCATGCAGTGAAAAAGACGACGATCGCTAAGGCGCGATTGGGACAATAGGCGGGTGCAATGGAGAGCCTTCTACACTGCGAGTGGGAATACGCATTCGAAGAGTAAGCACGTTTCTGAGAATCCCTACTCTGACCGAGCGAACGCGCGTGGCCTGTGTTATTCGAAGCGCTCAAGGAACCGGGATGCTTGCACCCTATAGGTCAGTGTACGTATACCGCTGTCGGTTTCTTTATTCCTGGTAAGGCGCAAGCGCACCTGAATCTGACCGGAGCTATACCTAAGTGTCTTCCCTTTTGCATGACACCACGCAGGCATCAGAGGTCACTAGCGGCCAATTTGCTGCTTTTAACGCAATTTCTAAGCGACTTTTGTCTGTGTCTGCCTGGTGGATTCACCGCCCTCATTCACTGTTTTCTCGACTACGCAGATGGCTGAACCTCAAGTTAATGGGCGTCCTGCGCGAGCTCGGCGTGTCCTGCTACGCCATGGAAAGAGGCGACGACAGTTTCGATTTTGTTTTTCAATCGTTTTTCGATATTTGTAAATTTGATGCAATTGTAAATGCTATTGTAAATTATTAAATGTAAAGAACGCATCAGTCGTCTCATTATTCCTTTAATAACATATAACCGCTCTGTGAGCACTTATCTACTGGGGGAATGTTCACTCGTTAAAAGGGGTTCAAGCTGCAGGTAGAACTGAATTATAATAAAAATTAGACGATAGAGCATTGAGTTAATTCCTGTATATGCAGAAGGTCATTGTCTACATTCATAGATCCCTTGGAGTCCTCATGCCCCTCCTGGCGCAGTGGTGCAGCGGCTAAGCGATGCGTCGGTGCCCTGCGATGGAAGCTGTTCCAAGCGGCGAGCCTCGTGTGCGGCCCAGGTTGATCCTTCCGAGCGACCAATCAGTTTAACTGCCAGCTGCCACGATGGGCAATTTTCTCACTATCCTGTGCCCAACTTGTGACGGCAGTGCAAGGTCACGTGACCTAGGTGGCCTACCTGGCTCCTGGGTCGCTCTCTGGGCGTCACCTGCCAGAGTCGTGCTCGTGATTTTTCGCCCACAACGCCGGCACCGACGCCGGAGGCGCCGACAACATATTTTCTGCACAATGGGGCCTTTAACGCTATCGCGTCAATACTTCGAGACGCTACCAGAAAAACTGAGTGCACCTACGCATTGTAGACCAATCATTCAGCTGTATGATCCACAGGTCAGGAGAAATAATGCGCTTTACGTCATGAAATCGGACAATCCGTTTCTGTTGCTCATCCTACGTCCACAAGTGCTATTCGTAACTTTCAGCGAATGAGTTGACGTGACACTTGCTCTGCTCTGGAAACACTGAAACCAACCCCGGCGCACCCAGGACGCGCTCCGACAGTTCGAAGTCGAAAACAAAGGACTATCCTGTAGCGACCAGCGCTTAATTGGCAATGTTTACACGCATCAAGAATCGGACCTTAGCATTTTCCAAAGGCCAGACCCAGCTCGGCGCAGATAATAAGATGAAAGACAATAAAACATCGCTATAACGTAAAATTTTAAGTGTGTTCAATCGGCTCGAAGTTCTTGAATCAAGTACTAATAATCCTAATGCCATTGAACCTGGCTGTACTTTACAGCGCTTCTGGCAGCACTACAGTCTCGTTTAAATGATCTGGAAGACCAGTTCTGAAAAAATAATTTGATTCTGCCTGGTATTCCTGGTGCAGGCGAAACATGAAATTAATAGAGATAGCACTTGCTTCGTTTTCAAACGCACTCTGCAGCGGATCCTCGCGAATAGGTGTAAAGGGCGTATTTTTTAAAGTTTAACAGATTTTTGTTTTAAAACCTGAGTGATAATGCTGGTGCGCTCTCTTTAGCTTTATTGTATAAGGCACACATCCCATACCTCATATGAATCAGTAATTAGATGTTTAACTTCAATTGAGTTATAAACATTTATTTTCTATTTTAAAGGGCGCGGTTTTAAAATTTATGGCTGTCAACATCGAAGGTGACTGTTGTTTTTAAATTTTCTTAATCGGCAATGTTGTTTGAAATAAGAACGACAAAATTACGAGCTTGAAAGTTTGTTGAGTTGGCTTTTCCGCATTACAGAATTATGAAATTCCGTCCCTGCGCGTCGTATCGCCGCCGAAATCAAGTTAACTACTTCTGGATACACCAACTGCGTCTGTATTTGATGCACAAGAAGTGGCAGAGACGCCATTTTTGAGATATTCAATACGGGAAAGCCAACTCAACGGTCATTCAAAAGCATATTTTTGACATTAGATATCTAGAATCACATTGTCGATTAAAAAAACAGATCACCTTCGGCGTTGACGGCCATCAGTTCCGCTATATAATTGTGCCTCCTAAATTCTAAAATAAAAGTCTTATTAGCTAATTTTATTTAATTCATCGTTTACTTATTGATTCATATGACGCACACAATGTGGGCCTTGCTGTGCTGTGCTGCCCAGCGCAATAGGAAACACTGACGTATCTCTCGCAGTAATTAAAATATAAATCTGTTAAGGTTAAAACCAGCCCGTAAAACGCGCCAATCGACTTCGCACTTTTTCACTATCAAATTTTCGCCCTGTTATCAAATTTTGTTCTTTCGAATTCAAGGCGAACGTATTTGACCTCCGTACGTAGGTAATTACCGAGAAAATTTGTATATCTGAACTGCTTTTCCCCAGTCACGCATCTAGCAGGCAGGAAACTAACATCATAATTCGTGAAAAGCCTACCCTTAGACGCAACGGATATTTCGGTGAGCGAAGAAGCTGGGAACCCACAGTATGACACGACGGAAAGTGTGCTGCCTCTTATCGCCATCGCGCAAAGCCATTCTGCTAGGTGGCGCTAGAAGCATTCGTAACAAATAATAATAATATAATAATAATTGGTTTTGGGGGAAAGGAAATTGCGCAGTATCTGTCTCATGTATCGTTGGACACCTGAACCGCGCAGTAAGGGAAGGGACAAGGGAGGGAGTGAAAGAAGAAGGGAAGAAGGAGGTGCCGCAGTGGAGGGCTCCGGAATAATTTCGACCACCTGGGGATCTTTAACGTGCACTGACATCGCACAGCACACGGGCGCCTTAGCGTTTTTCCTCCATAAAAACGCAGCCGCCGCGGTCGGGTTCGAACCCGGGAACTCCGGATCAGTAGTCGAGCGCCCTAACCACTGAGCCACCGCGGCGGGTGTAACAAATGCGAATTAAGCACATTATTTAGCTCTGTTGTGAAGTTCAAAGAGTAATTGGGAGGTCGATAGCATAAAATGATTTCAAGGTCCCCTTGAACTGTAATGTGGTAAAACTGTATCGTTTTAGATATAGGTGATATGACACCGCCGCCTGGTCGCGAGTTGCGATTGCATTGGTAAACTGTAAATCGGGAAGAATCATCAAATATCATACTGTTATGTAGGTACGCCAGATTCAAGCCAAAATTTTGTTACTGTGATGCCAGCCTCGGACTTATCGACAGCGGAATTAAATAATTCGCGTAACAAATGCGAATTATTTAATTCCGCTGTCGATAAGTCCGAGGCTGGCATCACAGTAACAGAATTTTGGCTTGAATCTGGCGTACCTACATAACAGTATGATATTTGATGATTCTTCCCGATTTACAGCTTACGAATGCGATCGCAACTCGCGACCAGGCGGCGGTGTCATATCAGCTATATCTAAAACGATACAGTTTTACCATATTACAGTTCAAGGGGACCTTGAAATCATTTTATGCTATCGACCTCCCAATTACTCTTAGAACTTCACAACAGAGCTAAATAATGTGTTTAACTATGTTATCTGACATCGAGCAGCACCCATATCATTACAAGGGAATTTTAACGTACCTGACGTCATTTGGTCTGCGGAAGTAACTCGTAAAACATTATCTTTGTTGCTGAACAGTGGGGTTCTTGAACCACTTTTAATTTTTTCTTCTTCTCAGCTTTCAACGCAACAAACCCGGATATCAGTCTGCACTGCTAACATATTAAATTTAGTATTAACTTCTCATCCTGATCCGATTTCACACTTGATCTACATGGCCTGCTTAAGGTACCGCTTGCTACTTCCTTTTTGCTTCGGCATTCAAACTAACGATGCTGACAAGAAAGTCAAGCGAATCAGCGATTTCAACATTGACGACTTTCAGGCCGCCACTGAGGAACATTCTTCATTTCTCGATATATTTCTAACAGATTTTTACATCCGAGCCACTCAAACCAACAGGAGCATTTCATTGCTAAAATTTGTGAACGGAAAAATACATTCCTTTACGCACCATTACCACTCATACAGATCTATTGTGGTACAACGCACGCATAAAAAGGCTTCCGAATAGAAAGTACGTTTTTCCAAGGCTCTTTTTCTGCAGCATTCCTTGTCTCACATGCTCACAAACGATCCCCACAAATTTTTGGCGAACCTTCAATAATTCGATTCAACTATCAGATATAAACGGTATCTTACAGTAGTAGTAGCATGCCCCAGTAGTGAGTGGCATGTCAGAATATCACATTTAAGGCCGATCATCAAGCTACTCTTATCTTGACCGTATTCTTCTCTTTGTCGAGTACTTCTTGTCTTCATTAAACTTTCTCCAGGGTTGTTTGGACAACAGGAAATTTGTACTGGCACAGACAACTACGGAACTCGACGTAAAGGTAAGCGAGGAGATGAAAGCACCCCGTATTTCCTCCGCTTTCTCCTTCTCCTTCCCTGATCTGCCGCCGAAACAATTGAATTGTGGTTGTTGTTTTTGTCCTGAAAACGAATCGCTCATACCCACACCGGGGGATCGTTCAAGATTTGGAAGGCATAGAAAGGCTAATCTACTGTACACTTTCGTGGTCAAAAAAAGAAGCAAGAAAGGCAGAAAAAAATGCACATGTTAACGCGCGGGATAGCAGCACCTGCGGGGCGGAGGATTATATCGTAAAACTTAGCAAGGCAGTCGATGAGCTTCCAGTGAGAACATTTGAATGGCGGAACAGGCAGCCCTGTGGCTGAACCTATTATGATGGCGCCAAATGACAGCAAGAGCAGACAGCTCAAATTAAGGTCAAGATGCTTCAAGGGCTCCTCCAACAAAATTACTCTCAAATAAAAGCAGCGGCGGAAAAAAAATGGTAGGGTTTAAACGTAGTTCAACCAAGTAGACATGCGGAAGCACGTGTTTAGCCTGGTTGGTTCATGGTTTTGCTTTGCTGGGTCGTCGGAACTTCTGGCGACGATATTAGACTCAGGTTAAACTCCGATCGAGGTTAAGCTGATCTGATCTGTTTGCGCCACAGATAGATGTTGATGTAGACGACGATGTGCAATGCATAGCGCGAGAGTGCGTTGAAATTTAACAGCAGGCACTATCGGCATGCCTTTCGTGGCGTTCCCTGAAACCTTTGTAAATAGTTCATGTAAACAGAACACAATTTCAATGTAACAACTACTATATAAAAAATGAGGCGATAGCATAGTCCTCCCCTGCACTCGATTTACGTCCGCGCTAGCGAGCGGACGTGCTTATCATGTGCTCCAACGGAGTGGTGTTAGCGGCTGTTTCTGGCCGCTGTAACAGGGTTTTTGATGAAACTCAACAGGACTACCAAGTTATACTGCCGTATTTGCCCTCAGTTCGGATAGTTTTGAATACCGTCTTTCTATTTTCCCTCCCCTCATTGTCCGTCAGAGTAAGCAACCAACATTTGCGTACATCATGGCAGCATCTCAAGACCAGCACCATGGCAGGGAGTCAGCGTTTCCTGCGCGGGAGCGACGGTCAATTGTCTCTGTAAACGACGAATGATTTATGGCACTACATACCCAGGTAAGCCACATGCCGCCCTTTTGCTCTGATGAAACATGGCAGCGAATGTTAAGAAAGCCCTACGTGTAGCCACATTGAACGTACGAGGCTTGGCATGTAGGCGTAGGCCACATTAGCCGCCTATTCATTGAAAACGACTTTTACATCGCTGCCGTACAAGAAACCAAGGTCAGCAGCCGAGAGCAGACGGACCGCATAGTGCAGGCTTTCACTACCAACTACAACGTGTGCATTTCTGATGCTGTAGAAGCATCTGCAGGTTGCGCGCTATCTATACGCAAGAGTGTGGGAACTGTGGAGGAAGAAGCTTTTGTTTGTGAAAATGCCCGATTTATTGTCCTAGATTTTGCCATTACTGGGTCTTTTTGGCGCATAGTGTGCATTTACACGCCCAACAAAGAATGTGAGCGGAAGGCGTTTTTTAAAATCTGGAGCCGTGTCTGAAATCCGAGCGGAACATTATATTTCTTGGAGATTTTACATGTGTTTGTAGCCTAGAGGACCGAGCCAAGGTCGGCCGGTAAGAGATCAAAGTGTTAATATATTGAATGGGCTAGTTGGCGATTATCAGTTAACAGATGTTGGCTGTCTTTTATCCACAAGCACAGGGGTGAAATTCACGCATTTCCAAGGTGAGAGCCATGCTAGGCTTGATCGCATTTATATATCGATGAATTTGGCACCTTTGTGTGAGCTATGATGTTAGACAGTATCTTTTTCTGATCATTGCCTCGTTGTGTTCAGCCTGGGTTCCAAAGTAAAAAAGTCTTAATCTAACTGGGACCTCTGGAAATGAAATGCTAAACTCTTACACGACGATCTTTTGTAAACGATGTAAAGCAATTGTTACACACGGCAGCGAATGGTTATAGTAGCTTTGCAGCCAGCTGGGAAGGCCAGCGTAAACCTGAAAGCATTCGAGCGACCAACTGTGCTGCAACATAAGGAAAAGCAAAAAGAAAAGGACTTGCAGTGCCAGCTGAAGTTACTGCTGAACATCGAAATTGCGCAGCCTGGTTTCTGTATGCAGCAGATAAAGGAAGTTAAAAGCAAACTTGAGCTTGTAAATGAAGATAAGTATAAAGGGGCAGTGGTGCGAGCACGCGCTGAGCGATTATGGCTGGGAGAGACGCCCTCTAAGCGATCTCTGAGTGACGAAAAGGGTTATGGCCGAAAAAATGAAATCCGCAAAACACTGTAAATAAATAAGGAAACCACCGAACCGCATCTTATAGAAGCCGCATTTGTTGATCAAAATCGAGATTTACTGGGAAAGGAGCATGCAAAGAAAGATGGTTTTGAACTTGATTTTTTGAAAGATGGTTTTGAACTTGAATGCTCAAATTAGATGACAGTGTTAAAGATTGAAAACGCCAATCAGTGTAACTGAAATAGAATGTGCGATTGACCAGCAAAGTGCAGGAATGTCCCCCGGACCTGATGGCCTAGGCGCCGTCTGCTACAAATTTTTCAAAGGGGAGCTCAGTTCTTTTTTGCATAGAGTCTTCAAGGAGGGTTATGAAACGGAGAAAATGCCACCCAGTTTTAAGACGGCTCATGTTGTCTTGATTCCGAAGTGGGACGGCGCAACGAAGCTACTGTTGACGGGTTCCTATCGGCTGATAAGCCTCACCAACGCCGATTTTAAAATCTTTATGAAAGGGCTGGCAGGAAGGCCACAAGGCGTTTTAAAATATCTGGTAGGTCCCCATCAAACCTGTGGCATTCAAGGGCGCACCATTACCACCAATGTACACGTGGCGAGAAGCATTCTCGAGTGTTGCGACGATCTCGGAGGTCGACTTGTTATGTTGCAACTCGATCTGGCGAAAGCGTTTGATCTAGAATCCCCTGACATCCTTTTTGAGCTCTTAGAACACGTAAATATTGAGAATATTATCACAAATGGTATCAAAATGGCGTACTCTGAGTGTCTTGCGCACCTCATTGTAAATAAAAGACAGCGAAAATATTACTGTAAAATCCTCTGTGAGGCAAGGCTGTCCATTGTCCCCCTTGCTTTTCGCGTTATATCTTGAGCCCTTTTGCTTAAGCCTGATACATAATGAAAGGATACGCGGTTTCACGCTCGAGGGAACAGAGGTTAAGGTGCTTGCGTACGCGGACGATGTCGCTATCTTCGGCGATAATCGAGCCAGCGTTCAAGAAGCTGTTCAGGCGGCCGGTGATTTCTGCGATAAAACAGGATGTCGCGTTAACTGGGACAAGTCAGTAGGTTTCTGGCATGGCGAATGGGACCAACAACTTGAAATGTTTGCCAACGTAAAATGGACAGCGCTGCCCTTGAAATATCTTGGTTTGCCCCTCCAGCGCCATGATGACAGCGACCAATACTGGAAGAATGAAATATAAAGTGCTCGGGATAAAACGCTTGCATGGAACGGTCGCAATCTTGCCATGTTCACACGTGCAACTATTGCTAATCTTTTTCTAGTCGCAAAGATATCGTATGTTATGCACGTAGTATTTATGTCGTTTGTGAACGTACAAAAAATACATAGAGCATTTGATGTTTTAATGTTGCGTAGCACATGGGAAGGTACTAGCAGGACAAATTTGTTCCATTCGCTTCGTAATGGTGGTGTGGGTCTTGTGCACCTATATTTGAGGCAAATTGTGTAGCGTTTTATCTTTCTTCGCGACCAGAATGATTTTTTGCGCACATTCATCGAAGTATATCTGCGAAATGCAGATATCTGCGAAATGTGTCTGCCCGAGTATACATTGTGTCATCTTCTGCTAAAAGAAGGGCAAGCGTAAAAGGATTTTGGCTGGAAGTTGTTTTGTCTTTTCACTTGTTGAAAGTGCGTTTTGCTTTAGAGTACTTAAGTTCGGTATCAAAAAAGAAATTGTATAAAGATTTATTGGATGTCATGCTACCCATACCAGTGTACCGACAGCTATGCTATGCAGGCTCAGGGCAGGATGTTCTCAAAAGGGTGCAAAGAATGCCAGTAAAACCCTGGGTTAAAAGCTTTTTCTTTCAACTCCATAGCAACACACTTCCAGTCAAAACATGGCTAGATAAGAAGGAAATTTTTGTGCCATGGACAGTAAATTGTTTCTTGTGCAAAAAGCCAGAAACGATCTAACATGCATTCATCGACTGTTGGCACCATTTATTTCATTGGGACATCCTTCAAAAGGTGTTAAAGAAAGACCTTTCAATCACACCGTATGGGACCCTGTTTTTGCCTGTCGGTGACGAGGGGGGTTTCCCTCATGACCTCATCATGCTACTCGGCCTGCATAGTTTATGGACAACGAGGATGGCATTTATAAATGCGGATGTAAACGTTTGACCTGTGAAAGAGAATTTTATAGAAAGTGTAATGTACGTGCGGGAGCTTACCGCGCCCGACTAGAGCCACCTGAGTGGCTACCCGTGCTTGATGAACTTGCTGCTCTGAAGAAGTTTTAAATTGCTGCTTTGACCAGAGCGCGGTCAGCGTGTTTTATTGGAGTGATTTGACTGTTGTCAAAACTGGTAATAAAGAAAAAAGAATAGTCCTCTGCTGCAGTGTGCCGACTGCAGTGGGCAGCGAGGCTGATCTGTTGGCGCCGCCGCGGTTTCGAAACACCATGGTGGCAATATTTTTTTTATTTCTGCACCCTCAAGATAGGGACGTCACAAGATTCTTGGTTGGGGTAACCCCGTGTTTTCGCACTAAAAACCCAGAAGTGTTTTATAGACTCTGGTTCATTGCAAAATGAGCTCGCGGGAGAAAGCGCCAACCGAGACCAGTGCCGATGGAAATTTAGCGGCTACACACGTCTGCGCAGCCTTGTAAGGAAGACTTCAAGCTGCTGTGTGAGATAAATTTCGTGCTGGAGGATTTTTTGAAAGGAGTTCATAATCAGAAGATGTTATAATAGACCCGTTTTGCGCGCATAATAACGGACGTGTCTCAGGTCCATCTGCTTTGATACACGCGGCAGACGGGAGGGTAGGGAACACGCGACCGCTGATGGACACATTTTTCTGGTTATCGGCAGCCTCAGTGATGTCGGACAACTGTTACCGGGTACCCATATGAAATATACGTAGACCCAGTTGTTCATGAAGCTGTGAAAAAAATGTGCCTAAGATGGGAAAGTTAGCATTCGAAGAGAGGAGCGAGTACTTTAATAAGGAATCAGTAATGACTGCCGCTGTGGAAGCAGATGGGTCTAGCTGGCGTAGAGCAATCACTCCTGTCAGAAATTGCGTTAAAAATTGTATTGCACTCCCGAAGCGGCAAAAAAAGGACTCAAAAATTGAGGGCAGCACTTTGTTGACCTAAAGTGCTGTGAGGCGAAGGCCTTTAGCGTGGTGTTCCTGCTTGTGTCACTGATGTGTGGTTAAGATGTCATTAAGTACACAATTGCTTGTTAATCTTAAATTCTGGAGACACTGGAGGGCGTTTGGGAGGCATACGTCTGATTCGACGCCTTTCCGGAAACACTCTCCAGCGTCCTTACGCTAGGCAAGGAGAACTACAAATGCGGTCGCAGGAAGTAGCGTAGTCGCCACGCTGCCTGTGAAGGCATGGCTTCCTGCTAAGGAGATACATGCGCCATGGACAGTGATTTGCTGCCTGTGCAATACACAAGAAACTATTGACCATGGTTTTATTCTGTGCATTGATGCTATGTTCTTCTGGGACATATTACAACGAAAAATTAAGAAGGATATTTACATCACACCCTACTGTATCCGTTTCTCGCCTGCGGAGAAAAACTGTGTTGAGCGATACGATCGCTTTATGTTGCTGGGAGAATTTAGTCTCTGGAAAAGCCGCATGATGGAGCGCCACGCCCAATCACCACGCTTGTCGAGATCTTTGTTTCGTGAGCAATGCGCTTTGGTGCGAAGAGTAATACTACCCTGGAAGAACCGCCTCGGTGGCTACCCTATCTGGATGCATGTGTGTGCCTCCAATACTTTTGATGTTTTCGAAGGTGGTTTCGTGCAGGGGCATACGGTGACCTCGTGTTTTCTGGCGTAAGCGCGCTTAGATTTTTCCTTTCGGCACTATTTCCATGCAGTAAAGAAAAGAAGAAGTAGCGTAGCCGTTAGCACGCTCGGCTGCGGACCGGAGAGATGGTGGTTTGAATTCCGCCGTGCATAAGGATTTTTTTTTCTTATCGAGTCATGGATGTGACATGACTTGAGCCCGCGCATGACCTGAGACTGTACAAGGCCATTGCCGCAAGTATGAGCCATTAAAGGCTTTCGCCTTAATACAGAGGCCCACACATTATTGCCGCACGTGCCTTTTCGTTACATTGCGAGGCGTCAGTTGATATCCTTATGCGAAAAGGAAGGCTCCTTAAATGATCTTCTAATAAGCCTTTCAGAACAAGAGGCGGCAAAATTTTTGCATTTTAGAAAAGATTGCAGTCAAAGACAGATTATGATGATGACCTCAGGCTTATGGCAAATGTTTTCCCCTTCTCCTTCTTCTTCTTCTTCTTCTTCTTCTTCTTCTTCTTCTTCTTCTTCTTCTTCTTCTTCTTCTTCTTCTTCTTCTTCTTCTTCTTCTTCTTCTTCTTCTTCTTCTTCTTCTTCTTCTACCTCTTAAAACATTTTTCTTCCTTCGTCCATGTCTTCATCTTTTTCGAACTTCATCTTTCTCTTTTCAGAAGCCCGACATGAATAACATTCGAACTTCACCATCTTCCATTGTGCACTGACAGAAGCCCAAGGACGTGACGAACGCCCACGTTAATTGATTGTAGACGAGAAATGCATGCGTGCATTGAAATTAATCGCCTGCTCGGGCACCTCCAGAATATTCGCGTTTCTTTGCGCACCCGCGCAGCGAACGTAAAGGAGGGGAAAAAAGAATACCTCGAGGTCCTCGTTCTAAACTGGACCCCTTTCCTTCCCTCTTCCAATCTATCAGACTACATACTATTGCCACTGCTTTTCCCGTCAAAACTTTCCTGTATCCAGTAATTAACCGCCTGTGTCTTGGCCACTCCCCCGTAGTGGGTATGTGCCAGCAACGTCTGAGGCCTTCCTTCCTTCCAGTCAGCTGGCCCAGCAACCCAGGCTTCGGGGCAGCGGCTAAGTACCTGGCGGTATTGCGCTAGCTTCCTAAATTATCCTTCTTTTTGTATGTGCCTGCTTGCTCCTGTTCTGGGGTGATCGGGCGCGGGACGAGAGCTTAATGTACACTTCTTCTCCCGGCCAGGGGTTTTCCCCTTGGTCGGCATCTCTTCCTCAAGACCAGCTCCCAATTGATCTCTTTTTCCGCAGTTTCGAGCATTCCGGTCGCTTTAGTGCCTTCCGATGGAGGCGCTATCCGACTGAACAACCCGGAGGCAGTGCAGGCAGCCCTTCAGTCCACATCGAAGCACTTTATGCACATTACCGATGTCCGGCAGATTGGCAGGGGTGGTATTTTGTGCACGTCACCGGATAAAGACTGTATTGAAGACCTGCTAAAGAGTACGACATTCGCCAACCACCCGGTGAGCGCATTCATTCCGCCTCATATAGCATGTTCCAAGGGCTTGGTCCGAGGGGTCGACTCTCGATTGAGCCCTGCGGAAACGCTTGAGAACCTCTTGCCTGCAGGAGTGATTGCTGTCCATCGATGCAGCAGGATGGTTGACGGAGTAAAAATTCCTACGGAGTCCGTCATTGCCACATTTGAAGGAACATTTTACCCGTCAGAGATTAAGGTGTGGCCATTGGTTTTTCGAGTGGATGCCTTTAACTCTCGGCCCCTTCAGTGTCCAAACTGCTGGCGATTTGGCCACAGCGGCAAAGCCTGCAAATCGGCCTTACGCTGATGTGCCTGTGCGGAACGTCATTGCAGAAAGGAATGTCCTGAACAGCAAGAGATGTTGTTTGTGTAGTGGTGCTCACCCTGCTGATTCGCCTGACTGTCCTGCATGAGCACAAAAAGTTCATGTGCTCGAGGTTATAGACAAGCGCAGATGCACGCGGAGAGAGGCTTTTGCCGCAGTCAAGGAGAGAGCCTCAGGCTACTCTAGTGTAGCCGCCAAATGCCCACCCATAATGGATTCTAGTTGGTCCCAGGCTATTACAGCGGCAGTTGAGAAAGCTGTGGCAAATGCAATGGATCGCATTATGGAAACCATGTCCACGTGCATTTCGCAGGTCATAGCTGCTCAGATAACCAATCTTCTGCAGGCGTCCACCGCTCCGCTCTTGTCTTCTTTGGCTTCGGAAGCTACCCTTCCTTCTGTAGTAATCGATTCCGCTCCACAGGGCCAAAAACAATGTGAGCAACAAAAGACCTCTCAGGCCTCTCCTTCGACCAGCGTTATGGACGCATCCTCTATGGACTGTATGGATATGGAGTCTGATCTCCGCGCCCAGAAACGAAGTGGGTCTCCTCTGAATATTGCAGGCCCATCTTGCCCCCAGTCAAAGACAAAGAAAAGTAACGCAAGTCAAAATGCTAAGACCAGGATTCTAGAAAAGGCAGTCCCGGCGGCGGCACTCCCGCCAAGATAGGGTTCTTAAATGTAGTACAGTGGAATTGTCGATCTATATTCTCAGCTTCAACAGATTTAAATTGCCTATGCAATCAGCTTCTACCAGATTTAGTTCCTTTGCAGGAAACTTCGCTAACTTCAAATTTCAATTATCATCTCAAGAATTACCGTCCGTTCCGGCTTGACCGGTCATCGCGAGGGGGAGGGTTGTTAGTGCTCATCTCTACAAAGTTTTGCCACAGGGCATGCATTTCTTTCCAATATGCGGACAATGAATGTGAAATCCTTGCGGTTGACCTCAGCGTCCCAGGTCAACAGCCCTTTACGGTAGCTAATGCATATTTGCCGTCTGGTGTGCGTGACACTCGGCCCCTTGACTCACTCATGTCTAGTAGCCGATCTCAGGTTCTATTACTTGGAGACTTCAATTCGCACCATGTGACTTGGGGGTTTAAAACAGACAGCTTTGGTTCTAGACTATTTGATCGGGATTCTGACAGCAACTTGATTTGCAACAATTCCGGATTGCCTACGTCTGTTCGGAGCCAATGCCGCTCTGCCTTGGATTTAACTTTTTCCTCCCCAGGAGTCTCTGTTATGTCTTGGGCGCCTGTTGACTATGCAACAAACAGTGATCATCTACCGATTAGTTTCAAGTTTGAGTGTAAATTAACTCTTCCCGAGCGACATCAGCGCACGTTAATAAATTACAGTTGCTTTAAAGACACGCTAAAATCAGCCCTCCAAATCACTTCAGACACTTGCGCTCAGACAAGTGCCGAAAGCAAGGCTGCACATCTATGTTCAGTACTGGACCATGCAAGGCAAAAGTCTGAATTTTTGGTTAAAAGAACCAAGGGTGCAATCGCGAACAATTGGTGGAATGCTGACTGCACGCGTGCATATAGACGACGGAAAGCAGCTTGGAAGAAACTTCTCATCAATCAATGCCCAAAAAATTGGTTGGATTATAAGTATGTTCCAGCAACATTTAAGCGCACCGTCGCCCGTGCAAAGGACGAGTATAATACAAATCATTACGATTTCCTTTCACAATCAGTAAATAAACGAGCTTTGTTTAATTTCATGAGGCGCAACAAGGTGATTCCACCGGCTGCCAACATTGAATCCCTCGTTCAGTCCCCTGCTGACATCGCAAAGGCCTTAGAGGATATTGCGTGTGGCTTAGAGCTTCGCTTTACATCTGCCTTACCTTCTCCTACTATATTTACATGCACCTCTAGTGATTTCACTGAGGTATCTATGCCTGAGCTGTCGCAAATTGTTCTGCGCTTATCCCCAGCGGCTCCTGGCCCCGATAAGGTCACTTCATCTATAATCAAAATTTTGTTCAATGAATCTCCTGCAGACCTGTTGGCTCTAGTTAACCATTCTATTAAAGGTCCTTGGATACCGCATGAGTGGCGTCTTGCTGAAATAGTTCCACTGCTTAAAAAGCAAGGGGAGGGTTTGACTTTAGACAATATACGCCCTATTTCTTTAACATCGAACCTAGTGAAACTGGTGGAAATGGTCCTTCTCAGCCGTGTCATGTCATTCATTTCAGAAAATGCTACATTGAATCCATGTCAAATTGGTTTCAAGCCGGGTTGTTCAATTTGGTGTGTTCATACTGACCTAGAGAGTCGTATTAAATTAGCTCGCAATAGAAAACAGTTTGCTGTGCTTGTCACCTTGGATGTCAGTAAAGCATACGACAGCGTTGAGCACTCTACTCTATTACTAAGATTACAGGAACTGAACTTCCCAAGCTATTTTGTAGCCTAGATTTCTGCTTTTTTGGAAAAGAGAGAATTTTAATGCTGCCAAAATGGTGTTTCCTCAAGATTTCCACAGACAAGAGGTGTACCGCAAGGATCAGTTCTCTCACCTGTTCTTTTTAACATTTTTCTAAGCTCAATTCCATGCTTTCAAAATGTGAAAACTTATGTGTACGCCGACGATATTGCATTTTTTGCAACAGCAGGTGACATTCACACTCTTTATCGAACCCTGCAAATTTACTTCAATGTTCTTGACAACTGGTTAGGAAGAATTCATCTGTCCCTTAATGAGAAGAAATGCGCATTGTTAGTATTTCCAGTTTCTGTTCCTGTAAATATCTGCCTGGTCTATAGAAATAACATAATACCTCAAGTTCAGACGGTGAAGTATCTCGGAGTAATATACGACTCTACTCTTTCCTGGCGGCCACACATTGAGCAACTTTCTGCCAAAGAAGTTCGGGCCATTGGCATCCTGCGTAGGCTTTGTAGTGCTAGCTCAGGCATGAGAAGGCATACACTTCTGATGATTTATAAAATGTACGTCCGCCTAATTTCGGATTTCGGGTGTGCTTTATTCTCAGGAGCTCCTGCCTATAAACTTCGCCCTCTTGTGCTGTTGAAGCGTGAGGCGTTGCACCTTTGTCTTGGGCTTCCAAAATATGTCGCCAATGCTGTTCTGCACCTTGAGACGCGAATGCCATCGTTATCAGCTGGGTTTCGCTTTTTAACGGTTCAAACATCTTTGAAATTGTGCGACTCACCTCTTCACGCTTCCAGTATAATATTTCTTAGTCAACCTTCCGCCTTTTTTAGTGCTGCCTGGTCTCGTTTTCATACCCCGCAGATATGTTACGTGCAGTCCCTCCTTGATCCCATAAATATTCATTTCACAGATGTCCGCCAATTGTATAGCAACTCATTATCTGTCCAGATTGAATTCTATGACATTTTCCCATCGAATGCAATGCTGCAGCCCTTCCCGCTTCTTCGGGGTCTGTTACAGGACCACCTCAGGTCCTTTCCCTCTCATGTTCTTATTGCTACCGATGCCTCGCAGGATCGTGAGAAGGCAGGTGTGGGAATATTTTTGCCTTCACTGGATTAGTCTTTTTCTCTCCGTCTTCCTGACTTCACTCCCATTTTTCTGGCTGAATTATTAGCAGTAATCTTAGCCTTACGAAAATTAGAAACTACCGTTTCCCAGGTTGTGGTTATGACAGACTCTCTGTCCATTTGCTCTTCCTTATCCTCACCCACCGAGTCTCGGGCATTACGCCTCTTTAAGTTCCTGATTCCGCTCCATCTAAATTCGGTAAGGTTGCTTTGGGTACCAGGTCACATGGGTTTTCACTTAAATGAGGTTGCAGATTCCTTAGCAAGAGCCTCTCTCTGCGGCCCAATTGTTGCTGTCCTGCCAACGTGTGCATATACAGCTGCGGTGAGGTTTCGCGGCTACACAATATTTCAGGAATTTGCTGCCCGAATATCAGCATCTTCTGCATCCTTGGAGTAGCAAAGACTGGCGCTCACGCAGACTAGAGGTCTCTTTCACGCGCTTGCGTTGCCGGGTTCCCCTTCTAAATTTCTACCTTCACAGACCTGGCCTGGCGGCTTCCCCACTGCCTTTTTGTGCCGAACCTGACACAATAGATCACTTCCTGCTGTTCTGACGCCGCTTCTCTCATTTGAGGAAGCGTCTTTTGCGAATTCCATTTCATCAACTGGGCTTGCCTGTGTCCTCCGCGGTTGTTCTTTCCATTGGCGCTTCTTTGCTTGGACGAAGCGACAGGAGTGTGCGCTCTGCTGTGCAAAATTTTCTTCAAGAAACGCAGCGCCTCGCATTCTAATTACTTCTTCCCGCTCTCAGTCAGTACGACATTGAAACATTACAGGCACGGTATACTATTATGCACATTAAGCCATTGTCCCGTCTTCGATCTCCAAGTTAACCGGACCCCTGTCCTTCCGTCTTCCAATCTATCAGGCTACATCCTATTACCACTCCTTTTCCCGTCAAAACTTTCCTGTTTCCAGCAATTAACCGCCTGTGTCTTGGCCACTCCCCCGTAGTGGGTATGTGCCAGCAACGTCTGAGGCCTTCCTTCCTTCCAGTCAGCTGCGTGAGACATCTAACACACGCCACCTTTTCGCAGGCCCATTCCTTCATGAGGATGGCCGTCCACCGAGACCGTCCCGACCTGTCGGCTGCTCAGCTCCATCAAACCGCCGGCAGACTTCAAATCTTTATGCAGAACGACCTTGGACAAGGAGCTGACTGCTGCCGGGAGTGCTGCGGGCCCAGCGCAACCCATGTCACGCGCCCACCTGGCCAGCCACCGGTCGCTGAGTTCGCCAAGCACTTCGTCGCCTCGGGCCCACGTCGCACCAGTATCATCGGAGCAGAAGCCCCTGGCGCCTACCACCGCCACCGCGGTCGAGGCCAAGGGACGTTTAAGTTGCGAGAAAGGCCTGCGCCGGGGTACATCATGCCAGGCACAGCAGTCAGCTATCCCCCCATCGACCGGCGAGGTAAGTTTACTTCTAAGTCTTCTCTGGTGGGTTGCTTTGGTGCACTGACTGGAGTTTCTTGTAAGCTTCTTCTCCGAAACTCGTTTTGAAGGTAATCGGTTAATGCTCGTTTTCGGAACGATTGAGCCGGTTGCCGCTCAGTTCCCACCTGCAGTATCTGAGAAGTATCGATATTTTTTTTCCGTTGCGGATAGCGTTCATGGGCATTGTTTTATTTTCACGCCTTTTGCTCGGAAGCAGCACCTCGCTGCCCGTAAGTTATTCAGAACATAGTGAATGGGATATATGATGTATTGCTTGTAGAGTATAACTTGGCTGCTGGTGGTTAGGTGCGGTGTGTCGCTGGTGGCAGCGGCCGTCTCCTGCGTTCAAAGAACAAGTACTTCACCGTAACTAGGCTGTGGGCTTTCCAGGGTTTTAAAGCGAGAGCTGTAATAGCATTGCTCAAGCCAAACAGTGTCGCGCCTGTCCCGTGACTTCTTAAAAGTTCTGGCATTGCCAGCCATGGGGAGGAAACGAAAGCTCAGGCACCTCGGTGTGAAAAATACACTGGCAGTTAAAAGCAATTTAGTGTCTCTTATGCTTGCGGAAAAAGTTTTCCCCGTCACGCTGCACGACTGACATCGATATCCGACCCGGTTTCTCGGTCTTTCTTGCCGCGCATTGTCCACGCCGTGGTATAATATGCGTGGCTACCCTCTTACATCGGAAATAATCTTGGCAGTCCCTTGTTGCAGGTCTCCTTATGAAAGCTGAGGTACTGAATATGATGCGTTGAACAATCGAGTAAACAGTGACACACCAGTCTTTTCAAACTGTCACATCTGGCTCTCTGACGCAGTCAATCAAGCGACGGCGATCAAGTGCACCGCCTTAAGGCTTATTTTATCCGTCAAAACCAATTCCCGCACATGTCAGTCGGGATGTTTATCTGCATCGATCAATTAACCTGCTGTTATCAAAAGCGGCTGCATTCACTGGAAACGGAGCTTTTACTAGCTATCAAACCAGTAGAAATGAAACACGTGCGGCCCCTGAAGCGGCTGTCTTCGCAAGCAAAGGGCGATGCGTGATTATGAGCGCATTTCAAGGCTAGGCAACACCAATGCAATTATTTTCGGTCTTGATATCAGGGACTTCAGTCGAGTGTTGTGATGAATTTTAGGCATTATTTTCTGAAGATAAAAATTGTCATAAAGAGGCACAAAACCGGTTTTTACTAAGAACAAGAGTTGGAGTTCTGAATATCACTTCAAAGAAAGAACTCATGCAAGCATCTTTGCATGTGCTTAGAGTCTGCACCGACGAGGCCACCCAAACTCGAATTTGTAAACGTGCACCACATTCATCTGCGTCACCTCCTCCTTCAGATCAGCTGACTGGTCTTTTTTTTATATAAAAACGTGCAACGCTGCCTCAAGCACCGCCTGCATCTCAAGGCCCTTATTTAACGGTCTGGTAGAATAACAGCGTAAGTAAGGACTATCAAAGGAGCAAACGTGCTCGCATACCGGCGAATACTTTCGTTTCATGTTGGCCTAAAGTGGAATATCCAAGACTGGCGAAAGCTTGTCTGCTGTCGCATTTCAGTGGAGCGCCATTGAAAGAGCAGCTGCCATTTTCGAAGGTGTCTTTCTACTACCGGAACTATACCTTAGTGTCTTGCTTTGTGTAACACCGCACGGGCCTGCGAGGTCACTAGCGAACAATTTGCGGCATTGAACATGATTTTTCAGTCATTGCTTCTGTGTTTTCCTTTTGATTCTCCACCCTCATTTACTCTTTTCTCGCCTACGCAGGCTGCTGAGCATGGAGTTAGCGGGCATACGGAACGCAATCGGCTGCCCTCCATGGGCAGTTACAAGAGCCAGCAGGAGTCGCAGTTTTAATTCTAACAATATTTTTTTAAATATTAACGAACTGGATACAGTTGTTAATGCTGTTCTAATTCATGCAATTAAAAGAAATCATTAGCCATCTCATTATTCGTTGAACCCAGAAGCGCTCGGCGAGCACTTATTCACCGTTATTCTATGGGGGATTATTCACTCGTAAGAAGAGGTTAAAGATCGAGATACAAGTGCGTTAAAAGTGCTTCTAGATGCTACAAGAAAGGCTGAGTGGACACACCACACATGGTCGACAAAGTACTCAGTGAATAGAAATTTGTTAATTATGACGTAGTCATTACTGACGCAGATCATCCACAATACCCAGCCGTAGGCCATCTAACCACAGGTGATGAGCTCTCGACACGGACGCCAATTTTCGCTTAGGATGCATCACGCTAATTGCCGTGCTTTCCATGCGCTAACTACGCTATTTCAGTTATTGTTCTATTGGCTGTATTTTATTGTTTTTTCACGCACTTTGGGAAGTAAAACAAAACTGCCTATTAAGAAAAAGGCTGCGCGTATTGCTGGGCCTGTGCTATAATACAGCAGCACAAAACGCCACGCTTCCTAATACATGAGTGTCTATGGCTGCTTGCCGAAATTATTGGGGCTGCGCTAGAGTGAGCTAGGCTGCGGTAAAATGGGATCTACAGGATGGAGAAAACCGCAGATTTCCGCAGCAGGCGGCTCACCGCGTGATTCGTCGTCAGCGTGCCGGCCTCCTCCGCGGACAGTGCCCTTTTGGGATTCTCACGGCGCTATTTTCAGGCACTTGGACTCTCGTGACTGGCAGCAGTGGTGGTATCTAATTTTTTCGATTAATTACGCGTGCTGAAGAGACTGAGCCCGTCGCTGAGCTGTTTGCACGAACAGTTGCTCCAAAGTAGCGAGCTGCTATCTATTGCGAACAGCGTAGGTGGGGAATGTAATGTTTTGTTTTCAGGCCTTTTTTTTTGGGGGGGGGGGGGGGGGGGACCAGCCCCACGATATAGGTCTAAGTTTCTGCGGAATATGTTTACAGCGGTGAAGCATAAATTCTATGTAGTGGGCATCTAGCAGCTCACGGTTAGGTACGATGTCGGTCTGAGGGATGCCTATCTTTAAATGTTGCGGGAATGCGTAAGTTTCTGCAAAGCGTTGTATTTTGCGTAGTGCCGTCACTTGCTCATTTACTTCGTGCTGGTGCAGTTGTGATGTTAGGCACCCGTCTCGCGTCTTCAGAGATTCTGGGAAGCCAGCGCGGGGAGGGCTACGAGAACATCAGTTTCGATAATCTCCAGGTCCGTCCGGTCCGTCTTCTCTGGCCGTCCATACATCTTTAACAACACGGTTATAGGTATATGCAATCAACCTGCAGTAGTACCACCCAGGCACCATAAAGCCCCAGATTCCTACGACCCCTTCCAGCAGCTTCGTCTTCCAACTGGAAAATTCTCAATTCTTTTCTTCCCCTGTTGTCAACCATTGTGTCCCAGTGTTGAGTACACATCGGCAAGAGACAATTTTGGTAAGCTCCGTATTAGTGTTTTCGCACTAATATGCTGACAATTAGCAGAAAGGTGTTGAAATGGTCTGGTAGGTATATTATTTGCTGCGCCATTCCTTCTCGCCTGTCTACGCAGTGATGTGTAGCGCAGCAGTTGCAGGCAGCGTCCATCCCGAGCTTGTATGCTGAAGCGGTAAGATAACTGCGTCTAGAAAAGCATCCAGGTCAGAGAGGCAGCAACCAAATGCTTCCCGACGAAGTAAACAGATGTGACACTCAGTTAAGCGCGCACAAAAAAAACTTTGTCCAGTTGTATGTTACACTGCTTAATATTGAAAGGTCTGATAACATCCAAAATTAATGCTGTTAACATGGGAATGGCAACAGCCTACTGGTGCGCAGGGGATAGTATTTAATGTCATGTCAATGTGATTAGTGATCTACCGAATTCAAAAGCTAATCACTTATTTCTACACCGCAGCTGCTAATTATACTAAAAGGCCATATTGCACGGTGTTACAAGAAGCCATCATTCCCAAGCAGAGACGTATGGCATTTGAATATTATTTTTCTTTAACTAGCAGTTCCGACAAACCAGTTGCACTTGATTTACATTTGATATCTCGGCGATGTCTACAGCTCTAGATCTCAATCCAATCCCTTGGCTTGGTGGATGCCTATCGTCGGCTACATGCTGTCGTCTCGTACGAGCATATCTGCCACACAGATTATATTTTTCTCTTCTTCAAATGACTTCACTCTGACGACATATTATCGGTACGTAATGCAGAAATTTTGGTCGAGTTTTATGTAACAGTATGATGGCTATGAAATATTTTGACGTCTCAATACAAAGCAAGCTGTTTGTACTCATTGTGCTTTACATTACGCATGCATTTCATCAGCAGTTACAATCTCAGTCGTTTACACATCGTAATGTTCTCTACCAGGTAGAACCGAAACTGGGCAAATGGCATTCAGTGTACAGAATTTCGCTAATTCCAATTAAAATAAATCATCCGATGTGACACGAAAGTGAGTGCGACCGCAGCGGTGGCCCAATGCTTGAGCATCCGCCTCGCATGCGGGAGGTGCGGGGTTCGAATCCCAGTGCCTCCGGTACCCACCGATGATACAGTGGGTACAAGCTTTCCCCTGGCCTGGTGCTCGGCTTATTAAGGGTGAAATGCTTAGGAAAGGGGTCTTTGACCCAACCTTGAGAAATCGAAAATACCTTGTGTCATGGCGCTCTTTGGCCATAGGTGCCTTTGCGCCATAAAAATCCCCAATCATCATCACGAAAGTCAGTGCTTAATATTTATTCTCCAGTTTCTCACATGTCTCCGAGCGAACTCATGATAAAATGCGCCATTTAGACTACAAATTTCATCATAAATATGTCCGCAAACTTTTTTTTCCGACACACAGCATAAGCCGTAGGAGTAAATTTGGTATGCTACGGTATTACAACATGAGCCCAAGCTCTTATCAGGCACCTTTCCATAAGTGCTTCTACTCTGCAAAAGAAAATAACAAATTAAGTAACAAAGAGCAGCTTCGCACGGTGAGCTGGAATGCAGGACGCCCAATATGGCGCGCGTCCGTGAAGAAGGAATTGCATATCGGCTGTTTTTTGAGGCAAACAACAATAACAGCCATACAAGGCAAGCAGGAGAGAGAGAAAGTGATTTAATGACAGGAAAGGTGGGGAGAGGTCGGCCGGCGGTAAGGTGACCCTGGCCTGCTTTTCCACACTGGGGAAGGGGGAAAGGGAAAGTAAAAGGAGAGTGAGGGTGCGAATGGAGGGTGATGACGTCATAATCCAAGGAATTGCTTGGAGTGGTCTGGATTAGAGGCGACTACGCACACACTGTGTGGCGCTCATCTCGCGAGACAACTTGTATTACATGGAGCGCGTGTCTTCCTCCTGCAGCATATTGGAGTCAACGTGGGGCTATGCGCAGTCCGACGAACTAACTCTCAAGGCGAACCTCGGGCGCGCCGTGTCAAATTTAGAAGTGTAAAAGTCACACATCACTTCGGTCGCGTAGCCGCACAACCGCAACCCAAGTCTGCACGTTATACCACACGAAACAAAGCCCGAAAGAAACATCGTGCTGCAAAGCAGCGCCTCCAGCAGACAAAATTGTATATCACCACCTGTCTGCCGCAAGGCGGTGGATCAGAGTCAGAGTGCCCCCCGGTAGATGCCCTGGCAGCGACGCAGCGGGGAGCCCGAGCTGGCCAGGACGATCCTCCATCAGTGTATAATATGAGGCATGGCGGCAGCAAAAGCAAGAACAGCACACAGCATTACATTCCCACGGAGGAGCCAGCGACTGTGCTGTGTGAATATACTCCTGTGTGCTGCTGTTCTTCACTTCACTTTATTACCTTAAAGGCCCCCTGGATTTGAGGTGTTACATAAGGGGTGGGTACATGTAAAAAAAACAGATTTAATAACAAAGAAAACACGTAAGGTACATAAATTATTCGCTGTTAAATATGGTCTCTAAACAATTCACAAATGTTGTTGGACAGGTGATTGCGGCGATGTCGTGTGGAAGGCTGTTCCAGTCCGTGGCTGAACGTGGACAGGATGACGATGCAAATGTAGTAGTACGCGTACGAGGCCGGGCAACTTGAAAGGGATGAATAATGCGGGGGGAAATGAGTGCCGGCGGATTGATGTAGGGCGGATGACGAAGTGAGGTGTAATAAAATTTATGAAACAAGCACATACTGATGATACGACGTCTACAAGCTAGACATGTTATGCCACCACTTTCGATGCCACCATGCCTCGTACTGCGGCCGTCCAAGTAGCTCAACTACTAGCCTCAACTAACGATTCTCCCGTTCATAGCAGGAACGTCTAAGGGCCTACCGACGAATTCTGTCTGGCGTCATTTCAATCAAAAGTTTATAAAAGGCTATCAGGAGACAATATGCCTCTGCAGGTACAAAGTTTCTTGTAGTTTGCCGCTTCAAAAAAAAAAAAAGACTGTGTTGTATTGCGGGCTCACCTGAACACAAGAAAGACTTATTTTCATCTAGCCCACTCACATCTTTATGAGTAAAAGAAATAAATTTCACTTTCAAGCCTAGCTCACCAACGCTCTTTCTTCAAGCTGTTGCCGACCCTACTGGGCAGTTTCTCACCTGCCTCTCCGCTGCATGAATTTTGGGCAAGCTGCGACTGGCGACGTTTCATCGGTGCCTGCGCCGCTTCTGGACGCTGATTAGTCCTAATAACGGCAACCTAGGGCTCCGTTAGCTGACCCTTGTCTTAAAAAAAAACTGGCACTTTGCCATCTTGGCATTTATCCGGGCCACTGCAGTGTCCCGTTTAAGACAAGCTCCCCAATACTGTTTGTTCAGTTTAGTGTCTAAAGAGTTCACATTTACTGTGACAACGATGTTTTCAGGCCACGGCTAGTTACAAAAAATACAGTAATTGGCGTAATATCTGGTTGCAGAGCTATGCACTTGTCCACGATGCTGTGGTTGAAGGCTCTCGAATAAATTCGACCTTCTGGGGTGCCCTAACGCGTGCTGAAATCTAAGTACAGGTTTTTTTTATTTCGCTTGCGTAAAAATGAGGTCGCGCCGTGAGCTGCAAATGTACCCGCGCACACGTATTAAATTAACACTGAAAAAAAAATGTAGTTGACCTCTATGGACAGATTGCAGCGTTCTAATGACAACTAAGGAGACCACTCTCACTGATTTTATAAAGCAGACATTGTAAAAGAAAAATGAATTGCAATAACCACCGCCCCCCCCCCCCCCCCCCGGCCATTTTCGCAAGCAAAGTGCGGGGCGTCAAGCCAGTCTTTCTCGTGCAGATCCCTGAGGCTAAACAGCACTGCCATGCACTTCCTAACGGTTATCATCGAGTCTGTATCGGTATTTTTCTCACGAGTGTGAATAGAGTACGAGAAAAAAAATTTAATTTCCTAATGTTATGCTTTTTTTCAGCAATAAATCCATCCTTTGCTTGCGAACAAGTATCATGATAACTATGGACAGCCACATAATTTATTTTTATAATAATAATAATTGGATTCTGTTGTCTCCAGTGTCTGTTCAAGTCGCAAAACGCCATAATCGCTATACGGGCGATGCGTTCATGCTATATTTTGAGAGGAATGGTCGTGTGCTGTGGAACTATAGAGTCTGGCATGTCACTCTGCATTGTTTGTGTCCTCACTGGCCGTCGGCACAGAAATCGGGAGATAACCCGCAATCAATCTGCTCGCTTTATTAGCGACCCGCTGCAATGGCTCAGCCGCTTTAGAGTTCGGGCGGTTTTGTTTTTTTTTGTCGGGCTTGAAAAAAAAAGCTGCCAGCGCTGGAGCCGGCAGAACTCTAACGCTCCAATGAAATGGAATGGAAAAAAATTATTGCGCTATTTACTGAGTTATTCAGCGGCTAACAGATACCTTCCATTTTAAGGAAGGATCTTCTGTTCCATGCGGTCGGCGCCCCTGTTCCAGGGCACCGCTGAGCTTTGCTACTCTTTGGTCGTGTTGCACCAGTCTTCTCTGGGCTGACTCTCCGCTGGAGAGCAAGCTCTCCCACTTCTCCGCACTCGGATTTTCTAATCTGTGAAGTGGGAACTTGTTCCTGCACTCCCATGTAATGTGATATAGCGAGGGGGTTGCTCCACAGTACGGAAATGTGTCCTTGTATTGATTGGGACACATTTTGTGCAGAGTTTGTAAATTCGGGAAGGTTCCGGTTTGCAATCTTCGCCAGCTAACTGCTTCGTGTTGCGTTAGTGATGTGTGTGTCGGTGGATATACTAATCTTTTGCCCCTGTGGTAATTTAATAGTTCTGCATACGTCGGTTCTACCGTGATATAGATCGTTGGGACCATTTCTAGCTCCACTCAGTATGTAAGCTCGCGAGCAAGGCTATCAGCCCTTAGGTTTCCCTCTATTCCAGTGTGTCCTGGTATCCAGAATATAGTGTGTTGTGTCGATTTTTTTGGAGGCCCCGCTTTGAGGAGGATTTGCAGGGCTTTTTTGTTTATTCTGCCATTTGTATATTTCCGGCATGCTTCCTTGGAATCTGTGAGTATTGTTAGGAATTTGCCCGTTCGGTAGCCCTCCGCAGCTGCTAGAGCCGCAGCCACTTCTTCCCCCTCTGCTACCGTACAGTTCCTTAGGGTTGCGTATGTAATTGGGTCGCTATTGTCAATGCAACTCTATGTATTATTGTGGTACGTTCCCACGGGTATAGGGCGGCATCCGTGTATACTGTGTTTTGTTTTGTGGCTAGGTGTTTCTCGACGTATTTCGCCCGCGCTTGTCTCCTAGCTGCGTGTAGGTTTGGGTCCATATTTTTTGGTAGAGGTCCTACTTTTAGTGTCTGGCGATAGCTGTCCGGGATGGTAGCTGTTCTGTCCTCTATTTCCTCTATTTTCTTGTATCCAAGTCTTTTAAGGAGCTTTCGGCCAGAGGAAGTCTGCTGGAGCCTGTGCAGTTGTGCCCCCAGCTGTGCTTCGTTCAGTTATTCAAAGGTGTCGTAGATGCCCAGTTTCATTAGCTTCTCCGTCGGTGTGTTTCTTGGTAGGTGGAGGGCTCTCTTGTACGCTTTTCTTATGATGGCCTCGGCTTGGTCCCTCTCACTTTTGATCATGGCGTCGTAAGGGAGGGAGTAGGTGACTCTGCTGATCACTAGGCTCCTGACCAGCTTTATCGTGTCTACCTCTTTCATGCCACTTCTCCTCTGTGACACTCTGGTGATCACTCTGCTGACTTGCTCTGTTCCTTGTTTGACGATGTTGGCTGTGTACCCATATCGTCTGTTGATTTGGATCTACATGCCCAGTATTCGTGTTGTTTCCTGTTCCGGTATCTTTTTGTACCTCTAGGTAGGCGTCGATGCTGTCGTTCGACCTCGTTCCCTTTCGTATTCTTAGGATCTCTGACTTCTCGGTGGAGCATGCAAGGCCTCTCTCCTTGACCTACTGCTGCACGCAAGTTGCCGCTTCTTGTCGTTTTCCTTCTTTTTGGCCCAGTTGACCCAGACTGTAATGTCATCCGCATACATGGCGTTTTGTATGCCTTCGACTTTTTCCAGTTTCTGGTCTAGGCCAATCATTGCGATGTTAAAACGTATCGGCGAGATGACTGAGCCTTGCGGATTTCTCTTGTTGGGCGTGTTGAAAATGTCGCTTCTCATGTCTCCGAGCCCCACGGTTCCTGTTCGCTCCGATAGGAAGGCTCGCACGTAGTCCTGTTTTCTCTTGCCGCAGTTGGTGTTATTCAGTCCCTCCATTATTGCCTCGTGGCTTACGCTATAAAAGGCTCCTTTAATGCCTAGGGTCATATGATGACGTTTTCACCGTTCCTGGGCACCGTGTTGAGGACCTCTTTTTTTTTCTTTCTTCTTCGTCCAAACAAGCCTGTTCTGTTTATAAACGTCTAGATTGAAAAGACTGCCCAATACGTATGCGTCAGCCCAAGTAAGTGAGCCGCCGGTAGCTATAACTACAAAATGAAATAACTGGCAACACTGCTCACCAGCGTGGTTTTTACACTATAGAGCCGAGAGAATCTGTTTACTTTCAGAAATGTAAGCCGAAGTAATTCATCCTCGTGATCTGAAACTCAACACCGACATAATCCCAACCTTTTCTGACACCACGTTCTCAGCATATAACACAGCCAAGACAGCGACGCTATCAGCCTACGTCGGAGGTCGCAACCTCAGATCATTCACAGGTTTGGGGCACCTTATTGCCACACATAAAAAGTACCACGATAACGAAGTGTCAATGGTGTTGAAGCTTTTTGGTCGTCCCGACTCTCCCTCCCTTAATTCTACCCGTACGATAATGCAAACACCGATCAAATTGTCTCGTAACAAAAGTGAGGAAAAGGAAAACATGCACACATAACAAGATAATAATTACTCATTAGCATCCACCCAAGTGCAGCCATACAGCTACAAAGGAAAGCTGTGCAGCTTCCACTGAAACTTCGCAGTTTTTGGTCCGAGGTTAGAACCCGGCATGGCTGCACTTGGGTGGATGGTAATGAGTAATTAGTCCCTTATTACAAATCTTCTCCACCTTGGGGGATTCTCCTAAGCATTGAACCAACCATGTGCGCACAATATTACGGAACTTGGCACGTCATAGAGCAGTTTTTTAACTGAACCAGACGGGAATTCGCTGAAATTTCATTTCTTTCCCATCTTTTTTGGAAACCTTCGAAAATTTTTAGCTGCTCATTTGGGCGAACCAATACTCGCTAGCCTTGCGTGGTAGGCACTGTTGATATACGCCAGAACTAATATTGCATAAGATATCTAGGACGTGAGTCAAAATACCAGAGAGGTGTACGTCTCGCAAAAGAAGTTTAATGAAAAGATCACCAACAATAAAACTAAAAGAGAAGTGTTTACATCACATAGATGAATAAGACAAATCAGGCAGAGTCGCCACACGCAGGTGGTGTTTAGAATTACGCCAAATAGTCCTAATTACAGTCCTCTGATTTCATAAAGCAACCGAATTAAGAGTAGTGAAAACAGTCCAACCGCCACATAAGGTTGATGGTGGTGAGGAATGTCGCTGGAGGAGACCTCGCCGGGGCCTGCGGAGCGTAGCCGAAGGAGCGTCTCGACGCCCCGGATCGTTGCTAGGATGCGTCGCTCTAGGGAGGCAGCCTCAGGGCGTTTTTCCTACACCGGCGTCAAAACTCGAGTCCCCCTGTCTCCCCCTTCGAGGCCGCACGGAGGTGGGTGTCGTCGCATACCGTTCTCCTCGCCCCGTGGGTGCTTTGTGCTCATGTATCTTCACGGCCATGGATTCAGGTGCACTTGCAGTCCCATGCCGTCTGGTTTTGTTATGTCTCTGCGTAAAACATTATTGATTCCTAGCAAACGCCCGTACTTTACGCCGTCCGCTTCGCTCTTTTCCAGTGGATACGCCGATTTCGTCAGCTGCCATAGTTTTCTTTCTTCGTTTCCTTTCGTGATGGGGCGTGTCGCTCTCAGTCGTCACAATAAGCTTGTTAGCTCTAATGCCCGTGCTTCGGTTTAACATTATCCTTCTCTAATTATATGACTACCCTCAGCCGTCGCTTAGTATCTATGGCGTTTGGCTGCTTACCCTCAGCCGTCGCTTAGTATCTATGGCGTTTGGCTGCTGAGCTCGAAGACGCGGGAACAAATATCAGCCGCGGCGGCCGAAATGCCAGTGCACGATAGAATAGAGAGAATAATCTTAATTGAGAAACTGGTCTTGAGCATTGCATGAGAATTACACGGGTGGGAATCTCATTCCAGAACTCCAGTGGCCTTAGCTGCTTCACGAACCTGATAGAGGAGCTTTAGCGGATGTTTCAAGGATACGCTAGTCAGTTGAGCATCAAATGTGTCGTCTTTAAAGGTTCAGGCTTGCACGCATGCCCCCACGTAACGTGGAAAAGTGTAGGGTTTGCGTCCACACCAGGGACAGGAGTCAGGGTATTGATTAGGATACATTTTATTGCATTTATGTCGGTTTCAAAATGAGTTTGTCTGTATTTGGCGCCAAGTAACAGCATCTGCTGCACTTAGCTTTTTGTGTGGTTAAGACGTAGTGTTTCTGGTCGTTCGCTACATGAGAACGGAAGGGGCGTGAGGTGAGGATGGGAGGGACCCGCTCGGTTAATTAGCGCTGGAGCTAGGTTATGATCCGCCTCGTTGCCCTCTAACCCGGCATGAGCTGCTGTCCAAGTAATTGGGCGGCGTTCTTGTAAAGGGGTTAGCATAGCAGCACGGAGTTCTACTGCTCTTTTCTGGAGTCTACCGGCCATATTATGACGGCAACCTTGCTATGAGTCTGTGATAACGTGGACCGTTTTACCGAGTCTGTGTTGGTGTTTAATAGCCGTGTAATTTCAGCTGTGGCAGGGCTTTCTGCCCTAATAGAAGGTGTTACTAGCGGGTTTTATGTGTGGTACACAGTAGCTATCAAGAATACGTCCCCATCCGATTATGCCGCGGCGTCCATATGACATTAATGCCAGTTTCATGAATGTTGCAGTGCGCGATAAAGAACCGCGGGCGATCGAAGTTATTCCGGAGCTCTCCACTACAGCGCCCCTTTCCGTCTTCATTCTTTCACTTACTCCGTCTCCACCCTGACAATGAGGTTGAGGTGTTGGCCTCCGAGAGTTAGACGGTTGCTTCACGTCATGTTTACTGATAACCAGTTTCATGACCATTAGATCACAGACTGAAACAAACACACTTTAAAAGATACTGTGCGTTTGAGCCCATAAACGCTGAAGAGGCTTTGTTACTATTCCCCGGAATAGAACACCGCTTCGTGCATGTCTTGTGAACCCTTGTCGTTTTCCCTCATATTTATAATTCATGCGTCCTGAACAGCTGACGGCAGTTTCCATGGGGAATTTTGCTGGCTTAAGGCAACTTCCTGCGCTAAGATGAGCAGAAGGGGGAGCGCCGCCCAAGCTCAACATTCTTGCGCCGCGTGATTCAAGACAACGTGGTAAAGCGACCAAGCTATCCTGCTCCATAGCATACCTGTGTTGAGCTTTCGTCGCGCGCTGATAGATTGGGAGCACAACTTTTGCTATACTCTCGAACCACTGTGTGCCCTGGATAGCGTGGGGAAACGCATGAAGTGCGGTAAAAATGTCATTGTCTACCCCAAGTTCGTGCACTCATTATGCTTACACACACGCAATCGCTTACGGATGAAGGGATGACTTTGTGATGCATTGCAAAGATCCTCATAAGTATGACACTCGAATGAAAACATCAGTTTCGGTGATTGCGTGCACGGAATGTTTCGTGCACGTTTGCGATTGTGCTTCACGAGCACCAAAATCAGTCTTTTCTTTTCTTTTGTCTGAAACATTCATTTTTATGCCTTACACACCTTGACGCTATTTCCGTATTGAATAGAGAATATAATGGTTTTTATTCTTTTATGGCGTTTAACGACTCAAGCAACATAGGCTATGAGGGACGCCACAGGGGAGGACTCGGGGTAATTTCGACCGCGTAGGTTTTTTTAGTGTGCACTTACATCACACAGTTAGTACACGGGCCTCTTTAGAGGCCCGTGTACTGTGCGATGCATTTCACCTGCATCGAAATGCGACCACCGTGGCTGGAATCGAACCCGCGCCTTTCGGGTTAGCAGCCAAGCACTATAACGACGGAGCCACCGCGGTGGCTATCGAATAAAATGCGATTTGATTTTTATTGATATTCACTTACTTACTGTCCCGAATTGAACTCCAAGTGGCTGTCTTTTACATCGATTCATTTACCAGTGTTTATTTTTTATACCTCATTTGTTGCTGCCGCCTGAGGCATTAGAGCTATAGCAAGCAATTTAATTGTCTGGATCTGGTATTAAAGGACTTTTGACTAATTGAAATAGAAGAGAGAATGAATTCTGAAAAAAAGTTTGCAATACGCGGGCCCAAACTGATATTCAATAAACTGCCGTAAAAGTGAACTTTTATCACCGTTAAGTTCTACGCTCCCAATAGGCACGCTATCAGAACAGCGCCTGTGCCATGCGCGCGACGCAGGTTGTTACCATGACAAAATGCATGAGAACAATTCAATGCAATATTCATTTTATTGAGCAATCGTATTTCATTCCTCGATTAAAGCTCATATGCAAAATATGCTGGAAGTTTTGATTATTTGCTCACTTGAGAATGTTTCAATTATATTATGAATTTTGGTAAACTAACAAATTCAACGAATGAAAAGTACCTGCCCCTCTAAACTTGAGTCATTGTTCGCGCCATGCTTCACGGCTGTCGATGGCAGTAAATTATGCTTGGCTGGCGCAACTGCTGATTCCTGGACAGTGTTGCGAAGACGAGAAAACTTCGAACCTAAGACGAAGTCTGTTATCGCAAACAAAGCCTCTGTTTTCGATGTCTTGGAACGAGTGGTACCTTTGCGCATAAACTGCGATGTTCCTCATGGCTTTCGGTTTCCTGAACGCGAATGGAACCGATCCATTGTCATGGTCGTCCATGTCGACAGCCACGTCTTCTGTTGCGTCAGAAGGGTGCACAATCACAAACCTAAACTTCCCTTCAAAAGGCCAGCTTATGAAGTCGTCGTACACACCCTTGTGCAAAGTTAGCTCAGGGTGGATCTCGACGATGCCCTTCCTCTTTCGAAGGAAAACGCTCGGTCGGATGTTGTACCCACAGAAATAGTGTGGAGAGGAAACTCCCAGCGAAAGGTAATTGATTTGCATTACCCGATTCTTCACTTCATCACAGTTGTTTATGTACCACTCGAACGACTCCCTGTTTCCGAAGGAGCTGTGCAACATCGCCTTGCACACGTTTACTACATCACAGGTCCTACTTCGAATTTCCTCTTGAAGTTTCTGCAGAACAGCAGTGTTTTTTGAGTGGTGGCCGAGGGTTTCCTTTGTAGCTGTCAAAACGGCGTCTAAACCAAGCTTCGTAGTCATCAAGGCCTTAAGGTACTCAGTCTTGATTTCTTTGCACTCACTGGGGCTTTCGACCATGGGCGATATCTCACTGCGCAAGTTGGTGTCTTGTTCATTTTCTGACGTGCGCCTGCACGGTTTCAAGTCTTGACATGTGGTCGCTGCCTCTCCTGCCTTTTCTCTAATTAACCCAGCTGCCGCGTAGTTTTCACTACTTTGCGTGCATGGCGTGCCGAACGCTGCGGGAATTTCTGTTTGTTCCATTCCCCCGCCTACAGAGAGTCCAGCTTCTGCAAACGTCACGCTTCGACGAACCAGCTGCGAGCTTTGCACTTCCGTGTTCACGACTTTCCTCGCGCCACTATTTTTCTCAGTACAGCTGCTTTCCTCTTGAGTGCAGCACATCGTGGATTTTCGGCTGAAGGAGCTGGATAAAGGTGCCTCGGATGACCGGGTGACGCTTTCGACGCTGGGACTCAGTCTGTTATCGCAGATGGAAGCCCGCGACGGCTCGCGGTCTTTCTTTTCGACTTCTTCAACCGTGTCTTCTTTTGATGGCACTCTGTTGCTTTCCTGTCCTGCATTTTGTGGGCAAGCCGAGTGAGTGGCTTCTGAATCACCGGCTGAAGCTGTTTCCGAACACCGATTCTCGCGCATTAATTGAATGTGCTGATCAGCACCCCTGTGATTGCTTTGGCTATTCAGTGCGTCGGCATAGACAAACTTCTTGACCGACTCCTGCATCATTTCTTCATCAGAGCTTGTGCTTCTTGATTCGTCGTCGCCTCGCGGAAACTGCTTTCCTTTGGAAACGATTTCGATAGCTTCGTTTAGCTTGCTAAGCATGGCGGAAAAGTTCACATTGTCAGTCATGCTCTCAGAGTCGAGGAACGCCTTCCCTATTCCTACACAACCGGTCGCTGATTGTAGGCTGCTTGTATTTAGCTTTCCGAAGGCTTCCTTGCTGAGGTGGTGTGAAGAGTTCTGCTCAAGGTAACGGTGACCCTCAGACGTTTTCTCCTCGTCAGCGTGATTTGATAGTTGGGAGCCGTTCCTCTCAACCACACTGTGGCTTCCTGATGGCGGGAAGTTTGTGCCTAAGTTTTCAGGCTGTTCAACTTCTGGTCCACTCACTGTCGTTTCGGACACTGTTAAACTAGGCACTGAGTTGTCAGAGTTCGTAGAAGCGCTGCAAAAATCTTTTCCTTTCTTGTAATGTTGGCCTCTTTGGTGAAAAGGAAGCAATTTTCGCGATTCAAAAACTGAGAAATCCAGCAATTCTCTCGTTTTGCTATTGCTAGAAATCCCAACCCCCAATCCTTGCTGCGGTATTTTTTCACTCGTGTCTTTTAGCAAACTCCCTAAATGATCATTTATAGGCTCCACGGAAGAAAAAGCTTCATGGCCATCGACAAGGACAGGCGTAGCGTTGTGTCCGCCGTGCTCGCGACGCAGCAGTTCACTATGTAATCCTTTTGCTGTTTCTTGGCCTGATGACAACACAGGATCATTTGTCGTCGCCTCCTTTGCAATAGCACTTCTCTCTGTTTCTCTGCATGGTCCAGGGGGGTCAGTAACTGAACGTAAAGCGTGGCTGGTTGAACAGTCAAGGCATTCAGTTCGCTTCTCACATTCTGATACGCCTATTTCTGGCAGTTGTCGTGTTGTAGAAGGAACCCCCGATCCTAGTTCAGAGCACTCCACTCTTCCACCCATCATCCGGATGTCTACAGCCTTTCGGCGCTCTGCAAGCGTCCTTTCCAGTGACTCCAATGCTGCAGATTCCGCTTTGTCCGGTGCAAACAACTCGCCTTTAAAGTGAGCCTCAGGCGCACTGCCTTTATTCTTGTGACTGAAAGACTCCGCGTAGTCTTCCAGAGTTCTGTCTCTCTCATTCTCAGCCACTGGTGCTCTAAAAAAAGGCCCGCTTACAATATATTTTATCTGGTCACTGACTTTTTTCAGTGGCGTACGCGCGCTCGCAGCTTCCACGCGAACCGGTCGGTCTTGCGCAGTCCCATTGCAGCTGGTCGCTTGAGGGACCACTTCACAGTCATGTGGTCGTTCCGGTTTCGTGTCGTCTTCCGCCGTATTTCTTGTATCCTCCGAAGGCGCTGCAGGCACACCGCGGCATCCCTGGTAGCCTGTTTCCTGTTCTTGCGCAGTGCTACTGAAATCTTCACTTGACTCCGTGTCTTCCAGTGACTCTTCATATTCGCCCGAGCTTTCTGATGCTCTAGAAGATTGAGAAATATCGTATTCGTTTCTCTCGTTAGTTGTGTCTGTAGCATGATGGTCAAGAGCTCTCAGTGCATTGTTATCCGGCGGTTCATTCTCTCTCGAGCCCTCGTGGCTCATCCGGCTGTCATCAGATACAAGGGATGTGACGGTTGTGCCTGAGGGTCCTTCGCCAAGGGGTCTTTGAGTGCTTCCGCAGCTGCCGGGCAGTATGGCTTCCGTGTAACCACTACGGCCCTCCCTTTTAATACCTAATACGTCCGAGGACTGGCACAGTTCTGCTTCCTGAAACTGTCTAGATAGGAAGGGCTCGTTCGGATTATTTTCTAAAATAGCACCTTCTGCACTGGCGTCCCCAGGTGGTTTTGCGCTATTTGAAACTGTTTCCAGTGCTTCGGTAGCTCTCATTCCCATGCTTTCGCTGATGCGACTCGACGTCCCTCCTTGCTGAGGTTTAGAGCGTGGAGCAGTGCTTGCGGCCCGTCGAGGGGCCAGAAAAGCGGCGCTTTCGTTGCTGGCAGAATCATTGTTGGATCTGGTGCGCCGGCGCTGGTATTGTTCAGCGTCATTTGGCAGGTTAGAGTTAAGCGGCTCTGCAGTACTGCTTCGTCTGTGCTCGAGCACGTTTTCAAAAGCGCTCCGTGTGGGTTCATATGTTCGTTGCTGCGGAGCCCTCGTTGCGCTAATCTTCCTCGATCTACTTTCGGCGGCTTCCCGAGCAGCGGTATCTCGTGTCGACCGAGTGTCCACCTGGATCCTGACTGAGCTGTGCAACCGTTCGCTCAGTCTACCCGCATGCGTTGAAACCGTGATTGAATGCGATGTCGTGGAACTGGTTTCATCGTTTTTTACCACGAAGTCGCTAAGACTAGCTACGCCGCTATCTTCTGAGGGCCTCTCTTTCCTTGGTGTGACGCCACACACTTCCTTAAGTACGGTCTCTGGGCGTTGTTCACGTCTTGGCACCGTAAGGCGTTCCGGGTTGGAGTGGTGTTGCCCAAGCTCAGCCGTGCTCTTCTCGGCGTGTGCTGGTGCAGAGCCAAAAGGACAGTTCTTTTCGTGATGGTCGAGCATGAAGGATAGCGCCCCCACGGCGTCGCAGCCTTTGCTTGAGTTCCAGCAATACACCTGCAAAAAGAAAATGACAGTTGGGAAATCTTCCCCTCGTCCGTATTCACCTTACCATAGATCAGTAGACGCAGTAGACTTCCATGTCCTGCCCCGTTATCCCCTCCACTTTTCCGCAAAACGCGTGGACTGTGTGCTGCGGAAAATGCTGCTGACAATTAGCAGCGCCTGGTAGGCATTATCTAGAACACGGGGAGAGAACCAGCTTTGAAGCAGTGGTGCTTGTTCTTCTTTTATATACTTGCAATTTCAAGCCCACAACATACGCCCGAAAGCTACGTCACTGCGATCCGCAGAACAAGGTCCACATCAGATGACAATGATGCCCAGTGTGGCCAGCTTCCGATTGGTCTGCCAGTGAATAAGTGAATAAAATTACACCTTTCCCTGGAAGGAGATGAGACGCCTCTTCTCCAATTCAGCAATGAAGGAGTGTGTACATATATATATATATATATATATATATATATATATATATATATATATATATATATATATATATATATATATATATATATATATTTCTTCTCTTCGTGCAAGTCAGTTACTTTCTGCCTTTGTAAGCCAATTGCGACATTGAAGCATCCTAAAAGTCGTTTTTTTATGCCTTGCATAACACGTGATACTAAGCAATAGCTATTCCGTTGCACGAGAAATTCGTCAAACGTCTTTGAATGGCAAAAATAGGCGGTATTACAATATCAGGTGCCATTATTCGCGTCGTTCTCTCGAACTGGAACCGACAAAAGGCATAAGCATATGATTAAGCATGTTTCGTTTCTAACCTGCTCCTGCTCTGAACAAACAGAAATGTACATCCTTTGTCAAAAGTTTACAGCCCAGGAGAGTTTGCTTCCGAGCCGGGCCTTGGGACTCACTATGCATCCCTAGGGTAGCAGATCTCTTGAAGTTAAAGAGGAGGACTGATCCTCCCCTCTCCAAAAGTTGGAACTTCCACGTATGCTACAAGAGCCACACTACACGGCTTAGAACCAACCCATCTCCCCCCCCCCCCCCCATCCCCTTCTCTGGGTTTCAAACTTTTGACAAAGGCTGTAGTGCTCTACATATATATGCGGATCTTGGCGAGGGCTCTGGAAAGTGAATCTTTTTTGCTACCTTTTCACAAAGATAAGCATTGACTTTAAGCCCACGCGGCAACACGAACACCGAACGAAACGCGTCGCTTCAAGAAGGCCAGTGTGAGTTATGTGCCTCTGCAGTGGTATCAGGCTTATCATCGCCACTTTTTTTTTCTTTACTTTGTTCTCTCTTACCAAAAGAGAGAACGACCACGTCCTGCAACCGTTTACCTCTTTCTCTGAGATCACTAGCGACTGCCGAGCAGTGCCAACCACAAGTATGTGATTCGCAGCGAGCATGCAGTGATACAGCCAATTTTGTTCCTTTGGCCACTCAGCCATACCCGCGTAATAAAAGTAATGCACCTGGAATTGCAGACGTTAAGCACGACGTAGAGTATTCATACGCACAATTGGAAAGAGAAGCTGCAATGTGACGTCAATTTCAGGTAGAAAAGTGCCTTCGAGAAAGACACCTTGAGTATTTACTGCAGCAATTTGGATGTAGCTTGCTAAATCTGTCTTAATATTGTTGAAGGTCGTAGCATTCAGGAAAAATCCTTAAACCTTGAAAAGTAACCAGCTAAAATCAAGGCTTCTGCAGGGCCTGTCGCGACATGAGGCTAAATTCATTCAGGAGTGAAGTGAAGCGACCGTAGGTGCGACCAGTGTCGCAGGTTGAACCTGGAGGTGTGCAATAATTATGGTCGGTCCTATCAAATGGTAGAACTATCGTATACGCAGCATTCCCCCTCGTGGTCATGTACTCATTGTCGTCAGTCCACCACAATCATCATTTAGTTAGTTAGCTGATTAGTCAGTCAGTCAGTTAGTTAGTTAGTTAGTTAGTTAGTTAGTTAGTTAGTTAGTTAGTTAGTTAGTTAGTTAGTTAGTTAGTTAGTTAGTTAGTTAGTTAGTTAGTTAGTTAGTTAGTTAGTTAGTTAGTTAGTTAGTTAGTTAGTTAGTTAGTTAGTTAGTTAGTTAGTTAGTTAGTTAGTTAGTTATTCAGCCGACAAGAGAAGGAAAAAGAGGCGCTCGTTATGACATGCATGATGGAAGCCGACAGTCGCCGAAACCAAAGAGCATAGGTGATGTTCTTTCAATTTGTGGTGTTGATTAAGCATAAATTAACTGTGCAATTGATAAGTAAGCAGAAGAAAAAACAACCCCATTACACCGGTGGGATCTGAACCCACGACCTTCGAAGTTCGCGTCCGGTACTCTACCAACTGAACTACGTCGAAGGCTGTCCAATCTTCTGCTTTCACATGACCGCGAAAGCAGAAGACTAGACGTGTGCAATGCATTGAAAGAGACAAATCGATAAACCACAATCAGCGTCGTAGTTTCACATTTTATATTACACAGGAAAAGAATGCGAAATCTATGACAGCATTACGGCTGCCTGGTCAAAGCAGTGCGTTATACTGCTTGCAATGGGTTAATTTCCGCGTACTTACATTTTTGTGGTCAAAAGTAAGGCATTCCTATCACAACTCAGCATAAATAAGACTAAAGACATCGTTCCGTACCTTGCGCTGCATCATGTGCTGGAGCGAGAACGTCGTCGTCTGGATATCCTCCTCCGGGAACGCGGTTTCGTGGACGGGGCAGGTTTCGTCCCTCTCGAAGCAAGGCAGGCACACGAGGTCCTGGCACGGCAGCAGCAAGCCGCTCATGGGAATTCGGCCGCAGGATGTGCATACCCTGTCAGGCGGTATCGGCCCCACGAAGGCCGTCGGCCTCCAGTCCAGTTCGGGGCAGAAGCCGAACAGCGTGTACAGCTTTCTGTTCGCCATAGTCGCGTCCGAAGTCCCGACGCGCCTGTTCACCAACTAGCACCGGTGGCTGCCCCGCGGCTTCTCTAGCTTGCGACTGATTGTTCAGAGAGGCAAATCATACCAAATACGTGGCTTTCCTACGCCTAATACAGGGCCGGACCACGCAATCCGGCTTCGCTGCCTGAGAGCTACAGTCCGAATCCCGTCCGTTTTATACTCTCTTCTCTTTATTTCCAGGTGTCGTTATCTCGCTTTTGTGTTTGCAGTCGCCGGTAGCCTCTGTCATTATTTCTCATTTCCGAAATCGGGCATCTGCTTCACGTCCGCTATTTATTTAGCACGATCGATTAAATGCGATCGTCAAGCGCATGTTCACTTAATGAATTGGTTTTCAATAACGCACGCAACGAATCCATTAATTGAGAGTGCCGGATTGTAACTTGTCGATTTATTCGTCACGCGCGTTATCTGTCGGAGGTCGCGAGCATTGTTTTCCGACATGCACGTCAGTGATTCATGCTCGATGAATGAGCTCCACCACCGGTGGCAACAAGTGATGCGCTGTGGCCTCTTTCATGCGACGCAAATGAGCAGTACGAGATACCAGTACCAAGATGGGGGTTCAATACGGGAGATTCGCTGAATCCCGACTGCATACAAATGTCAAAGTTTTACAAAAATTGGGTCCTTTAACTCTTTCTGCTTCGAAGCTACGTTCTCTTAGACAGATGCAGCTTGCGGAAGCATACAGCGTGCTCGAATTTCAGAGTACGCCACGCGCCAGTTGAAATGTGGCGTGTAAATAAATAACTGAAATTAGAGCCGGGTCAGACAGCAAGAACCCCGCCGCCACTCACCCTCTAGAAGCGTCCATATAGCAACCAACAAATGATAATACGTGTAATACACAACGAAGCGTAAATAAAGATTGTTAATAAGCTGGACTATTTTCAAACATGCCTTGTGACTGTTGGCTTCCTGCATTTGAACGCCATAATGAGCCCCTCTTTCCAATACTTCTGTCTGCTGAATAGCTTAGCGAGGGCCTCGGGTTTGGCAGTCTTACTATCATATGTAGCATAAGAGGTCTCTGCGCACAGCTTCTGCCATCACCATTCGATTACATTTCACGTTACACTCCGGTACTCCGTCCGCCGTAATGCACGTGCGTGGCAATGGTGAACACTCTGAAGGTCAGGTTGCACGCAACATAAAAATGTAGAAGACTGGACGGCCGCCGTGGTTGCTCAGTTGGTCAATTCGTCAATTTGTAGACTAGACATTTTGATCTCAAGCAATCTGCGTTTTCTTTGTTGCTAACCATGAACTATACATATTATACCGCGTGGTACAGAAGCGGCATCCGCGTCAGGCGCTAGCAAAATTTTCAGTGATTGAGATACGTGCTTATCCGCTCCACTCCCGCATTATCGTCTACTGTCGAGAAAAATGTCAAAATTTGTGTTCATATATTTTGAACCACCTATTCCACAACAGTAGCATAAATGGCTCAAAAAAGAATTCACGCGCGGCGCACACTTCGACGCTCATCTAATTGCAGCCCTAACCTTAAAAAAAACACTTACACTCAATTGTTATTTTTGTTATAATCCGAAGCTGCTTCCGCAAAGAAAACTCAGCAACAGTAAACTTCATCATCATCATCATCATCATCCTACTTCCCAAGCGCACCATAGAATTTCGCGATGTCCATATTTATTTGTGATTTTTGGAAGGCGATTCTTTTTTCTAGGCACGCAATGGCCCCACCATTCTGTCCCGCTGGGATTTATAATGCTGCCGGCATCACTGACTTCGTGAGGACAGATCTGTACACTGCGAAAAAAAGTTGCAAAGTCGCGTCCACAAACAAAAACGAGGTGCGGCAAAGGGTTTATAGTTAGATTATCAGCTCAAGCCAACGAAGATAAGTAAGGTTATATGTGGCAGCATAAGATAAACAAAAGGGGACGATAAAGCAATGAACAAAGGCGTCCGAATCCAAATCAACACATGAATAAGCACCGGGTGCAAAGGGCGCTCCTATATCTAGGCAAGCAATAAATTCCCGGAAAGTGCAGCTCATTTATCTGTAGGTTATGTACAGTACGCACTGAAACAAGGGTACATCTGCTGGCGCTTTCCCATCTTTTTTGTAGCATTAGCCTTTATCCTTTGTTCATAGAACTCTGCTTGTGCTAGATTTCTTTTTTTTTTTGCCTGCTTTGAACGACAGGTGCCTGCATAACCTCCTCTGCGAAGGAAAATGACAGACGCTGAGACAGTGTGATGCGATGAACTGCGTAACCAGAATTCGCTTTTAGGATGACGCTTTTTCCTTTCTGTATAAGCTGAGCGCGAGGCCAGGGAAAAGTTAAGTCATTTTAAAACTGCGCCAAAAAGAGGCACGACCAGACGAGGCACAAACAGGGCCACACAAGGCGCAGACTTCCCACTAGTTTATTGCGTGAAAGCAGGAGCCTTTTGAGGGCCTTCAACATAACAAAAAACAAAATACATTTGCAGATGAAGTGTACATGTGACAGTGACAAACAAAATAACAAGGGAATAACAATGTCACGTATGCATTAAGACCGATAGAGAGCACGGAGGTGCCCTCCAAAGAGTTCAATCTCTTTTCTCGATAATGATAAAGGTGGGGAGCTGACGCATTTGTCACCCCTTTTGGCGATGTGGAAAGCCTCGATGACTTCGCTATCCGTCTTTGTTTTTGGCTTCGATGGGCATTTTGTTCTTTCCAACAAAGGTGAACAGCTATTGCTGACACAGCTCTTACAGTGCAGGCATCGTGGCATCAGATTTTCCTTTCCCTTTAACCTAGCCTCGTCTTTGAACAATCCTTCAACCCTTCAACAACTGTCAGGATGCTGCTAGTTCTAACGTGTCTGTTATTTCCAACATCGTATCGGCAAAATTCAGATTCACGAGTAACAAGAAACATAACAAACTCCTGGGTACCGCTACGTGGCCGATAGCAACCTGTACTATCAGGGATAAAAATCCTCAACAACGCTTCATGTGCAACCGAAGCGCATAGCTGCGTCGGACTCACGTATACTGCCGTGGGCGGAGCTGAAATGAGGCGATCGTTAGCAGACAAAGCACCTATGCGCCCAGATTGCAATTCACGTGTCGCGGAGTATTCTTCCCGCTTCATTCACCCTTCCAAATACAGCCCCTTCTGTCCATGGTGCGGCGAAAAGCCTCCGCTGTTTCACATTTCCTGGAATTGTCCCCAAAAACCACCTCATCTAAAAACATTACAGACATCATACGAGCAGTGGGAGGCAGCCCTGACCAGCAATGATCTGGAGGACCAGTGTCGCATCATCAGACTGGTCCAGGCATCCGCCCAAGCCACCGGAGTCCTGAACTGAGGAGTCCGCCTACCTGACTCGTAGAACACTTCAATGAAATAATAGATGTTTTATCTCTCTCTCTCTCTCTCCCAAACAATACATCTCGAATGCAAACACGTACAAACGCACAAAAACACAAACACACGAAGAAAGAGACTGAGACACCACGAGCGCTCGTGGTGTCTCAGTCTCTTTCTTCGTGTGTTTGTGTTTTTGTGCGTTTGTACGTGTTTGCAATGCACCAACTCGCCCAACAGTCCGTGCATCCCGAATGCACCGAAATGTTTCTCCCTCAGCAAAAGATTCTGGATACGCTTGACAGAATGCACTAGTCAGTGATCGATATAGAAACGAGGAACAACAAAGCTTTGCTTAATTTTCTTCTCATCAGCTCAGCACGAGCAATAATAGAGAAATAAAACCACTATCTGCCATAGGTATGCCTCTATCACCGGAACAAGGTGCAATAGCGACACGAGTTGTGGCTTTGAGCTCATACGCTACGACGCCAGCACAAGCAGTCTTTGGCGTAGTCTGCGTCCTCGCTAAGATGACGTGAAATTCAATGTAAAGCTCCGGGGCTTCTCGTATACGATGATATCATCGCCTTCTGCGCACTTACGCTTGATCAGGGAGGTGCCATGTTGTAAAGAACTTGACTGCGGAAACTGTGGACGCATGCGGAAATTTCTTGAAAAACAGAAATAAGGACATCATTCAAACGACAACGGGAATTAAAGAACGCCCTTGATCTTCAGAAAGTAGTAATAGAGGTATGCTGCACCGTCCACCTTCCTCATCGCCTACGTTTAGTAGTGAACTTTATAATGCCATTAACATTGTCTTAAGGCGCTTCCTTTCATCACCGCTATTCTTATTTGGTGACTTTAATTTTCAGAACATAACATGGGTCACCGAATCCCCTTAGCTGTCCCCGTTCTTATCCTGAAATTGTGAATTTTTAGATGTGTGTACAGTATTCTCGTCAGCGCAGATAAGCACACAAGAAACTAGAATAACAGCTAACGCGGTGAATACTCTATGTTTAATACTGACAAACGAACCAGGCATAGTTTCATCAATTACATAGCTGTCGGGATTAGCGACCGCTTGCTTCTAGATTCTGACATTTATGTCGCCCCTCTGAAAGTTAATAAAAAGCAAAAAATAATACGTGACTACAAGAGAGCGAAATTTAAGGTTATAAACAATGAACTATCCTCTTTTGTTGATGTTTTTCTTGGTGGATTTCATAACCTCAGAGCGAAAACTAGCTGGAGCATGTTCACAGCTATAGTTATTTATCCAACTTACCGAACAGTATATTCCTCAATGCACCGTTACATCCCACACAAACGCTATCTGGTATAGTAATCACATTAAGCGTTTCTCTAACAAAAAGAAACCCCTCTACCGCACCACGAAGCTTTCACCAACCAGCGCACGTTTGGTTTCCTATACGGCGGCGTCGAACACATATGTGCAGCCACTCAAATTTTGCTAAAAAATACTTCTGCTTACATGCAATGCCCTCTGCGCTAGCCATCAATGTTAAATTCCCCCGAGCCATTAACCCTTCGACCGATGACAGCATCGCCATAAAGGGGCTCATAATAAAGTTGCGGTCTGCCTGTGATGTTAAAGAATGCCGCTTCACGAATGACCTCCAGCAAGGATTTTTTTTATGCGCTTTGTAAAGTTGAGTTATCGTAGTCAAAATTTGAATTTTGCCGTCTTCGCGCCTTTCCCTCTCCTATCTTCACTTTTTGCACTCTGAAAGGTCTGCGCTCCTCCGTCGGCCCCACCGCAGGGGGCGGAGCTTCCTTACTCGCCGGAGCTCCGCCGCTTATTGGCAGCGGCCATGGTGCCCGCCTGACGTCTGAAAGAATCTGACCAATAGCCATCTCTGAACTGGTATACGCAGGAGCGGTGCGACGGAGGTGGGCGCGAGCATGAAAAAGTAGCTGGAAAAGGCGCGCCAACTTTCTCGCGTGATTGTGGGTTTTCTGCTTCGTGTAGAAGTGTATCGTTTGGCTCAGGTGTACATGACAACACAATGCAGTGATTGAGTGAGTTGATGTGTTCTCCTTGGAAGGCATTTCGGAGCCCTTTTAACCGACCCTTTTGGTGATCCCAATCCTTCCGACCTTTGTGCCACTATTCTTAGCCGGACATTTGCCGACAAATTTACGGTCGTCTCTGATGAGCATAAGCCTTAACATACCACTTCAATTATAACTGCTGCTTCAACAGGTGTCAGTAAGGTTATTGACGGACTATGCGTTCATTCTGCTCCGGGTTATGACAGTATTAATTCAAAATTCTTAAACATTACTTCTTCTGATGCTTCCATAATGATAAAAAACTTTTCCAGCAATCTCTTGACCGATCTACGCTACCCAATGAATGGAAAATAGGTAAGGTGGTTCCAGATTACAAATCCGGCAGCAAAGCATCCCCTAGTAATGATCGTTCTATCTCCCTTACCAGTACTTGTTTTAACGTGCTCGAACATATAATATTCGCCAACCTTATTACTTTTTTTGAATTGAACTCTTTTTTTTCGTCAGCGCAACGTGGTTTTGGAAATCTTTGTCTTGTGAAACAAAATAAAAATGTTCAGACATGCATTAGGCCATATTCTAGACTTGTCATCACTACGTAGTTTACTGTGTATTCTGAGACTTTCAAAAGCTTTCGACGAGTTATGTCATAGACTATTACTTCACAAACTAAAGCAACTAAATATTGGTTGTAACTTACTGAAATGTATTGAGTGCTTTCTTTTTAATCGCTCACAATTTGTTTGTGCCAACGTTTATAACTCCGCTTCTACAGAGGTGCCTTCACGAGTTCCACAAGGTTCAGTTCTTGGACCCTTATTGTTTGTAATCTAATTTAATGATCTCCCCTCTCTTGTAGACTTTCATATTCACCTGTTCGCTAATGATTGCGTCATTTCTAAAGAAATAACAAACGCTACCGACATTGCTTTACTTCGATCTGATATTATCACTGTAGGGAACTGATGCAAGGAATGGTTAATGCAACTTAATATTAACAAATGTAAAGCCACGCATGTATCTAAAAAACTTCCATCCCAACACCCAACTACATCGATAGCATTTCGTTGGAACCAGTTTCGTCCTATAAATGCCTCGGCATTCACGTTACTTCTAACTGGTCTCTTCACACCGAGATCATAATTAAAAATGCTAATCGCAGGCTACGCTACTTACGTCCAAACTTTTTAATGTTCCTTCTGATTTGAAGCTAATGCTATATAAAACAATAACACGATCAAAACTCGAGTTCACGACACCAGTATGGGATCCTACACATGAGAACAGAAAATAATTCTGTACGTTTTATTCTTCCTACTTACAACCACACAGCGAGTATATCGACCATCTTGGTCAAATATATAGAGGAATCCCCCAATGTGGAGTAGATTTCTAATAAGTAATTCCTCATTGGCGTCCACCAAAGCCCAGCCATACGGTTAGAAAGGAAAGCTATAAAGCTTCCACACAAATATGATAGAAGTACGAAGCTTCTGTGGAAGCTGTATAGTTTACTTTGTTAGCCTTACGGTGGCGCTTGGGTGGATGCCAACGAGTAATTGCATCTGTATTCTATATCTACCATGATATCTAATCTCTGCCTGCCATCACTGACACTGCGTAGAAAAGTGTTGTGTATTGTTCTTTTCCACGAATTGTTCCATCATCTCGATCTACGTGATCACCTCATCCGCCAGCCAATTTATATGTTCCATCGCATTGATAATCTTCACAAAGTCGGCATCGTGTCATGCAACACTAAATGTTTCTCCCAATCATTCCTGCCGCGAACCGAACGCGACTGTGGAACCACCTTCCGCAGAAGTTGTTGGCCTTAATAATTATGAGCTGCTCCGCGAAACCAATTGTAACCAATTGTATTTTTTTCTCTCGATTTTTGTATACTTACCACTCCCCCTCTGTAACGCCTCTGGCCCTGAGGTGTTATAATAAATAAATAAATATCCACAAAGCCACCACACCACGGGCGTCGCACTAAACTAACCACTTGCCTTCATACACTCCATGCTATAGACCCTTTAACCGCGCAATCTGAAAATGCTGCTTTTTTAGTTATCGCCCGGATTTCAACTCCTCGGGACCCGTTTTATAGGCACCGTTACCATCCAGTCAAGCTCCTTACTCGGGAAGTGAGAGTCCAGCTTGGTCATAAGTGCCTGGTTATACTCAGGCTGTCGGTGCTCGGAAGTTAACTCCGCTAGAAGACGTATGGCACTTCAGTTTGTCTCCTCCTCTTGCTGGTCCGGTTGTCTAGCGCTGTTTGAATTTTCTTGTTACCATGGAGCACCAACTCGCCCAATCTGCCGTCCTTCTACTTTAGTTCGGCAACGTAATACTTGCTATCAGCCTTTGCCGTAAGCACTCCAGGGCGGTCCATGGAGATTATATAATGGATCCCGATGGATTAGGCGTACAATGTCACGTGCAAGCGCGTAAGGGCGGGTTCCGATCAACTTCCGTCCTTCGCGCCGTGAATAGCTATTGACAACCCGTAACAGCTGTAGACACTGTGAGCACAACCACACTCCTTGTTAATTTGTTTTCAGCCCTAAAGAGCCAGATACCAAATTAATGGCATTGTAAAAGTGGGCAGCTCTAAGTAGACAGAACGCACTGAAATGAACACATACACCACTTTGCGCTGTTCACTTTTACAATGCTCCCAAACCAACTTGCCAACTTGCATTCCTTGCCGAATGGTATGGAATTGCCTAACGGAATTTAGAGCAAAAAATCCATCTTCTTAGTTTTAAACACGAATGCACACACACGCGCGCGCACGCACACACACAACAAATGCGTTGTCATAGTCGTTTCTCTGGCGACGGCGTAAAGCAGCAGGTGAAGCTGCTGAAAATGTCACTTCACTTTATGCCAGCGCGATCGAAGAAACGTCACCAACAATGACTGCGACACACAAGGGAAGGGTTTCGCGTCGATCGTCACCGTCTTGCATGTGCATAATTACCAATTGCCCGTAGTGAGTTCTCTACTTTCAGGTGGAACACAGGCATCCTACGAGAATTACACAGAATGGGATAGTCTAAAGATATGGCCCCCTCCTCTAAAACGGCTATAAAAATATGCGCAAACTACTTTAATTAAAAAGTTCAACAATTGGTTATTTAATTATGGGATTCGCGTCGACTCTCGCCTTTGCCCTTTTTGTTCGCCTGGCCGTCAAAGCAAGGTAAAAATGGCTTTGGCGTACTACGGATCGTGTGTTTTAAAAATTCATGAAAACGTAGTTTTAAACAACCCGCATACAGTTACCGGCTCTGGTTTTTCAGAAGCTGCCTGTGCCCTACAGATATGGCACATGAGAGATCCATATTCGTTTGCTGATTTGTTTTCTTGTTGTTCTCGTTTAACCAACATGCTCACTCAGTACTTGTAAACGTTGTGATACACCGTGCATGGTCAGATTTAGAACGGATTGCAACATTAGGGGGGGCGGGGGGGGGGGGGGGGACTGGTCATTCTGAGCGAGATAGTTTCCATCGGAAAACAACATTTGGCCCCCATATTTCCACAAAGAGCGTTTATAAATGCACTATGTGAGCAGGATAGCCCCTCCCCAAATCACCCCATCAAAGAATTGTCCCGAAATCAGACCTCGTTATCGTGTGTTGTTATCTTGGCTTCACAGTGGCATTATATGTGGGAAGCTGCACGTGGACTACGAGAGACGCCACATTGCACGGCCCCGGATTGATTTCGACTGCGTTGTCTCCTTCAACGGGGACTAATATAGCAAAGCAAATGGATGCTTTTTCATTTCGCCTTGATATTTTTTTATGTCGACCCCCTTATGTATTAGTTTTTGGGTGTTTTAAGGCATAATAAATGATGACGATGATATGTTGCTGAATGGCGCTTCTCGTTACACATTAACCTTTCTGCTGCTCGTCTTTCACGTTTTCCCATAGTCCATGTCATCTCTTTCATGTCTTTTGTTGTTTTTACTCCGGTTGTGAATATAGTGCTGTAAGTGCTATCATGCATGGATAATGTATTATATATATATATATATATATATATATATATATATATATATATATATATATATATATTATTTGTCTATATTTTCATTATCTCCACTTGACAGGTTTTTTTTTTCTCTCCAGAGGCGGCGTTGCGCCCTGTCCGATTGCAGTTGCAAGGCTGCTGTTTTCATGCCTTTTAGGCTAAATATTAAGCACTCAAAGTGAAAAAAATACATAACGTCCTGTCATCGCTATAGGCTTTCTTTGCGTCCGTGTTCTGTTGAAAAATTACTAAGCTCATGTCCATTTTCTCTGAAACCTAAGTAAGAATGATTCTCGGATTTGGATTCTCATAGTGCTAAGTAAACGGAATTGAACACGAGCATTCATTTACACATGAAAAGACTTCTAAATCAACACAAATATGCAGCCCATCTCGCCTCCTTTTAATAGTGCTAATGTAAAACGGCGTTCGTCTGCGTTTCTCGAAGTCATAAAAGCGCGTTGAAACCTCGCTTCTATGGTCAGTTATTATCGTGATTCTAAATGAGAGTGAACAGACCGGTGCACATTGATACTGCACCTAGATGCGAACGTGGTTCAGTAAGGCGGCAATTTCGACTGCTCGATATGCGCTCATCTCGGAAAACAGCGAATGAGCACGCACACGGTGCAGTCGTAAGTCTGCGTTCGTCGTGTTCTTTTCCCCTTCGTGTAGGCGCTTTTTGTCCACCTTTTTCGGAGACGAATTTCTTTTTTTCATCTGGAAATTACTCTATAATCAGCATAGGCCCTTGACGTATATGTCTCGCTCTGCGAAATGCTTTCTTGCTGTTCATTTATTCAACACGTAAAGGGTCCCGTCACGCAGAAAAGCCAGCGTCATCGTCGGCGTTGTTGGCCGTTAGCGAAAAATCCCGATGGGAGCAAGGAATTACTAAAACTGAGCTGAAAAGAAAATTCGGTTAACATAGGTTTGGGTGGCAGTCGAAGCCAGCACCTTCGCATTGAAAGATGTACACGCTACCCATAAGCCACGAAGGCTTTTTTTTTATACACATTGTGTTCATTACACTGAAAATGTGTTCTATTCACATGAACTATTTACAAAGCTTTTGGACACGAAACGAAATACATCTGAAAAAGACAGAGCAATAGAACACCATACGGGCGGTAAGGCTGAGCACATCACCAAGAGAGAGCGCCACTCCGGTTTAAAGTCGGTCTGTTCATAGACTTTGCGGAGATGAAGAATCCTTCGGCAGAAATGAGATTTTGCAGAAACAACTGATTCACAGGGCCGGTCAATAATTCGTTTTTCTTAAGCTATGTAGTCCAATCATAAAAACTTATCAAAACGTTCATCAACACATTGCACTCCAGTCAGGTATCGTATGGTGTGAAAAGTCAAATCAATTCGCTTTTTCAAGGTCCGTTGCAAGACATCCCAAAAAAGGACTGCATCCTCGCAGTTGATAAAGCAAGAATGATTCAGGAACACCAGGGAGGCGGCAGTTCACAGATGCCACAAAAATACCCTTTTTGTGCAGCCAAGTCCTGAGGGGGAAGTGTTTCAGTATGCAGCTGGTAAAAGAAAGTCTTAGTGCAAGCTGATAGTAACACTTTTCGCACCGGCGTAAGGACATCAAGTCCCGGCAATCCAAAGTACATTCAGCGGTAATAAGGAGGAGAGAAAAGCAGCGAAATCAGCTCTTTGTACAAGCGTTTTTGCGACACTGAAAATAAGAACCCTGTTGAAAAAAAGACTACCAGAAAACGCGCAGCAAAACATGCCTCGTACATAAACCCCATAAACAAATACGGTCAGAGAATACAATCAGAGTGGGCAAAGAATTAACTAAATTTGTCTGCAAAAACACTAGAAGTAACCGGTGGGAAGTGTCGCGGAAAATCATAAAGCGGGCAACAGTCCGCCGCATTTAAAGATGGACTAACGGCTCGTCGGTTCATGCTGAATAAAGATGGACCTAGTGAATGCGCTGTGGTCTTCGACTTAATGAAGTATTGTAGAGATACGTACACGATTCGTACACGAGTAATCATGAGTGTGGTAATTAGTAATTAGGTAACTGAGAAGGCGATGCGAACCATGGATCATAAGCACAGCGCATGTCCCAATCAATGTACACCACAGTGCGCATTTGTTTTCATTTAAGGGCATGACTTATGAGTTCATAACCGTTCAGAGGGTTTGAGACATGTCTCTGCGGCATGTTCTTTCTTTGGAATGATGCAAAAGCCATCAGTAAACATGAGTAACTGCGTGGAGTTTGGCCGGGCCTGGAAATATTAAAAAATTAATTTCTTTTGAATTTGTTTCGGTTTCGGTTTCAATTGCTGCACAGTGCTTTTCAAACCACAAGTAGTGTTGGCCTCATGTGAGGCACAAGAAAAGTGCAATTTTATCACTGTTTCTTCATCTTGGCTCGTTCCAGCTCTAACGCCCTGCACCAGGAGCCGGAAAGACAACGACTAAAGAAACACATGTTATATTACGGGCTTTGTGCCCGGCACATTGCCTTAACTTTACTTCTTCATAGCCACTGGGCCTCTTCGCTTTATCGCACTCGGGCAGCCCGCTGGCTGCCCGAAAGTTAGCCCCTGCAAAATCCGAAACCGAAACTGCGCAGGAAAAGAAATTCAGTTATAAAGTATATAATGAGCGTAGACTCAATTAAGGGGCTGACCCATGCTTACTAATGCCTTAGGCACCATTCTAAAGAAAACAAACGCAACAAGAATTTGTTATTTCTACCCGACCATTTAAGAATTCTAACTCCTATAGGCGAACGGCTGAAAGAACGCTTTCTGTTTTCTCTCTAATTTTTTCCAATTCTCTTTAGTGCTGCTCTCACTTCAAACTGCGCCGTTTCTTTCTATATACTGCATTCAAAAATTTTCTCCACTTATACCGCTGTGAAAGAACTGATGCGTTGTCAGCTTGTGCCACACCAACGTATAGTGCAAAGTTCACTTCCGTTTTATTCCGCTTCGTTTCTCGCGTGCAGTTGCAATGATTGCTGGCGACAATGACAAGCTTTCCGTTGCATGCAGCACACATATAAACTTCAGCTGCTGCTGTCTTACTACTCCCTTTTTTTAAACTTTGCTATCCTACAGGAATATAGGCGTGCATTGAAATAGACATCGAAGCAACGTTTTCTTCATATTGGTCTCTAAACTGTCTATTTACAGTTGCTCACGGGCGAAGATTATTCCAGTGCAGCGACAGCTATCGCAGAGTAGCTTCAGCACGCTTGCAATGATATTGGCGATCATACTGCGCCGACCGGCAGTACGATTCGAATGGTAGTCCAATATCTGCTACAAAACAACAATTAGTGCGGGCGTTTACTGCTCTTTGCCCAATGCCTTGCGGAGAAGCTTGTATGGTGTGCTCATGGCTATCGTAAAGACGAGCATCCAAGCCAAACTTGATCGTAGTACGGCACTATGGTCGGTGACAAATATGAGATCTTGGTTTCGAACTGCTCTCCCTCTAAATGATAACCACAGCGCTAGATCGTCCTGGCCAGCGTGATGACGGACAGAAAGTAGTGCATCACAGATCGACGTGATAGTTTCATTAGGATGCCAACTTCAGTAACAGATCGTATTTGGCCGACGTGATGATCGGTGATGAACACGAGATCTTGGTTTGGTCTGCTGCTTGTCGCGTAGGTGCCCCACTTCAGCGCCAGATCGTCGTTAGCCAGCGTGATGATCAGAGATGGCTGCAAGACCTTGGTCCGATCTGCTGGTCGTCATGCTGATGTGCACTTCATCACCAGGCCGCCATCTGCTAGTGCTAGGAGCGATGAACACAAGATCTTGGCTCAGTTTGCTGGCTGTGATGCATATTCCCACTTCGGTAGCAGATCTTCGCAGGCCGGCCCTATAATCAGTGATGAACACAAGATCTTGGTTCAACCTGCTGGTTGCCGTGCAGATGCCCACTGCAACACCACTTCGTAGGCCGGAGTGATGATCAGTGATGGCTGCAAGACAATGGTCCGATCTGCTGTTTCTCATGCTGTTGTGCACTTCAGCACCAGGACGCCGTCTGTCAGTGTTAGAAGCGATGAATGCAAGGTGTTGGTTCATTTTGCTGGTTATAATGCAGATTGCCATTTTGGCACCAGATCTTCGCAGGCCGGCCTTATGATCAGTGATGAACACAACATCCTTGTTCAGTCTGCTGGTTTTCATGCAGACGCCCACTTCAGCACCAGATCCTCATAGGCCGGCTTGGTGATCGGTGACTATTGCCGCCTCTCTCGCAGTGCACTTCTCTTTTCAAAAATACACATGCCGTAGCGCTCTACACGAGCACGTAGAGCTATATTCTCTCTTGTTTGTGGCTCTTCAACATTTCTGAGTTTTTTATCATTATAAGCTCTCAGAGAACGCACGACAGCGAGCGCAAGTGATCTGTGCCCTCTCGATGTCGCCCTTAAGCAGTCTGTGAGACAGCAAGCTGGCTGCTAAACGTCGTGGATCAGCAGCTTCTTGATTCTGCGGACGACTCGACGGCGCCTGAGAGGGAGTCCGACATCGGCTACAGAGTTGTTGAGTCGCGCCGCCTGAAAACGAAGCTGCGCAGAACATCAGCAAGAACTGAGTCACCTTCCAAGAACGGTTGCAAGCCAGCAGTGTTTTCTGTGGCCTACGTAACAAAAACCACCACCGCTAAGCTCAACACTATAAACAGAGAGCCGTTGACACAGTTCTTAGACAATGTGGTTCCTGGGCACGTCCGAGGTGGGAGAATCAACGCATAGAAGAATATCCTGACCGTTGAGGTGAGCTTCCTGGCTGTAGTAGACACACTGCAAGAAATTGGCGTTCTTGGCAACGTGCCAGTCCGCTCCTTTCTTGCTGACGGTACTAACCTTCAGAAAAAAAAACAAAGTGCTGTAGGTCAAAAGCGAGGTACATCCATGAGGGCAAATAAAATTCCCACACATCGCAATAATCCGAAGAAAGGCGACAGTACACGCTACGAGTACAGTCATGTAACATTGTACACCATATCGCACACATGTTTTCATCCTAAGGACATAACTTATGAGTTCATAACCGTTTAGAGGGTTGAAAATAAGAGTTTTCTGCGTGTACTTTTTTTTGGAGTGACGCACAACACATCAGTAAACCTGGGAAACTGCGTAAACTTCGCGAATGCCCTGCAAAAAATTTAGAAAATAATTTCCGTTTCATTTCGTTTCGGTTTCAGTGGCCGAAGAATGGTTTTCAGAGCACAAGTAGGGTTAAAATCATATGAGGCTTGAAGCAACTGCAATGTGACTACTGTTTTTAGTCTTAGTTGGCTGCAACTCGTAAGCTAGCCTGCCCCAGGAACCGAAATGACAACGAGTAAAAAGTTGGCTACGATACTGCTTGTTTTCGTTGGGCTCCATCCGTTGCCGTCCGTTGCTTCCTCATAGCCACTGTTCGGTTGAAAAACCGAATCCGAAACTACACTGAAGAAGAAATTTAAGTATTTAACGAGGTTTAGACAAATTAATTAATTAATTGCTAATGTATTACGCACCAATCTAAACAAAAAGCACGAAAGAAAATTGGGCGTTTCTACCTCATCAATATTTACTATTTCCAATGCCTATAGACCGCCCCCTGAAACAATGTTTTGTTTGCTCTCTCACTGATTCAATTTCCCTTCAGTGCTGCCCCCACGAAATTGCGCCGTTTCTTTCTTCACACACACACACACACACACACATATATATATATATATATATATATATATATATATATATATATATATATATATATATATATATATATATATATATATAGGCAGTTTTTTTGTGGTGCCTATTTACTTTAGAAAATAGTATTTTACATAATCATAGCTAACACAACACGGGCTAGTGTTTCTAAAGATCCACCAATGTTTTGGAACTCATTTCCAGGGCTTTAAACCGACTCTACGCCAAGAAAAGAACTCCCGCTAGAACGACTGACCAATTTTAAATGTCTGTAGGCCTCATTAGCGCCTCGCCTTTGAGTTACGATAATTTCTGCAACGTCACTACTCGTGGACTAACCAGGGTTAAAGGGAACCACAATCAGCCACCATAGCAAGTTGCTGTTTTTGTTTATTTGCTCAATTGCCGCAGTTGCACTAGTGGCAGGCAGAAAGGCCAACTCTTTGATGCGTGCCTGAAGCCACAAAACCGCAAAGCATCATTTGGCCTGCCACTTTTTCGCCATTCCGTTGTTCTACTGATCATGAAAAAAAATGCTTGTGGCAGTTATTTACTCACCTACATCACGGTGCGCTTAAAACATCAAAAGCGTTCCATGTACGAGCTTGCGTTGATTACTAGTTGCTTTCTGTTGTAATGTTCTCCCACGAACCACAGTTGCCACACAACATCACATTAAGACCCCTGCCCACCCATGACCATATTATTGGGAGAACTGGGACCGACAAATGTTTTCTGTCTCTGGCTCTCTGATGTCCTTTGACCATCTTGCCACGATTAGCGCCGCAATTGAGACTCCCATTTCCCTTGCATCTTTCTCGTCTAACTTTAAACTTTAAAGGGGTATAGACATCTAAATTTGGCGGCATGTTTTTTTTTTCTTCTCTACAATGACATGGAAGATACTACTACGTATGAATCACGTGATGTTCGTCTACGACCGCTAAGTAATTTATAATCCAATTTTTTCTGTCATGCTGTTTCGGTTTCGCTATCAACAGCCGAACGATAGCTGTGATGTGAAAGAGTGCTTTTGTATCACGTGAGGCACGGAAAAACATCCATATAATTTTTGCTTCATCGTTTTACTTTACTGCAGTGTTGACGCCAGCCTTCCTCAAGAGCAAGAGAATGACAACCAATGTGGAAGCAGCGATTACATTGCAGTTTTTTCATGTCTCACGTGACCTGTAAGCCACGCTGACGTCACAGTCCTAACTCAATTGTTGAAACTGAAACCGAAACAGCGCCGGAAATAAATGGGATTTTAAATTATTTAGCGGTCACTGGAGAATACCAGGTCGTATTCTATGTGTAATAATGACTTACGCATCATTAGATAAATAGATAGATAAAGAGGATGAGGGAAAGGCAGGGATGTTAACCAGAAAGGGGTTCCGGTTGGCTACCCTGCACTGGGGAAGAGGAATTAGGGGACTAAAAAGAGGAAGAGAGAAGGGAAAAGGCATAACACACACACGCACAACGCTGTCACAATTTGTCACTCAATACAGTTGCTCTCAAGTAGGCAAAGAGTGTCGTGTATGCCTTGAGGGCAGTCGACTGCTGTGGCCACGGACCGAGGATCTTTTGCTCTGTTAATGGGCGAGGGTCGAGGCGGTCCAGGGCACAACACGGTGTATGTCTTGCACTCGCAAATGCAGTGCCCTCACAGACAAGATGGTCGATGGTCACCTCACAACCACAGCTTTCACAGGCAGGGCTGCCGGCCATCCCCAATCGGAAAGCATAGTGGTTGTTAAAAGCAACACCGATCCATTAAACGGCGTAACAATGTTGCTTCGCGACGTGCTAAGTTACGTGGAAGACGAAGGCGCAGTCCAGGGTCCAGTACCTTGAGGCGGAGGTTGCAAACCTGTCCCGTTTCCACGCTGAAAGTGTAAGCTCCAGCGCCAAAAGGCGAAGCCCACACGCAGCTTCAGGTCTTGATATTGGGATCCTCACTAGAAGTCCGTCGTTGTGAGCATAACGCGCAGCCGCATCAGCCTGGTGATTACCGTTAATACCACAGTGTCCTGGCAGCCATTGAAAAATGATGTCATGACCTTTGGGTACGGTGCCGTGTTACAGTAGACGGATCTCAGCAACAAGCTGTTCCTGCGACCCGCGCTGTAGCGCACCTTGCAATGCTTGAAGGGCTGCTTTAGAGTCGGTGAAAACCGTCCAGTCATGTGGAGGTTCTTGACTGATGAACTCAACCGCATCCCGTAAGGCTGCGAGTTCCGCACCAGTTGAAGATGTTGGATAGGTCGTCTTCACTTTCATGAAGATGGATCTGGCCGGTATCACCACCGACCCCGCAGAACTGGTCGGGTGAACTGATCTATCTGTGTAAACATGTATGCGGTGACTGGTAAGAATGCGGGCGATTCAATGTCAGTTGTTTCACAGCGGGCAGTGATACACCAGCTTTCTTCGTAATGCCAGGAATATAGAGGTGAACCCCAGGTTCATGAAGACTCCATAAGTGTGAGCACGGTTTTAACTCAGGGGGAACTCCGATGGAAGATATGCGCGATGGGCTTCAATGACTTTGGCGAATGCAGTACGCGGCCTAATTATTGGTTGTGTTGCGAGGTGATGACAGGGAACCCGTGTGAGAGGTGCCGAATATGTGCTCTCATGGTGTCAACATCAATGTACGTAGTAACAGGATGTTCCCGGGCAAAAAGAACAGTTGCTGCTGTTGATGCACATTTAGGCAGTCCAAGGCAGATACGGAGAGCTTGCGCTTGCACACTTTGAAGTCTTAATATTTGTATTTCTAATGGAACTGAATATCGGAAGACTGTACCGCATGTAGCCCAGAAATAGGGAACGGTACAGTTGTAGCATAGAGCGCACTGATGCGCCCCAGGACTTTCCCCCGAGGATGGAGAGGACGTGGACAATCGCAATTAGTCCCTTTCTCGTGTTGTAGATATGTGGACTCCACGAGAGGTTCCTGTCGATGACAACACCAAGGAAGCTGTGGCTTCTCTCATAGGGAATGGCTTCGCCATTGATGCGAATGGTGTAACGTGACATTATTTTGCGTGTGAACGCCATAAGTGAACACTTTAGTCGAAATGTTCAAGCCCTGCAAGCGAAGATAAGATGTCAATATCGATGCCGCCTTTTGAAGTCTTGAACGAACTAGAGGACGGGTCACCCCTGATGCCCAAATACAGATATCATCTGCATATATAGAGATCTGTGCAGATTGTGGCACTACGTCGACCAGGCCGATGAGAGCAAGGTTGAAGAGAACTGGGCTCAGCACTCCACCCTGAGGGACTCCGCGCGAATTTCGGTGTAAGGACGTTGGTCCGTCCGCAGTCAGGACAAAAAAACGACCTCTCTGATAAATAGCTGCGTATCCAGCTGAACGTGCGGCCTCCGATCTCAGCAGCTTTCATTGCGTCCAAAATGGCCTGATGCGTTACGTTGTCGTACGCGCCCTTGAAATCCAAAAACAATGCTACGGTCAATCTTTTCAAACTTTTGCTGTGTTGCACCGACGTTACAAGGTCAACCACGTTGTCGATAGAACAGCGGCCCCGTCGGAACCCAGACATGAAGGTTGGGTAAATCTGATATCGCTCCAAGTACCATTCCACGCATGTGAGCAGCATTCTTTCCATGACTTTGTCGACGCAGCTGGCGAGTGCAATTGGACGGTATGATGAAAAGTCGAGTGGTGATTTCCCCGGTTTAGGAAGTGGAACCAGACGACTGGTCTTCCAATCATGAGGAACTATGCCAGCAGTCCATGGCTTGCTATATGTGTCCAAAAGAGCCCGTCGAGCTTCTTGGCCAAGGTTGGCAAGTGCGGAGTCCGTCACACCATCGGGCACTGGTGATGATGACCTTCTACAACAAGCCAGCGCAGCATCAAGTTCTTCCATGGAGAATAGTGCATCCTTCCGAGAATCCCGTGAGGGAGGAACATTGTTGCAGTGCAGCGTTGCGCCTGGATTCGGAGGGCCTGTTATTCTTGCGCAGAAATCTTCGGCTACATCAACCACACTGCGCCTTTGGTGGAGCGCGACGGATTTGAAGGGGTAGCGTTGTTGAGGGGACGTGCGAAGACCCCGAATTAATCTCCAAACGCATCATTACTAAAAATAAAACACGCACCCAAAAGTTAGGTGTCTATACTCCTTTAAGTATTAAATGTAGACCTATCCCAGCCATGACACAAAGAGCAATATCACCTATTTTATTTTAAAATTGCCCTTCATGTTCTTCAAACCATTTCTATCTATTCTCAGTACCCAGGGAATCTCGGTGCTTTCCAGCGCGTTTCCGAACTGTCGATAGTGCAGCGCACCAACACAGCTGCGCCACCGAGCGGAATATATTTTTGCGAGCGGGTAAGTGCGCAATTAACACCACACATTCTCCTTGCTTCTGTGGCGCATCATCATCATCATCAGCCTTACTACACCCACTGCAGGGCAAAGGCCTCTCCCATGTCTCTCCAATTAACCCTATCCTTTGCCAGCTGCATCCACCCTTTGCCTGCAAGCTTCTTAATCTCATCCGCCCACCTAACCTTCTGCCGCCCCCTGCTACGCTTACTTTCTCTTGGAACCCACTCCGTTACCCTTAAGGACCAGCGGTTATCTTGCCTTCGCATTACATGCCCTGCCCAAGCCCATTTCTTTCTCTTGATTTCGACTAGGATGTCATTAACCCGTGTTTGTTCCCTCACCCACTCTGCCCGCTTCCGATCTCTTAATGTTACACCTATCATTTTTCTTTCCATGGCTCGCTGCGTTGTCCTTAACCTAAGCTGAACTCTTTTCGTTAGCCTCCACGTTTCTGCCCCGTAGGTGAGTACCGGTAAGATTATGCTGTTGTACACTTTCCTCTTGAGGGAAATTGGTAAACTGCCACTCATGATCTGCGAGAATTTGCCATATGCGCTCCAGCCCATTCTTATCCTTCTAGTTATCTCCCTCTCATGATCTGGATTAGCTGTCACTACCTGCCCTAAGTAGACGTATTCCGGCACAATTTCTAGGCTCTCGCTGCCAATTGTGAACTGTTGTTCCCTTGCTAGGCTGTTGAACATTACCTTGGTTTTCTGCATGTTAATTTTTAGACCCATCGATCTGCTCTGCCTGTCTAACTCGTTGATCATGATTTGCAGTTCACCTCCTGAGTGACTCAGCAAGGCAATGTCATCAGCAAATCGCAGATTATTTAGGTATTCTCCATTTATTCTTATTCCCAACTGTTCCCAATTCAGGCTTCGAAATACCTCCTGCAAACATGCGGTGAACAACATTGGCGAGATCGTGTCTCCTTGCCTGACGCCCTTCCTTATTGGTATTTTATTGCTGACTTTATGGAGGACTATAGTAGCTGTGCAGTTGCTATATATATCTTCCAGTATTTTGACATAAGGCTCTTCTACCCCCTGATTACGCAATGCCTGTATGACTGCTGAGGTTTCCACTGAGTCGAATGCTTTCTCGTAATCAATGAAAGCTATATATAGAGGTTGGTTATATTCTGCGCATTTCTCTATCACCTGATTGATAGTGTGAATATGATCTATTGTGGAATATCCTTTACGAAAGCCTGCCTGATCATTTGGTTGATTAAAGTCTAACGTTGCCCTGACTCTATTAGCGATTACCTTAGTAAATACTTTGTAGGCAACGGATAGTAAGCTGATCGGCCTGTAATTTTTCAAGTCCTTGGCGTCTCCCTTCTTATGAATTAAGATAATGTTTGCATTCTTCCAAGCTTCTGGTACAGTTGAGGTCATAAGGCATTGCGTATACAGGTTGGCTAGTTTTTCTAGCACGATGTCCCCTCCATCCTTCAACAGATCTGCTGTTACCTGATCCTCCCCAGCTGCTTTTCCCCTTTTCATTGCTTCTAAGGCTTTCTTTACTTCATCTTTCGTTACTGGCGGGATGACGCATTGCTGTGCACTGCTGTCTTTCTCATTAGCGCTCTGATTACATTGGCTACTGTACAGGTCTGTGTAGAACTCTTCGGCTACGTTAACTATCTTATCCATATTGCTAATGACATTGCCTTGCTTGTCTCTTAATGCATACATCTGGTTTTTACCTATGCCTAGTTTCCTCTTCACTGTTTTTAGGCTACCTCTGTTCTTTATAGCATGCTCGATTCTCTCCATATTAAACTTCCTTATGTCGGCTACCTTGCGCTTATTTATTAACTTTGATAGCTCCGTTAGTTCTATTCTATCGGTAGTGTTAGATGCCTTCATGTTTTGGCGCTTCTTAATCAGATCTTTCGTCACCTGAGATAGCTTGCCGGTATCTTTTCGAACTGTCCTACCTGTCCTACCTGTCCTATCTGTTCGAACTGGCGCATAGATTAGAGCAATACTTTAGAAATCAGAAGACAGTAGTTCGGCTCCCATCTTTACATGGACACCTATAATCCTTTCTTCTCTTTTTAAGTGTCTGGACTGCGGCGTTTTCCATGTGTGGTGGTGTTTCCTTTTAGGTCCCATTCTGAGATTCGAGCGCAAATCGCTGCTTAAGATACTCAATAGGAAAATATTTTACCCGTGTCTTCCCTTATTTGAACAAGCAGTTACCGCACCCCGCAAATAATTTATTGTTTCCCAACTTCCCAACGCGGTTTGTGATTCCTTGTTATACAGGTAGCATTATGATGGTCTTTGGAGCAAAACTCGCCGTTTAAAAAGCCTTACCACCGGCCAGATAACGATACCAGAAGTTGGTGAGCTGTATCGTTGACGTAAAGGAAATACCCTGCGTTCCACCCGTGTGACACTAAAGCACCAAGCCAAGTGCAGACATCAAAACACGCGCAAAGGGAGCGTAATCTTATGCACATTTGCGCTTCAGTGCACGTCGCCTTTCACCATTACTCCGCCGATATGCCCATTTATCTATTTCTGTCTGTTACACGCTCGCGTAGCACCTGACAGAAAACAAGCATAACCAAATATTGTGTTTAGTCATACCGCTGCGAAAGAACAGCGTAGGCAGATTCTGCCATAAAGAAAGAACAGACAAAAATATTACTTGTTTTAATTCACTTTTTCTGGCGCATGGAATCATAAGGATAGCTAGCAACAATTACAAGGTCTGTGTTGTATGCACAGAGATAAACTACAGCTGCTGCTGACTTGCTACTCCATTTTTTGTGATCGGCGACGAATATGAGATATTCGTTTTGGACTGCTGTGCCCCTAGGCCGGCGTGATGATGGGTGATTATTACAAAATCTTGGTTCCATCTCCTTATTATTATCCAAGCATCCTTTTCAGCTCATATTGCCTAAGGAAGGCGGAAATACATGATCACAGGATGACCTCCTGGTTGCGTGAAGATGCCCATTTCAGTACCAGAATGTATTTGGCCGACGTGGTGATCGGTGATGAATGCAAGATCTTGGTTCAATCTGCTGGTTTTCGTGCAGATTCCCACTTCGGTACCAGATCTTCACAGGCCGCCGTGCCGTGATGGTAAGTGATGAACTCAAGTTGTTGGTTAGATCTGCTGGTTGCCAAGCAGATGCCCACTTCAGCAACACGTCGCGGGTAGGCGTGATGATCAGTGATGATTGCAAGATCTTGGTCCGATCTGCTGGTTGTCATGCTAATGTGCACTTCAGCACCAGGCCGCCGTCTGCCGGTGTTAGGAGCGATGAACGCAATATCTTGGATCAATCTGCTGGTTGTGATGCAGATGCACATTTTAGCCCCCGATCTTTGCAGGCCGGCATGATGATCGGAGGTGACTGCAGGATCTTGGTTTAATCTACTGGTTATCGTGCAGATTCCCACTTCAGCGCGAGGTCGTCGTAGGCCGGCGTGATGATCGGTGGTGGATGCAACATCTTTGTCTGACCTGCTAGTTATGTTGATGTGCAGGTCAGCACCGGGTCGCCGCATGTCAATGCTGGCAGCGATGAACGCAAGATCTTGGATCCGACTGCTAGTGGACATGCAGATCCCTACTTCAGATCCAGATCCTAGTAAGTAAAGGCTGCAAGACCTTCGTTCGCTGCGTTCGTTTTCGAGTAGATGGCCATTTCAGCAGCAGTACGTTTTCTGCAATAGCTCGAACAAAGGTCATCAATTCCGAATAGGTGCGCCAAGAGGTCCAGCCTTTTACGCTTATCTGTGGCAGCATAGAGAGCGAAATGGCTTGCTGGGGTATTCATTCTGTAGCTGCTACTTATGCCTTCAAACCTTTTTTCCATGGCGTCAGGAAAGTAGGCATTCGGAATCCCGCATTGACTCGCTGGTGGTCGCACAAAGGATGCTTCAGCACCGAATCCTCGTAAGCAGACGTCGTGAGAGGCACAGTCAGCGACCCGACCGAAATATGTACCGAACATGTGCTCCTTTTTTTCATGTGGGAGCAGCGTGCCAATTTCCACTGCTGGCATGTGAGATCCGATGCGGTCGCTTCCAGCAAAGCTTTGCCCTAAGGTAGTGTTCCCTTTCTGGTTGGCCTTGAGCAAAACAAAATTAGACGCTCGCGTAGCTCCTTACGCATGAAGCCGCTTTCCCACCGGGGCAGTTCCCTGAGCTGTTGACGCCGAGGGCTGTGTCTCCCGGAAGAAACCTTAAAGCTGTGCCGCGCTGGATACCGTGCGCTGCACATGGCGCGCCGAGAGAGCTGACCAGGAGCCCGTAGACCAAGCAGGCGTCGGTGCCAGCCCGCATGCAGCCGTCGGCCTCGCATTTCCGGTTGTCGTGGTGCTGCACGCCCATCTGATGAAGAGCGACGCAGAGACAAGGACGACCGGTCGGTTCTTGGCCTCCACGCTAGTACCAAGCGCTGGTTCTCTGCGATGTGCGCTTTAGTCCGTCCTCCTTTCAACCCTTTGGGTCCTTCTAGAGCAACCCTCGACAGCCAAAAGAGACAGGCCTCTGACTCCTACCACTTGGAGGGCGGCATGTTCGAACGGGGGCTGCTGCTGCTGACAGGAAGAAAGAAAGGAAAGAGCACGGGCCTGCCTACTGGCTCAAGCCTAGCCACGCTCGTTGCCGCGTGCTGAAATTAGGAGAGTTAAAGGATAGGAGAGGAGAGATAGAAAAGGCGCCGCGCACTAATAGGCCCATAGGCCACTGGCCGATACCGGAGGCAGTGAAATACCGGGCCGACCCGTGCCAGAGTGCGTCTAGCACTCCGTCATATTCCAAAAATAAGTTTAATATCCTGGGTCCAAGGACCAGCAGCAGATATTAAATCAGGTATCGGTTATCCGGCCATATGTGCTTATAGCACGAGGGAACCGCCTTCTTTTCTCCTCGAGCTTAGCGGCGCGAGCATTTTCTGCTCCGGATTGCGCGCAACTGCGACACAGAAAACAATTGTATAAAAAGCCAATTTCGAAGTAAATATTTTGTGAATTCTACACCTGACACATTCGCATGCATTAAGTGCGGCAGGATTACTGTGAATTTGAAAGAAATATAGCCATGATGTTGAGTTTATTTTACAATAATGAATATGGCCTTACACTCCTGGGTCTTTGCGTAAGTGAGGTCGCCGCTGTCGTTCCTAACTCGTTTTTTTAATAAATGCCAAAAGCTTGCCTGTCGCAGTAGGAAAAATGGACAGCTATTTTTGGTGTCAGCTGAAATGAGGTGAAAATTTTCTGTTTAGGACATGCTTTAAACTCAAGTTTTTATCGCAGGCAATTAAGAACGGCGTTTGGGGCCAAGCAAAGGCAAGCTATTTTTCACAACAGCGGGATAAGCCACCGGGTACAGCTACGTAACATTCTCAAGGTAACCGCGTCGATCAGCGCTTCAACTGGACCACTGCCGCCTTTCTTGCCATGTACACCTCTTTTCAAAAATGCGCGTGCCACAGCGCTATCTCCAGGACCATGCAGTTGTAATTTCTCTCTTGTTTGCGGCTGTTACACATTTCTTCGTGTTTTTATAATTTTAAGCTCATAGGGAAGGCACGACTGCGGGCGCAAGTCATCTGCGCTAGCCGAATGTCGCCCTTAAGCAGTCTGTGACATAGCAACTTGGCTGCTACAACGTCGCGGATGTGCAGCTTCCTGATTCTGCGGACGACTCCACGGCGACTGAGATCTAGTCCGAGAGCAGCTATATGAAGCTGCGCAGAACATCAACAGGAGGTGAGACACCTCTTCTTGGAGAGCCCACAAACCGTGTTGCGCTTTGCCTACCTGTTCCCAAAGACCGGCCGCGGAGAGAAAGAGCCCAAGGCATTGTCTACAAAACTCCTTGCTCCGACTGTGACGCAAGCTACATCGGCGAAACCAAAAATCTCAAAGAAAGAATTCAACAACATAAAAACGACGTCCGCAACTTCTCAAGAGAGCGCAATCCTGTAGTCGAACAATCCGAAAACTCAGACCACAGAATCAACTTCGACGAAACCACCATCCTCGGAGCCTAAACAAATTACCACAAAAGGCACCTTCTCGAATCCTGGTCCAAACCACCCCGAACAACATCAACCGCACAAAATGAAACCTGCCCCCAGAATATGCCCAGAGACTTCGCTCTTCAACACAACGAAAAACGTCACCATTGAGCGCCTCCCCACAGTGCCACAACGTGACTCACAGCCTTAAACCCCCTTACTCCCCCTCCCCCACGTCTTTCGCATCACAGCTTTCGTTCTTTTGACCCCCTACTCCCCTCCATACTAAAAGACGCTAGCTACTGCCCCCAGTAACCCGTGATGAAGGAGCTGAGGCGGCCTTGAAACATTGGGTTTGAAATTAAAGTTTTTTCGTTATGTCTCACATATCTAGGTGTTTACCCCAACCACGCCTTAAGCGAAGGAAAATGAAAGTTGATTTTATGACATGGCAATGACGCCTGTTTCACATTGCGCCATTTCCTTTCCCCAATTCAATTTTGCTTTCTGAAATTATCTGCAGGGTCTGCGCGTCGTTTGGAACCGAATTTTGTTCCTTATCTCCGCATACAACAAGTAATAATACAGTTGTAAATATCACCGAAGCTATAATAAATATATGCTCTCTTGTGTGAGCGCCTTTAACGTCATTTTGAAGAAAGCAAGATGCTTAACAACTAAAAAAATGCCTACTACTGTGTGTCTGTCAGCATGGCTATCTATGGAAACAGCCAGTCGATTGACCACAAATGTAGCCAGGAAGATGCAGCTTTTCGCTTTCGGTCAGGGTTAACCAGACCTAAACCACCAGCAACATTTTTGCAAGCCTGTGCATCGACTACATCTTTCCTCATTTATTTATTTATTTATTTATTTATTTATTTCTTAAAGATACCCGGAAAAGCCCTCATTCGAGGGTATTACATGGGGGGGAGGGGGAGAAGCAGGTCAAAGCATTGGTTAAAGGTTATAATAATGCACTAAAGTAAAACAGAGAAATCACAAATATTCACGAAAAATTGGCATCCACAAAAAGAGTTGTAACAATGCACATAGCAGCAAAATTTTAGGAATAAACAACAGCACTGCAAGAAAAAGACGACGCCGTAAAAAGTGCGCTGAAGTACAGATGAAAAAAAAGTTACTTATCACCCTTTTTTTTTTACCAGACGACACTGCCTTATAAAGTTGCCTGTCATAACTTGCGCAGTGAACGAAAATGTGTCAAGATGAGAAGCAGCATCTTTTTCTCCGCCACCATTTTTCAGCATCTGTATGCCCTTAGTATTTATTTATTTATTTATTTATTTATTTATTTATTTATTTATTTATTTATTGATTGATTGATTGGTCGATTGATTGATTGACTGACTGATTGATCGATCGACATCCCACCCGAACACCCGAATAACAACTCATATGAGGACGAGAGGAACATCTCACATGTGCATGGCCACATGAGTGCAGTCATCAACGGCACTGCTGATAATCTGCCAAATCCATCTTGTTATTGGCTCCATAGTTGCAGTCCTTCCACGTCTTCTCTTTCAAGGGGTCATGACACCATTTTCCACACTCAAGCTGTTTATTGCACGTTGTTCGCTATCCATCTCGGAACAACTAGACAAAATGTGAGTTCATTTGGTGCAGCGAATAATTTGTGATTGAATTTTTGAAAGATCTTGACCGTGTGGAAATAAGGCAACACTGGCACGTTCGCGGCTCGTTACGCCATAAACTGAAAGTCACGTGCTTGCTCGCGACTGAACCGGCGGAACTGCTGGTAGTGAGCATAGGGGAGGAAGTTGTTCGTGGTTCAGGCTTGAAGTGCGATGGGGGAAGGGGGCAAGTTGGAGGGGACAAAGGCAACAAAGGCCTGTGTCATTCCTTTTCAGTGTAGCTACTTTTACGGTGAATTTTACCGACACGTGAAAGGAACGTACCCGCCGCGGTGGCTCAGTGGTTAGGGCGCTTGGCTACTGATCTGGAGTTCCCGGGTTCGAACCCGACCGCGGCGGCTGCGTCTTTATGGAGGCAAAACGCTAAGGCGCCCGTGTGCTGTGCGGTGTCCGTGCACGGTAAAGATCCCCAGGTGGTCGAAATTATTTCGGAGCGCTCCACTACGGCACCTCTTTCTTCCTTTCTTCTTTGACTCCCTCCTTTATCCCTTCCCTTACGGCGCGGTTCAGGTGTCCAACGATATATGAGACAGATACTGCGCCATTTCCTTTCCCCAAAAACCAATTATTAATATTAAGTGAAAGGAACGCCAATGGGAGCATCCATCTCTGTCGTAATGGCCAATTTAACCATAAAACACATACAACAACGAGCCCTAAACTCATTCCATCCGCAACCTAAGATTTTCCTCGGGTATCTCGACGACTGCTTCGCCGTCATCAAAAGATCTGAGATTCAAAATTTCCTTTCTCATCTAAACTCCGTAGAACCTGATATTCAGTTCACGCTAGAGATGGAACAAGAAAACTCCCTGCCGTTTTTGGACGTCCTCGTATCCCTAAACCACAATACCCTTCAATTCTCCGTATACCGCAAACCTACTCACTCAGGCCGATATCTCCACTTCTCTTCGAGCCACCCGACAGTCCATAAAGCATCAGTGGTGAAGACGTCTAGAAGAGTTGAGACACACTGCAGCACAGAACTTGACAGAAAAAAAAAGAACAATGCACGATATTCAACGAACTCATCATGAACGGCTATCCAAAAAACCTTATTCAAAAAAACATTCGACTTCAAAAACACAACAACGTGCGCCAATAAATCAACACACAAAGACCAACGCCACCACCAAAATACGTCATTCTACCTTATGTCCGAGGTGTCAGCGAAACCATCGCCCGAATCTTGAAAAAAAGGGGGTCTCCAGGTTGCTCACAAGCCCACAAACACTGTTGCGCTTTGCCTACCTGTTTCCAAGACTTGCCGCGGAGAGAAAGAGCCGATGGCATTGTCTACAAAATTCCTTGCGTCGACTGCGACGCAAGCTGCATCGGCGAAACCAAAAATATCAAAGAAAGAATTCGGCAACATAAAAACGACGCCCGCAACTTCGCAAGAGAGCGCAATCCTGTAGCCGAACATTCCGAAGACTCAGACCACAGAATCAACTTCGAAGAAACCAGCATCCTCGGAACCAAAACAAATGACCACAAAAGGCACCTTCTCGAATCCTGGCACATCCAAACCACCCCGAACAACATCAACCGCACAAAAGGAAACCTGCCCCCAGTATATGCCCCGGCACTTCGCTCTTCAACTCAACCAAAAAAAAGTCGCCATTGACCGCCTCCCCACAGCGCGACAAAGTGACTCATAGCTTTAGGGCTCATTCACACTGGGGAGTCGCAGAAGTCGCGCGACCAGCAGTCGCCTGCAACTACACCGCAGTTCGACAACACTGATGTTCACATTTCCAAAGGCAACCTGCGGGTCGCCTTTTCGTTCGATTCTCGCTTGAAATGAGAACTCTTTGGAATGACGCTATTCGCGCGCTTTCGAGAGTTTCGTCTGCTGTGGCCGCGTCTCCTGCGCTTGTGCTTGGCCGTAAAAAGTGCTTTGGTCCCTCGATATTAGCCATCTACTGTGACGACCTGAGCGAAGAGGAAGATATAGCGGCAATGTGCAGCGCGGCCGTACAAGCGGCCTGCCAGCCAGCCTGGATGCCGGCCGCTAGCGTCAGAAAAATGCGCTAGTATGTTGTTTGTTCGCGTTCATACCATGCTCTGGGAAGTCGAAATTAAAAAATGAATCAGTTTTGAGGGTCGTTGGCCAATACCGAGCTGCTGGATACAGGCAAATTTCTTCTCATAGCCGCTTGGCTGCTGTTGCCCAAAGCGGCTAGATCGCCTCGCGTGTGCTTTCTCCGCTGCTGGAGGCATCGCGGCCGGAAATTGAGCATATTTTTATATTATCATACGACGGGGTTCACAATAAAGCTGTGACGAAAGACGCATCTTGGTTAAAGCGCTGGTCCGTTCCGAAACGCCCTCAGCTGCGGTATCGATGTGAAACCGGCTAGGCTTAGCGATGACTACGGCAGCCAAGGAGCAGATAGCGCAGTTTGTCGCTCGGCGCAACCGCGAATGGCGTCGTTGCCGAAAGGTCGGCTCGCTCGCTGATTGGTTCAGTGGTTTGCGACTCGCAGTCGCGGGGCTGCAAAATCTAGCAGCGAGCGACTGACCCGCGACTGTCGCTTTTCGACCAACGCGACCGTTTGCGACTGTCGCTTTTCGACCAAAACAGTCACGCTACCTCTGTGATTCTCAAGTGTGAATGAGCCCTTAACCCTTTTCCCCCTCTCCCCCACGCCTTTCGCATCACAGGTTTCGTTCTTTTGACCCCCTTTTCCCCTCCACACTTAAAGGCGCTAGCTACTGCCCTCAGTCACCCCTGATGAAGGAGCCGAGTCGGCTTCGAAACGTTGGGTTAAAATTAAAGTCTTCGGTTGGAGATGTGCATTTTATTAAAAGTGTAGCTTCTCCCGGTCTCGGCGACCTCACAACATTGAGCCGCGGCCGGACACGAGTAGGCGTGCGCATTCAGTTTTGTAGCAGACGACGCTGGCAGTCTGTGACGTCACTCAACCTGCTTCAAAATGGCCGTCGCTGCCAATGCGAGGGGCTTAGAGCCGATAACTTCATATTACAATTTATACTTCAAATTCGCGCGTAAAGATTTGCTTTTTTTAAGTACGCATAATAACGCCGTGGCCAGTAGCTTCAACGTAAAAGCGAGATTTGGTGGTAGACCACGTCATAACCCCTTTAATGACTACGCTAGAATAAGTAAAGATGCGCTTCAATGACTCAATCTTAACTTCAGCTTTTTAGTACCTCCGTACCAGCTGTGGCAGCAAAGTTTCTACAAAGCAACAGTAGTAAGCCTTGTTTTGCGAGGCTGTGCTGCTGGGTTTCGCGGCTAAATTTTACCCGCGCAGACCTGTCTTGGCAATCTCGCCTGTATGCCTATTCTTCCATACAAGCTACCGCAGTGCCTCAGTGGTTACGGCGCTCGGCTGCTTACCCGAAAGACGCGTGTTCGATCCCGACCGCGGTGGTCTCATTACGATAGACGCAAACGCTTGTGGCCTGGGTACTACGTGACTTCAGTGCACTTTAAAGAACCCCAGGTGGTCAAAATTTCCGGACACCTTCACTGCGGCGCCTCTCATAGCTTGAGTCGCTTTAGGACGTCAACTCGTTTAAACGAAACCAAACCTATTTTTCCATACAATACAGTCTGCTTAAGTTTTACTTCTTTTTTTTTTGCAATGGCACCTATACAATTATTTCTAATTTTTCGCCGCTGCTGAACCCACGAATATATGAGACTACAAATCGACGCTCTGTGGCTTCTTAAAACTTTTCGCGTATCTTAAGCTATTCAAAATTGATATTTTAAGCTTTAGCATCTAAGTCGCTGTCATGAGGTTAGCAAGCACCGCTTCTTGTTCAAGGCTGACGCCGAAATGACTGCTACGTTTTTAACATAGGCTCTGATTTTTAACATATAGGTCTCGGTATTATTCCGTGCATCATCTCTTTGGCAGCATTGTAAATAATGGCTGCGTAATGTCCCCACAGTTTACTACACACTGAGGTATCGGTCGCTTCTAGCACTTTTGTTTTCTTCACAAGATATATAATAGTTCCTCCTGTAACTCACTCCAATGCATCTGACACATCGACCTCACAAAGCATGGCGCGTACTCAGTCCACGCAAGTGTCCTATTTAAGAACCGTTGCTCAATAGCTCAAATTGTTCCGATGTTCATGGCAGCGCTCATTGCTCGCGTCTTGTATGTACAGTTTTTTCTGCATCCTATTTTGCTTCTCTCTTTTGTTGGATCGTAGTGTTGTCAACCCTGTGCAACTAATAAGCATCTTCCACCCTCAGCAAGACAGTGCTCAGATTTAGTGCTTTAAATTTTTTCGAGTAATGCACACTCTCCTTAGAGCGTGCAAAAAATGACGAAGCACTCGGTGGTGAATTATTGTGTTGCCTATAGGGAATATAGCCATAATGTGCGCGGTTAAAATTAAGGGTTGTGTCATATATTTACCATTCGCCCTCTTCGCGCCTTTCATTCTCCTCCCGTGATTCCAAGCACGCCCAGAGCTAGGCGCCTCTCTGCCAGTAAGCATCGTCGACAGATTCATGTCGTCGTTTATTTATTTTTCAATTTTCATTTATCTCGTGCCGAAACTACATCCAGTCGTGGCGCACTGATTGGCGTTTATTTTTCAATTTTCATTTATCTCGTGCCGAAACTACATCCAGTCGTGGCGCACTGATTGGCCGTGCTGTCGGCACTGGGAAACCGCGCTTCGTCTGTTCCCTGTTTGAAATTCTGTTTCGCCGTCGCTGCTGCATGGCGCGCATGGAACGCCTGAAGCACCAGGCAAATAGCTGTTTCCAAACCTACGCACATAGAGGCGTTACACGAAGACGGCGCGAGTTTTATAAATTCTAAGGAAACAACAATCACGCTTTATAGTCTCATTCTCTGTTCTATACTGCGTGTGGAGGTGCAATATTTAGCTGAGATTCGCATCACAAACATCTGGTGGCTTGCAGACTTTATTCATTTTACGATAACACTACGCGGTCGCCAAACTTGCTGGCTGTTAGGCGCCTCTTTGCGGTGATAAGGGGCGATCGCGGAGAGAAGGGTTGCGCAAACGCTCCCACCCGCCAACGCCGCCGTCGTACATTGCACTCCACGTCCCACGGAAGGCCCGCAGCACCCGGCGCGTTCCTCGCAAAGGGTTTGCCATAACTCCGGATGATTCTTTTTTTAAAATACCCGCGACAGGCAGATGCTCTGCGGTACCCATTATCCGCGCAGTTTATGTAAACTTGGACCCAGAATCCCCAAGTGCCTCAGTAATTATACGGTGTTCTAAGACAGCGAGCAGCCAGTGCAACGAGATGATACCGTAATGCGACACGCACAATGAAGGTATTTTTTCGGCTTCTTGGCTGAACAGGGGCTATGACGAAAAACGTTCTCAGTTAATTAATCTATCCTATTCAGACAAACGATTACGGCCTATTCCCGGTGTAAGCCGCCCATTTGTTTCCATATACAGGATCAAACATCGGAGCAGTGGGAGTCCACGCTGTCCAGCGAATACCTGGACGACCAAGTAGGGTTGGTCGACCGGGCATGCGCTGCAGCCCTTGCCGCTGGAGCCCTGGACTAAGGAACCCACCCGCTGGGCTCGACGTCGAACACTCTCGACAGGTAATAAAGTTTTTCGCTCACTCACTACCGAAGACATTATTTACTTTCCTCCTATGCACTAGATGTATGCCGACAGAAAGCGAACTGAAAACAGTATTTCCTACGTTTGCTTTGCACACACCTCTAACGCTAAACTTTTCACACACCTCTAACACTGAAAACAACGTTCATCAAGCAGTGGATGTTGTTGTTGCTGCTGTGACCTCGGTGAATGGCACATACCCAAGAGGATTGGCCGCATAGGGATCCGGTGGGCGCTACAGTTGTTGTTATTGTTGTTGTAATCGGCCAGTTATGAAATGCAACACTTTTTTTCGCTCTTTATTTGACTGCTTTTCGTTTAAATCTCTTCTACTGATGCGAACGAGTTTCCCTTACATTCATACCTAGTAGCGTGTACCACCTGCTGTGAAAAGCTTAGATACGCAGAGGATATTTTCCTCATTCTGCGCCTTTGTTTAACGTCTTTTCCTCGCCCTCGTTATGTACAGCCCCATTCAGCATGCACACGCGTCACCCATTCCGCCAGAGAGAAAGACGGTTCCCCGCGTGCCCCTGTTCGAACGCGCCCTCCCCGGAGCGGCCAGCGTCGGCGGCCTGTCCCTCGGCGGCTCTCTCAGAAGTCGCCCGCAGCCGTCGAACGGGATCAGAGCGGTGCGCCCAACAGAGAGCGTGCGCCTCGGCGCGGCGCACCTAACGAGAAGCTGTTCCATCCTGACTGCCTCTGCCTCACTGCTTACCAGGAGAGCGAGCACCCGGTGCGTGAGGAAATGCGGCGTCGCCGGCTTCATGGATGCGCTCACCGAATAACGATAGCTGCGCTGCTCCCCAGGCGCCATCCAAAATGTGAAGGCCAGCCAGCAGGATGCACAAAGTTTGGAGCCTTTTCTGCTCGCCGCGATTGCTCAGGGGCTCAGGGTGCTCCCACCGAAAAAAAGTAGACGGGGTGACCGCCTGCATCTACGTGCCCGTCACCTTCATGTTTTTACTCGTGGACAGACTGCTGTCAACGATGATTCCACTCTAAACAAGAAACACGGGCCTCACTGCCTGCCAAAGAAGGAACACTGCGCACCACCTCAAGCCTTCGCAAGCAATGCCGCTGCTACTTGGCGGCAACAGTGGGCGCCAAGTCTGTGTGACTGGACGAACACGGCTGCTGCGAACTGCCTTCTACTGGAAAATGGATCGGCTCTGGTGCGAAAGTGTTCGGACACTCAACTCTACTGCACTCCGAACTTCCGTCCTGGAGGCGCTAACTTCTGCCTCAAGAACTCAAGTAAACGCAACAAAAAGAAACTAACGCCAGGGAATTCAGGCGACCAAATAATTTCGTCTCTTATATTTAGTGCCCAGAGAACTGCTGCGAGCTCGGCCACGCACCACACCAACAACAGGAAGGGACAACGTCGGCAAGAGTCACACAAATGGGGACATCAAGAAGGCGTTTCAGGCCAGCCAAAACGACGGAAGTTCTGCGTACACCCTGCGGAGGTATGCTCCCTAGGACCCAGCGTCACCGCGTCCACAGCCGAGACTCGAGTGCACCAGCTTATGGCGCAGGACAACCACCGCCTTCATCCAAGACCTTCCATACCGAATCATGGCTTTGTAACAGGAGTTCTGGGTGCCCGTACGGCATGGAGCACGACGTTGCCGGCCACTGAGGCTGACTGCGCTCTGCTTCCACGCGATGGATACGGCCCAGCTTCAGGGTGTACTTGTCCGGCGGTAGCCACTTGCGTCGGACTTGTTACGCCTATTTAAGACCATTTGTTGCTCGAGGGCGCCTGCACCACAGCCATCGCAGGTGGCCGGCGTCGCACCTTCAGGAACTCCTCGAGGCGTCTAAACTGGTGCGGAACATCCCAGTTGCAGAGAGAAGCAAATGGAGAACAGAGCATCCTCGTCAGCTACTTCATCATTGACGCTAAGGTCGAGATCACTTAGGAAAAGCCGCTGAGCACGAACTGCCGAGGCTGAAGATGCTGTCTTGATACGCACCAGTTTGCATCAAGTGGTGTTAAGGCGCATCCCGAGACGTGTGCGTAGGTTCCCAGATCCCTTCGACAAGCCTATTTTCCTCTGCGACACGAAAAGGAAAAACAAAGGCAACTAAGAAGAGAAGAAGGCCAGCGACGTCCTGATTTTCCCAAGAGCACGACTTTAAGGAAATACTTATATACGCAAGATTTGCTCATGTTGTTGCCTGCCTCAAACCAACAAGAAATGTCACTGTGCTAGTGAACCAAAAGAACTGTATGGATGTGGTCGCCTTAACATTTCTCTCGAGATAGACACTGCAATTTACACCCGTACAGTCAAGAACGCAGTCGCCGCCTGTGTCACGGTCGGTTCGCAGGAGTCGCAGTCGCAGAGTCAGAGCCTGAAGTTGAAAAAATGCTCTTCTCCGTTGGATGACGATGAGCTCGCACCAGGCTGCACGAACCCCGGCTTCCATGCACATAAGGTACACAAGGTCGTGCTACGAGACGCGAAGCTCACAGAATCGGCCACAGCGAAGCTCGGCGCTGAGATAACTGCTCATACAGAACTACATTCATTAGTGTGTGTGTGTGTGTGTGTGTGTGTGTGTGTGTGTGTGTGTGTGTGTGTGTGTGTGTGTGTGTGTGTGTGTGCGTGTGCGTGTGCGTGTGCGTGTGCGTGTGCGTGTGCGTGTGCGTGTGCGTGTGCGTGTGTGTGTGTGTGTGTGTGTGTGTGTGTGTGTGTGTGTGTGTGTGTGTGTGTGTGTGTGTGTGTGTGTGTGTGTGTGTGTGTGTGTGTGTGTGTGTGTGTGTGTGTGTGTGTGTGTGTGTGTGTGTGTGTGTGTGTGTGTGTGTGTTGGAACTCGATGGTAACCATCAAAACATGGCGTTCTCATGCAATCTGGCCGGTGGAAGTTAAACTCATTACTGGTCGCACGAGGTTGCTCGGGAAGCGCCACTTGGATTGCACAAATTCCACCAGCGGCAGCACCATCTCATCCCAAATTTTCTCGTTCCTTTTGCCGCGTCAGCAGGCATCGACTCGTGCGAAAGTGAGATGTGGGAGGGAGGGGGGGAGTGCGCAGAACGCTGAGCGATTCGCGCGTGCGACTTCGCCATTTTGCAGTAGAACAGCAGAAGACTGCCTCTAGGCAGTGGCGTGTGACTGGCTTGTTCTTAGCGGTGAGTGGCAAAGGCATGCGTGAGATCGCGGCTAGTTAAAGGCTGCAGGATAGTGGTCTACGGTGGAATTCTGACGACAACGTGCTGGGATGCTGCCAGTGCTGTCAGTGCCTTGGGCCAGTCACCGAGGTGTTCGTCGACGCTGCCTAATCGGGCGGCGTCCATTCCGGATGTGCACCAAGTGGCAGTGAAACCACTGAAGCAAGCGGCGAAACAAGAACGGAAAGCGCGCGGCTGCGGGAGTCCCGTTGCTTGTACAGCGTGGACGTGAATAGCGCCGCATTCTATTTTTCCGCGCCGTCGAAGTATTTCCGTTGTTGTAGCGCTAACACGTGTGCGCGTGAAAAGTGATTGTCAAAACAGCGGAGCACCCGTGGAAGCGCAGTGTTGTATGCTTAGCACGAGCGCTGCATTTTATGTTATCCCTTTGGAAGCTGTTGTGTTGAGGCTGAATGAAGTGGCGTTTTTCTGCTCTTTGAAGAGTGTGTAACTCGTCGGGAAGAGGGGGGGGGGGGGGGGGGGGGGCACGGCTCGCATACTGGAATACTAGAAGGCGTGGCCTGCAGTGGATAGCAACCAACTTTCAAGCTGACCTGGCTAAAAGAAGAGCGTCAAGTATTTGCAGCCTTGCACTGTATGCACGCCTATGCGTTGCGTACACTGTACCCACGGTCGCGTAAGTTTAAGAAGCCGGGTTATTGCCGTGAGCTTTCAATACGAAGAGTAAAAAGGCAAGAAGATAGCCTTGAAGCGTACTTGAGTTTCTGAGACCTCTCGCAAGATAGGCGAGATAGGTAATCTGGGAACAGCGCTGATAAGCTTGTAATCCCGCCGAGGCCAGGATGCGACCTCGCGACCTTTTACTTGGGTAATTTATTTGCTTAAGTAAGTATTTATTGTATTTGGGCAATTTATTTTCCAGTAATTAAAGTGCACTATCCTCAAATCACTGCTGTGGGTGACCAATCGTGGAGCACCCCTTTCTAGAACGTCCTTGTTTCTGGGGCTCTTTTAAGCCTAGCGTCACCCCGACTCTAATCGCAATTTTCTCGACAAATACCATGTCACAAAATACAATAAGCCAATGAATCTAGTCCTGTATGAGGAGTAATCTCCGCGCCGAGCTTCGCTGTGGCCGATTCCGTGAGCTTCGCGTCTCGCAGCACGACCCTGGTATACGTTGTGTCTCTTTACAGACGCATGCATGCGTGTACACGCAGTGCGGTACGCTCATCGCTTTCACTTCTTCGGTGTCGGCGAAAGCGACAAAAGTCTAGAAGCATTCTTTTGTTCTTTCGTACACCAATAACCATTACAGGACTTTCTTTGTGTAAACAGCGTCGCCGGCGTAGTATCTGGTAAGGGAAAACTGCCGCTTTCACCCACTGGAAAAAGGCTATGAACTGCTGACTTGTGATTTCTCCTTCAACTTTCTTAGACGTCTCAGGCTTGTTATTGGCGTAGATCGCAACCTTTACTTCTTGCGAGACCTTATGGACGTAACAAATCAGAATTACCTTCCTCTTCGCATAGGGCGCAGCAGGCAGTGCATCAACAATCGTTTACGAAAGCACTCGACATCGCTGAAGCGTGGCACTTGACCGCACGCTACAAGAATTGTGACCTCAATCGCAATCTGCTTTTCAATTACTGCATGACCATGAGACGATACAATGAACACGAGGCATGAGAGATATACCTGGCATTTTTACTTTTTAAGCAGGGCGAACATTGCGTCAAAAACCCCTCTTTAGCTTTTCACTGAAAAAAGGTGGGTATACCTATCAAGTGCATACCAACGATCCGTTTTCTTTCATTTAATTTTGTTATTTCCTTTTTTCTGTAGTTGTTTTCTGCCTCCTCGATGTTAACACGGTCTCTTATAAAAGAAGCTTACGTTAGAAGCCTTCAAAATATTGATATTAGTTGCGAGCGTGTGTGTGCAATTCCTCCGTGTCGTTTCTTCACGCTGTTCGTACTTCTTGACATTGTTTTGCGCACTTTGCACTGAGGTACTTCGCCTCTAGACCCGCGTCGTTTTCTGTTCTGTTTTCTTCTTTTACACCCACCAGTGTTACCTGCAAATCAGTTCAATGCACTTAACGCTGACAGCCCCCCCCCCCCCCCCCCCCCCCCTCGAGCCGGACACCTTGACAAAGCCCCTGTCAACTCCTATAGCCTGAATTGCTTCCACGGTGATGGCAGCGATCACTATATGCGCCGCTCAACTGCCGTCTCTTTATCTCGCGTGCACTTTATCTTGTTTGCTTCGTTTGATGTACTCATGATATACTCATGATTTACCCAACCGGGCGGATTCTCATCCCTACCCCACGCCCATGCCTAGCACCTATGGTGACAGATTAGAACATATTAGGCTGGAGCGCAGAAAATACCCACCCCCTCACACAAAACTCGACTCATCCGAAGCCATAGACTGAAGGAACATCCAAACCAGCACTTTACCTAACCTGTTCATCCTACACAAGATCAACCCCACTCAATATCAGAATACATGTCCTGGTGTGGAGCTTGCCCTATGCTCTACCACATGTCGTGGGAATGCACAGCGAAACCAAAACACTGAGCTGTGTCCAACACGACATATGAGCAATGGGAGGTGGCCCAGACCAGCGAGGCCCTGAATCAGCAACTGAAGTTGGTACAGCAACTCCGTCAGTCAGCGAAATCCAGTGGCGCCTTGGACTAGGGGTGCCACACAAGTTGCTCGAGCAACCTCCCCGAATTACAATAAAAGTTTTATCTCTCTTTCTCACACACTTATGATATACTGATGATATTGCCGACGCTGCAAACTTCATCTTCATCCTTTTTTTCAGCCCTCTGCATGACTGCCTTCCGATTTATTGCCCACTTTTTAGCGAAATATCTTTCTAGGCACATGCCTTTCAATGATACATGGAGGGAGAAAATGTTGCTAATGGGGAGTACTTTGTGCTGCCTTGTACTGGCAACTTTTACGAAATCGACGCAGAAATGCGACAGCGCCGCGAACTAATCCAAGAAGGATCAGTGCCACCATGGTGCGAGCGACAGAAGACCAGCCCAGGTTCTTCGCAGTAGCGACAGTCAACTCCGAAACAGAGGCCGAAGAAGCACTCATTGCGGCTCTCAGGGTCGGCATGCGTAGGTACAATAATTACCGACTCCAAGGTTTTGATCCAATATTACAACCAAGGCATCTGCACCCGCAGGACTAATAAAAACAGCGAAAAAGTAAGCCGAGTAGAAATCATTTGGGTCCCTGCGCACAAGGAAATGCGGCAAACGAGAAAACGAACCAATATGCCAGAGCTCTAGCATACCGTGATGGATCAGGGAGTGTCTCGGAGTCCCCCGTCTACGAAACTCACGCCTACAAGGAAATGACAAATCGCCTCCGTGAGGCGGGGAAAACATTACCCAGCACCGCACCCGCACTTTACCAGACTACAGGCCAGAAACCTACGTAGAGCCCAAACTGGGACAGTCAGGAATCCCATCCTTCGGCATTAAATCGATCCCAACTGCTCACACTGCGGTAACATAGCAACACCAAAACACATCCTATAGGACTGTAAAGAAAATCCACCTCCAAAATACCTACCGGATCCCGCACAGGAGGCCTAGCTTCGGCTCCTGTTGGAGCCGGACAAGGACACGCCAGCCAAGCTTGCGGACTGGTTGGGAGAGGTCCGCCTCCGTTACAGGGCCACTAAGCCCACCCTATTGATCTTTCAGATCAATAAAATATCTCCACGCCAAGCCAAGCGTACGGAACCGCACCATTGCTCCGTAGCCCGAGTGTTTCGCCGCAGTATTCAAACGTTGTTGCCACAGTTTTGCTGCAAATATATACCTAGGAGTTGAACATTTCGGTTCTTATTTTTTGAAAACTCGGCGGACTTTCTTCGGTATTTATTTAGGGCGCTAGTTTCGATTTTTTTCGGCGGTTATTATTCTCGACGAGTCAAATACTCACTTCTTTGCGGTGACTTCATGCAGCAGTTCTGAGTGGCCAAAAGTCATTTAAAGTATATCACGGTATTTTTGTCGTGCTGAACAATTTATTTACCAGTAATTAACGTGCAGATGGTAATACTTGGAGCTGTGTTTGCACAAAAAATTGCTACCCTCATGAAAAGTAACTCCAGATAAATGAGATAGCCGGCAGACAAAAACGGAAGCGGAAGTTTAGTTTCTAAGAAGTAGGTTAACACTTTATCGTCGGGTTGTCACGCTGCGCTGAGCGTAAGGGCGGGGCATCACGTGGTCTGCGTGTTGATGGCAGCGATGGAAATGCCGCTCAACCTTCGCGGTAGCCAAAACATTTTTTTCGTAATGCCCAATCGCGGTTTCGTGTCAGTGTCCTACATTCATTTGATTAAATTAATTAACCGACTAACCGCTCTGAGCAGATGATGATAGTTAAAAACAGTGCTTAGCTTAAGGACGGCGAGGAGATGATGCTTCCCGGTCTGCAGGAGCGTTTAAGGAACGTGCAGGAGCAATAACTCAAATCATACAACACCGCTACTTATCCTACAATACCATCGGAGGATCACACCCCTGGCTTCCCGAATTAGTTAATTTTCAACTTAACGTGAGTGCAACTCTCATTAAGCTGCCAGCTAGCTATGCTTTGCAATTCAAAAATGCTGACCTTCTTCGGTTAAAACCTAAGCTCGAAAAGCGATTTCGGCGCACTTTTCACGTTTTTTTTTCGGTTCAAACCGAAAAGTCCAACCCCTACATATACCTTAGGCGCGCTCCCAGATAAATGTTTTCTTGCTAACGAGATAGAAGAGCCGCTGGGTGTCACTGCGTGAGCTTTCTGGTGAAAGCATGGCAGAGAGAGCTCGGAAATAAAGTTTCCACGCTGCGGTGGAACGCTTTCAGGTCCACGACAGCGCAGTTATCATCAGGCACCTTGCCTTTAGTATTTCTGAAAACGTGACTTGCCCGGTATAAAAGGGCCCATGCAGATACTAGACACTGTTACTAAACATCACCCAGCACATATGAATAACCAGCACGACAGTTATTGTGCACAACAGTCTCGGTAACTGCAGGGTTCATTACGGCGTATGCTTTCATGGTGATATGGTGCTTTGTTATCCGCGGAGAGGGCGAAGGGTAATGTCATGATATCACTTAAATTCCATTTCAATCTGATTCTTTTACATCTTGATTGTCTCATTCCCCCGCTGTCGCTGGAACCAAGAGGCAGCCGACATAAATAGAACAAAAGAGAATCGGACGAATAGAATTGGATGAAAAGAAAACTTTCGTAGCGGCCTTAGATACATGGCGTGTCGTCCATCCGCCACTTACGAACAAACTGAAATCGCAACGCGCGATTTACAGCTCCTAGCATGCAGCACGCGAAAAACGACGACCTTATTTTTATGGCTTTCCAACGGTACACGCGATTTGAAATCAATATTCATATTTAAAATAGCACATCATTAATAGCATTTATGAGAACAGAAAGAAAAAAGTGTCATGGCTTTATGGTTAAAACTCAAGTAACAGTGACTGGAATATTTTTCTAGGAACATTTTTCCATCGATTTTAATTTCTCTCCAAAGCGCGCCTACAATCTACTACGCCGCTTTCACGCTGGCTGTTTCATAACGTCAAATATATATTCGTTGTTTCTAGTTTATTATTTTACACCCTCGGCAAATGAGACAATTTTATGCACACTATGTTGCTACTGTCGAAAAATAAGAACGAGCTTATACTGAATTTTCAAAACAAGCCGGAAGCAATCTTCCGCAACACCGCCATATGGGGCCAAGTGGGGCATCTCTTCTAGCTCGTGAAAATCCCCACTGTAATGGTTTAAAGCATAGCAAGATAGCACAGCAGAAACGAAGTTGACAGGACAGCGCTCTGTTCTCTAAATTTCGTTCCTTCCTGTGCCGTCTTTCTGCGCTCAATTCCATTCCAGTAATGCACCAACTAGCCAGCAAAAACGTCCCTCAAAATCACCAGTGCCCGCAGCAAATGTCTATCATTTTGCTCATAAATCGCGAGTGACAGCTGCCCAGCTGCAGCACAAAAACTTAACAAATCAGCGCACGGTCGCCGAAACAACAAAACATAAGCATCTTCCCGCGGGTCGAATTAAGTGCGAAACCAGCAAGAAAGGATGCGTGCACATTCAAGAGTACCAACGCCCCCATCGTTGCCTTCACTGCTTAGCCCTCTGAAAGGACATGTGCTTCTATCTGAGAAAGTTGTCGTTACTCCGGTGCATGATTTGTTTCCAATGCGGTAA